>NC_045790.1:63804271-64414515 GCF_009873245.2 Balaenoptera musculus
GAAGAAAGAAAGAAAGAAAGAAAGAAAAGAAAGAAGAAAGAAGAAGGAAAGATAAGCAAGAAGAGAAAGAGAAAGAAAGAAAGAAAGAAAGAAAGAAAGAAAGAAAGAAAGAAAGAAAGAAAGAAAGAAAGAAAGAAAGAAAGAAAGATAAAATAAAGTTATTAGAATAAAAAATTTTTAAAAATATTATTAAAAATAAAAAAATAATAAAGTAATAAAAAAAAGAAAGAAAGAAGAGAGCAACCAAACCAAAACACAAGTCCACCAAAGATCACAAGCACTAAAAACTATACTAAAAAACAAAAAATCAAAAAAACGGACAGAGAGAACCCTAGGAGAAATGGTAAAAGCAAAGGTATACAGACAAAATCAGGCAAAGAAGCATATACACACATACTCACAGAAAGAGAAAAAGGAAATATATATATATCTATATATATATTAAAAAAAGAAGAGAGCAACCAAATCAATAAATAAATCTACCAATGATAATAAGCTCTAAATACTAAACTAAGATAAACTTAAAACCAGAAACAAATTAGACGCAGAAAGCAAACCCCAAGTCTACAGTTGTTCCCAATGTCCACCGCCTCAATTTTGGGCTGATTCATTGTCTATTCAGGTATTCCAGAGATGCAGGGTACATCAAGTTGATTGTAGAGATTTAATCCACTGCTCCTGAGGCTGCTGGGAGAGATTTCCCTTTCTCTTCTTTGTTCACACAGCTCCTGGGGTTCAGCTTTTGATCTGGCCCTGCCTCTGTGTGTAGGTCGCCTGAGGGCATCTGTTTCCCGCCCAGACAGGAGGGGGTTAAAGCAGCAGCTGATTACAGGGCTCTGGCTCACTCAGGCTGTGGGGAGGTCGTGGTATGGAATGTGGGGCAAACCTGTGGTGGCAGAGGCTGGCAGGATGTTGCAACAGCCTGAGGAGTGACGTGTGTTCTCCCGGGGAACTTGTCCCTGGATCACAGGACCCTGGCAGTGGCGGGCTGCACAAGCTCCCAGGAGGGGAGGTGTGGATAGTGACCTGTGCTTGCCTTAGCATATCATGCCCATCTCTGGAGTCCATGCTGATAGCCACAGCTCACGCCCATCCAGGAGCTCATTTAGGTGGTGCTCTGAATCCCCTCTCCTCGTGCACCCCAAAACAATGGTCTCTTGCCTCTTGGGTAGGTCCAGACTTCTCCCCAGACTCCCTCCCGGCTAGCTGTGGTGCACTAGCCCCTTCAGGCTGTGTTCGCGCAGCCAACCCCAGTCCTCTCCCTGGGATCTGACCTCTGAGGCCTGAGTCTCAGCTCCCAGCCCCCGCACCCCCAGCGGGTGAGCAGACAAGCCTCTCGGGCTGGTGAGTGCTGGTCGGCACTGGCCCTCTGTGCGGGAATCTCTCCACTTTGCCCTCTGCACCCTTGTTGCTGCGCTCTGCTCCTTGGCTCTGAAGCTTCCCGCCTCCGCCACCCCCCTTCTCCGCCCACAAAGAGGCTTCCTAATGTGTGGAAACTTTTCCTCCTTCACAGCTCCCTCCCAGAGGTGCAGGCCCCGTCCTTATTCTTTTGTCTCTGTTTTTCCTTTTTTCTTTTGCCCTACCCAGGTACGTGGGGAGTTTCTTGCCTTTTGGGAAGTCTGAGGTCTTCTGCCAGTGTTCAGTAGGTGTTCTGTAGGAGTTGTTCCACGTGTAGATGTATTTCTGATGTATTTGTGGGGAGGAAGGTGATCTCCATGTCTCAGTCTTCTGCCATCTTGAAGGTCCCCTCTCTATTATTTTTTAAATCTTATTTGTCCAACTACTGAAATATTAGAATTTCACACCTGAATTAATAGTTAAACGACACTGTAAAGTTTAGGATGCTTGGAAAGAGAAATATTTAGATAATATAACATTTTATCAGGAGAATATGCTTAGTTTTAGGGCACTAGCGTCTTCATTAAAATGGTAAGTAGCATATTGCCAGTCCAAAATCCACATGCAACAATACCCAGGTGACTTAATGAACTTGGGACTTTATGGGAATGAGAGAAGTATGGACTGTAAGTGACTGTTGCCAAACTATGGAATGTGGACTCTACACATTTTATTATATTTCATTTAGGTAAGAATCTATATAAAACCCCTTAAATAGACAGTGGGATTCTAATCTAAGTTCTGGTTTCTTTTTATTAAGAAACCAACAAAGGCATTTTTTGCTGATCTGTTCTGTGCAATAATCTCTGCTCTGGTTCCATCTGGATTCTTCTTCCAGGTTCTGTTGATGAAATATAGCTCATATTTCATCACATAACATTTCCACTGGGATAGGTCACCTCTTGCTATCAGAGCCCTTATTTATTTCTGTTTGCAGAAAAATCTCAGTCTTTTCTTCTTCAAATGTTCAAAGTACACGGTAAATATCTTATCTTTGTTCATGGCTTTCTAAGGAGATCTACAAAGGGCTACCTGTCCACTCTGCTTGCTAATCCTGAAAAGAGTTCTGTGGGTCTGCTGGCTTCTGAACACTTAATCCTGAATCTATATTCTTTATTATAATCACCATCTATGTTTTGTGGCTCTGGTAATACACCTGGAATTATTTTTAACAACTTTTACCTAGTGATAAGCTTTATGGAATATAGATGCATTACTAGATTCCCCACTTTTTCTCCAGGAAATATTTGTCATATAGGACAGAATTTGAACCACACAGTAGTGTAAGAAAGTTTGTGTTAGTTAGGTTAGACTAAGCTATTTTAACATGACAACAAGACACATTTAAGAATATGTGATGGCTCGAGTACAATGAAAACCTATTCCTTGTAACCCAGAAGTCCAAAGCAGGTATTCCTAGTTGTTGATGGTGTTTGTCCTGTGGTTGTTCCACATGGTCCTGAAGCAGACGCAGAGTCACCACCCACAAAAGGAACACACAGGTCTGAACAAGGAGCACAAAGAGCAGCTGCCACATGACTAAGGACCTCTGACTTGTTCTAGTTACACGGAAAGTGTGGCCCTTAAGGCTCCAGTACAACCCCAGCTCCTAAAATGTGACTGATACTGGACATTTTGCTAATCTTGGTGTGTGACGCCCAGAGCCCGATTTTATTTGATTTAGAAAAACAAAGAAAACTTTGAGTTTTCTGGGCCAATCCCTGCTACATTTATATAAACCCTGGTTTATCCCATTGCTACAATATGAAGCTACCAATTCAGATTTTCTAAGTTTCTGTGAGCTCCCTTTTTGTCTCTAATGATGTGTGGGTCTTTCTAAAGGATATTGGTGGTCTTGTAACACCTGCACACTCTCAGGGATACTCAAGAGTGGTCCTCTCCATTTTCCCTTTCCCTGTTACAGGTGCAGTCACATGCCTCATCATGGGCCACTTCTACTATGGGCAACCCTGCACTATCTTCTCCCTCCCTACTCACTGCTCTCCTCTTTGGTTCTGCCAAAATTCTCTCTTAGTTACTATGTCATTACCTATTGCCCTTTACCTACAGGGGGAAACTCCAACTTAACCATTCACAGGCAATAGTGTGCAGGCTTTCATAATATTATTGAACATTAGGGAGCTTCATGGTAAAGACTCATGAGGAAGACTTCAGGTCACAGAAACCAACAGCTCAAGACTTTTTTTCCTTCATGTATGGTGTGCTTTGGAGATGAGCATACCATACATAAGCACTTTTATGTCTGTAATGGTCATTTGGAAAAGTCATTTCTTTGAACTAAATCCAAGAAGTCTTTGCTCTATTATATTTTCCAGAAATAGTTTAATTTTACTATGTTCAGGCCAAAAGATACATCACAGGCAACAAGGCACATTTCATGATAAGTATTTTTGATTTATCTTTGAACTTTATACGAATTTCTGATTTTTCAGTCATAATCATTTAGTGTCTCACAAACAAAGGAACAAACTCCAACCCTGGGAAGGGGGACATAATAAATGTTCATAAAACTACCAGAACAATTCTATAAGAATACTGTTTTAAAATAATCAGAGCTAGTATAAATGGTTGCTAGTAAAAACAGAGTATTTGTGATTTAATAGCAGCAGCTACTATTAATCGAGCATTTATGTATCAAGCCCTATATTCTACACATTATATGCATTATTTTATTCAAATCCCCACAAAAATTCTGTACAAATTCACTCCAGTCTACAGATGGAGAAATTGTGGTTCATAGAGGTGAAATGACTTTCCCACCATCACACACCTAGGGAAGGCCAAGCTGGGATTCAGCTCAAGGTGTTTTATTCAAAATGCTAGTGCTGCATCACTTCACCATTCCATGAACTTCACGTGACTACTGGTGATAGTCTACTCTTTTGCAGTTGCATGTGGGATATCTGTTAATGAGTAGTCTAATTTTTTTAACTGCTTGGCTATTGTCTTCTCCCTCTGTACTATCTTTTCTAATTATTCATAGTGAGTGATTGGGGGATGGTGTAAAAGGTTTAAATTTTGTTTTTTAATTTAAAGAAATTAAAAGTAATTTTGAGGGTTTGTTTATCAAGATGGTAGAATAGGAGGATGTGGAACTCACGTCTCCTCATGAACACATCAAGAATATATCTACACGTGGAACAATTCTCACTGAAAACTAAAGAGACTGGCAAAAGGACCCCGTACAAACAAGGCTGAAAGACAGATCCACACAGAATCAGGTAGAAAGGGTAGAGAAGCAATCAGGTCAGGACCTGTGCCCCTGGGAGGGGACTCAGAGGAAAAGGGAGATTACACCATTGGAGATCTTCCATGAGGAGTGAGCGGTCCGAGCCACATATTGGGTGCCCCAGCTCTGTGGTCCAAAACAGGGGAAATCAGCCCTCTTGGCTGGTTGGAGGGCTGGTGGGACTAACAGGAGTGTTGTGGGAAGCCTAGAGTCCACTTGTGAGGATCATGTGCACTCTTGCTTGCTCCTGAAGCAGAGTGGAGAGGGTGGAATGAAAACTGCACAAGTGGCTGGTCAGTTTTCTACAACCACCACCACTGTGTGCACCCCAGCCTGAGCCAAGCAAATGCTCCAGCTCCACTTCGGAGCTTGGCTGTAAGACACAGATGTGGCTTAGACCCAAAGTGGTGAAGTGGTGTCTGAGCAGGGTGGGGATAGCCAATATTGGCGCTTATATAGGCAGCTTATCAGAAGCAATCCTACCTCTCTGGAGCCAGACTGCCACAGTCTGCATCCCAACACACACCAAGAGCCCACACAGGCCTCACCTGCTCTATGATGCAGCTCCATATGAGGCTGAGGGTGGCAGAGACCAATGGGACAGCCCAGCTGTGAGGGACAAATGAGGCTCAAACTTCAAGCAGCATGTGAGCAGGGTGGGGGCAGCCATTACTTGTGCTTACACAGACAGTGCATCAGAAGCAGTCCAGATCTCTGACCTTGGGCAGACAGCCAAAGCCCATGCCCTGACACATGCCAAGTGCCCACATCAGCCCCTATTTCTCCAGCACTGCTCCCCTCTGGGGCAAGGGTGCCAGTACTAGGAAGGGGGAGAGCACACACTTAAAGGGAACACAGTCAGCTCAGAATGGAACTTCAGGGCTTCCGCTTCAGCAACTTGAGCCCCAACCCTGCATGTGATAGGGCAGTGACAGCCACTGAGAAGAGGGGAAGGCCTGGCTTTCACCTGACTCTGGCCCTAGCCCCTCCATCTCCTACCAAGGTGAGAGCTGCCAGCACACCCTGGGGAAAGACATGAGTCGTGTTCATGTCAGAACCATCTCTCCCACTAAAGCCACTGGGCACATGCTGACTATATCGGGATGCTCCCACACAAGGGCCTCACTTGAACACTGAAATAGGTAACTGTTTTACTTAAAATTCATAGAGACAGTTAAAGTTAAGCAAAATGAGAAGACATAAGATTTTGTCTTAATTGAAAGAACAAGAGAAAATACCTGAAAAAACAATGAATGAGACAAACAATTGACCAGATAAAGAATTCAAAGCACTAGCTGAACACCACAGAAATACAAAGGATCATAAGAGACTACTATAAGCAACTATACACCAATAAAATGGACAACCTAGAAGAAATGGACAAATTCTTAGAAAGGCACAATCACCCAAGACTGAACCAGGAAGAAATAGAAAATATGAACAGACCAATTATCAGTACTGAAGTTGAATCAGTAATTTAAAAACTCCTGAAAAGCAAAAGTCCAGGACCAGATAGCTTCACAGATGAATTCTACCAAACATTTAGAGAAGAATTAACACCTATCCTTCTGAAACTATTCCAAAAAATTATGGAGGAAGGAACACTTCCAAACTCATTGTATGAGGCCACCATCACTCCAATTCCAAAATCAGACAAAGATACTATAAAACAAGAAAATTACAGGCCAATATCACAGAACATAGACACAAAAATCCTCAACAAAATACTAGCAAACTGAATCCAACAATACATCAAAAGGATCACACATCATGATCAAGTGGGATTTATCTTATGGATGCAAGGATTTTTCAGTATCTGCAAATCAGTCAATGTGATACACCACATTAACAGACTGAAGAATTAAAAACCATATGATCATCTCAATAGATGCAGAAAAAGCTTTGATAAAATTCAACATCTATTTATGACAAAAACTCTTCAGAAAGTAGGCAGAGAGGGAACGTACCTCAACGTAATAAAGACCATATATGACAAACCAACAGCTAACATCATACTCAATGTTGAAAAGCTAAAAGCATTTCCTCTAAGATCAGGAACAAGACAAGGATGCCCACTCTTTGACACTTTTATTCAACATAGTTTTGGAAGTCTTAGCAATGCAATCAGAGAAGAAAAAGAAATAAAAGGAATCCAAATTGGAAAAGAAGTAAGACTGTCACTGTTTGCAGATGATGTGATTCTATACATAGAAAATCCTAAAGATGCTACCAGAAAACTACTAGAGCTCATCGATGAATTCGGTAAACTTGCTGGATACAGAATTAATATACAGAAATTTGTTCCATTTCTACACACTAACAACAAAATATCAGAAAGTGAAATTAAGGAAATGATCCCATTTACCATAGCATCAAAAAGAATAAAATACCTAGGAATAAATCTACCTAAGGAGGCAAAAGGCCTGTACTCTGAAAACTATAAGATGCTGATGAAAGAAATTGAAGATGATACAAACAGAAGGAAAGATATAGTGTGTTCCTGGATTGGAAGAATCAATATTGTTAAAATGACCATACTACCCAAGGCAATACACAGACTCATTGCAATCCCTATCAAATTACCAAAGGCATTTTCCACAGAACTAGAACAATAACTTTTAAAATTTGTATGGAAATGCAAAAGACCCTGAATAGCTAAAACAATCTTGAGAAAGGAGAACAGAGCTAGAGGAATCAGGTTCCCTGACCTCAGACTATAGTTCAAAGCTATAGTCATCAAAACAGTATGGTACTGGCACAAAAACAGAAATATAGATCAATGGAACCAGATAGAAAGCCCAGAAACCAAACCTATGCCCCTATGGTCAATTAATCTACAACCAAGAAAGGCAGAATATACAACAAAGAAAAGATAGTCTCTTCAATAAGTGGTGCTGGGAAAACTGGACAGCTACATGTAAAGAAATGAAATTAGAAAACTTCATCACACATATACAAAAATAACCTCAAAATGGATCAAAGACCTAAATGTAAGACCTGAAATTATAAAACTCCTAGAAGAGAACACAGGCAGAACACTCTTTAACATAAATCAGAGCAACAGTTTTTTGAATCTGTCTCCTAAGTCAAAAGAAATAAAAGCAAAAATAAACAAATGGGACCTAATTTAACTTAAAAGTATCAACGAAAAGAAAAGATAACCTGAATGGGAGAAAATATTTGCAAATTATATGACTGATAAGGGGTTAATATTTAAAATATATAAGCTCAGACATTTCAATATTTAAAAAAAATACAGTTAAAAAATGAGCAGAAGACCTGAATAGACATTTCTCCAAAGAAGACATACAGATGGCCAACAGGCATGTGAAAAGTTGCTCAACATCACTAATAATCTGAGAAAGGAAAATCAACACCATAGTGAGATATAACCTCATACCTGTCAGAATGGCTAACATCAAAAAGTCTAAAAATAACAAATGTTGGGGAGGATGTGGAGAAAAGGGAACTCTTGCACACCATGCATGGAAATGTAAACTGGTGCAGCCACTATGGAAAACAGTATGGAGGTTACTCAAAAAATTAAAAATAGAACTACCATATGACCCAGCAATTCTACTCCTGGGTATATATCCCAAGAAACTGAAAACACTAATTCTAAAAGATATGTGTACTCCAATATTCATAGCAGCATTATTTACAATAGCCAAGATATGGAAGCAACCTAAGTGTCCATCAACAGATGAATGGATAAAGAAGATGTGGTATACATGGACTATTACTCAGCCATAAAAAGAAGAATGAAATCCTGCCATTTGCAATGTGGTTGTACCTAGAGGTTGTTATTCTTCATGAAATATGTCAGAGAGAGAAAGACAAAATACTTTATATTATCACTTATATGTGGGATCTCAAAATAAAACAAGTGAATGTACATAACAAAACAGAAACAGACTCACAAATATAGAGAACAAACTAGTGGTTACCAGGGGGGAGAGGGAAGGGGGAACGAGCAAGATAGGGGTATGGGATTAAGAGATATGAAATATAATGTATAAAATAAATAAGCAACAAGGATATATTATACAACACAGAGAAATGTAGCCATTCTTTTGTAATAACTTTAAATGGAGTATAATCTATGAAAATATTGAATTACTTTGTTGTACACCTGAAACTAATATAATGTTGTAAATCAACTATACTTCAATAAAAAAATAAATAAATGCATATTACCAAAGTTAAAAAAAAGTAATTTTGAAAATTTGGAGCATTTCCTAAAAAAACATAGACTATATTATTATGTTGGATTTTCACTGGGAAACTTTCTTGTTGTGTACGAAGTTCTAAAGAGATGATAGCAGTCCCTGGCAGGAGTTAATGGTTAATGATTATGGGCATTTACTTAATGCTAAATGAATCAACTCCAGTGGAATTTGGTTGCATTTTAATAGGGCTTTGGGTGGTCCATCAGTAGAGAAGTGGTACTCTCTCATTTACCCAGAAGTAACCCAAATTACGCCTACTGTCCCTGCTTAAATATTAACAGTGCCTCTTTCTCTCTCAAAATATTTTGTTTGAATGATAATTTTACCAACATCCTTTCCAGGAACAATCCCTTCCTGGATAAACAAAGATCATCATTCTTTGGAGTCTGGCACCCAAATGTGGCACGTGAACTTTGCATTTCATTGGAAATCAAAGTCTGGTGCAGACACCAGGAGGAATCTGCGGAGTTGTCAGCTGCTTGCACCTCTGATGAGTTTGGGAAAACAGATCAGTTCAAAATCACTAGCCTTCCAGCGAAAACTGCAGGATGATCAATTCCAAATTCCACATATCTCAATGAGCAGACGTTATCTACACATTTGTTTCTTCACTTCCTCTTCTCCACATGTTCCCGTCTCCTCACTCAAATAGCTATTAACAATAACTCCAAGAAGCAGTGGGAACTAATGACAAGCTTCATCCTCTCAGTTTAATAACGCAGTCCTAATTCTCATGTATTCATTATCCCCTGGCACCAAACCATTTCCATTTGCACACCAAAGCAATCCTCCATATCTTTAGTGTTGATGTCAGCTTGATCTGCACTGATCACCTTCAATAAGAATACACATTTACTGAGTAATGTGATCCAAAAACAGATGCTTCCCAAATAAAGCACTCATTGTATTGATGAAAAGACAACAATGTGAAGGTCAAAAGCCCTTGAGTTTTCCCATTCACCAAAGGAAAATGTAGATAAAGAATGACTAGCTCATTAGTTTTGTTATTCATTCAGCAAACGCCCCAGCTATGTTTTAGGCACTCTGATCACTGGTAGGACACAAAGATGAAGAACAAAACATGGAACAGATTCTTAAAGAGGCAGGTGTCCAATGAGGAAGAGTGTCAGAATCCCATATCTGGAAAGGAGGGGATCCAGGACACTGTGCCCTGATTGGGGTCCCAGGAGACTTGGTTTATACTACACTGGCTACAGAGCACAGAAGAGAAGCAGATCTGAGAGACAAAGAAGGCAGAGTTAAGAGCTAAGTGCACAGTACAATGAAGCAATAATCGCAAGAGGCTTGTATTAGTTTGCTAGGGCTGCTGTAACCAAGTACCACAAACTGAGAGGCTTAATAACAGAGACCTATTGTCTCATAGTTCTGGAGTCTAGAAGTCTAAAATCAAGGTGTTGGTAGGATTGGTTCCTTCTGAGAGCTATGAAGAAGAATCTGTTTCGTGCCTCCCGCCTAGCTTTTGGTGGCTTGCTAGCTACCTTTGGCATAGAAGCTTGACCCCAATCTCTGCCATCATCTTCACATGCTGTTCTCCCTATATGCATGTCTCTGTGTCTAAATTTCCCTTTTTCATAAGGATACCGGTCATATTAGATTAGGACCCAACCTACTGACCTCATCTTAATTGAACTGATTGCACCTGCAATGACCTCATTATTTTCAAATAAGGCCACATTCTGAGGCATTGCGGCTAGGACAGAGGGCAGTTACAACTTCAATATATGAATTCTTGGGGGACACAGTTCAGCTTATAACAGGGCTGCGCAGAGAGGCAGAAATAAAGTAGCTAATAGGGCAGGAATTGGATATACCAAGATGAAGCAGGAGACTGACAGAATCTGGGCAGAGTCCCTGAAGCACTGGCATGTAGGGTTTTTGCTTGTTTCTTAACTGCACTACTCAAGCTCATGTGCGAGGAGAGAGCTGCCAAGCTGAGGAGTCCATGCTAGGAGACAGAGAGACACATCATGGGATGCTTGAGCAGAAGAACTGAATCGGGTGGGGGAGTAGCTGGTTTTCTGAGAACCCTGAAAGGAATTACACTAGGTCACACCCAAGGCCTGGATACCCTGTTCCCCTTTTTCATCTGATACCCCAAGAGTCTGACAATGGAAAAGCACAGATACCTTCCCTTGCTCAGTCTTAACTACTCACAGACTGTAAACCTTTAGGAGCTGCCTTGGTCCTATAATACACGATTTCTTCAAACACTTTGGGAAACCATTTGCTTTTACCTGTTTGTGTGTGTGTGTGTGTGTGTGTGTGTGTGTGGCAGGGAGGGGGGTGTAAATTATGTCTATACATCTATTGCCTATTGTATGAAAGGTGCTCCTTTTGTTTGCTGCTTTGTTTTAAACCTCATTTAAGTTTCATATGATCAAAATTCCTTTTCCTAGTATTTCCCTTATTCAGGTTTCATAGGGATACTCCTTGTCCTGATATTTTCTAGTATTGGCACATGAGCATGTCTTCCTAATCTTATCTCCAAATTAGACTGCAAATCAGTATGCTTTGTTCCAACTTCATTACCACCTCTGCTCCATAGGAGAAGTCACTGGTTTTCAGAGTGTGGTCTCCACAGAGAAGCATCAGCATCACAGGGAACTTGCTAGAAATGCACATTTCTGACCCCACCTGCATCACTACTGGACCTACAGAATCAGAAGTTCTAGGGGTGTAGACCAGGAGTCTGTGTTTAACAGCCCTCCGGATGATTCTGGTCGCTAGGCTGATATCGTTTCTCGCCTGGTTCATGCACAGCCTCCTAACTGGTATCCCCACTTATACACTGTCCACTCTCTGCAGAGCAGCCAGTGTGACCTCCTCAAAACGTCAATCAGATGATTTAATTCCCCTGATTAAAACTTTTACAGCAAAGCACTGATCATAAAGCATTGCACTCGTAATAAAAGTGAAGTTCTCACCCTAACTTGCAAAGCCTTGGGTGATTTGTCCCCTGTCTGCTCTTCTACATCTTACTGTGCCACTTTCCCCCTTGCTCACCACACTCTAGGAATACTGGCATTTTAGTTGACAGGACATGATAAGTCAGCCTCGTTCACTCTTATAACCTTGGTACCTGGTGCATAGGAGACATTTACTAAGTAATTATTGAATAAATTGTTTAATTGGGAAAATGTACCTTGATTATGATTTCATTGAATCTAAATTTGTTCCTTGTTAGGTTTTGTCTGTTTATATTCTCAAGAGCCCTGTTCTTTTATCTGTTCTCTCCTGATGCCTCTATTCTTTAGGTTATTTTGTTAACCATTAGTAAGCTCTACAAAATATTAATTAATGAAGCACCTACTAGCACAGTAAAACATGGGCTCATCTCCACAAGTTCATATGCCAGTAGAAAAGCAGATATGTAACACCTTCTTAAAAAAATAACTTTATTGCAGTTGCCACAATACATGGTAATGAAGGTAGTATTTGAACCAGGCCTGAAAGGAAAAGAAAGAATTCTCCAAGCAGAGAGGATATTCCTGGCAGAGGAACAGCACGTGCAAAGGCACTGAGCTATGAAGAAAAGATGATAAGTTCAGAGTGGTTTGCTCTTGGGTAAGAGAAACTGCACATGAGGCTGAGGAGTTAGAGTAGACCCTGCTTATAATAAAGGATCCTATAAGCAGGGGAGTTTAGATTTCACCTTGTGGAAAATGAGATGCTGCATATTGTTTTCCACAGTGGCCACACCATTTTGCATTCTCATCAATAGCATAAAAGGACTATTTTTCTCCACATCCTTGCCAACACTTGTTGTCTTTTGTTTTTTGATAATAGCCATCCTAACAGATATGAGGTAAGATCTCATTGTACTTTTGGTTTGCATTTCCTGATGATCAGTGACATTGAGCATCCTTTCTTGAAACAAATCAGAGATTTAAAATCTGGACGGGGGAAGACCATATATGAGTTTAGGGTCCCTCTGGTGGTAATATAGGGGATGGACTAGGGAAGGAGACAGGAGCCAAGAAGTCCATTCAGAGGCTGTAATTTCTGAACCTTCTCTGCCTCTCTCCCTTCTTACTTATGTTGAGGATACCTGGGTCAGTCCTCATCACTTTAGACAAGGCAATGGTGAACAATATTCCCTCCATTTGCTCTGGGTTTAATTCAAAGTCTTGCCAGTTTTGGAACTATGTGGGCTCTCTGTGAAGTAACATTCCCTTGAGCCCAATGTGTTCTGTTACCCAGTGAATCTCCTTTGGGGTCCCTTTCCCCGTGCTCCCACTCTTTTGGTGGCCCCATTGACTACAGCATCACATACTCACTTCTCCTGCTCTCTAAGACTCTGGCCACCCTGCCTATCAATACCTATTTCCTGTACTCATGAAACCCCAATCTTTTATGCCTGGAAGGGGAATTGACAAGTATTTAATATATTCTGCAGATATGGAAATTAGTACTTAAATAAATGAATGATTTGTCCCAAGTTACACACCTGGTTGGTGTCAGACTCTTGACTCTTACCACCACAAATTATTTGTTCCCAAAATGGAATCCTTGTGATACATGCACACATGGGGTGAA
This sequence comes from Balaenoptera musculus, assembly GCF_009873245.2. Lineage (NCBI taxonomy): Eukaryota > Metazoa > Chordata > Mammalia > Artiodactyla > Balaenopteridae > Balaenoptera > Balaenoptera musculus. The sequence goes on from NC_045790.1 coordinate 63,817,706, forward strand.
CAATGATAATTATAATAATAACCCTGTAGCAGTATGCATGGTGATTTTGTTTATAAAGTATTATATCCACTATGTTATTTACATTAAACTACATGAGGTAAGTACCCTAATCATTCCCATTTTATTGACCAATACCCCTGAATTTAGAGAGATTGCGAAGATGCCCATGGTCTGGGTTGGCTGAGGGGACCCCCAAAGCCAGGCACTCTGATTCCTTATCTATACCCTTTCTGTCACACTCTGTGTCCTGGAGTGCATACCAGGCTATAAATGAGGCTTCCCATCTCTCTGACATGGCCTTTAGGTATCCTGGGTTTTGTGTATCTTGACACTGTCTATGGGACAAGGATTTGAAACTGTCCTTCCACTGGTTTACTTAAGTTAGGTAGATGAACAACATCTTGATTAAAAAGAATTTGAGGGGGCTTCCCTGGTGGCGCAGTGGTTGGGAGTCTGCCTGCCAATGCAGGGGACACGGGTTCGAGCCCTCGTCTGGGAGGATCCCGCATGTCGCGGAGCGACTGGGCCCGTGAGCCACAATTGCTGGGCCTGCGTGTCTGGAGCCTGTGCTCCGCAGCGGGAGAGGCCGCGGTGGTGAGAGGCCCCCGCTTGCCGCAAATAGAGAGGGCCCTCGCACAGAAGCGAGGACCCAACACAGCCATAAATAAATAAATAAATAAAAAGAATTTGAAATCAGAGGCTTTAGATAAGTAAGATTTTGATAAATTTTAATGAACCCATACACTAAACAGAAAGGAAATCAGACGAGAATAAGAAAAAGAAAAAATACAATTAAAATGAAATTCCAAAGTATTAGGTAAAGGGAAGTTGCACAAATACAGTGGAAATTCCAGGGAATATCCCCACTGCCCCCAGTGCAACAAGAAAACAGCCAACAAGAAAACTAAAGCTGATGGCTCTGGTGTTTACACAGAGCCAAAACAGAGACATTCATATCAATACCATCTCCTGAGCCCAGGCAAGGGAAAGTGTCTCTCAGAATTTCAACACTGCCTTATATTTGAAATTACATTACACCTCTACAAAGTTTGCTAACTCCCTGAACAAAGGGCTCTATTTTTTCTAATGATAAATCTATTAATAATAAGAATACCTATTTAACGAATACTTAACTATCAATGTGTGGGATCTGCAATGTGTCCTTTACGTGCATTATCTCACTTGTACCCACAGTCATTATTAATGCTTCCATTTTTTAGGTGAAGAAATTTGAAGCTGAGAGAGGTTAAGTAACTTGCTTGAGGTCACAGTTAATGGGTGATAAAGCCAAGGATTTGAACCCAGAACTGTCTGGTTCCAAAATCTAGACTTTTAGTCACTAAAATTTGGGGGCAGAAGTAGGTTTGCATAAGAACTGGTATATGCATTTTACTTGTAAATCAATCTTCTTTCAGTCATTTTCTCTGAAATGGCAGCAGCTACATGACAGAGTCTGGTTCCCTCTTATATTCAACCAACAGGTGTGTGGAAAACTAAGGGTCAAATTCCTTAAGTAAAGTGCTGTGTTCTAATTGACTTTAAAAATATTATTGTTACTTGTATTTGCTTACATCAAACTACTGACTGTATTTTTCTGTGTATATTTTTGTGTAGCAAAATTATCATCAAAGGGATGTATTTTATAGTAAACATCAACAATATATTAAAAATCTAAACATCAATTTTTAAAGTATAGAAGCAGATGTATTTGTTTCTCATGCATGTCTCACAATAGTACCAGAATTTTGGATGCATATTCTGCTTGACCCATGCATATGGTCTGGCATATATTTCATATTATCAGGAATTCTTGCTTTGTGAAATGAATGAATGTCACAGGAATAAATGAGAATGATGATATGGGTTATTGATTCTTAGAAGTATCTAAGATGATTCACCATAAATCATGAATTATATTTTATTCTTCCATTTTAATATTTTAATCATAACTCTCTAGTCCTAAGGTGGTGTATCTTGCTCAAGAATTCTATAACCTTAATTCATTAAAGTGTCCTTGAAGACAGAAGGCAGATAAGACAGTAATTCACCTCTTAGGAACTGGACCAACTAAAGCACTTGTGAGTTGGCTAAGGAAATGGAGTTGAAGGTTCCAAAAAGCTGTTTCAACTCATTAGTAAGTCCCACCACCAAAACTGACACCAGTAACCCCATGATCTGTTGTGAGAGTCCACAGACTGTGGCCCCCAGGCCACATGACCCACCACCTGATTTTGTATGTCCTACGAGCCAAGGATGGTATTTATATTTTTAAATGGTTGAAAAAAATCAAAAGAACAGCAACATTGTTTAAAATATGAAAATAATATGAAATTCAAATTTCAGTGTCCATAAAGAAAGTTCTTTTGGAATACAGCTATGATTATTTTTTTTTACATATTGTCTGTGGCTGTTTTTGTACTACAGTGGTAGTTTCCACAAAGACTGTATGGCCTACGAACCCTAAAATAGTCACTATTTGGCCCCTTATAGAAAAAGTGTCCTGGCTCCTAATCAGGAGCATGACCTTCACTTCTTCAAAGTGGTGCTGGACACAAAAATGTACATATGCCAAGACACGGCTCTCATCCTCAAACTGGAAAACCGCAATCACTCATTCTCGAACATCTACTGAGTGTGTACCATGACGTGGTCTCTGGGAAAAGCACGTGAGATGAAGAGCTCAGTAAGATACAGTTGCTGCTCTTAAGGTGCTTGCTGTCTAGAAAACGCAAAAGCCGTAAGCCAAGACAAGAGAGGTATCAGGGAAGCTGGGTGCTTGCAATGAGAATGGGTTAAAAGCCTTAGTGAGAAAGTCTTTGACATGATAATTCTTAAAAGAAATAAAAGGTAGGAGTCAAGTTAATGATCACTTCTGTGTAGCTTAGGACTTCTTTATTGAGGAAGGAGCCATTTGAGTGTTCTTCATTCTTTGAATGAAAAAGTTGGAGAATCTTGAGACTTCCTACACACAAATAAATAGAAAAATAATTCTTTACAAAGAAAAAGAAATAGTAGGGCCTAAAGGTGTAGACATTTGTCGAGAGTTGAGGGGACTCTCACAGATGAGGTCATAGTGGCCATTGAACTGCATTTTTTGGAATCCGTCATATTGATCTCATCGTCATAAACTGTTAGTCGTTTATTGTAATGCCATAAATCTTGTTGAACTCATTTCATATGTATAGGGCTGTCTTAAACCCTTTCTCTGGTGCTGCTCTGCATTTTCCATCATTGCCACATCATTTCCAGAAGCAGCAATCCGAAGATGAGCCCTTCTGAAGGAAGGACTTATAATGACCTATTGGAACCAGTCAGGTTGCCCTCCACATACACGCCTCATTAACCTGCCTCCAGTAAAAATTTATTACTGGGTCTTTTATTTTCGATCATTTTGGATCTCCACTTGCTCTATTACCATTTGCCTAATAGCCCAGAGAGGTATTAGATAACAGCTGGTATCCCTCTTTTACAGATAACAGAAGAAGGTAAACTAGAAGCAGTAAACATGCCTTGTATTAGACAGAGTCAGCCATTAAAGAAACTTGAGTTCAAGCTATAGGTATCAGCTGAGATTCCAGCAAAAACTGTCTGTTTCCCTCTCCACCATATCCCGAGCTCTCAGAACTATGCTTGACATATGTTAGATCCTCATAAGTATTTGATGACTACACAGAATCACTGCCTACCCTTTTATCAGAAAGTTATTGGTCTTTCTCTTACTGTTTTTCCATAGATGCCTTTTTAAGACTCAGTATGACCATGCTCAGAAACAAATATTTATTAACCAATGACCACATGCCCTATACTATTAGCTTTTACAAAAGATCAAAGAGACTATCATACTGCCCTCATTCTTGGTGAATGTGTCATCTTTTGCAGAAGTCAAAGAACCATTTAAGAAATAATCTGAAAAAAACTCAAATTAAGTCAATCAATTTTTAAATTCTCTCTAAGCGTATTCTCTGATAAGTATATAAAAGGTTGACATTGGATTCTAAGGAGAGAATCTTCTTTGTGGCTAGGGATTGTCCTTCAGAAACCCTAAGTCCTGCTGTACTTCTTCAAAGAGCCTAAGAGACAATGGGAAATAAAGGAAAAAAAGATGGAGTGAGGAGACATGAGTTCTAGTCCCACCTATGCCATGGATTCATTCTGAACACATCAGACAGCTCACTGAGCCTCACTTTCCTCATCTGGAAAACAGAGGGTGTAGCAGAAATAATGCTCTGGGTTCCTCCTGCATCTTTACTGGAAGATTACAGCACCAGCGCCCTGCCCCTCCCCCCCGCCCACCTTGCATCTAGATGACACCATGTGACTGAGTTCTGGCCAATGGAACGTGGGCCACTTTTGGTCATGGCCATAAAATGTCCCATGTGTGATCTCCCACCTTCTACAAAGTATTCTGAAGACTCTGAGATGGTAAAGCCTCACACTGGAAGGAACCTGGATCCCTAAGTTCACTGTATAAAGGAGATTTGCCAACTGGGCACATACAGATCAGACTTTGGATGAGAACAAATCCTTATTTTGTTGAGCCACTGAGATTTTGAAACTGTTGGCGCAATTAGTCTATCCTGATGAGAACAGATATGTTGGTCTAAAGTTATCTTTAAGGAAATTTCTAACACGAGAATTTATATTCTTTTGTAACTCTCCTACATTCTTTTCTTTTGTAAAATACGAGTGGGCAATATTTGGACTACAGTTTCCATTGTCTCCTCTTAAATGAAATACAAGCAAAACATCGCTCTTCCTGTGAGCTTTAGGGATCAGACTCACCTTTGCTTTGCGGAATCAACCACAAATGTGTTTGGTTCGGTATCTGTTGCGGACTGAATATGTCCCCTCAAAATTCACATGTTGAAGCCCTAACCTCTAATGTGATAGTGTCTGGAGGTAGGGCCTTTGGGAGGTAATTAGGTTTAGATGAGGTCATGGGTCATGAGGGTGGAGCCCGTCATGATGGGATTAGTGCTCTTTAAGAAGAGGAAGAGACATCAGATCTGCCTCTTTTTGTCATGTGAGGATACAGCAAGAAGACAGCCATCTGCAAGACAGAAGAGGCTTCTCAAAGGACATCAAAACTGCCAGGACCATGATCTCAGACTTCCTAGCTTCCAGACTGTGAGAAATAAATGTCTGTTATTTAAGCCACCCATCTATGACATTTTGGTACAGCAGCCCGAGCTGACTAAAAGAGTATCTAACTCAAGGAGTGATTCTTTTTCAATTACAATATCGCTACAAAACAACTGAATAGAATTCTCAGGTTGTTTTTATTTATTTTTTCCATTTCTGCAAGGAAATTTCAAAAAATACAAGGCTGTGAAAATTCTACCAGGCCTGCAAAATGTGCATCAGTGACAATCTCAAAGCCCAACCCACTCTCCTAAGTTCTTCCCTTGCTCCCTTTATCAGAAGAACCCTGGACTCTCAAGATGGGCATGGGCTTATTTACAGGCCCACAGAGTCTGAGGGCCCTGAGAGCCAGAGAGGTTAGGCATCTTGGTATAAACTCAATCTAATTTTCTGGAACTCGAAAGGAGAGGCCACACATTTGCAATGTTTCATTCATTCCATTGATGATTCCCTTCCTCCCTCCTTCTTTCCCTTTATTTTTTCCCCCTTCCTCCCTTTCTTTCAGATCTTGATCCTCTGGGCCAGTGCTTACTTATGTGGTTGTATTTTATAGACCAAAAATGAAAAACATAATAAAGGAAAAGGGAAAGTGAGACTTGATAAGATGCAGCAATTGTCTGCCTTCCTGACAGACGACACTTGCAGTCCACGATCATTAACTGTACACAGAAATTGCTGTGTTTTCCTAAATAAGTCATCCTCAATGTGCAAGTCTGTGGCTGTTTGATTTATCATGATACAATATTGTGTGGCACACCTGTGTGAGTACACACTTCTGGATATCGCTGTGCATAAATACAGCTAGCTGGATACCAGTCTGTGTAGACCTGGCAGTAGTCCAGAAAGGAAATTTTCATTGATCTTCCAGTTTAATTATATCTGTGCTGATATCTACTACCTTGTATCATCATGCGGCCTCGTTAGGCACCTGTTCTCTCTCCACTTGCAAGGAAAATGTTTCAATTAGAATAAAAAAATGATTAAAGATCTTTCCTCTTCATTTCTTGCCCTAGGTAACTGGGAGGAAATTGACATGAATATGCAGCTAGTCAGGCGGAGAGTGGTCAAATCACAGACGGGAACTTATTAGCTCTGTTCCATTTCCCCCAATGCACTCTCTCCTTTCTAACCCACGCACGCAAATCAAGCCTTCATTGTATGGGTGTCACGTATATATGTATATATTTTTTACTCAGATGAAGCCTCCACAAAGCATCATGTCAAATTGTTGCATTATTTCTTTTGTCCTGAAAAGTCTGACACAGGGTGGCTCTAAAACCTGGTGCTTTAGAGCTTCAGATGTAGCTGCTGATGGTCAAATTTCCTCGGACGTAAGGAGAGAGGGAAACCTATAAATACTGTGCCAGGCTCTGTATTAGGTAACTTTACTTAGTGTATCCCAGCTAATCTTCACACAAACACTGCAGGATAGGTGCTACTAGTTTCACTTCTCTGATGAGAAAATTGAGGCCAACCAATATGCACAGTTAGGTTGGTCCGGATTCAATGTGTAACCCCAACACATAAGCATAAATGCTGATTATCCTGAGCCTCTGAGACTCTGTGGTTGTTATGCAACAAACTAACATAGGCAGTAGATAGATGCCATTAATCCTACTCTCTCATATTGGCTTCTTAGATGGAGAAAGTTGATGATAGCCAGGAAACAGACAGAAGGTATCAGCACACTTTATCCTCAGTAAGAAGTCTCTTAGTTCCAGTTTGGATAAGGAATAAATATGATAACTAAGTCATTATGATGGGCGGTCTGCTATATATCAGCTGTTTTTTAGTCCTTTAAGAGTCATATCAGGACTATGGTGGGTAATAAGTTAGAGAGATAGAGAGTTCTGACAACTAAGGCTTGGATGCTTAAGAATATATGAAATCAGGACTTTTACTTAAAGTGGACAATCAGTAATTCAGAGAGTAGTAAGCTCTGTGAGGGTGGGTGGACTAGTCTACTTCTTCATCTTTGTACCCTCTTAAGACAACTAAAAGAGTACCTGCATGGCACTCACCCACTGTGAGTACCAGTTTCTTCACTAAAGCGAAGGATAACTACTTAACTTACCTGGATAGAGATGACTGACTGTAATAACAAGTGCCCAGGATGTAACTCAGGGTCAGACCCACATTAAGAGCTCAGAAAATGTGAGTTCACCTTCTCTGCCCCTCATGATACTGAATAAATAAATATCTGTTTTAGTGACTGGAATTGAAACCAGAAGCCAGGGTCAGGGCAGACCACTAGGTTGGAACCAGGTGAAAACCAGAACCTGACAACTCTCTGGTGATCACACGTTGGGACCAATCATTGCTTAGGAATGAAGTAGGGGTTACCCTCCTGCATTTTGCACCTCCATGGGCAGAGGATGCTTCCCTGCACCTTGACTTTGAGGTGCCCCTGTGGCTCATTTTTGCCAACTGAATGTCAGAGGGTGGAAAGTAATTGAAGGCTTGACAAGTACTTGCACAAATGGGCTTGCTCTCCAGTGCTCTACAAGTTCCAGAAGAAAAACATACCCAGGTGAGCCTTCTGGCCAAGGAGGAGGATGAGAGGCATGGGAGGCAGAGTCATTTCAGTTGGGCTACCCCAGCCAGGCCCAGGCAGAATCAGCCAACACACACCAAACCCTAGATGTAAGCTAAATAAATGCTGGATACTGTGTGCCCTGAAGCCTTGTAGTTGTCTGTTATGCAGAAAATAAATACAGACAGTAAACGGATGTCATTAATTTCATCCTCTCCTGTTGGTGGCCGAGATGGGGAAAGCTGACAATAGCCAGCAAACAGAGAGACAGCATCAGCACACTGCAGCCTCAGTAAGAAGCCTCTTAGCTCCTTACAGGTCAGGTAAGAGCCCATGAATAAAAAGAGTAAACATAGCACTGTAGCCTGGAAGAACAACTAGCAATGATTACATTTGACAAATGAGAAATCTAAAGTCACATGGCTGGTCCAATGACACCCAGATGGTGGGTTTGTAGTTTTGTTTGTAGTTCCTGGATGTTCAGAGTATGACCGTTATTAAGAAAGTGAACAAGCCCGGCAGACATGGGAAGTGTTGGATCACAGATATCAGATGAAGAAAGATGAAGTTCCGCTCAGGTGAAACCACTGACAGAATGAGGTCCATGTCTCTGTTTCCTAGGATGTGCTCAGTGCTGTTGTGGGCCTAACTACTTACCGGGCTGGAAAGTGGTGCTGTAACATCTTAATTGTATACTTTATCCGGAGCCCATCAGAGTGGCAGGTTTGTGCCTCATGACCTTCATATTGTGATTTTTCTCCTCCACTGAGTTTTTTTTTATGCCTTTACACTAGATGCCCTCTCTCTAACTCAGGAGAGGAGATGGCTAAGCTACTTAGTGTCTATTTAGTAGCAGCTGTTTCTGTGGTGTTGCCCCCTACACTGTTGTTAGTGGCCTTCCCCCAGCAGTGAGCCTCAGAAACAAAGCCACCCCCATGTACCTAGGGAGTCTAAATGTTCAGAAATGAGCTTGTTGTACCTTCATCACTGGCATTTCCCATATCCCTTCACTAAGTTCTGGAGCTAAACTGTATATGTACTAACTGGGAAAGGAATGTAAGTCACAGATAGCTTCCTGGGCTAAGATGCAACCTATTCCTATTTTGTAGATTCTCCAGTGCCGTCTACTGTAGAGTGCACCATAATTTAATCATAGATTTTCAGAGGTAGACGGGAGCAACCCTACATTATGTGTACAATTGGCAGTAAGACGCATACCAATTTCACTGCTATTAAAATGTGAAAAAATAATGCAACTCAGAACTGAGAGAATACACATTCCCTAATGGACACAGACACCTCATCCCTGGCAGCCCCTTCTTTTGTCTCACCGTCACGGTAGTTTGATTCTGTTCCATTATCTCAACTCGGGAGCTGTGACATTTTACCCAGGTGTCTTAACCGGGTTTCTTTTGTCCTTCCTTTTTTCTAACACAAAAGGATCCTTTCCAAAGGAAGCCTTTTGTACTTCCATTTTTATCTCAAGTCTGTGATTCTATCCACTTGTCCTTAGGAACGTACTTCAATGCCATTTCTTCTGGGCAAGGCAGCTGGCAGCATGTCATAGAAGTTAAAAATCTCATATGCCACCTCGAACAAGAGCTATAGGTGAGAGAAGGGACAGAAATTTTCTCTTAACTTCAGAGACATCAGTTCCCTGGGGATCAGGAACTCACTGTTTATAGCAGTTACAGTTCTTAGCTAACCACTTCTGGCTGACGGAAGAATAGGAATTTCCTGCAAGGATTTTAGAGCACCCAGAGTCACTAGGAAGGCTGGAGAACCAAGTTCATAAAACGGGCAGGAAAAAGGGAGATCAGGCGGTAGCTGGAATGACAGCCCACATCACAGAACCATCTGGTGAGGACACCACTGCCGAAGCTGCCACTTGCTGTGGCTTGCTGCCATCGGGGCAGGACATGGCCCCTGGCACCAGAATTGCTGGTGCCCCTGGATACTGCTGCTATAATCACCATCTAATGTTTCCTCTGCTTGGAACATTCCCTTCAGATATCCACCTGGTTTTCTTCCCACCTGCTTTAGGTCTTTGCTCAAATGTTACCCTTTCAGTGAGGCCTTCAACAATCACACTCTTTAAAATTGTACCTTCCATATCTGCCCTTCCTCCAGCATGTTCTATTCCATGACACTTGCTTTCATTTTTTTTTTTAATATCAGTTATCAGCATCTGGCAAACCACACAGCACTCATTTACTTGCTTACTTTCTTCCCCTATAGAATGTAAGCTCTCTGGGGGTGGGGATTTTTGTCTGCCTTGCTCTCTGCTATATGTCTAGTATCTTGAAACGTGGCACAGAGTAAATGTTCAATATATGTTTTTTGAATGAATGAATGAACAAGCTGCTTCTCAATTGCTCCTGCTTCTTTGGGTCATTAGTTCTCAATTCAAAGTCTGGCGGAGGGTGAGGGAGGGGCAGGTAGTTGATTGGTTGAGTCCAGGTCACATGCTTAGACCCCAGCTACAAGGAAGGCTGGGGAAAACATTGTTTTCTATAATGACATTTCTTCTTGCTTCATTTCTTACCCGGGCTGGTATCAGAATTTCTTACCCATCCTATCTGTCTCAATTCTTTACCCTCCCCATCTTTTGTAAAGCTTTCACGGAGTTGTCTCTGCAGCACAGGTTTAATTATGACAAAATTAATTACATCTTCTCCAGATTTAAAACCACTCAGTCCCCCCTCCCCTCTTCACCTATAGGCTAAAGACCAAAGTATTTCCCATGGCATAAAGGACCCTCAACACTTACTTGCTGCTCACCTCCCCTCCTGCTGTCTGGAATGCTCTCTCTTTCACGTCTGCCTGGTGAGAACCTGCTCACTCTCCAATACCCTACCCAGACCCAGGTCCACTGTGATTCACAGCATCTGACCTCCCACCCGCACCTGTCCCCAGCCACAGGAAACTCTGACTGTTGGCTCTCGCTGTAGCTTTATAAACCACTGGAACAGTCCTTGTCACCAGCTCAGTTTCTTTTTCCATCATTATTGGCAATATACACCAAGAGCCGTCTGTATATGACATCCAGAGCCATGTGCCGGTGGTTCAATGATGGATGAGGCAGACCCGGCCTCCTCCCTAATGGAGCTTACACTGAGCAAACAACTATGTAAATGATTCATTACTAAGTGCCCTGAAAGCAAAATACAGAGTGCTTTGATAGCATCTAACGGGGAACGGAAACCTACGCGGATAGCTTAAATCTCAGCTGAGACCTGAAGGGTGAACTGAGGCAGAGGTTTGGGAGTAGCTAATGGGAAGTAAGTCGGTGAGCAGTGAGGGAGAGAATGAGAAAATGTTTCAGGCAGGAGCTATGAATGTCAGGTCTGAAGTCCCTAAGTCAGGAAGACATCTTACATACTGGAAGCCCAAAGAAGGCCAGAGTGGGGGAAGTATGGTGACAGAGGGGGCCTGGTGGATGGTAACAATGCTACAGAGACAGAGGAGAGCTGGATCATCCTGGGCTGTACAGCACATACTGAGAATTTTGCTTGTTATCCTAAGAACAACAGGAAGCTACCTAAGAGTTTTAAGCTAGAGAGGCCCAAGACCTGAGGTGCATGTTAAATATATCACTCTGTCTGCAGTGTTAAATACGGTTGGAGAGAGACAAGAGTGGAGATAGTCTGGGGGACAAGTGATTGTGGTGCAGATGGACCAGGCTAGTGGCAGTGAGGATGGAGATGGAAGGTGAACTTGGGAGGTATTTAAGAAGTGATTATTCTGATTAATGATTGGGCGTGGGTAAGAAGCTGAGGGAAGTGCCCAGAAGGACTCACAAATTTCTCATGTAAAACTATGTCTAATTTCCCTGCCTCTTTGCTACTCACAGTGTGGCCCACGGAGTGGCAACACAGAAATGCAGACTACTGGATGAGAATCTGTATTTAGACAATCTCCTAAGGTGATTCATAGGCACATTCAAGTTAGAAAAGCAATGTATTAGTAGACCTTGCCCTTGTAACATTAGCATAATGCATGTACATAGAGCACTGCAAAAATTTGGCAAATGAATATGTGTGTTTATGTATAGGTGTATGTATATGTATGTGTACACACACACACACACACACATTAAGTCCCATGCAAATAAAATAAGCAATAGGCAAATATTCCTAAAGACTGAAGCATTGTAAATTGCCATAGAAGAAAACTTGCAATTTTCCTGTTTTGAAAAAAATACTGTCCACAAGATCTACAGGGAAGGCACTGTTTTTCCAGACAACCGTAACCAGAATAACACAGAAATAGCAAAAATAAAATATTAAATCAGGTGATTTTGTGGGTAGGAATATTTACATGTGACAATTATGAGTTTGTCTGTGGACCTATGGCCACATGAAGCTTCTGAGTTGACCAATAAAGAAAACCGGATTCACTTTGCTGGTACCCTTAGAATATTCCTGCCTTGCCGGATAAAGGACTGTTTGAGAGAAATGAAGTACAGAAACAGGGTGGCCACATGTAATTTATTAATAGCAGCATAGTCTGCTGACTGGGCTTTCCTGCCATTCAGGTTTTTTTTTACTGGAAAATAAGTTAACTAGCAGGTTAATTGAATGCTATCTGGTAAGCATGCACACATCCACAAATGTGTGTGTGTGTGTGTGTGTGTGAGCGTGCTGTGTATTTTAAGCTGATCATACCTCAGGAGCTCTTGTGTTCTGGGGAAGGAGAGCTGGTGGGGGGCTGTTGAAACCACTCTCCCACTGGTTTCTGGGTCCCCCCTGGACACGCTGGAACTCTGCCCATCCTAACTTGCCGAGATGTGTCTGTCATTTTTGACTGGGTGTGATTATATCAGCCCAGTGACTTGTCAGGTCCCAAAGAAATTAAAAAAGGAAAAGTCCAGATGGTGACATTTGTGGTGAAAAAGAAAAGTGTCTTTTTCAGTCAAGCTGCCTTCCAATTATTTAAATTTATACAGATTTTATTTATTTATTTGCCATTTTCTCCTCTAAGAGGAGAAAGTTCTAGGCCTGGAAGGGGGGTTGCCTCTTGCCCGTGGCATAGTTGCCCTTCAGGTGCTCATGGCTGGTTTAACGTGGAGTAAGAGGAAGGCATGGACCTCAGCCAGGAAGCAGCCCCTTGGCACTGGGGAATGACTGTGTCCTGTTCTACTTTGATTTAGGAGAGCTTCCAAGCCCTACTTGTAAAGGTTTAATTCTTTAATGGAATAAAATTCAATGTTATGAATGCTTTGAGAATTTAAGGGGAAATGTATACTTCTCTGCTTCTTTATTGAGTTTGGTACCATGAGAAGCCCATACATGCTATGATTAATATCAAGTAACATTTAATGAAAGCTTAAATATATCACTTATAAATCACTTATAAATATTCTAAGCACTGTTTTAAATGCTTTACATACATTATTTCATTTAACCCTCCTAACAACCTGATGAGATATGTACGCATTAAGTTTTTTTGTTTTGTTTTATTTTTAGATTTTTTTTTTTTTTGATGTGGACCATTTTTAAAGTCTTTAGTGAATTTGTTACAATATTGCTTCTGTTTTATGTTTTGGCTTTTTGGCCACAAGGCATGTGGGATCTTAGCTCCCTGACCAGAGATCAAACCCACACCCCCTGCATTGGAAGGCAAAGTCTTAACCCCTGGACCACCAGGGAAGTCCCTCATTCCTTTTTTTTTTTTTTAGATAATAAGATGAGGAAATGAAGCTTCAGGAGGTTACGTAAATAGCTCGGGGTAACATACTAGCAGGCGGCACAGTCAGAGTAAGAACCAGGTCTGATTCCACGGTAACCACCAAATTTTATGGTACAACAAATTCCACAACATATGAAATAGGACTGAAAAATTAAAGCTGGGTGCTCCGGGGTATAGAGGAGAGTGGAGGTGGTCATGCTGACAATATTAGGGGAGATGAGTTTGAAGGTATGTGTAGGCATTAACCAAATGAAGAAAGGCTGTAAGGGCAGGAAGTACACATAAATAAAGACAAGAGGCCTGAATATTCTGTAATTTGGGAAGTACTTATGATTGGAGCATAGGATACACATGAAAGATGAGTTTAAAGAGGTCAGAAGGCAATGCCATGTTGTGAAGGCCTTTTTCAAAGCCATGTTATTTATGTGTTCCCAGTCTATTATTCACAGTTTAAATGATGAACAAGATATTCAAAAACTAGGAGGTTTATTTAAAGTAATACCTTTCACCATAACATCCCCTATGCTATGGCATGGGGCTTGGCCCACATTCCAGAGACTTTGGGAATACGAAGCATAAGGATTTTCCCTGGAGCACATGGGGTCATGTGGAAGAAATAAAACTGTTATGCAGCTGTTTGAAATCCTGCCCAAATGGGTCAATTGAAGGGACAATTGAACCTTCAAAAGAGAACATCTGGGACTTCCCTGGTGGGCCAGTGGTAAAGAATCCGCCTTCCAATTCAGGGGACGCCGGTCCGGTCCCTGGTCAGGGAACTAAGATCCCACATGCCGTGGGACAACTAAGCCCGTGCACCACAACTACTGAGCTCGTGGGCCTCAACTAGAGAGCCCGTGTGCCGCAAACTACAGAGCCCATGCGCTCTGGAACCCGCGCACCATAACTACAGAGCCCACGTACCCTGGAGCCTGTGCACCACAACTAGAGAGAAGCCCGTGTGCCACAATGAAGAGCCCACGCACCGCAATGAAAAATCTCACATGCCTCAACGAAGATCTCGTATGTGCAACTAAGACCTGACTCAGCCAAAAAAATAAAGAAAATAAATTTAAAAAATTATTATTGAAAGAGAACATCTGAGTGCAGTGTGGCTGCCTAAAAAAACCAAGGGATGGGGGGAGACAAAAGGAAGATACATCACCTGGAAAGTGCAACTGACATTTCCAGTAGGGCCTGTTAAGAATCTCAAAAATATCCAAAAGAGAAAGTGTCAATTTTAAACGTTTGTCAGGACAGAGAGCATAAAGCAGTCTTAGCTGGCTAACCACCAACTAAAAATAGTCTGCCCTTGTTCTCTTCATTCTCTTGTTTTAGCTCTGATGGTGTTAGAACGATGATACTAGATGAGGGAGAAGAGGGGAGTTCATAAAGTACAAAAAAAAGAGAAGAAGGAAGGACCATGTCCCTCCTCCCTGTCTTGTGGCTTGCCAAAACCCCTAGCCTTGGAAGAGAAAATACTTGCTATTTGAGTGAAATTTAATGTTAATTAATATATGGAATTGGACACCTCCCTAAACTTAATCCTAAAGATCCTAGCATCACAGATTGAGGAAAGACTAGCAAGTCCAAAATGGATCCAGTGAATTTAGACCATTGTACCTATATAAATAAAAGTTACAGTTGTAGTTATAAAGAGTTCTATAGGTTAGTGGAAGCTGGTTGGTTTGTTTCTAAAGGTGTGAAACACTTGAGCAGTTCACTTACTCATAGGAAAAAATCAGTAGAGAGGGAGATATCTCAGACTCAAAAGTGGAGATAACTGATAATACAAGTCCTTAAAGAGGCTGGAAGGGAGGAGATCTTTAGGTGAAGAAATTAGTTTTGGAAATGAGGGAGATATTGTCCTCTGAAACTGGAGATAAATAGCTAAGGATACATGAGAAAATAATGTAGTTAAGTCCAAAGTTTGATTATAAAAATTGAAAGAGTTACATAGTAAGACAGCATTCTCATCTAGTTTTGTTGGAGAATTCTCAGTGTCAGCAGTTAGGGAATGGGTCTGGAACTGTGGTATCTAAGGAAAGAATCAGGACGATTCATGGAGACATCTTTTTCAGCATTCCTGATTCATCTTTCTTATCTCACATATACCAGATCCCCTGGTGGCATCTTTCCCCACACTTTTCATCATAGCTATGAGACTAAGTGAATGGGGATCCAAGAAAGTTTACTAAGGTGAAAGTGTCCAAAGAAACACAACAGCAAGAACTGAGTTCTGTGGTATCAATGCTCATGTGTTGAGAAGCTTGAGGTTCACCTTGTTTAACGGGTGCCATGGGGGAGAGTCAGGATCACAAACTATACTAGTGGCCAAGTATACACTAAGGTTGAGAAATTGCCCAGTTTGAGACAGATTAATCTGCCTTTTCTATGTCACTCCAGGTTTTCAAAGGCCACCTTACAGATAGTGGCAGGAACAGGGAGACCAGTTGTTTGACTGGATCTACCAAATCACCTACTCATTTTTCCATCATATACCTGGGGTAATGGATGTTAAGTCAACCGTTCTTGCCAAATGGCATGGCTCCCCAATACCAACTAACTTATGTACTTCAGCCTATTCCTCTATGACCGAATGTAGTCACAGCTGGTAGCCTCCACAGGAGCAATATGGCAAAATGTGTTGTTGCAATTAGGATGGTCATATGTAATATTTTATTAGTCTTTTTTTCTCTGCCTCTTTGTCTATATTTGGTGTCTACTTTTTTGAGTTAATTAGAGGGCTCACTCTGTAGGCACATGGATTTAAGTTGTAGTTTCTCGATTTTCCAGTCATGAGGAATATTCATAAATAGGTTTTACAGGTTAAGTCTTCTGGAGCTGACTTAAATTAATCCAACCTTTTTTGAGTTCCCGCTGTATGAAAAACTGAGTGTTAGGTACTGAGAGACAGAGGATGGAATGGACTAATGTCTGCTCCCCAGGAACTCACAATATCTCACTGGGGAGGCCAGCACAAACGCAGTTGATGGAGGTAGATAAGAAGTGCTATATTAGAGGGAGAGTCCTCCCTCATGGATTCAAGCCCATCTGTTTAATTTTTCATATTTGTTTTCCTAAAAGCAGGAGACATATTTAAAAGTCTTAGAATTCCATTTTTAAAATCATAAACTTTGAAGATAAGAGGGATAATTCTTACAGTAATCTGACTCTTTTGCCTCACCAGTGTTCTTTTCAAATGGAAGAGTCATATCCTTCATTACTAACAACCTACCTTCTTAGAGATGAAAATTTGAATAAAGCAGGGCTTTACCAGAGGTTCTTTCCGTAAATGAATATGACCATCTAGTAGATTCCTGGATAGTTGAGGGACCCCAATCTCTATGAGTCCTTGGTTTGTTCCTGGTTTAAAATCTGGCTTATGATCACCAAATCATCCCCTTTGCAAGAAAAGTTGCTAATATGTAGGGCCCCATGCAAGAAAAGTTGCTAATATGTAGGGCCCCATGCAAATTGCTTTTCGTTGAGCTCCCGGTAAAATTCCCTCTATGCTTTTTGACGGTTGTCATGTTACATTCCACGTTCAAAGAACTATGGCAAGCTGAGACATGTTTATTTAAATGGATTTTGTGGAAATGTAACACTAGCTTTCTAACACCTGTTTGCATTTCCATACAGACTCAGTAGAAAGGAAGTTTTATTCTCATGCTGAACGTGCAGAATAATATCTCAAATTTTCTGTTTCTGACTGAGGTAGGAGAGGCAAATTATCTGCATCTTCTTTTTTCATTTATTCCTTTAGTTAACCGTTCATTCATCCATCATGTATTGGATACTTGCATTGTACCAGGCCCTGTGGGTAGTCACTGGTTATATAATATAACTAATCATGAGTGAGGGGGCGCAAAAGCACATGTTAGTGAAAGTCTTTATTTCTTCCAAAACTACCAGCCATCATGTTCATTGCAGGATTCCAGCCATTTTTTTCCAAGTGACTTCTTTTGTATTGATCATTTATAGAGAAGTTGCTGTATTCTCATCATTAAGAGTATAAACTCTGGAGTAGACCGTTTAATTCAAAGCAGAATAATGTAAGTCATTACTTGCGCCACCTTAGTAAAGTGGCTAAGTTTTCTTATCTATAAAATGGGGACAATAATAATTATACCTCCTGAAAGGATTTTTGAGAAGACCATGCCTGGCAGATAGCAAGCAATGAAGAAACATGAGCTGGCTTTTTTTTTTTCCTTGCAGAAGTGACATAGATTTTTTGTGTGTATTTGTCATATCTTGTGTATTCCTTGGAGATGGTCAGAATGAGACAGTTAATCCACTCTTCTTGCCACCCTCATTTTGAGTGACTCTAGGCAGATTCTAGGAAGAATCTTAAATTGGAGGTGAAGAGAGGGGACCCAGGGTAGTTGCAAGAAGTCCTAGGTGGGAGCTAGCAAGGCAACTGGAATCACAGGACATAAGGTGTTGATATATGTCAAAATATCCCATAAGATCCTCTAACATAAAACCCTCCTTTTTCAGATGATGAAACATAACTGGAGAGAATGAGACTTGCACATAACTCCCCATATAATGAGTGATAGAGGTGGGACTCCTAGTTCATTCCACAAATTGAAGATTCAGAGTTGCATAATGATGTGGTAGAGACATGGTACTAGAGAAAAGGATTAGAAGCTGATCTTTTTCCTTTTCTTAGTGCTGGCCTACTTGCTTTGTCTTTCTCTACTCTTCCTTCATCTGTGGCTCATGTAACACCTCTGAAGGCCCCTACCTGGACTCACATTTTGGTTTTAGTCAATGTGCAGCTGTCTAGTTGATATGACCCCTGGTTTACCTTTCTGAGTAACTGACAAATCCTGCTCAGGGCAGTCAAATCACTTTGGCTAAAATATAAACATTAGATAAAAAAGAAAACTAATAGTGCCAGAAACTTAACTTATACATTTTCATTTAATCCTTACAAAAACCCTATGAAGTAGGTGTTATTATTACTATTAGGAAGCTGTGGGCACCAAGGCATAGAAAAGTCAAGTGACCTGTTCAATGTCCCCATGGCTCAGTAAATCAGTTCTAGAATTTAAAATTAAATCTGACCCTGAGAAAATGTTCTTGGTAAGTGAAAAAAAAAAAAATCAAATTACGAAACAGAATAATCTCAACTTTACTTAAATAAACTACCTTATATGTAAAAGAATAGGGAAAAAATCTACCAAGTGTTTATCTGGAGGCAGCGGAAATACAAGTGATTCTTATCTTTCTCTTTTGTACAAAATTTTTCTAAATTTTCTGCAATGAAATACTTGCTTTTATAATAAAATGGCACAACAAATGTTATCTTGAAAAAGAAATTCGATCTGTGAAAGTGGCAATGAACTAGGAGTTCAATAGCAGGAATAGAGAAGTTAACTAGTCTTAATTCTCCTTGGGATCAAAGTGCCCCCATTTACAATTAGAAAATTTTAATGGAGTCTAAGAGCCCTTTTACCTTTCAGTTAGCTTCAAAAAATAAAAGACAAAAAAGTTCTCAACTAAATTATAATTCAATCCATGGGTCCCTAAAATTTTATCTGCCCCATATTTATACTATATCCATTCACTAAACCCCATTCAATCTAAGTGGAAACATTTAATATCAGTACAAAGGAACTTGTTCTCAGCTTGATTTCCCCACCCTAATTTTCACAAATGACTCTTCCTTGTTTATAATGAAACATAATTTAATGTAAATGGAAAGGTTATGCTGATCATTCAACAATAACTATAAACTTACTACATTTTAAAAAATCACTTATGAGTTCTGTTTCTACTTCTTCCAGATACCAGTCATGTGACCTTGACATAGCATAACCTCTCTGAGCTTCAATTACCTGACTGGAAAAATCAGGAAGTTAGACTAGACTTGCACTGTCTAAATTGGTTACTGAAATTGAAATTAATTAAAAGTATATACAATTAAAATTCAGTTCCACAGTCACACAAGTCACATTTCAAGTGTCCAATATCCACATGTAGCTAGTGGTTAGTGGCTACCATGTTGGATGGCACAGATTTACAACATTTCCATCATCACAGGACACACTTTTAGACAGTATAAGAATGATAACTTAATTTATGGAGCATTTTAGGTGCATATGTAAATCTCCTTTGATTCCCTTTAGCAGCTGAAGGAAAGCAGAAGCTGATAATCCTATTTTACAGATGGGAACTAAAGCCCTGCGAGGTAAAAACAACTTCCCAAGATGACACAGAGCTCAAACCAAGGTCTTCTTTCAATTCCAAATCTTTCCTGTATTTTCCACTCCATCATCCTGCCTTCTAAAATTAAATATCCCCAGCTGTTTAGAGAGGTCACCGATACTCACTGACACTTATAAATTCTGAGAAGCCCCAGGAAAGGTTGCCAAATTTGATCAGTAGCAAACAATAGCTATCTTGTTTGTGCCTGGCATGGTACTATAAACACCATGAGAGAGAAGTCACCACCAAAGATCCTTGTACCCCAGGAGCTTGCAATGTGGTTGAGAGCACGTTTCACGAATTAAAAAATAGTTTTTAATCTAGACTTGAACATGACATGCTACTAAATATCAAAAGAAACCGGGAAAATAAACAAAAGTGGATTCTTTTGGTGATCAGGTATCAAGACGCCGGGAGGTTGGGCAGGGAACTGCTGTTTTTCAGTAATTATTATTTGCCTTTTTAAACTAAATACACATATTGCTTTAAGAGAAAAAAATATGTGAAAGAAGAAAATCATTGGGGCTTTTATGAATTATGTGTTAGACTTCCCCTCTTTAAATCAAATAATTACAGTTCTAAAACCTTTCCTTTTGAATCAGTCACTTTCCAGTTTTTATTCTTCGATGTGATTGATACTTCCTTGTACATTCCCTAAGAAAATCTCAATCTAAAATACTTCCCACCAGGACCCTCAAATATATATTATATGTACGTTTTAATTTTTATCTTTATCACATCTTTCTCGGTATTTACCACTAATGTCTAATTTAGATGCATAAAGTCAGGGGCTATACATAATACAGAGTAGGCACTTGAACATTATTTGTTAAAGATATGTAAATATCTACTCACACTAACAAAGTACCTAGGCAATGAAGAGGTATTTTGAATATTGAAGAGAATGAATGAAACCCAGAAAAAAAGGTAAGGAAAAAGATTGATGGAACTAGGTAGGAGAGCTTGCAATCTTGCTGACAAAACAAGTTTTGTAAATAAAAAATAGACAGCCAAAACAATTTTTAATTCAAACTTGAATATGATACAATAGGAACCTATGGATTTTTTGCCCTATCACATGCTTATTTCTCTCACCTGTACTTCTTTCTTTAGTCTAATCCTCTGATTTTACAAAAGTTGAAGTAGCTTGCCTCAGATCCCCTTTCCTTTAAGCCAAAGATTTTCTTCCCAATGTCAGGATATTTCACATTAGAATGTAAGATACTATGCTACTTTCATTGGGGGAAACAAAGAAGCAAATATCTGGTCCCTGATTTTAAGGGGCTTGCAATCTAATTGCAGTGATAGGACATGAAAACACTAAACAGTAGTACTAGAAGCACCAAATAAATTATGTAGCTGCTGCCTTCTCCAGTCTTACAATCTTATACTTGACCAACAAAATCTAAGCGTTGTGTCTCTGTGTATATGCATATGGAAGAAGCCTTCTTTTCATTGACTGCATCCTCAAATTTCAATGTTTATTACATGATCAATCAAAATCTCTTCTTTCCTCACTTAAGAGTAAAGAAACTTGAGATAGGGTCAAGTTGCCTTTTCCCACTAAGAAGATAAGTACAAGTGGCCCCAATCCTTGAATAAATGTGATATGATCCTGTTCAAAGCTGAATCCAGCCTGTCTTATAACAGATTTGAAATATTATTTTCTCCAAGAATCTCCATCACAAATTTTCCCCATCCTGTCACAGGGCTGGGTGAAATGTAAAACCATGTTGGTCAAAATGCCTATTTCAAATAAAAAAGGCACAGAGCTCAAAATATGGAAAGCTAGCACTGGGATAACTACATTTGTAGAAGTTGCTTTTCCATGGCAATCTTAAGAAAAGAATTTTTCTTAGTAACTAGCATTCTCAAATACCTTGGGTTCCAAATAACTGTTTGGCCTCAGAACCTCCATTTGCCTGATGTCAAGTCTCTGTGATTTAAGCCTCTAAACTCCCTGGAATCTATAGCTAAGGCAGTTGCTTTTCAATCTTTCTATATGCCCATATGTCCTGGCATGTGCGTATTAGTAATGATGAACAAACAGTATTTCTATACATCTCTGTAATCCTTCAGTGTAATGGGAAAAACCAATCTGAGCCCTGCACTCTAAATCATATTCTGAATATTAACATTTACTTGGTCAATCTTGTTTCTTCCATCTTTTCCTTGTGGAGAAAAGTAAGCTACCTAACTCAATAATAAATCACTGCATTGTGTAAATACTTTGGAAGTATTATGAACTAGCTAATATTGACTGGTTGTACCAGAAGAGCAAGTAAATTTTACAACAATAATAACAAAACAACTGAATCCATCAGAGGCCTGTTTAAAAAATATTCTTTAAGACCAAAACTTTATAGATTTTACTAACGGTGAAAACTTTCTTGATTTCATACCACTTCACCCAACAACATTTTTTTTTGCCATTTTTAGGGTGGGTGAGGCATCTGCACTAGAGAACTTGGTGACAGCTGATGGGTATAACTCTTAGAGAATGGCTATATATTCTAATACCTGAAAACACAGCCAGCCCTTTAAAAAACACACATCACTTGATCAAGAATGATTTTGTTTTGTTTTATATGACTCTAAACATGGAAGGTCAACAAAATCCCAATCTGCAGAAACTCAAGGCATTGATCTAGGTGAAGGTCATGAAGATCTAAATTACTTTGCTGACTTGCTATGTGCTTAGGGACTAGCTATAAAATATAAAACCAAACAACTAGTAGTGTTCTAAAACCACAGAAATAATCAAATGTTATAGTTGGCAGGGCCACTCAGAGATCATCAGGTTAATTCTCTTTTCAGACAAAAAACAAACAAAAAAACCAAATCTTTTTAATTTAAGATGACATTGAACTAAAAAAAAAAAAACTTGATAAATGTTAGTGATATAGGCCAATGAATGGGATCCTTTAATTTTGCAGTAACAAAGCATTCCAGTAATTGCAAGTTTCTAAGAAATTTTTATATTCATTCATTCACTCAGAATTTTTAAGGACCTACTATGTGCCCAGCATTGATATAGGTACTATTTAATTATTTGACCCTTGTTTTATCCATTGTAGAAAATTTTTAAAAGCTTGTCATTTTCTTTGAACGAGTTTCTCACTTAAAGTATATTCTATTTAAGTATAAAGTATACTCTAATTAACTCTGAATAGCTGAATTAGAAATCGAAGAGAGCTGAAAACTACACCTGTAGTGATGGAGACCCAGAAGCCAGCAACTGTACTGAAGAATCTGGAAAGACCCAGGAAGTGGAAATACCAGGGAACTATGAAATGTTTCCCTGGTATGGAAATGTGAATGGGCTTGAAAATAGAAAGATTAATTTAAAGTCTACATAAGAATCAATTCCGCCCCCAAGATCTTCTCTCCAACCCACAAAGCTAGGGAACTGCCCCTCGCAACCCCTGAAGAAGACTCCAGATTAAGGCTTTGAATGGGTTGGAACCCAGGGGATTCTTGATTTGTAAATGACTGGCATAGCAAAATGTAGGAGTAAGGCAAGAAGTTAAAAAAGGAGTATTAAACAAAACTTGATACCACTAGCCCTCTTCCCTTCTTTACTGCCCACTGCACTGGCAGCCGAGCAGGAAAATACAGGATACTTTTCTAGAGAAATGGACTGGAGTAAGAGATCCTAACTTTCAGTGGTCACCCAACAAAGCAGCAAGGTTCCTGCCTGATAACTCTAAAGTTAAGCTCATCAATCCATATGTCCATATATGAAGACAGAGCTTCCAGTCAGGTATTTAGTGCCTTACTCTTGAATATGAATGGCCAAAGATCACTAGTCATCTGAGGAAAGCATCTGACATAAAAGAGAGAAAACAAAATAGGTAAACATAACAGAAAAAACTTGAAGGAAACAGACAATATGAGAAAAATAAAAGGACAAAAAAATGTAATTACTACTTTTGATTGTTAAAAGAAGACGGAACAAGGAAGGCACAAAAGGAGAAATCAACAAAAATTTTAAAAATAAATTTTAGAATTTTATCATAAAATATGTAGCAGAAGGGAAAAATATCCAATAAATGTTTAGAATATAAACTTGAGGGAATCTCTCAGAAATCAGAGGGGAAAAGTCAAAGAGATAGTGAAGAGAAGAGAAAGTATAAGAAAACAAGAGGATTAGTGTAATGTGTGAATCATAAAATTCCCAGAAAGTGAAAATATAGGAAATGAAGAAAATAAATTGATTACAGAAACAAATAAGGAATTTTTTCTAGAATTGAAGAATATGAGATCCCAGAATCAAAGGGCACACTGAATGAACATCACAATGGACATTTACCAAGGTAGAAGATTGAAATTTCGATAATGGGGGCCAGCATACTGAGAACAAGGGAAAATTTCTTTAAATCTCACTGGAGAAATAAGCAATTAGAATGGCAGTGGACTTTTCAACCACTGCACTGAAGAAAAGAAAAAAGTAACATTTCCTAAATTCCAGCTTCCAACAAAGATTTCCATTATCAGACAAATGATTGATCAAGTATGAGGACTGAAAAAAGATTTTCAGATATGCTAAGTCTCAGAAATATTACATCTCATGCACGCCTTCTCAGGAGCTACTGGAGAAGGTGTTGGACCAAAGAGTGCAGTGAACTAAAAGATGGAAAGCCACAGGATCCAGAAACCAGAGGATCTAACAAAAGACCAAAGTTAAATCCTAAGAATAATGGTAAAGGAGAGTTGACAAGAGCTATAGAACAAGGCTAAAGAGAGACTAGTCTATGGACGTAAAAGGAATATCTCAAAAACAAACAAGAGTCACGTTTAAGAGAAAATTTATCTTGTTTTTAAATTGTGGTAAATACATACAACATAAAATTTACCATCACAACTAATTTTAAATGTACAGTGCAGTAGTATATACTCACATTATTGTTCAACCAATCTCCAGAACATTTTTTTTTTTAATTTTATTTATTTATTTATTTATGGCTGTGTTGGGTCTTCGTTTCTGTGCGAGGGCTTTCTCTAGTTGTGGCAAGTGGGGGCCACTCTTCATTGCGGTGCGCGGGCCTCTCACTATCGCGGCCTCTCTTGTTGTGGAGCACAGGCTCCAGACGCGCAGGCTCAGTAATTGTGGCTCACGGGCCCAGCTGCTCCGCGGCATGTGGGATCTTCCCAGACCAGGGCTCGAACCCGTGTCCCCTGCATTGGCAGGCAGATTCTTAACCACTGAGCCACCAGGGAAGCCCTCCAGAACATTTTTATCTTGTAAAACTGAAATGCTTAACCCATTAAGCAATAATTTCCCATTTGCCCCTATCCACCAGCCTCTGGCAACTACCATTCTACTTTCTGTTTCTATGAATTTAACTACTCTAGATACTTGATATAAAAGGAACAATACCGTATTTGCCTTTTTGTGACTGGCTTATTTCACTTAGCAAACTGTCTTCAAAACTGTGGCATATGTCAAAATTTTCTTCCTTTCTAAGGCTAATATTCCCTTCCTTGTATATACCACATTCTGTTTACCTATGCGTTAGTTGACGGATATTTTGTTGCTTTCACCTTTTGCTATTTCGAGTAATGCTGCTATGAACATGGTGTACAAATATCTCTCTGAGACTCTGCTTTCAATTCTTTGATATAAATTCAGAAGTACCACTGATGGATCATATGGCAATTCCATTTTAATATTTTGAGGAACCACCATACAGTTTTCTATTATGGCTGCACTGTTTACATTCCCACTAACAGTGCACATAGATTCCAATTTCTCCACATCCTCACCAAAACTTACTTTCTGTTTTTATGATAGTCACTCCAATGAGTGTGAGGTGATATCTTGTGGTTTTGATTTGCATTACCCTAATGATTAGTGATGTTGATTATCTTTCTCTATGCTTGGTGGCCAATTGTATATCTTCTTTAGAAAAAATGTCTATTCAAGTCATTTGCCCATTTTTAATTAAGTTTTTTTTTGGGGGGGTGTTGTTGTAGAAGTTGTTAAGTTGTAAAAGTTCTTTATATATTCTGGACATTAATCAGAAATATGATTTGCAAATATTTTCTTCTATTCCATGGATTGCTTTTTCACTCTGCTGATTTGAGTGCTTTGATGCACAGAAGTTTTCAACTTTGATAGAGTCCAATTTATCTATTTTGTCTTTTGTTACCTATGTTTTTGGTATCATATCCAATCAATCATTGAAAAATCTAATGTCATGAAGATTTTACCCTATGTTTTCTTCTAAGAGTTTTATAGTTTTTGCTCTTATGTTTAGGTTTTTGATCCATTTTGAGGTAACTTTTGCATATGGTGTAAGGAAAGGGACAAACTTCATTCTTTTGCATGTGGATTTCAATTTCTCCCATACCATTTGTTGAAAGAATGTTCTTTTTCATTGAATGGCCTTGGCACCCTTGTCAAAATCACTTGCCCACAAATGCAAATTTGGTTTTTGTTCCGGGCTTCCAATGCTATTCCATTGCTCTATATGTCTGTTTTCATGTAGTACAACACTGTTTTAATTACTGTAGCTTTGTAAAAAGTTTTAAGATCTGTCAATGTGAGACTTCCAACTTTGTTCCTTTTTTTTTTAATATTCTTTGGCTATTCAGAGGCCCCTTGAAATTCCACATGAATTTTAAGATAGATTTTTCTATTTTTGCAAAAAATTGCTCTTAGGATTTTGAAAGTGATTGCATGAAATCTGTAGATCACTTTGGTAGTACTGACATCTTAACAATATTAAGGATTCCGACTCATGAATATGAGATCTCTTTCCAGTCATTTGTGTCTTTAATTTTCCTCAGCAATGTTTTATAGTTTTCAGTGTACAAGTCTTGCACCACATGGATAAGTTTATTCATAATTATTTTTTAATGCTATCATAAGAGGAATTGTGTTTAATTCCCTTTTAGGATTGTTCATTTGGATTTAGTTTGTTCTTTTTTTCTAGTTCCTTAAGGAATAAAGTTAGGTTGCTGATTCAAGATCTTTCTTCATTTATAATGTAAACATTTATAGCTGTAAATTTCCCTTTTAACACTGTATTCTCTTCATCCCACAAGTTTTGGTATGTTGTGTTTTCATTTTCATTTGTCTCAAGAAAATTTATAATTTCCCTTGTGACTTCTTTGATCCATTGGTTGTTTAAGTGTACGCTGCTTAATTTCCACATATCTACAGATTTTCTAGTTTGCTTCTGCTTTAATTACTAGTTTCACTCCATTGTGATCAGAAAAGATACTTTGTATGAGTGCAATCTTTTAAATTTCATTAAGACTTGTTTTCTACCTTACATATGGTCTATGCTAGAGAATGTTCCATGTGTACTTGAGAAAAATGTTTATTTTTATTTTGGGGGGCTAGAGTATTCTGTATATGTCTATTAGGAACCAAATGGTCTACAGTGTTGTTGATGTCCTCTATATTCTTATTGATCTTCTCTCTGGATGTTCTATTCTTTATGGAAATTGAGTACTGAAGTCTCTTACTATTATTGTAGAACTGTCTAGTTCTCCCTTCAGTTTTGTCAGTGTTTGCTTTATATATTTAGAAGCTCTGAAGCTTGGTGCATATGTATATTAATTATTGTAAAATCTTCTTTCTAAGTTTACCCTTGTGTCATTCTATAATGTCCTTTTTTTACTTCTTGTAGCAGTTTTAACTTAAAGTCTATTTTGTCTGATACTAGTATAACCACCCCTTCTTTCTTTTGGTTACTGTTTGCACAGAATATCTGTTTTGACCTTTTCACTTTTAACACATGTGTGTCCTTAGCTCTAAAGCAAGCAAGTTGTTGGATCCTGTTTTGTTTTATTTTTTAATTTTTATCCATTCAGCCCATCTGCATCTTTTGAATTAGGGAGTTAAATCCATTTACATTTAAAGTAATCACTGATAGGGAAGGACTTAATATTACCATTTTTTCATTGTTTTTTGGATGCCTTATAGATTTTTGTCTCTCATTTCCTCCCTTACTACCTTTTTTGCATCTAGTTGAGTTTTATAGTGACATGCTTTGATTATTTTTTCATTTCTTTTTGTGTATATTCTGTAGATGTTTTCTTTGTGGTTACCATGGGAATTACACACAACATCTTAAAGATATAACAATCTATTTTAAGCTAACAACTTCATTTCAATCACACACAAAAAACCTCTACCCTTTTACTTCTCCACTCCCTCTCCATTTATGTTACTGATGTCACAAATTACATCTCTCTATATGTAGTATGTACCTGTTAACAGAGATATATCATTTTTAATGCTTTTGTCTTTTGAATTCTATAAAAGATTAAAAATGTAACACATGCAGGATATACAATGATGTTGGCATGAAGAAGTTGACCTCCAGCAAACAATTATTGAAACTGGATAAAATTATAAATAAAGTTATCACCTGAAATCACTGGGAAATGACCAGTGGCAGGCAGAGACTGGAGGGGAGTATATTCTTGATAGAGTGCTGTTGCTTTGGGTGAGAATTGTGATTATGTGGCTTTTTTACCTAATTATACCCCAAACTCCCACCCCTGAAAGAAAATTGCAGCCGTGTCAGCTCAAGGTGGCAAACAACAGAGTTCAGATTATCAGAGCAGCTGGAAATTTAAGGGGACAATTTTTGGAAGAGAGAGAGGATCAGAAAGGCTGATATCTAAAATCTGAGTATAAACTCTACCCAAATCCCTGGCTGACTGCTAAACTACACATGCACACAAGAGACCCAGGGGGCTCATCAAAAAGGCAGGCAGAAACTAGAGGATAGTCTACACTTGAAAAACTCTATGGCTCCTAATGAGATTTGTGAATTTTATACACCTTTGGCTGAGTGTACTACCTACCACATATAGTTTAAGTGGCAAAAAGTGGAAGACTTACTGACTTAAGATGTCAGAGGAAGAACTTGGAGCTGAAGAAGTAACCAGAAATTTATTTGGAACCACAGAGCAAAGGGACCATGGAGAGAATGGACCCTGTAATCTTAGTATAAATTTGCTCAAATTCTCGACTGACTACTCAGTTATGCAGGCACAAGGGAGATACATGGAGGTCCATTTTTAAAAAGCAGCAGCTGGAAGCTGAACAAAGTAAGGTGTTGAACCACCTGAGAAGTCAGATTTTGTGGTTTCAGTTCAGACAAGATAACTGTATGTTAGAGCAAAAACAAACAAACAAACAAAACCAATAAATTTCAGAAGAACCATTCAGAATCCAGAGTCACTACAGCATAATATCCAGTTTTCAACCAAAAATTCCTAGAAATGCAAAGAAACAGGAAAGAGTGATACACTCAATGAAAAAAAGTAATCAAAAGAAACATACATCAAGTGTACCTAGGCACTGCATTTAGCTGAAAAGTCCTTAAAGATTATAAATGTATAAGTAGTATAAATATGTCAAAAGATGAAAATATGCTCAAAGGATTAAAAGAAAATATAGCATTAATGAGTGCAAAGATAGGAAATATCAAGAGAGAAATGGAAAATATAAGAAAGAACCAAGTAGAAATTCTAGAGCCAAAAAGTACAACTGAAATTAAAAATTCACTATGGTGAGTGAAATGTTGTCAACAGCAGATCTGTGATTTTAAAAAGTATCAATGAACTTGAAGATACATCAATAAAATGATTCAATCTGAAGAACAGAGAAGATAAAAAAAATTGAAGGAAAATGAACAAGGCATTAGAGAACTGTGGGGAAGTACAAAGCTGTCCAGCATGCATGTAATTAGAATTCTAAATGGAGAGGAATGGAATATAAGGCAGAGAAATATTTTAAAAAATAATGTCTGAAAATATAAAACCTATGCATAAATGTTTATAGCAGTTTTATTCATAAATACCCAAAACTGGAAGCAACCAAGATAACCTCAGTAGGCAAATGGATAAACAAACTCTAGGACATCTGTACAGTAGACTATTATTCAGCAATTTTAAAAATGAGCTATCAATCCACAAAAAGATATGGGGGAGGGTTAAATGCACATTGCTAAGTTAAAGAAGGCAGTGTGGAAAGGCTACATATTGTATGGTTCCAACTATCAGACATTGTGGAAAAGGTAAAACTCTAGAGACAATAAAAAGATCACTGGTTGCCAGGGATTTGAGGGTAGGTCGAGGGATAAATAGGTGAAGCACAGGAGATTTTTAGGGCAGTGAAACTATTTTGTTTGTTACTGTAATGATGAATATATGACATTATGCACTTTTTAAACTCATAGAACTGTACAACACAAAAAGTAAAACAATGTAAATTATGGACTTTAGTTAATAATAGATCAATATTGGTTCGTTAATTATAACAAATAAACCACACTAAGATAAGATATTAATAATATGAGAAATTGTGTAAGGGAGAGAGGCTTATATGGAATTCTCTGTATGATCTGCTCAATTTTTCTGTAAATCTAAAACTGCTCTAAAAAATAAAATCTACTAATTTAAAAAGTTTCCTAAATTTGATAAAGAGGAACATAAATTATTTAATGATGTAAAATGTTCCTCAGTTGCCAAGTGCAATTGTTGTGAATATCGTGCAAGTTTGTGATTACTTATGGTGTATGAGTTAGAAGCTAGAAAATGGACATTAGAAATTCCTGGGAGATGAATCTTTATTCAAAGAAGATTCATTCAAATCCTTCCTGAGAGGAAGGATTTGACAAGTTAATTAATTTGTTCTCTCTCTCTCCTAAAAGCTTTTGCCACTCAAATCATTGCCACGCTATGAAATAATTTCTGTGTATCCACAGCATCACAACCACCAAATGTCAGGTTTTTTGATTTTAGGACACAGGGAAAGAAATGGAGAAAAGTGCTTCCCTAGGGCCTGAGTAGTATGGGTCACAAGTGCCAACGTTTAGGACAGTAGTTTGTGCTGTGTGAGTCCCGAGCCACAGGTCCTGAGTAATAGAGGTGTCTGAGTGTTTTATAATAGATTATTTTTGTGTCTCTGTGACATGTGGGGCACTCTATAGTATAAGGCGCCTCCTGCTAGGGTTTAAAGGAAAAAACAAGGAATAACATAAGAGTGTTATTTAGAAATATCACACTAAATATCAAAAGAAACAGGTAAAATAAGCAAAAGTCAATGCTTTGGAGATCAGATGTCAAGACACAAAGCACAGTGGGCAGGGAATTGCTATTTATTGATAATTAATATTTCACATCAAAACTGAGCACATGTACTGTTTTGATTAGAAGAGAATTTTTTAAAAAGAAGAAAATTATTGGGGCTTTTATAACTTTATGACACTATACTTTGGCTTTGCCTTCTATAGGTTGAACAGTCCCAGTTCTAAAACCATTCCTTTTAAATGGGTCACCGTCCAATTTTATTCTTTAATGTAACCCTCCCTGTTTATTCCCCCAAGAAAATCTCAGTCCAAATAAAATGATTTCTAATAAGACCTCAAATACATGTGACCCGGTATATACATCTGTTTTCTTACCTTTTATCTTTATCACATCTTTCTTGATATTGACCACTAATATCCAATTAAGATCCATGAAGTAAGGGACCATACATAGCATACAATAGTCACTTGAAAAGTATATGTTAAATGAATGTATAAATATGTAATTAAACTGACAACGCTCCTAGGCAATGAGGGGGCATTTTGGTAAGTAATGAAGACAATTAATAAAGTCCAGAAAAAGTGGGAGAACAAGATGATGGAGCTAGATAGAATTACATATATTTGTAAAAGATGGGCAACAGGATGGAGACTCAGAAGATCTACAGCACACTGTTTCTGTGCTCCATCATCCCCATAGCCTCGGAGAATACACCTCTAGTATATAGAGTGTCAACGCTACAGGGGTCTAGGACACAGAATAGTGTTTTGCAACTTTGGTACTATTGGTGTTACTGGCCAAATATTTCTTTGTTGGTGGGAAGCTGTCCTGTGCATTTTGGATGTTTAGTGAGTAGAGGCCAAGAATCCTTGGCCTCTACTCACGAGACACCAGATGCATCCTTCCTTCAAAGGTCGTCCTTTGATTGTGACAACCAGAATGTTGCCAAATGTCCTCTGGGTAGCAAAATCTCCCTTGGTTGAAAGCCATAGACCTAGAGTGAAATAAATGTGTTACACTCACTCCACTGGCTTTAATGTAATAATGTGGAAAATACTCACAGCATATCATAATATCTATTACTATATTATCTATCAGGGTACCTATTATAGGTATCATAGTAATTTGTAGATTACTTATATTTATTTTAAAATTGTTCAACACAATGAAAAATTCTCTTGCATATAAACTATCTGATCTATCTAAATTTTTGTTTAAAACCTTCTTATTAACTCACCTACCGTCCATTTTATTGAGGTAGGGGTAGAAGGCAACAGTACCTTAGCAGCGAGGAAGGTGTCTGCGATGGTCCATTAATCACCATGTAAATATGTATTGTCCCTCTCTGCTGCCTAGGTGTCACTGTGGACTGGATGTAGTATAAGTGGTCTTGTCAGAGTGAAGTCCAGTGTCTCTACAGACTTTACTTTGTAGTTATTAGGATAACAGTAGGACAGCTTGTACCTCTGTAGCAAGAGCATGTGTCATATACTTGTGAAAGCTCAAGGGGTTCAAAGTTAGTAAAGCCATATATGTTGCTCCTATATGTCATTAGTGCACATACTGGCTTCTTAAGCTCCACCCATCTGGTTGCAGGTTTCCTGTATATACAAATCAGGCAACACAAATATGTTTATACTGATAAGATATGGTATCTTTCACTGGGCAAAGGCAGGTCTTATGATATGGTGCTGTGGTCGGAATTTGGATTTGAGTCATCATTAACCAAAACAAACATTCTACATAGAGAAATGGAATAAATTGTCAAGGAATTCTAATCCTCTAAACTGTTAATTCCTTTACTTTTGGTGCGTTGGGGCAAAGTTGTGAGACAAGTTGATAACTTAAAACTTTAAAAATTTATTGTGATCTGTGTGCTGCTGAGAAATGCATAATTTGGGGATTTAACTCATGATTAGCTATTAAATGGCTGTCAGGAGAGAATTCTGCAGTAATCGGTTTAGCTTTTAGCCCCTAATTATCACTTCACAGTGGATTTGGGGTGAGATAATTGAGAACTGCAACACTTAAAGGACTCCAGTTGGGCATTTTTAACACAATGAAGTGAATTATTTCTCTATGAGGATTGCATTTAACAGGTATTGGTAACAAGGAAGGAGATGTGATAGTGTATGGGGTTTTGTAAAGTGATTTAAAGTAGTTGATTCATTCATTATGCAATTAGGTGGAGCTCAGCTGTGTATAACTTGTCTGGTGTCTAGGTCAAAGAATGTCTTTCAAAACTCCCTAAAATTCATTGTAAGGATTTCATTTTAATGGAGGGTTATAGAGTTGGGGTTGCTGTCTAGACTATTTAATAGATTCTACCTTAGATCCTGTGACCTTGGGCTGGTTCCTTTCTTATTTCTTTTGTTTTCTTTTCTGCCAAGTGAAATGTTTTTCATTCCATACCTTATTTGTATAAAAACTCTTAAATGCTCAGCCCTGGCAGGTAGTTCCTCATTTGTTATTAACATGGAATTGCCATCATAGCGAAGTTGTTGCCTACTGTCCAGCCCTCACACACCCTACACTCACAATTGTTCACTCCTAGCATGCACACACACACACACACACACACCATCATGATATTAATTAACAGTTATACTCTTCTCAAGAACTATCCAAATCCTCTTCAATCTTTAAAGTTCTCAACAAATGGCAGCTGAATGCCTTCTGTATGACAACACATTAACTACAATGATGATAGGACACAATCTCTACCCTATTGAAGCTTGTAGCACACACAGGTAGACATGTTACTCAGGAAGGGAAATGGAAAGACCAATTTCATAAACTTACCTTTTGCTCTCCACCCAACCAGTGCAAAATGACTGTCATTAATTCATTACTTATTCATTCAAGGAGCAGGGCATTGACTACCTACTATATTCCTTTTCTTGTATTCCCATCTCTTTGAACCATAGTGAAATAGGATGTGAGTTTCCATCTAAAGGCCATTCCACACCTTGATAATAGAACACTGATTTGGAATGGGGTGGCAAACTGCCCAGTCCCAGAATATAAACCATAATGACTATAAACCAATAATGGAAATTTCACTTCCCTTTGCAAGATACTTTTCTAGACGCCCTCATAACCAGAAGTGAACATGTGACCTAGCTGTTGTATCTGATGTATACAAAAAAGCATGCTTGGAGGTTTCTGAGTACGATTTTTCTTAAAGAAGAAGGAGGAGTCTTTTCTATCCATCTCATCTTTGAGTGCTAGGATACTGGTATAAGTAGTGTCTCAGGTTGCAACCAGGAGACAAAAAGCACAAAGGTAAAGAGTCCTCACCCTGAGACTGACAGAGAAGTATGTAAAGGGCCTGGAAGAACTTCCACTTCTGAATGGTTGGAATCACTCGTGTCAGACCAATGTTCCTACTGATGAAGCTAAAAATGGCAGAGA
This sequence comes from Balaenoptera musculus, assembly GCF_009873245.2. Classification (NCBI taxonomy): domain Eukaryota; kingdom Metazoa; phylum Chordata; class Mammalia; order Artiodactyla; family Balaenopteridae; genus Balaenoptera; species Balaenoptera musculus. The sequence goes on from NC_045790.1 coordinate 63,851,757, forward strand.
AAGTACAGCAATCATCTGGCTAAAAGCACTGGAAAGCTGTTGAGGCTATGAGAACTGTATGGGCTAAAACTCTGGGGAGGTGAATTCCTCGGGGAGGTGAGAGGAATTCTACAGCCATGTTTACTCTGGGAGCATTTAGTGATAGTGGGCTTGGGCAAGAGGTTTAGATTCTGAAATTTGTACCAACTGCTGCTAAGGAATAGAGAAACTGGCAGAGTTTTTGGCTGAGACTGGGAGAGGATTAGCATGTAGCTAGTTTTCCTTTAAGGACATTTGCTGAATTCTAGGGCTGAGTGTGAAGGAAGGCTGGAAACCTAAGCAGAACATTTCTGGGAAGCAGAGCAGAGCATTCAAGAGTTTCATGAGACAAATACTGGAATTCAGTGCCCACAAAAAGGAGGGGTCTTGAAGAACACACTGGGCTCTTAGTGGAAAATCTTGGGGAACCAGGGTGAGCTAGAGATAGACTGGGACTTACTAGGGATCCTAACCTTGATTCAGTCCTGTCCCTGAATAGACTGAAGTAAGTGATTAGTTACTGCTCTTTCTGCCTGGCAATGGGAAGAGTAAATCCCTTCTAGAGGAGGACAAAATGATTTGGAACTTATATATATTATAATACCCAATGCTTGGCATTCAACCTAAGATCACCTGGCCTGACAAAAGGCAGAACCACATGATTGAATACCAGGAGCAAAACTCCCACACGTGCATGCATGCACACACACTAAAAATAAAACCACAGATAATTTAAACATTATAGTTAGCTGAAAAGAACCTTAACATAATAGTGGTTAATATATTAAATATACAACATGAAAAGATGCAGAAGACAGATAAAAGGCTCGCAATTTCACCAGAGAACAGAGTCTATAAAAAAAGAAACAAATGGAAATTTCAGAACTAAATATACAGAGTCTGAAATTAAGAATCCATTACATGGGTTAGATGAGACATAGCAAAGCCTAAGAGGAGACAGGATTAGTGACCTGAAAGACAGGTCAACAAAAGTATAAACCTAAACCACACCTACATCATAGAAAGAAATAAAATAAAGAGAAATATCATAGAAGCATTCAGGAAACAAGACACACTACCTTCAAAAAAGCAATGACAAAACTTAAAGATTACGTCTCAACCAAAACAGTGAAAGCCAGGAAACAAGGCAAAGACATCTCTAAAATGCTGAAAGAAAATATTGACAATCTAGAATTCTATCCTTCAAAACTGAAAGTGAAATACAGATAGTTTAAGACAAACATAAACTAAGATAATTCACCACCAGCAAATCTCCTCTACAAAGAAATAGTAAAATGGAAAAAAATAATAATAATAATAATAAAATGAGTTTTGTAGGGAGAAGGAAAACGATCCCAGAAGGAAACGGGAATTGTAGGAAGGAACGAAGAACAACAGAAAAGATACAATGTGGTAAATATAAATAAATACTGACTGTATAAAACAATGAGAGTAATATCTCAGAGGGTTTAAAATATATGTAGAATTAAAATATATGACAATAATAACACAAAAGGCAGAAGGGGCAAGTCCTAAATGTTAAATACCAAAAGGCAGAAGAGGTAATGTTTTTGATTATGATTAGTCAATGATAAATATTGCAATCTCTAGTGTCACCACTAAAAGAACTATAAAAGAATATATAACCAACCAATTTGAATATTAAAATATTTGATTATTGTAAAAGAACCAAGGAAAGAGAGGAACAGAAACATAAAACAGATGGATCAAAAGGAAAAAATAATAGTAAGATGGAAGATAAATTTTAAATATATCAGTAATTATATTGCATTTAAATTAACTAAATACTCTATGTAAAAGATTAATATGCCAGCTAGATATAATACCAAAGCCCAGTTATGTGCTGCAAAACCCAGTCATATATGCCTTAAATATAAATACCCAAAAAGATTTAGAATAAAAAGATACCATACAAACTCTAGCAAAAGAAAAAAAAAGCCACTGTAACTACTAATATCAGAGCAATTATTCTCTAAAGCAAGGATAGATACAGAATTAGATACACATATAAGGCAAAAACAAGAGGGGAATTTCATAATAATACAGGGATCAATCCACCAGGTAGATACCACCCAAAACATAGCTTCACATATGAAGATAATGCTTTGAATCATGATGATAAAGTTGATTCAAAAAACAAACCTTACCTTCCAAAACCACCTCACGTCATGTTTTATCACTGCTTCAATTTCATCACGGCTGAAATCTCTGTTAGTTTGGTTTCCATCACCTGCAATTGGAAATACTTATACTGTTCACCTGGTCACCAGGCTAGAAATCAGCAGTCATCATTACTGAGACAAAAGTTTACAGTTGAATAAACAATATCTACAAAATGACGCTGATCAGAATCTGCTATGGTGGAAAGCGATCTTGCAGACCACATGCAGTCTGTTCACCTTGCCAATGAAGAAACAGGGAACCAAGCGGGACAATGGCTCGGCTAACATCACGCATCGGTGTGGTGGCTGAATGAGGAGGAGCCCTTAGGACCTGACCCCCAGTCCACGGCCACCCAACATGCCAGGTGCTGCTAAGCCTCTCTCTGATCTGTTTTACTATGTTACTACAGTATAACTTAGCTTTACCTTCCACAGTGCCATTCATCCCTGCACCAAGCCAAAATGCTTTACCAGAAAACAGTACAATTTCACAAGTTAAATAAGAGAGGAGAAAAATTAAATATTGTAGATACAGACAGAAAAACATGAAACCAAACTCAGTTTGGAAGGGCTACTTTAGACTCATTACCCACAGACACACACATACCCCACAGCTCTGTGTACCACACTACTTGCACTCTTTCCAGGCAGGATTAATTTGTCTCTATGCTAAGAGAGCCAGAACCAGGAACAGTGTACAGTGTAGTAGAGGGCCTTGGCTGGGGCAAAAATCCTCCCTTTTCCATGTTTCTGGGTCTAATTGAAATCATGAGAGCAAAACCTCACTTCCACGTGGCTCCTTATTGATAGCTGATAACTTGTGTTGAAATTGAGTTTCTTGTTCTGCTGTTTCCCATACGAATGCTGGCAAGAGGAATTGAGGCCACAGCACACCAGAGTACCCCAGGGTCCCCGCTGAGGACATATGAGTATCTAGACACCCTCAGTTTCAGGCTGTGTGCTTGCAGCAGCCAAATCCCCAGATGAGGGATTTTTAAACAAGTTGGTGATTTTCAGATGAAGGATACCAGCCACAGAAATTTAAAGTGCTTCTGTGCATCTTGGGCTGCCGGTGAAATTCCAATTTCTCTTTTTTTTAGAACAATTATTTCTTTTATTTTTCCCCAGACAAACCCTCAGACATTCTTCTCCTCCCTTCTGAGGCTTCTCTTTGAAAGAGCCAGCGCAGTAGATCATGCCGGGTTACTCCCCAGATAGAACTGCCAAACACAGGTGCATTCTGGGGCTTTGGCGTCTGGCTTAGCCTCTGATTTGTTGCAGGAAAAATACTTGCTGTAGTTTCCCAATTCCCAAATGTGGATACTTTGAAGATGGATATGATGTATTAATTTTGTGTTTTTACAGATTTATGCTCTGCAGACGTAACTACATTTTTCCAAGAAAGGAAGCGAGAACTGACTTCAGGTTCTGTACCTTAGGAATGGTGTGACGGTATTTGTGGGTCTTCTTGTCTCTTAAAGGAGGCAGCAGAGATTCGTGAAATGGAAATAAAGAGCCTGCTGTTTGACCTGGAGCTTAGAAGACCTCACTTTCAAGTTTCATGTGGCTGATGTATAAAAGCAACATGTAAATCACCATACCTAGTATTCAGCAAATAGAAATAACTCAGTAAATAATAATCCTTTCCTTCTCTCCACATTTGGTCCCTCATCTTCCTCACCAAATGTCAGATTTTTGTTACTGACAGTTTGGTAATAATAGTGAAATCTAGAGAGAGTTTTCTGATCTTCAAAATAGCTTTAAAAAGATCTGGTATCTTTGATTAGCGTGATTATGAAAAGCAGAATACCCCACGGGTCAACCTAAGAAACTAGGCAGCTTTGTAACAGAAGATTATCAGGAGAAATTTGTTTTTACCAAATATTTCTTGATGTTAAATAACCTTGAAAGTTAGAAATGATAATACTTCCTAGTATTTGTAAAGTGGTTTAGAGTTCACAAAGCCTTTTCCTTTATCCATTATCCCTTTTGACCCCTTTAACAATCATGGGAAGTAGGTAAGGGAGGGACTGTCACTTCCATTTAACATATGAGAAACCAAGATGGCAAAGCCTCAATGCGGCAAGAGAGAAAAAGTTAGCAATAAGCCTGGGAAGTGAGATGAGAGATGTGGGAGAAGTAGGGGTAATAATATTTTCTGTGGTGAATGCTGGGGTGTGCTCCCCGGACCCCTCCCCCTTCACTAAAAAATTTGTTGCCCTAGCTGTGGAGACTGGTATCAGCAGAAAGCCTCCAGCCATCAGCCCCTTCAGAGACTGCTTTGGCTGCAAGGCTTCCTCACCCCAAATCCTGTCCCTTGCTAGGGCAGCAACCCACATCCAATAACTGACTGATGTGGTTGTAAGAGGCCAGCCTTTCAGTCAAACTCGACTTGGCTCTAATAAGTCTTTTTGGCTCCAGAGTGTCTTATAGCTTTGGTGACATCACAACTTGTCTTTCTACCTAATTATATCCTCTTCCCCTCTCTTCCAGGGATATGAGTCTGAGGGCACTCCCTAATAAATACTTTGTACATTAAACTTTGACTCAGAGATGCTTCCTGGAGAATGCAGCATGGGTCCATTGGTTCCAGGACTGGCTGGAGAAAGAAGATGGCAAGATGAGGTTTTGGAGACGGATCACACCCTCACGTCCAGGTTGTCAGTGAAGACCCAATTACTGTTAGTAAAGTACTGAGTCTTTGGCACAAGGTGACTGTCCAACTGTTAAATGGACACCTGAAGGTGAGCTGATATGGTATACAGGTATACAGGAAAGGAGTGCATCAACTGGTACTCTATATCAGGCTTCTGAAAAATATGGGAGGAAAGAAACTAAGTACTATAGATTCTAATGGTTAATGCTACGCTTGATGACATTCTAGAAAAAGATAATAAAAGTCTGAGAGCAATTAACAGGTAATTGAAAGCCAATTATGAAAATGAGAGTTGGCACAGAAAGGCAACTCATTTCCTGAAATGGAAGGGCAGAGAAAGCTTAGGACCAGGGTCAGAGTTTTATCATAAGAGTAGCCAAACTGTCTTAGTCTGTAGGGGCTGTTTTAATAAAAATACCATAGACTGGGTGGTTTATAAACAACAAACACTTATTTCTCGTATTTTGGAATCTGAGAAGTCCAGGGTCAAGGCACAGGCATATTTTGTGCCTGGTGAGGCCCACTTCCTCGTTTAAAGACAGCCATCTTATCCTTGTGTCCTCACATGGCAGAAGGGACAAGGGAACTCTCTCTGGGACCTCTTTTAAAAGGGCACTAGTCCCATTTGTGAGGGTTTCATCCTCATGACCTAATAACTTCCCAAAGATGCCCACCTCCAAATACCATCACACTGGAGATTAGGTGTCAACATGGGAATTTTGAGGGGACACAAATATTCTGTCTATACCACCATTCTCCAAAGAAGGTTAACTTCTGAGCCAAGGAAGTTCTGCTATTTCAAGGACAGGGCTCTGGCAAAATCTGGGACCCTGACATATGGGATGGAAACGTCTGGGTTGGTAACCCAAAAGCCTTGAATCTTTAGGCTTCCCTGAACTTCCTGAGTCTGAATAAGTAGACTACTACTCCCCAGTAAGAGCTAACACTACATCCTCGCTTGAAGACCATGAAGAGGCCTCTCTCCTGCAAGATGGTACGTCCCCTCTCCCAGGACCTGCCTCTACCTTCCCTTATGGACCCTGGAGTTAACTCACAGCAAAACTTAGCTGGGGACATTCTGGGCCTTATAAAGGATAAAAGTGACTATATCCTAAAGGAGCTGTAAAACCTAGCCTCCGGGTATGGCGGGAGTTAAGAGAGATATATTTGATCAAGAGGGTAAGAACATCAAATCGGATAAAGAAGAGTTTAACAAAATGAGAGTACTCTCCTGAGAATAGGATTTGATACCTTGGCAAAGACCCCAGGAGATAACATGGACTTGCTGTAAGGATGGCTCCTAGAAACCTGAAAAAAGTGACGGTCTGCACTGAATGAGGTTCAAATATCACAATTCTCATGGCAGTTGATGAAGGAAGGGAATAAAAGAATTAGGGAAGTGGGCATGCTGAAGTGGATATACTATGTAAGGCCAGAAAACCCACCAGGTAATCATGTTCCAGGGGAAAGCCAGAAGGATGCACCAATTGTTAAGGCCATAAAGAATGATCTCGTGAAAAGGGCACCAGCACCACGAAAATGTTCAGTGGTGCTCTTGTCTACAGACCAGAGCTGTTTGTAGGTACAGTCATTACAGAACTAGGCTCATTGATAGCAGTGGGGATGATGGGACTTCAGAACAATGGAAACCAGGTAGCAGTGCTTGCAGTTGAAAGACAAGTGACTGCGATTACTCTAATAAGCAGCAAGGTCAGCGTGGTAACTGAGGGGGCCTGACCTTCAGACAGTTATTGAGATGGTTTAAAGAATGCAGCGCCCCCAGGGGCAAAATTGCTGGGCAACCAACAGGGCACTGTTTAGCTTGTTCCACCAGAGGAAATTGGGAAGGATGATCAGAAGTCTGAATGCAGTTACCTCAACAAAATGTCACAATCCCTTGTGCAATTTCTGGACCTGATCCAGTTTTTGGATCTAGAATCCATTGATTGATGAGATAGCTAAGTTCCCAGGAGTAAGGACCCTGCTACATGATGACAAAGATACATATTAATTATTGTCTCAGTCTTTCCCAAGAGAAACCTCAGTCATTTACTCAGGAAACTGAACACTGAAGGCAGGGAGATATCCAAATATTTTAATTAATTAATTTTTCAGCTTTGTTGAGGTAAAATTGAAAAATAAAATTATAATATATTTAAAGTGTATATGGTGATTTGATATATGTATACATTGTGAAAGGATTTCCACCATTAAGTTAATTAACACATCTATCACCCTACATATATACCTTTTTGTGTGTGTGAGAGCACTTAAGTTCTACTCTCTTAGCAAAGTCAATTACACAGTACAGTTTCTTCAACTATAGTCACCATATTATTCATTAAATCCTCAGATCTTATTCATTTCATAACTGAAAATTTGTGCCCTTTTACCAGCCTCTCCCTACTGTTTCCCCCACCCTACAGTCCCAGGCAACCACCACTCTATTCTCTGCTTCTGTGAGTTCAACTTTGTTTTGTTTTGTTTTAGATTCTACATACAGGTGATACCATACAGTATTTGTCTTTCTTTGTCTGGCTTATTTCATTTAGCATAATGCGCTACAGCTTCATCCATGTTGTTGCAAATGAAAGGATTTCCTTCTTTTTTAGGCTGAATAAATATTCAGTACACACACACACACATATACATGTTCATTTTCTTTATCCATTCATCTGTCAATGGACACTTATGTTGTTTCCATACCTTGGCTATTGTGAATAATGTTGCAATGAATATGAGAGTACAGGTATCTCTTCAAGATAGCAATTTCATTTCCTTTGGATATATACCCAGTCATGGTGGGATTTATGGATCATATGGTAGTTCTTATAAAAAATTTCTTGAGGAATCCCCATACTGTTTTCCATAATGGCTGTACCAGTTTACATACCCACTAACAGTGCACGAGGGTTATCTTTTCTCCATATCTTTGTCAGCATTTTTTATCTCTTGTCTTTTTGGTAACAGACATCCCAACAGGTGTGAGGTAATATCTCACTGTGGTCTGTGATTCGCATTTCTCTGACGATTAGTGAGGTTGAGCACCACTTCATGTACCTTTGGGCCATTTGTATTTCTTCTTTGGATAATGTCTCTTCAGGTCTCTTGCCCATTTTTAATTAGATTTTTTTGTGTCTTATTTTGTTTTCTTCTAGTTTCAGTTCCTTGTATATTTTGGAAAAGTCTTTATCTCTCATTCACTTCTGAAGGACAACTTTACCAAATACAGTTTTTTCTTTCAGCACTTTGAATATATCTTCCTACTCCCTCTTGGCCTGCAAGGTTTCTGATGAAAACTCTTGTAATCTTATGAAAGTTTCCTTGTACATAACCAGTTGCTTTTCACTTATTGCTTTAAAATTTTTCTCTTTGTCTTTAACTTAACTGTACTATATATAACTTTAATTATACTGTATCATGGTGTATGTCTCTTTATCATCTTATTTGGAACTCATTGGGATTCCTGGATCTGGACATCTCTTTCTTTCCTAAGTTAGGGAAGTTTTTAGGTGTTATTTCTTTGAATAAGCTTTCTGCCCCTTTCTCTCTCTCTCTTCTCCTTCTGGGACCCCTATCATGCTTATGGTGGTCCTGTTGATGATATCCCATAAGTCCCTTAAACTACCTTCGCTCTTTTTCATTCTCTTTTCTTTATGCTCCTCTGACTGGTTAAATTTCAGTGCCCTGTCTTCGAGTTCTACAATCCTTTTTTCTACTTGATCTAGCCTCCTGTTGTACCCCTCTATTGAAATTTTCAGTTCAATTACTGTATTCTTCAGCTTTTTCATTTCTGTTTGGTTCTTTTTATATTTTCTACCTCTATTGAAATACTCACTTTGTTCATGCATTGCTCCCCTGACCTCAGTGAGCTACTTTATGACTGACATTTTGAACTCTCTAGCGGTAAACCACTTATCTCTATTTCATTAAGATCAGTTTCTGGAGATTTATCTTGTTCTTTCATTTGGAATATAGTCCCTTGGTTTTTTATTTTGCTAGAGTCTCTATGTTGGTGGGAACCTTAAAATTTTGGACCCTAGATGTTCAATCCAAACCCTTCCCTCCTCATGGAGAAGCTGGGAGTTGGGATTCCCTCCTTATTGTATGCTGATGTGTCAGGGAGTGGGGTTTATGTTGAGAGTGTGTCTCAGCCTTTCCTATCAATTTCAATGTGGGTGTTTTCTCAGTAGCCAGATGTGTAGGAGTCACTCAGCTAGTTTTTGGATTTCTCTCAGAAGGAATTGTTCCATGTGCAACTGTACCTTCAGTATGTCTGTAGGAGGAGGGAAATTCAGGAACTCTATGACACCATCTTGGTCCTAAGTCTCTTACCCAAACATTTTTAGAACTGCTAGAGTGGCTAGAGACATAAAATACTGAAATGTTCATAAACATAAAATATTCCCTTTGTTAGAGGGACCACTTAATAAATTGAATACTGGCCAAAGTTCAACTCACAGTGGGTCCATTAGGTTCTCAAACCTACCAGTTTAGTCTTTTTACCACTCTCCAAGTATATATTTAGGATATATATAGCTTATAGTCAGGATAACACCCAGAGTGGGTCCTTTGACTTGTGGGGCAAGGGCTATTTTAGTGCAAAGGCTAAAACTGCTCCCTTCTCCCTTCTCCTAGAGAAGATAAAATTTTAAAGATTGCATACTCGGGATACCAGAAATTAGACCATCCATGAGATCGAAAGGATGCAGGAATGTTGGTACCCATCATATCCTCATTTAATTTACCAGTTTGGTCCCTGAAAACAAACAAACAAACAAAACAGATGCATTCTATAGGATGGCAAGAGACTTTTGCAAATACAGCTAAATAGGATCTCCAATTGCAACTGCTGAACGAGATGTGGTATCTTTTCTAGGGCAGATTAATATGGCCCCAGGAACATAGTATACAGCCACTGATTTCACAAGTGCATTCTTTTCTTTCCCTATTAAATAAGGAACCAGTAACAGTTTGAATTCTTATGGAATGAATATCAATATACATTCATATTTTTGCCTCAGGGCTATGTTAACTTTTCCTGTCCTCTGTCATAATATAGTTTGAAAAGATCCTAACCATCTGGATATTCCACAGAATATTGCATTATTCCATACTTTGATAACGTCATGTTAATTGGTATAGATGAACAAGAAGCAGCTAGCACAGTGGAGGCCTTGGTAAGATGCATGTACTTTGGCATTTAGATACATCTTACAAAGATCAAGCCTGCCACCTGAGTAAAATTTTGAGAGGTCCAAGTGCTTAGAGGCATGCTGGGAGACCCCATCCAAAGTAAAAATCAAATTATTTCATCACGTTTCTCCTACCACAAAGAATGAATCACAGTGCCTGTTAGGCCTCTTCATGTTTTGAAGGCAGCATATTCTATACCTGGGAATGTTGCTTCAGCCCATATAAAGAAAGCTGCCAGGTATTAGAGAGCCCAAAGTAGAATAGGGACTTGCACATCAGGTTCATGATGCAGTGCAACTACCCTGAAAATGTTATGGCATTAGAGATACCATTTACAGGAAAGATGTCTTATGCAGTTTATGGTAAGTCCCAATGGGAGAATAACAATATTGATCCCTGAGCTTCTGGAGCAAGACCATATCATTTGCACTGGAGAAACACATACTTTTCGAAAAACCACATTTGACATGGCTATTGATATCTGATAGATACAGAGCGTTTGTCCATGGGACATCAAGTGAACAAGCATCCAGAATGACCCATCATGAACCGGGTCCTGTCCGAGTCACTAAGTCATAAGATCAAGCAGGCCCAGCAGCAATATGTTGCAAGATTAAAGTGGTATATCTAGAATAAATCACAAACGGGGACAAAGGGGAAAAGCAAGCCAGCTGCATGGAGCCCAGATTCCAATGTCACCTCCCACTGTTGTACCAGCACTCCTCTCTCAGATCACACCCACAGTTGCATGGGGTAGGGAGGAGAGGTTCGTTATGACCAACTGACTGAGGAGAAAAGAACCTATGCAATACAGATGAATGGGTTGGCTCATTCTGTGTGTCAAAGCTGAAAATATATGGTTATACTACATCCTCTACCAGGGTTGGCCTTGAAAAACAGTTATAAGTGAAACTATTCCTAATGGGCATAGCTTTTGGAAATGCACCTGATCATCTACTCTTCTCTGGCCTGAGAAGAGCTCCAAGACCAGGTGTTTAGACCATTCATGTTTAAGTGTCTGGGTCACCAAAGCAGGGAAGCGACCATGGCCAGCTGAGGAGCCGGCTGAGGTGAGGGAAATATGAAATGGATATCAAAGGAAGGAGAGGAAGAATGTGGAAAGATAAATGGCCTGAGATCTGAATATATACAGACTCACAGAGAGTGATGAATGACTTGGGTGGCTGGCCATGGACTTGGAAGGAGAAAGATTAGAAGATCACCAACAAGGTATTTGCAGGGCAGGGAGTGGTGGCAGTAGAACACACATGTGCAAGGGAGGAGATTCAGTGTGTGAAAATCTTTGTATTGTATGTTAATACCCACCAGAGAGTTTCTGTGGCAACAGAGACAGCAAACACCAATCAGACAAAATGACTTGGCCAGTTGATGTCAGCCAGCCTCTGTTATTAGCTATCCTAGTTTTAGCATTACGGGCAGTTGAACAAAGTGGCCACCATCAGAGGGATGGAGATTGCTCATATTCCAAAAGCACAGACTCTCACTCACTAAAGGTAACCTAGAAACTGTTGTCACTTAATGTCCAGTCTATCAGAAACAGAGACCAATGCTGAGTTCCCAATATGGTATCACTCCCTCAGGAAACCAATTGGCCACTTGGTGGCAAGTTGACTGCACTAGACCTTTTCAATCCAGAAAATGGCACATATTCATTCTGACAAAAATAGGCATATTTTTCAGGTATGCGTTGTGCCTCTCTTGCCCATGGAAAAGCAGCAAAAGCACTGTCCAAGGACCCATAGAGTGTCTGATTCACCACCATAGAGTTCTACATATCTTAGGATCAGTCTATGGGACCCTACAAAGCAAAGGTTATGAGAGAGTGTAAACTGTGAGATTCACTGGTCATACAACATATCTCACCATCCAGACACTGCTGGCATGAGAGTATGTTGGAATGGCTTGCAGAAGTCATGGCTGAAACACCAACTCAGAAGCAATACTTTATTTTAAGGATGGTGTGCCAACCTCTAGGACACAGTATAAACCCTGAACCAAAGATCTGCGTAAGGGGCTCTGTCTCCAATAGTTAGAACATGTGAGCCTGTGAATCAAGGTATAGAGGCAGAAGCGGTCCAGTTACTATGGCCTAACACTCTCAATGGCCCAATTAGGAAATGTATGCTTTCCATCCTCACAACTTTGTCCTCTGTGGGTTTAGTGGTCCTGGTCACCCAAGGAGGAGGATTTCAGCCAAGGAACACAGCTAGAGTAATTAAATTGTAAGTTAGGCCTGTTATCTGCTGTTTCTTGGATTCTTGTGCCTGAGGACCAGCAGATAGGAAGAGGAGATGCCATCTTTGCAGAGGTAACTGGCCCTCATCAGAGGGCTACTTTGGCACCATGGGGGCAGGCAAAACTATGTCTGGCACCCAGAAGGTCTTTCTGGATGTCTCCTGGTATTCCATTACCTAATGATGAATGTAAAAAGACAAGTAAAGCAAGCCTGGCCTGAGAAGGGTACCAGTATCAGGTGTCCAAACTCATCAAGCTCAAGGGTCTGGATCACCATACCAGATCAGCAACCAAGATGAGCAGGAGTGCCAGCAGAGGTGAGGGGAATCTGAGATGCTTAATGGGGGAGGGGAGGAAAAGTATCTGTTATGGTCCCGAGACCAGCTGCAGCAGTAGGGATTATATTTTGTCCCACTTAAATTCCCTTTACAAGTTTCCCCCAAGGGAAAAAATGTTCATTGGAATCTTGGAAGGGCTAATTCCTGAATGTATATGAGGAAGTGGATATGGGATGGAAACTGTGTTGTGCTACCAAGATTCCTTCTTTAAAGAAAGAATTTTCACACAGGCAGAACATTCTCTGACATAAATCTACCAGTGTTTTCTTAGGTCAGTCTCCCAAGGCAATAGAAATAAAACAAAAATAAACAAATGGGACCTAGTCAAACTTACAAGCTTTTGCACAGCAAAGGAAACCATAAACAAAATGAAAAGACAACCTACAGACTGGGAGAAAATATTTGCAAATGATGCGACCGACAAGGGCTTAATTTCCGAAACATACAAACAGCTCATACAACTCGACAACAACAAAAAACAACAACAAATCGAAAAATGGGCAGAAGACCTAAATAGACATTCCTCCAAAAAAGACATACAGACGGCCAATAGGCACATGAAAAGATTCTCCACATCGCTAATTATTAGAGAAATGCAAACCAAAACTACAATGAGGTACCACCTCACACCAGTCAGAATGGCCATGATTAAAAAGTCTACAAATAACAAATGCTGGAGAGGGTGTGGAGAAAAGGAAGCCCTCCTACACTGTTGGTGGGAATGTAAGTTGGTGCAGCTACTGTGGAAAACAGTTTGAAGTTTCCTCAGAAAACTAAAAATAGAACTACCATATGATCCAGCAACCCCACTCCTGGGCATATACCTGGACAAAACTATAATTCAAAAAGATACATGCACTCTTATGTTCATAGCAGCACTATTCACAGTAGCCAAGACAAGGAAATAACCTAATGTCCATCGACAGATGAATGGATAAAGAAGATGTGGCACATATATACAATGGAATACTACTGAGCCATAAAAAAGAACTAAATAATGTCATTTGCAGCAACGTGGATGCAACTAGAGATTATCATACTAAGTGGAGTAAGTCAGAAAGAGAAAGACAAATACCATATGATATCACTTATATGTGGAATCTAAAATATGACACAAAGGAACCTACCTATGAAACAGAAACAGAATCATGGACATAGAGAACAGACTGGTGGTTGCCAAGGGGGAGGGGGTTGGGGGAGGGGGAGGGATGGGCTGGGAGGTTGGGCTTAGCAGAGGTAAGCTATTATATATAGAATGGATAAACAACAAGGTCCTACTGTATAGCACAGGGAACTATATTCAGTATCCTATGACAAACCATAATGGAAAAGAATTTTAAAATAAAAAGGAAAGAATTTTCACCCTAGCTACTAGGAATGCTATCAGCAGACAGCCTTCATCTGTCACATCTCAGCTGCAGAGAGCCACCAAGCCTAGGCTCTTACTACTTCTTGAGGCAACTGACATTTAATGACTAGTTGATGCCAGTTATAAAGCCTGGAGATTTCAGACAAGATGAGATCCTGCTGACAGGTCATATTAGCTCTAGGTCTTCTCATGGGTGTGGCTGAGGCTGTTATTGGGCCTGATAAACTACTGGTTTTCTTCCTCTGTCCAATACTGCTTCCTTCTCCCGTCTTCCAGAGGTGTGATCCCAAGGGCACTCTCCAATAAACATCCTGCATGCTAAAATTTCAGACTCTGCTTTCTGGGCAACCCAATTGGTTCTTCAAAATGCTTTCATATACATTATCTTGTTTGCTCTTCACAGCAACCCTAAGAAAAGGAAAGGTTTTATTTTATAGATAAGGGAAGATAGATAGAAAAGGAAGGTTTTATTTTATAGATAAAGAAGAGGCCCAGAGAGGTTAAGTGGCTTTTCTAAAGTCTAACAGCTTATCAGTGACAGACCCATCAATGGCTCCCTGGATGGTTGTCTGCCTCCTCTTCTTACCCTACCATATGCCTTTTCCACGAGGAGGGGATCCAGGCTGGGCTGCAATGTCATCCTGCTGTGACAATGACATGCCTGGATCTTAAGACATTCTGTCAAAGGTGCTCTGGGAGATGTCGTCATAGCACCATCAAGGCAATTTATAACCAGTAGAGAGGAATGTTTTAACGATATTGTTATGATATACTGGCCTTATAGGCTTATTAAAAAGTAGACCATGCTAATAAAATGCAAAGGTTGTCACTTACAATGAAAAACCTGGTGATTTAGAAGTAGCGCCCAACTTCTGGATCATCTTTTAGACAATGGATAAATCAAAACAAGCAAGGTGTCATGTGCTAGGAACTGCACTGTTAACTCTGATCTCAGCACTGGATGTATTCTGTCATTGGTGTTGAATGGCCTGTGAATATCTAGGGTTTTTATCTGAATGACTTGATATCTTGAAACAGTGCTGTGTGTGGAATTGTTCTTTCTCAGCACATTCCTGCAGGCAACATTCAGACCCTACCCTAAGGCTCAGAGGTGGAAGACTGTTGAGCCATGTGGGTGAAGAAATACTGTGTGATGAAAGGGATGTGCTTTGAAGCACTAGGTTTGGAAGGTCTGGATTCTAAACTGAGCTTAATTCCTTGTATGACCCTGTACACATCAAAGTCTCTTTCTGGGCCTCGGGGCTCCTGATCCCAAAGCAGGAAGAGAACACGATGATCATCAGGTCCCTCCCAGTACTGTGATTCTGTGTTGCTGCACACCTTCTTCAGGGTTTCCCTCTGGCCTCAGCTGCACTGTAGCTTGGGGAGAGAATCTACAATGGTTTCCAGAGTTAGAAGCAATAAATCTGCTACCCAAGGTGATTGTGGTGGAACTTAAGAACTTTCCAGTTTCTTCATGTTAGGTAGATAACAACGAGAGTTTAGAACTATGACTGTGATTGTCAGGGGCAATGGTACAGGGAGGCGGTATGGTAGGGTGGCTCATATCACTGGGCCTGCAAAACTATGGGACCTTGGGCAAGTTCGGTACAATGTATGGGACTTGGTATACCCAACTGTATAATGGCAATCATAAGATCTACATTAGAGTATTTTTATGAGAGATTTAATAAAGGAACTTATACAAAAGGCCAACTATATAATACATGCTCAATGGATATTACTTGTGTCCCTCTCTTTTCCCAGCTCTTTCAAAACTTTCAAGAGAGTGGTCTGAAACAAAATGAAAACTTCTATTTCCAAGCTCCTGAAGAAGAATATAGCAAATAGGAACCGGAGGGCAGGCATGCATCAACCCTGTGAAGATAATTTAAGTGAGTGGCAATGGTACCCCCTGGTTAAGGGAGAAATTATTATTGAAAATCTAAGCAAGAATAGCCTCAAGGTTAAGGGAGTAGTTGACTGCTTGCTAGTGTGATTTTAGGGCATGAGGAGATACCATGAGCTACCAACTCCCTTACCCTGTTTAACAGCTTCCTGAAGCTATATTTTTCTTGTTTTTGCTAAAAGCAGAGGTGTCCAATATTCTTGTCAGGGACAACTATTTTATTTATTTATTTTTATTTCTGCAATTGTAAGATAAGTTGGCAGTGGGTCATGAATAAAAAGAAAGGACTGAGTGTTAGTTGATTAGGAAAAGTTGTCGGGGGGCGGGGGCGGTGGGCAACCTAGTAATGGTTTCTCTCCTTCCTGCTGGGAATCTCAACGAACCATAGACACAATGCATGATGATGAATAGGGAAAGTGGTCTCATTTAAGTGGGCATGGAAGCACCTGCTCTTCCTCTTTTCATCTTTCTCCCTCGTGAGCAGTGCTTTTAACCTTATGTTTAGGCCCCAAGAGAGCATCAAAATGTAAAGGTTCAGAAGAGGAAAATCTGCTGACAGATTCAGAAACTTGCCTGTGGTGACAACAGACTACAGCAACCTTCCCTGGTGACAATATGAATCCATGAGCCTGTATTCCAGCAGTAGCCACAAATGGAGATACCATGCTAATAGCATGCCCTTAAAGCTGCCTGGCAGGAGAACTCTCCCAGGTAAGAGTCTAAGGTTTCCAGACAGATGCCAATGACTGCTTAGGGATCTTAGTTCAATGCTTAGTTCCCTGTTAAAATACAGATGCTCTTGAAAGAGTTGACACCAAAAAAGATTCCTGGGAATTTTACACCCTGGTGTAAAGGTAGGACTTGATAGCAGGTTTTTGAAAGGAGGGAGAGGAGAATTTGAAAAGTCTCATGCCTTGAGGAGTAAACCTTTTAAGAGAGAAAAAGAAAGGTTGAGGCAAGCCCTGACCATGTCAGCATTTTGCTTAGGCCAGCAAAGCAGATGGACTGTTTCCTTAGTTGTTCCCATTGAAGCCATTCTTACTGCAACGGTTGATGCCTGGCATCCCTATGGAATAGTGGGAAAAGAGGGGACTTCCAGATGCAGTGAGGTAGTAACTTTCAAAGGTAACACAGCTACACACTACTATGTATAAAATAGATAACTAATAAGGACCTACTGTATAGCACAGGGAACTCTATTCAACACTCTGTAATGGCCTATATGGGAAAAGAATCTAAAAAAGAGTGAATATATGTACATGCGTAACTGATCCACTTTGCTGTACACCTGAAACTAACACAACATTGTAAATCAACTCCAACAAAAATTTAAAAAAAAAAAAAAGGTAACACAGCTAGTGCACTGTGAAAGCAGAGTTGAGACCCAGGTCTGTTACCTGCTTCTTCATCTGTGAAAATAACATCTCCTTCAATGAGCTGTCACAAGAATTAAATGAGGTAACATAAACAAAATGGCGTCGAGGCTGAAACACTACAAAACTCAACATAGAATACAATGTAAACGCAAGTGTTAATTTATTCGCCCAGAAGGCTTCTCTCAGTGTTTGGCACATGGTAGGTGCTCAATAAATGTTAACTTTTCGTTCTTTTTTAAAAGGAAGGCTTTGGTTCCTCTATCTTTGCCAGAATCTGAAAGAGCAATTTATCTTCTAACCATGATAGGAACAAAATGTGTTAGAACTTATTTTTTTCTGAAGAAATTTTTTATGAGTTCAGCATGATCTTACTCTTCCCCTACTGGATAAACTATTTGAAGTCCATTTTATTTTCTGCTGTCTGTACTCTGACAACATGTCTGATACTCTTTAATTAATTAGTTCCCTTCCAGCCCCTGCATGCTGGGACCTGCTGGCCAACTTTGGCATGTCTTCCAAGTTGGTGACCCTTGGGTGCCGCATGTCTGTTTTGTGACTGGTGTAACCTGTCAGCACTTCCCTTTCAGGAGCTTTTTTTTTCAGCTTTTGCGTCTGTTTTCTTCTTCCACGACAGGATCTGGCAGAACCTCATTCTTTTGCAATGGAATTCCAAAGAGGATACTAACTTTCCAATTGCTTTTCTGATTACTGCAAGAATAAAAGAGGTTTAATCCCATATTGAAAGCAAGCTATATAATGACTGTTGACATTGGAACAGCAAACATTGGCAAAGCTATTAAGAGAATAGCAGATTGTGGATAATATTTTATCTTTGCCTAAAGGAGTCTTTAAAGGATATTAAGAGAGGGTGTGTCTATAATAATGCATCAGAAGATATCGACTTTAAGAAAAAATGCTATTTATAGAAGCCATCCTGCCATGGATATGATCACCTCTCCTGAATTCTTCTCATACCCCAGCTGCCATGTTGAGGCAACATGAACACAGTGGGTAGATGAAGACAGAGGAAAACCAGTTCTCTCACTCAGCTCCTGCTTCATGAACTTCTCATTCAAGACTAGTTCAGAATTAACCTTCTCTGTGATGTTTTACCCCTCATAGGCAATAATAAGTGATTCTTTACAAATCCCATAGTTCTTTGTAAATATCTGCTTTGGTTTTTTAATGCAAAATCCTTTTAAGTATTTGTTAATATGTTGGTATCTCCCACTATACTGTGAATGCTCTGGACCGCGCATGTCTTACTGATTATCTATAGCCCTGACACTTAGTAGACTCTCTGAAATATGGCAAATATTTAATAAATGCTGAATGAATTAATGGTTAATCAAATCCTGAAGAGACATTCTGTTCCATTGGTGATATATCATGGACACAAAGGAAATATCACATTCCAGTCAATTACCACTAGGAGCATTCTGCTGAAGCTTAGCTGTCCCCCAATAGTCTGCAGGAGAAAAGTTGTGAAAGTTCTCCAGTGTCAAGGTGTGTTGAATCTTCTGCAGCCTGGTCACTGACATGGACCCTTAAGCAAATAGAACTCAATCTTCCAGTAGGTAACAAGATCATTCTATAGCTAGAAGAGACTGTCAAGCCTTTACTTCAGATGTTTCATTATATGGGTAAGGAAACTGAGCCCTAGGAAAGTAGAGTATCAAGTTCAATTTTATATTGCTATGTGACGGAAGATGTGAGAATAGAACTCATGTATCCTGAACAGAACCGTGCTTTCTTTTTTTATTGTGGTAAAATATACATAACATAAAATTTACCATATTACTCACTTCAAGTGTTCAGTTCAGTGGCATTAAGAATATTTACATTGTAGTGAAATATAATCACCACTGTTCATCTCCAGAGCATTTTATCATCCCAAATTGAAATTGTATATCCATTAAATAATAACTTCTCATTCCCCTATCCCCCCAGACCCTGGTACCCACTATTCTACTTTCTGTCTCTATGAATTTGACTACTCTAGGTACCTTGTATAAGTGGAGTCATATAATATTTATCCTTTTGTGTCTGGCTTACTTCAATTAGCAAGTGTCTTCAAGGTTCACCCATGTTGTAGCATGTATCAGAATCTTCTTCCTTTTCAAGGCTGAATAATGATCCATTATGTGAAAGTACTGCATTTTTGTTTATCTATTCATCTGTCAATGGGCATCTGGGTCGTTTCCACCTTTTGGCTATTGTGAATGGTACTATGAACCATTCACATGAACTATGAACTATGAATGGTATTATGAACACTGGTGTAAAATATCTGTTCAGATACCCACTTTCAATATTTTGGGTAAATATCTACAAATGGAATTTCCAGAGAAGAGTGGTTTCTTGATTATACCATGGTATCTCAAATCCTATACACACTGGAGCCCATACTGATATCAAAATTTGATTTAGCCATCTTTTATTCTAAACATTTACTGGAAAGATGATTGGATCTGGGAAGGGGTTCCAGTTCAATTAAGTTTTTCAAATACATTCTGAGTATCTGCTGTGTGTCAGGCTCTGTGCTAGGTGCTTGGGGTGCACAGGTAGTAAGACACAGTACCAGACTAGTGGACAAGCACAACACATGAGATATAGGCAATACAGGATATACCAAGTAGAAGGGAGGAAAAGAGGAGGGAGTGGTTGATTACAGTGAGTTGTGCGCGGGGCATTTAGGGAAGTTGGGCAGTGAAGCCTTCACTTTATTGCCTAAAGGTGAAAGAGATGACACCTAAGTTGGATTTTTGAAGGATAAATAAGAATTCAACAGTAAAATTAAGGTTAAGAAACTGCATACTCAAAAATAAGTGTGTTAAAAGCCATAGTGTATAGTTTAATATGACTCAAGTATAAAATGTGAGAAAAGAAAAAACAGCAGAAAATGAGTCTAGAAAGCTAGACAGAGGCCAGTCATGAAGGTCCTTGAACACTGTGGGGAGGAATTAAATTTCACATCTTACTTTTTAGGCAAGAGGAGCTACTGAAGGATTTTAAGAAAGAACATGACGTGATGAGGATGGTCTCCATGTAGGCTGATCTGAGAGTGTGAAGGGGTCCAGTTAGGAGTAAGGACTGTAACTCTTTGTAACAATCTGAGCAAGAGAGTAAGAAGGTCTAAGCAGAGATGATAAAGAACCTCCAGATGTAGGATTTGATTACTGATTTAACTGATTGTAGGGGAGGAGAGGGAAGTTGGGAGGAAACGTAGTTAAGGATGACTCCAAGGTTACTGACCTGGTAACTGAGCTGTTGGATAGAGCTGTTCATTGGGGTAAGAGACTCAGGATGATCTGGCTTGTGAGTGAGGATAATCAGTTCAGTTTTTGGGAAGGTTGACCAGGAGGTACCCTAAAGGTAGAGAAGATGAGTAAAAGTTGAAAGTTAAAGATATAAAAATTCGGCTCAAAGTGGTCCATATGTAAGAAACAAATTACTCTTGCTACTTTTTCAGCAAGGAATTAATACAGGGAATTAAGTGTTCATAAAATCATCAGAAAGCCTGGAGGAACAGACTCTAAATTGGATTTCCAGGAATAATGCCCAGAAGATGGCTGCAGAAATAATGTGCTGGGAAAGCTACAATCACCATCATAATTAGGAAGCTCAATCAAGTAATCAGGAAGCCACTACTGCCACTGCTGCAACTGCCTCTTGACATATAGGAAGCCAATGACTGGATACTACAAACTGCTGCAGAGAAACCAAATGCCTCCACGATTGTGCTCGCCAGCAATAATCATCAAAAGCAGCAAATAGATGGCTTTGGCCTCACTTTTGCCTTTCGAAAAGTACACATTTTCTTGATTATGGTGGTGGTTGCACGACTCTGTGAATGTGCTAAAAGCCATCAAATTATACACTTCAAATGGCTGAATTGTATGGCATGTGAATCATATCTCATTAAAGATGTTAAAATATCTTACATGTTTTCTAACTGGCAGAACTTATTCCGTACCCTGAAACCTAGCTGCAAAGGAGTCTGGGAAGTGTAATTTTTAGCTTTCCAGCTTTTACTATATGGGAAGATAAAATAGTAAGAGGTTGAAGCGAATGTTGAACAAACAGATCTTTGGTTTCCTTCCAATGGGGGTGGATGAGTTTTCCTAATGAGAGTTTACCAAAAAAGGGAGAAAAGGGAAAGGGCAAATGAAGATCTGGAATGTCAGTACCTCAAGGAATACAGAAAAAAACATCCAAGAAATAAAACTGAAAAAGAATGATCAAGATGGTAAATGAAGAACCAGGGATACACTGTCCTAGAGGCCAAAAGTTGATATTCAAGGAGGGAGGTCAGAGAGGTAATGAATGCAACATCACTTCTTAGGTAGGTAGGCTGGGCAAGTCGCTTAACCTCTTTGATCTCAGTTTCCCCATCTTTAAAATGGGGATGATAACAGTAACATTTGTCCCTCCCACTTAACTTTTCTGAAAGATCGACTGGGACAATACATGTAAAATTGAATTGCAGGGGCTTCCCTGGTGGCGCAGTGGTTGAGAATCTGCCTGCCGATGCAGGGGACACGGGTTCGAGCCCTGGTCTGGGAAGATCCCACATGCCGCGGAGCGGCTGGGCCCGTGAGCCACAACTGCTGAGCCTGCGCGTCTGGAGCCTGTGCTCCGCAACAAGAGAGGCCGCGACAGTGAGAGGCCCGCGCACCGTGATGAAGAGTGGCCCCCGCTTGCCACAACTAGAGAAAGCCCTCGCACAGAAACGAAGACCCAACACAGCCATGAATAGATAAATAAATAATAAATAATAATTTAAAAAAAAATTGAATTGCAAACTATATATCATTCTATTAACGTTAGTTGTGATTATTCTTAAAAGTTTATGAATCCTTAACTGCTAATATGTCCCTTAATATTGGGGTATTTTCCTAATATCTAATTAAACAAAAAGTCTTCCTTCCCTAATTTGGTCATTTTATCTCAGAAGAAATGAAGAATGACTGCTCACAGCTACCCATATGCCATCCATGCTTGTCCATGAAGACTGTCATAAACCATCGTCCTCAGCCAACATCTTACCGTGAAGATCTGAGAACTGATTTACCAGTATAAACTAACTACTTCCCACAACAGTTCTCCACGGTCATGGTTAGGTGAAAGACAGGTTCACAAAGCCAGCAGACACATGGAGCTTGGCTCTCTCCCACTCAACCCCCTCTGGTCCCCATTGCACCCCTTCCTGCCATTTACCAGCTCTCAAATATCGACAGCCTCTGTGCTTAGGAGTGGGATTCCAATCATTTCACTTCCTAAGGCACTCAGTTGCATTTGTAACACACCAGCTGTTTCTGAGAACACATTCTTAATATAGGAACAGCAAGAAATTCTGCTGTAGCTGTCCCAAGCCATGCTAGAGTGCTACCATGGCAGTAACGTCTTGTGGAAAAATGAAAATCAAAGCTGAATCTTTAAGGAACTTGGCCAGCTTCTCTCTCTGAATGCCTTTTTCACCCTAGGTTTGCTCTCATCACAGGAAGCAGGCCTGGGTACTCCTTGGAGAACAGGGTCAGGTAAGGTGGATCTGGCCACACTAGAACATAGTGAAGAAAAATCACATAAATCCCAAGCAACATGTCCATGGGGAAGGAAAATCAACAGTGAGAATTCAGAACTGATTAGGCAGCCTACTAGTCAGAAGTCCTAAACAGAGTGGCCATAATGCACCTGCCATTTCAAAGGCCTTTGTTACGAAAAGCAAATTAAAGTGGATTTTTTGGTCTAGAAATATGGATCTGTTTTTTCACTATAGATGGTCAGAACGCACCACTCATCTTAAGGATGACTTGACATTTCTTGTTCTTTTATTAGAGAAAGTATGGTATTTAAGAGCATGGACTTTGGAGTCAGGCTGTCTTGGGTTACTGGATTCCTAGATTTGCTGTTTCCTAGCTATGTAAACTTAAGCAAATTACGTGACTTCCCAGGACTCAGTTTCTTTGTCTTAAGGAAATAATTCACATAAAGTGCTTAGCACAATGATTGGCCCATATTAAGCCAACTACAAATGTAAGCTATTATTAGTATGCTCTAATATCTTTCAAGTCATTAAATTAAATTAATTAATTAATTTATTTATAGTACATAAGAAGAGAGGAGCTGCTCTCCTTAAGATTATTAATGTTCTAAATTGGATGGAATGGAAGCAAAATCCTGTCTAATATAATCTTACTTTCAACACTTTCTTTGTGTTACTGTTTGCAGATCGGCATGTCCTTCCGGGGTATTTATCCAAATTGGCAATCTTTCCTGTCTTCTTTGGCAAGGTGAACTTGCTCAATCAAAGAGAATATTGGTGATAGAGAAAGAAAAAATACATTAGCAACAAGGGATGGGGGAGGTATGACCAACCAACCAACAAGGGATGGTTGACATTTATCAAGAGATGAAGATCCTCTGCTGTTTTTAACCGTATGAAAAACCAGTGATTTCATCATATAAAACATATAGACCCCCAAATCTCAGTTGTTTGACATGATAAGACTTTCTTTCTTACCCATGTCGAAGTCCAACATGGGATGGAATGGGAGTATATGTTAAGGGGTGGGGTGGGGAAAAGCGCACATTGAGGTCTCTGCTCCATGCTGTCATTTAGGAACCAGGTTCCTTGCGTCCTGTGAGACTCCACATGCTTTAGGACCTCATTCTCCTCTGCACCCATCCAGCAGAAGGGGAAAGAGAGTCTGTTCAGGTCATGGGACCAGATCTGGAATTTGGCCAGAATATAATCATACGGCTCTACTTAACTGCAAGGGAAGCCAGGAAATGTGTTTCCAGAAGGCAAAGGAAACAGGTTTTGCTGAGTCCACTAGAGTGCTAGACCCTCTCCGTTGCTCACCCAGACATTTAGTCTTTGGCTTCTCCTTAAGATCAAATTTCCCTTTGAGATCCCCAAGCTTTTGGTCAGTCCTTCCCAATGGCTCCACATCTTAAACACATCTAACAACCTTGACTGAAATGTTAAAATTTCAAGAAAACTTGATTTTTTTTTCTTTCAGTATCCCAGATCATGTCTAACAATAAATCTAGTAACAATTTAAACATTATGTATGGAGCTTACAACTGTAGGCGCCGCCTAAACATTAGCGTCAGCTGAGGGAGCGAGGAAAACATTAACGTTAGAGCCCATCATGTTCTTTCAGGATTTGAGATGATCTTTGGGTTCTGAGTAACAGTCTCCCAATGGTACATAAATTTTTATTATTAATAACCACATGTAACTATATACACCTTTAGCCACCTGGTCCTCATAAACGCTGCCAGGAACAGCTCATTGCAGCTCAGGGGCCCCTCCCACACTCGAGGAGGTGCAGAAGCAGATGAGCGTCTCCATGTATCTTCCACCCTTAGGGAAGCCAGGGCAACACAGACACAAGAGGAATAGTGAACTGAACTCAGACAGGATCTTCAAGTTCAAGGACAGGGCACTGTGAGGAAGGACAATGAAGCCTGTGGATCTCCACGTCCCAGAGCCGGTGCTAGAGGCAAGCTGGACAACCAACCTGGCTCAACATTTCAAATGCCCATCACCTCCTTTCCACTTCAGAAAGTGACTTTCTTGTGGTTTTGCTACCTAAGTGGGTACCCAGCTGAGTGGCAAATATCCAGATCCTCAAGGGAGCTGAATTCCTATCTGAGAACAACCAGGGCAAGGGATAGTCACCTAGCCCTCCCCTACTGTGCCCCCATTTGACAGCCCCCCTCCGGACTCACCTAATGCCAGTTCTACTTTTCTTAGCCAAGATGCACCCAATTTTAAGTGAAAGGAATCAACAAGAGAGACAAGCCTTTGTAGGGAGCTTCTGTTTTTGCTAACAGCAATCCCCTCTCCGGATCCCAACCAGATTGTCTTATGGTTTCTTCCCCTGCAAATCCAGTCGTTTCTGGGCCTAATATCTGAACTCTCTCTGTCCTGTCCACTGTCTGGGGAGTGGCTATGCAGACTCTTTTAATGACACATTGAAGTTACCGCCCCTCCCCCATCACCATCGCCAAGTCTCTAAGAGCCTGAGTGTGTTGTGTGCTTATGTGCAGACAGAAAATGAGAGAGGCTGAGGCCGTTCAGCCCAGCCTGCCTTTGTCGGTGCTGCAGTGCAGAGAGAGCCTGCAGTTACTGGGGTAGCCAGCCTCCACAGCCCCTGACATGCTTTGCTCCTCTACGAGACAGTAATACATTACAGGTGTTATAACTTTTCCTCAGAATCAGACTGCCTGGGGAACTGTAAATCTAAATCATGGCTGCCCTCAGGAAACCTGCCGGCCTGTAAACACAGTGAAATGAGTGAGATGAAAGCATCTGAGGGAGAAAATGAATTTCTGGCATCCCACTGAAATCTATTTCATTTTTACAGTCTGGTCACCCCCCTGTGGCAGAGGCAGTGCCTGGGAGGGACAGGTTGCCTCCTGACTGACAGCTGACAAGCGTGGCTCCTCCTGGAAGCCTTGGCTCCGGGCTCTCATCAAGAGACAAGAGCTGCTGTAGATTCTGAGTGTCCCCGGCACAGCTCAGAGTGCCACCTAAGATGCCGCCAAGGCCATGGCAGGTGTTCTTTTTGGGAGGCTGGGCCTGTCTGAGCAGGTATTCGAAATCAAGGCCATTAGCATGTGAGGTGGGATGTGTGAAAGGGAAGAGAGGGGACAAGAAAGGAAGGTAAGGGGGAGAATGAGGGAAAGAGGAAGAGAAGTGACTCCCCAGAGAATGCACAGATGCTGGAATTTCAGGGTGCACAGTCCCGGGCACCTGCAGAAAGGCGGCAGCTGGCCGAACACTGCTCAGGGCAGTAAGCGCCTCCCCCGGGGCTGCAGCAAGCATAAAGCCAGAGCCAGGAAGTCATATAATAATCATCATCATCATCATCATCATCATCATCATTATAATTTTAGCGTGACAACCTGAATGTCACAACAGCCAAACCAGAATCTTCAGCTCTCAATGGAGAAGAGAGTCCAAAAGCTCTCACCAGAGAGAACAATGGGTCACTCTGAATGGAGGAAATTATTTCCCTCTGATTTTCAAAATAAACTTCCCTCTGATTTCATTAATGTGAATTTTTACTATAAATTCAACCATATTGCCTTTTGTGACATGGACCATTGATGATTGATTGATTGATTAAATGGCTAACTGAGGTCAGGGTGAAGGAGTTAGTTCAGTATCCTCCCTGTTTCGGATGGACGCAATGCCAAAGACAATAATGAACCAGAATTACTTCTCCTATTCCCATGGAATTCTACACAGAAATCTGAAAACAATTTTCAAATTCTTAGTAAATCCCCCAAACTCACATTTTACATGCTTTGGCAATGACTGCAAAACTGCAAAGTCCTGTTTTTAGAAAATCACCTCAACTGGTTTGTAGTGTAAATAGTATTTTAAAGAGTCGGAAATAATGTCTTGATATTTCAACTTCCAGATTGTTGCTATAGAAGCAGTAAGAGTGCAGTGGATTCCAGCCTAGAATCCAGAGCCAGACTGTCTTGGAGCAAACGCCCAATTTTCTACTTACTAAATGTGTAATCTTTGGCAAGTATCTTAACATCTCTGTGCTTCAGTTTTCCCATCTGTCAAATGGGCATAATAATTGTTGTGTCCTCAAGACTGTATGAGGTTTGAGTTGAAACATATAAAATAGATAGGACAGAATCTGGTATATAGCAAGCAATAAATACTATCATTAGTATTGGAAGTGAAGTGTCTAGTTAATTATGATACATGGCTTTTCATCTAAACAAATGTTTTTTGCCTAATAATACTGTTATGAAATAGGTGCGTGTGGGTCTGAAATTTATGCGATATCCATTATGCCTTTAGCCAGCAATGATCTTCCCCTGCAGACACCTTCAAAGCTGGGAGAAATTTTATTCATTCCTGGTGGTCCTGCTCCAGTGGAACCCCCTCCCTGCTGCCTTCCTGAACTGCTCCAGGCAGCCTCAGCGACTTCCTCCCTTATCCTCCAATGTCTCTTTGCACATTCCCAGAACAGAATGTTCCAGAATGGGACCAGATTCTCTAGCACCCAGCAGAGCAGGAATTCCATCCGGTGCATGTTTATATTCCCAGGGCCTTCCATGGAGGAGGAAAGAGGAGAGAAGCTATAGAGGGAAGACCCTTATCTCAGGGAAAGGTCAACCAATGGATCAAAGACCTTATTGATGATTCTAGAGAGAGCTAGAATGATAAGTCAAGGTCTTGATAGCTACTTTCCTAGATGATTCAATAATTTTTTTTGTATCCCCCAGAAGACAACATGCTTATATCATAACAGATTAAAACTGAATACATCTTAAAACCATACCCAGTTTTCACATTTGGTTTCATGCTGTCTTGCCCCAAACTGCAAAGACAATTTTTCCCATTACAGAGATAATGCTACTGAGGATTACACCTAAAATAGTTATTCCAGTCACAAAGAACGTGGCAGTCTGACTCCAGATCCTATACCCTTCTCACCATACCTCTAAGTTAATATTTATTTTTCTGAGTATGGATTAGAAATAAAATTAGAGCATATGCAAACTTCCATTTCTAACATGGGGAAGACAAAACTCATTTTTGTCTCCCGGGACCATGTGACCATTCAAATTCCTTTTAAATTCAACTTGTTTTTCCAATTTCTTCTAATACTTAGAAACATGCAGTTTCTAAAGCAAAAGAGCATTTTCGGCCAGAAGAGAAAGCCTAGGTAATAATAATGAGAGCTAATATTATGAAACACTTATAGGTGCCAGAGTCTGTTCTAAGTGTTTCCCATGGATGAATCATTTAAACCTCAGGTATTCTTTTATATGGGACCATCAAACTTGTATTAAGGTAATTATAATTTGTCCTTATTTCCATGATCATGTTGCATGTCACATACTTTGAAATGCTTCAGTGCACCAACACAGCAATGGAAGTGTCCTTCAGTTATCATCTCAAGGTTCCTTGCTGACAAGAGTAGTGTTTCTCAGAGTGGTCAGTAGGATTAGATTTACAGACATCACAGAATTGTCACCTCCAACACACTGCTTGGTCTGAAAGTTATTTTCTATTTATTCTACAAGTGAAACCATGGGAAAGGTGAAATAAATGACTGAAACCATCCAGGGATCTTTCCCTTGGTCTTCAGGAACTAATATTAATTCCAGGTACATGTTCAAATGAATGAGCAAATATGTCATTGGGACAGAGGCTGAGAACACACAGTGTCTGGGCAATGTTTTTCTTTCTCTCCTTTTCTCTCTTGTTCATTTCCTGTCCACTCTCTATGGCTTTCTCCCTTTCCCCATTCTTGGTGCCATGAATCAAAATCCTTCCTATATTTCAACTATAAAATTGATGGCGGGGAGTCTTCTGAGAAATTTCTTTCTTCGCATTCTTCTCACAGAAAAGACAGAGCGGGGTGGGGAGAGAGATGTTACGTCATATCAGGCAAGTGTCTGAAACTTCAGATCAGACCAGTTCCCACAATCTGGAGAAATATCGTTCCAGCAAGTGTTCTCTTCCCTCCAAATCCATTTTCCCATCCACGATTAGAATCAATTGCCAACAGATTGTAATTTCTGAGAACATGCAAAGAGCAAATCTTGTAAAGCTGGTAAAAGTAGTTCCCAGTAAGTCTTCATAGGGCAAGATGTGGGTCCAGAACTGCTATCAACTTTCTCTGAAATATATGGGAAGGGAAGCACCAGGAGATGATGGAATTCTGTGCAAACTGCTGGAAATAAAATGCAAATGGAGTTACCATGACTGTCTGTCTTTTTTTTTTTTTTCCAAGTAAGCACTGCTTTTATTTTATTTTTAACTTGTTTTTGAATTTTATTTTTACGTTTTTTTGAATTTTATTTTATTTATTTTTTTATATACAGCAGGTTCTTATTAGTCATCCATTTTATACACATCAGTGTATACATGTCAATCCCAGTCTCCCAATTCATCACACCACCCCCACCCCCCACCCCCGCTTTCCCCCCTTGGTGTCCGTACATTTGTTCTCTACATCTGTGTCTCTATTTCTGCCCTGCAAACCAGTTGATCTGTACCATTTTTCTAGGTTCCACATATATGTGTTAATATACGATACTTGTTTTTCTCTTTCTGACTTACTCCACTCTGTATCACAGTCTCTAGATCCATCCACGTCTCAACAAATGACCCAATTTCATTCCTTTTTATGGCTGAGTAATATTCCATTGTATATATGTACCACATCTTCTTTATCCATTTGTCTGTCGATGGACATTTAGGTTGCTTCTATGACATGGCTATTGTAAATAGTGCTGCAATGAACATTGGGGTGCATGTGTCTTTTTGAATTATGGTTTTCTCTGGGTATATGCCCAGTAGTGGGATTGCTGGGTCATTTGGTAATTCTATTTTTAGTTTTTTAAGGAACCTCCATAGTGGCTGTATCAATTTACATTCCCACCAACACTGCAAGAGGGTTCCCTTTTCTCCACACCCTCTCCAGCATTTGTTGTTTGTAGATTTTCTGATGATGCCCATTCTAACTGGTGTGAGGTGATACGTCATTGTAGTTCTGATTTGCATCTCTAATAATTAGTGATGTTGAGCAACTTTTCATGTGCTTCTTGGCCATCTGTATGTCTTCTTTGACGAAATGTCTATTTAGGTCTTCTGCCCATTTTTGGATTGGGTTGTTTTTTTAATATTGAGCTGCATGAGCTGTTTATATATTTTGGAGATTAATCCTTTGTCCATTGATTCATTTGCAAATATTTTCTCCCTTTCTGATGGTTGTCTTTTCGTCTTGTTTGTAGTTTCCCTTGCTGTGCAAAAGCTTTTAAGTTTCATTAGGTCCCATTTGTTTATTTTTGTTTTTATTTCCATTACTCTAGGAGGTGGATCAAAAAAGATCTTGCTGTGATTTATGTCAAAGAGTGTTCTTCCTATATTTTCCTCTAAGAGTTTTATAATGTCCAATCTTACATTTAGGTCTCGAATCCATTTTGAGTTTATTTTTGTGTATGGTGTTAGGGAGTGTTCTAATTTCATCCTTTTACATGTAGCTGTCCAGTTTTCCCAGCACCACTTACTGAAGAGACTGTCTTTTCTCCATTGTATATCCTTGCCTCCTTTGTCATAGATTAGTTGACCATAGGTGCGTGGGTTTATCTCTGGGTTTTCTATCCTGTTCCATTGATCTATATTTCTATTTTTGTGCCAGTACCATATTGGCTTGATTACTGTAGCTGTGTAGTATAGTCTGAAGTTAGGGAATCTGATTCCTCCAGCTCCGTTTTTTTCCATCATGACTGCTTTGGCTCTTCGGGGTCTTTTGTGTCTCCATACAAATTTTAAGATTTTTTGTTCTAGTTCTGTAAAAATGTCACTGGTAATTTGATAGGGATTGCACTGAATCTGTAGGTTGCTTTGGGTAGTATAGTCATTTTCACAATATTGATTCTTCCAATCCAAGAACATGGTTTATCTCTCCATCAGTTTGTGTCATCTTTGATTTCTTTCATCAGTGTCTTATAGTTTTCTGAGTACAGGTCTTTTACCTCCTTAGGTAGGTTTATTCCTAGGTATTTTGTTCTTTTTGTTGCAATGGTGAATGGGATTATTTCCTTAATTTCTCTTTCTGATCTTTCGTTGTTAGTGTGTAGGAATGCAAAAAATTTCTGTGCATTAATTTTGTATCCTGCAACTTTACCAAATTCATTGATCAGCTCTAGTAGTTTTCTGGTGGCATCTTTAGGATTCTCTATGTATAGTATCATGTCATCTGCAAACAGTGACAGTTTTACTTCTTCTTTTCCAATTTGTATTCCTTTTCTTTTTCTTCTCTGATTGCCATGTCTAGGACTTCCAAAACTATGTTGAATAATAGTTGTGAGAGTGGGAAACCTTGTCTTGTTCCTGATCTTAGTGGAAATGGTTTCAGTTTTTCACCATTGAGAACGATGTTGGCTGTGGGTTTGTCATATAGGGCCTTTATTATGTTGAGGTAAGTTCCCTCTATGCCCACTTTCTGGAGAGTTTTTATCATAAATGGGTGTTGAATTTTGTCAGAAGCTTTTTCTGCATCTATTGAGATGATCATATGGTTTTTATTCTTCAATTTGTTAATATGGTGTATCACATTGATTGCTTTGCATATATTGAAGAATCCTTGCATCCCTGGGATAAATCCCACTTGATCATGGTGATGATTGTCTCTCTTATTTTAAATTATTCATTTGTAAAGACAAGTTTGCTCTTAAAGCCTGGCTGATTTTCATGATTCGCTTAAAAGCTTTGACACTGGACACTTCATTTAATATTTTATCCTTGTTTTATGTCTTCCACAGTGCTTTATGGGGAGCACTGCAGTGCACAGATGCTTGACACACAATTCGAGGATGGGTGGAAGAAAGAAAGAAGAAAAGATCACTTTTTTGAGTCGGGTTCCAAGGATGGCAAAAGGAATATAAAAGAGACATGTCAAAATCTGCAATAATCTGAAGTCAAACAATAAATGCTGTTCAAGGTTTGACTTAGCCCTAAATATAGAACGTACAGTATTCAAGTCAACATCACAAGTTTTTCCTTGAAATTTTTAATCAGAATAAATCTACAGCTGAACACCTCAAGGTGTGATGTTTGAGATCTTGATGAAAAGCTTATAGGCAGATGTTACGGTTTTTCAGGTCAAAAGCAATATTTTTTTGTTTCTTCATTGTTGAAAAAAGAATCTGCCTTTAATATTTTTGAAGTCTGATAGGAAAAGTGTGTTTTTAAAACGTGTCTCTACCTTTAGAGAAACCAGACACTAATGGCTTTAAAGTAATTCCTACACACTTTAGAATAAATGACATTCTTAAAAAATGTCTGACTTGGTATTTACACGTATTCATATTCCCCAGGCTTCCTGTCTAGTTTGTCAATGCTTGCATACATCCGTAAGAAGGATGCTTTAAAAGGAGAAAAATTGCAGTGCCGGACAATGTAGAAATGGCACAATGAGGCCCCTCCTTCTCTCTTACCTAGGCACCCGCACCAAAGTTAATGGAATCTATCTTTATACCAGTGGGTTTTTCTGAGTTTGAATTGACGAACTCCATGAAATTGAAGCTGGGACTAGCTCTTAGTCTGTCGATTTCTGTCTCAGTCTCATAAATGCCAAGGGGCGTCCTAATTAACAGAGTGGCGCACAATCAGCGTGTGCTGGAACTGGCAGAAGGCAGACGTGCCCTCTGACCGGCGGCGGTCCAGGCTGCTGGGACCTATGGGGGCTGTCTCACACACATTTGGCAGCATTTCCAGGGTTTGGTATCACTTGCAGGGGTCTGCTCCGTCAATCCTGAACGGCAGATTCAGAGTGTAGGCCGAGAGACCAGGCAGCGCCAACCTGCACACCTTCCAGCTGGAGAAGCAGGGATTCAGGAATATAGAGTGTGCCCCCCACCCCCAGGCTTTAAATGCACAGGGGCAAGAGGGGGAAGATAGGGGGCATCCTCTGCTCCTGCTCAGCCTGCAGTACAGAAGCTTCCCAGATCCTTCATCTAAGTAGCTTGTTCTTGGCAGATCAGGAGTCCCAGAACGCCCGTGTTCTTCTAATCTATTGCTCATCACTGTGGTCCCTCTTTATTGCAATGCTTCTTTAATTCTCTTTCTCTTTCTAAGCACCACAAAGGCAAGGTATTATATCCATGTTATTGACTATTTCAAGTTTCTTGCGGCTGTTATAACCAATTACCACAAACTGGGGGACTTAAAACAACAGAAATTTACTCTCTCACAGCTCTGGAGGCCAGACGTTTGAAATCAAGGTGTGGGCAGAGCTGAGTCCCCTCCAAATATCCCAGGAGGGGAGAATCAGTTCCCTGCCGATTCCAGCTTCTGTCGGCTCCAGGTGTTCCTTGATTTGGGGCTGTGTTCCTCTGATCTCTGCTTCTGGGGTCACGTTGCCTCCTCCTCTTCATGTGCTTGTGTTTCCTCTTCTGTCACTCATAAGGACCCTTGTTCTTGGATTTAGCCACCATCCCCCCATATCCCCACATAATCCAGGATGGTCTCATCTCAACATCCTTAACTTAATTACTTAATTACCATTTTCTTTAACTTATTTAGTCTTTTTTCATATAAAATAATATTCATAGGTTCCAGGCATTAGGACATACATATTTTTTTGGGGGGTGTCACCATTCACCCAAGTACACTGAGCATTTTTACATCCAGTGCCTTGCACGACACCTGGGCTGTCATAAGTGGTCCATAAATATTTGTTAAAAGAAAGAACAAATGCTTCTGGCCCCATGTCTTAGTCCGCTGGGGCTGCTGTAACAGAATACCATAGACTGGGTAGTTTATAAACCACAGAACTTTATTTTTCACAGTGCTAGAGGCTGGGAAGTCCAAAATCAAGGCACCAGCATCGTTGCCTTTTGGTGAGGCCCCTTGTCCTTGTTTATAGCTCACAGCTTCTTGCTGTGTCCTCATATGTTAGAAGGAGTAAGGGAGCTCTGTGGGGTCTCTTACAGAAACACTAATCCCATGCATAAAAGCTCCATCCTCATGATGTAAGCATCTCTCAAAGGTCCCACCTCTTAATACCATCATATTTGGGGGTTAGGATTTCAACATAAGAATTCTGGGGGGACACATTCAGACCACAGCATTCCACCCCTGGCCTCCAATATTCATATCCTTTTCACATGCAGAACATATTCATTCCCTCTCAACAACCCCCAAAGACTGAACTCATTCCAGCATCAACTCAAAAGTCTAAATCCAAAGTCTCATCTGTCTAAAGTATCATCTAAATCAGCCATGAGTGAGACTCATCCGTTCCAAGGCAAATTTCTCTCTAGCTGTGAACCTGTGAAATCAAACGAGCTATGTACTTCCAAGATCCAATGGTGGGACAGGCATAGAATAGAAATGCCCAGGCCGAAAGGGAGAGGTGGGAAAGAAGAAAGGGGTAACAGGTACCTACTAAGCCCCAAACCTTAAGGCCCACAGCAGTGGGGGGTTCTGCCTTCTATGGCTTTGGGAGGCCCGTCCGAGGGCTCTGCTGGCCACGGCCTGTGCTGCAGCTCTCCTGGGCTGGGGTCCTGGGACAGCCCATTCCCATGGCTCTACTCGGCCTTGTTCTAACCGTGGGTTCTCTGCCTGGCACCACCTCCACAGCTCTTGTGCCCTACGTGCCTGCAAAGGAGGCACCACGCTGATTCCACCAGGGCTTAGCACCTGTGCCTTTGGAAGAGCTGGCCACCACACCAGCACTGCACAGGGCCCACGGGAGCAGGAGCTGCTGCAGCCAAGGAGTGCGGAACTAGAAAGTGAGGAGGAGCCCGGCGGCGAGGTAAGGCAGCGCTGAGCAGCTGTGGCCCCTCCTCCGGGGCCCTGGCTTCTGTTCAGATGGCTGACAGATATAGTCAAAAAGCTGTTTAGTCACACCTTTGTTCTCTCTTGAACATGTTTTCTTGTTTTTTCCAATATCGATAGGCTGACAATGTTCCAACTTCTCAACTTCTGTTTCCCTTTTGACAAACCTACCTTCAAATGATTTCTCCCTTCTCTCATTTTTACTCTAAGGATTCAAGAAAAGCCAGGGCACTCCTTTAACACTTTGCTTAGAAATTTCTTCAGCCAGATAGCCAATTTCATTGCTCACAGCGGTATCTTCCCCACAACACTAGGACATGAGTACAGTTCAGCAAAGCTCTTTGCCACCTTTTCTTCAGTTTCCAATAACACGCTCCTCATTGCCATCTGAGACATCATCAGAATGTCCTTGACCATTCATATTTTTACCAGCTTTCTATCAGGATTATTTGGGTATTCCCTATGAAGACTGAGGCTTTCTCTATAGCTCTCCTCTTCTGAGCCCTCAGGAGAATCACCCCTAACAGTGCATTCCCGGCATTGTAGGCTTTTTCTATAGCCTCCGTCCTATATCTAGAGGCAAAGCCCCTTCTGCATTTTAGGTATTTATTGTAGCAGCCCCCGACCCTTGGTATGAACTTTCTCAGTTCCAGGCATGGCCATATTCTTGGGGGCCACCATTCAACCTATTACACTGACCATTTCATATCCAGGGCCTTGCATGGTGCCTGGGCAATAGTGATCTGTAAACATTTACTGAAAGAAGGAACAAGTGTTTCTGGCCCCCTTTTCAGAGCTTTCTTCCTCTTTTGTTTCCGTCTGAGGCTCTTACCATGGGCTTGACACCGCAGGCTGAATCTCTTCTCCATCACCTATATCTGTACTTCACCATCAGCAAGTTTCTCTAAGGTCTCTGCTCTAAGTGGATAGTGTTGGGAAGTATCTTAGAGGTCATCATGGCAGGGATAATTCCCCAAATTCTCTATTTCAAAGAGTAGTAGAATTAAAATGTATTTTTAAAAAGAAAGGAGGTAGACATTCATATAGTCTCCAACATAGTATTTTGCCAAATACCAATTTTTTTAAAGGCTACAATCTACCATCATCAGTTCATGAAATAAATTAGTAACAGTAAAAATGTAAGAAAAAACTTGATCTCAGAGTAAAGGAGAGTTAGCAGCTTTACAGAGCCAGTTCCAACATGGCCCAGAGAAAACTGTGTTCTGACCTAGCACAGATCTATCTGTCCATTTTCAGGAACCACTAATTTAGTCCAACTATTCCATCTCACATATGGGGAAAGCAAGGCTCAAAGTGGTGAAATGACTTTTCTAAGGTCACAAGGTTGAATGGGGAATAGAATCCAAATACCGTGACTAATTAATGATAATTACAGTCCTAATAACAATGATGTTGCTAATAATAACAAGTGGGTAATGGGCACCTGCTATGTGCCATTGCACACAGACAAGGTGCTATTTTTATTACACAGAGTCCTTATTCCATCCACTATAATGATAATCATAATATGAGCTAATATTTATTCAGTTCTTAGTTAGCCACAGTGCTAAGTGCTTTGCATGCAATATTCCCTTTAATCTTCAAAACAGACCTAAGAGGTAGAAGCAACTATTATACCCATTGACAGATGAATAAACAACAGCTCAGAGAGTGTAAATGTGATGTGAGTGGTAGAGCTGGAGACAGACTCTAAGCCTGTTTGAATCCAAAGCCCTTCTTCTTGTGTCTTCAACAACCTTCCCTCCATGGGCTCTTGCCTCTCAGCATCGAAACATATTTAAGGATTTTCCTTTGCCTTCGCTACTAGTGCAAGGCTTTCTTCTACTATGCAGCCCTGTTTACAATGGCAATTCCATGTCAGAGAAGATATTTTTGCTGAATGGCTAGAATTTGGACTTCCAGTTGCTGAAGCCCTGGAATGGAGCAGCAAGATGCAGTCAACGAAGTCTTCAAGTCTCCTCCTCTGAAACCCATAGTGGCCCCAAGTTCCCCCGCCACTGCCACCTCATGGTGCATCTTTCCATTTCTTCTCTTCACCCAGCTTATCCTGCCTCCTCTTTCACTCTGTGCTGTGAAGAACTGAATTCAAAACACACTGTGCATATACTGAGAAGCTGGTCTGTGTCATATAAGTTCCTATACAAGTCTCATTTATCTTTGCTATATAACTCTGCAAGGTGGTTTTTAATAACCCATTTTACAGAAATTAGCTATGATAAGAACTCCTTTTTCACTGTGCACCATTAAGAGCTAAAACCCAACCAGAGATTTCCCGTGAAATAAAATATATCACAGTGGCCCCGTTGCTAAACCAAACTGTCTGAGTTTGAATCTTGCTTTTGTTATTAACTGTGCAACTCTGAGCAAATTATCCAATCCACTCTGTGCCTTGGTCTCCTCATCTGTAACCTGGGGATAATGCTGATAATAATAGTACTTACAGAAAGGCAATGTTGTGACAATTAAATAAAACAATTCACCTAAAGAACTTAGAACAGCACCAGACCTAGTAAATTTTCAATAAATAAGAGCTGGTATCATTATGTGAATTTCTTGTTTGATCCCACAACAACTTTATAACCATTATTATCCCTATTTTCTAGGTAAGAGACAGGTCCAGGGGGGCTGAGTGACTTATTCAAAATCATACAATTAGTAGGTTGGGGCACAGAATCCTTGTTAGTCCCACTAAGTCACCTGAATCCTACTCCACTTCCTTTATCCCTATGCCACAGCTGCCCTAACAACTGACTGATTTCTCCCTTTGGGTGGCAGTTAATATAAACACAGAGCTATCAGTACATTTATTATTATTAGAAGAGGAGGTGTATTAGTATTATTTCAAAATGGAAGTTCAGAGTAAATAAAATGTACCAAGGATGATTACTGTATTAACTAAATGCATTAACAGAAGTTAATATGATCACATTTCAGACCAAATTCTATAAATGGGCTGCATGATTTCAACCCTGCCAGAGGTTTTCTTTTTCTCGTAGAAGTTTGCTTTTTAATGACACATAGCACTTGCTTTTCTTAAAGCAGAGCTAGGGCATTTTAACCATAGACAAGGAAAATTAAAAGTAGACAAGGAATGTTGCACAACACAACTAAGAAAATAGAACTTCATACTAATACCCATAAAATGGCACAGATATTAAAGGTAAATATCAAATAGAAATTAAAACAATAACTAAATTCAATGGTTCTAATTCAAATTTCTAAGATTGCCCTGCAGAGGGTTCTAACTACCATTTCCTGACTCCTTATTGCAGTCAAGGAACAGTGCTGTGAGGGCACATTTTACATTTTCCTATGAGGAGCATTTTGCATTTTCATCTATGAAGCTACAATAACCTGTTGAGCACCATAGATCCTCCTCTCCCATTACTGGTGCAAAGGAAGATGTTTTAACTTTGTACAGTGTTCAAAATTAAAGGAAGTTCTGGAAATTAGAGAACCTAGCCACTCAAGACTCTGACGAAATATAAAATGCAGCTATGGAAATCACTACGTGAATGGCACAACAGGCTTCGTCAATGAGGGAACAATACAAGCATTTCTGAGTGGATATTATAAAAAATGTTCTGTGCCAGCATCTATTTACAAAACTATCTGTTAGGAGAGATGGGTACCTGGAGGTCTTAAGATTAACTTCTCAAGGATAGAGAGATGTTCTGTTTACCTCTCTGCTCCCTGCACTTAGCAGAGTGCCACACACGGAAGAGGTGCGTACAAATGTACCTAAGAACAGTACAAGCTATAGCTTGCTGATATTTTCCTCTACATATACATATGTTTGAACATTATATGTAATAAAAATGAATCATACAATATACACTATTTTGCTTACTAACTATGTTTGGGTACATAGAAGTGAGGTAGGCAGCCTTTAAAATGGTTCCAAATGATTACACTTGTGTCATCACCTCCCCCTTGAGAATGGGCTGGAAATAGTGACTCACTTCTCATGAACAGAAGATGACAAAAGTCACGGGATGTCCCTTCTGAGATTAGGGTACAAGAAGACTGTACCTTCCCTGTTGTTCACCTTCTCTTACTTCCTCTCCCTTTCCCTCTCTCAGAGCCCTTACTCTGGAAGAAGCAAGTGGTTATGTTGTGAGTAGCCCTGTGGAAAGAACCACTTGACAAGAAACTAATGTCTCCAACCACCAGCTGGCAAGGATATAAGTCTTGCCAACAGTTACATGAGTGAACTTAGAATCAGATCCTTCCCAAGTTGAGCCTTGAAATGAGTGAAGCACCTGCCGACACCTTGACTGCAGCCTTGTGAGAGAGAAGCTGCATACAGACTCCTGACCGGCAGAGCCTATGAGATAGTAGCTGTTGCTTGAAGACACTGAGTGTTGGGATAATTTGTTACACAGAAGTAGCTAATTCAAGGAGCTTTACAAAAACATGGCATACTAGATTTTTAGAGACCTCATACCTAAAGATGCTGCATACAATATTAATGACATATTTCTTAATGTATACGTGAGCTGCCAGGAAAATAAAGGAATCTCATAGGCTAGAAATGACAAGAAGTGAAAACCCAGTAACTGATAAGCAAATAATAGAGTCTGTTTTGCCCTGAAGTTATCTGCCAGTCCCTGGTGGTTTACGTCCTGGCTTTTAACGGATTGACAGGACAGAGGCAAAGCCCTGGGCCTGGAGGTGTGGGAGATCTGATTGGAATTCCCTCACATACATCATCAGAAGTGTGACATGCTCAGTAGGTGACCTAGAAAGAATCTATCATTCAGAAGGAGATAGTGGTGATCTGTCTCTGGCTTGACCTTGGATAGAGCAGAGAGAGGAGTAAAAAAAGAAAAAAGAAAGTCTCCTATTAAAATCCCGATCCATGGGCTTCCCTGGTGGTGCAGTGGTTAAGAATCCGCCTGCCAACGCAGGGGACAAGGGTTCGAGCCCTGGTCCGGGAAGATCCCACATGCCACGGAGCAACTAAGCCCATGCGCCACAACTACTGAGCCTGCGCTCTGGAGCCCGTGAGCCACAACTACTGAGCCCATGTGCCACAACTACTGAAGCCCGCGTGCCTAGAGCCCGTGCTCCACAACAAGAGAAGCCACTGCAATGAGAAGTCTGCGCACTGCAACGAAGAGTAGCCCCCACTCACCACAACCAGAGAAAGCCTGCACGCAGCAACGAAGACGCAATGCAGCCAAAAATAAAAATAAAAAAATTTTTTAAAAAATCCCGAACCGTAAACCCACAAAACAGAGGTTTGGAACATGAGTTGATATGAAATATGTAACATACAAAATCCTAAGCTCAAATTTAGTTTAAAGTATTTTCTGGTTGATAACTCTCCAAGTGCCTAGCAGAAGCAATTTTTTTTCTGAAGGACTACACTGTACAAATGCCTTAAAGAATATTCCCAGATAAAAGCTACAAGACACAGCAGCTAACAAACTCACTAGACACATGAAGGAAGGATAAAACCATGAACAAGAGTCAGGAGAAACAACAAAGCACATTATTAAAGCTGTAAAAACTGTAGATAATGGAATGATCAAACACAATATAAAATCAGTATGTTTTATATGTTTACAGAAATAAATCAGAGTGTTGAATGTTTGATGAAAGAACATGAGACTATCAAAACTGACCTTATACAATTGAAAAAGGACCAAACAGAACTTTCAGAACTGTGAAATATATCAATTTTCATTGAAAAGTCAATGGGTAGATGGACCTAGAGATTATCATACTAAGTGAAGTAAGCCAGACAAAGACGAATATCATATGATATCACTCATATGTGGAATCTAATTTAAAAATAAAGATACAAATAAACTTATTTACAAAACAGAAACAGACTTATAGATACCGAGAACAAACTTAAGGTTACCAAAGGGGAAATGTGGGGGGGCGGAGGGATAAATCAGGAGCTTTGGATGAACATACACACACTACTATGTATAAGATAGATAACCAACAAGGACCTACTGTACAGCACAGGGAACTCTACTCAATATTCTGTGATAACCTATATGAGAAAAGAATCCAAAAAAGAATGAATATACATATATGTATATGTATAAATGAATCACTTTGCTGTACACCTGAAACTGAGATGCCATTGTAAATCAACTATACTCTGATAAAATTTTTTTAAAAAGTCAATGGGTAGAAAAAGAAGACTGAATATAGCTGAACAGGGAATATGGAAAATAGGTGTGAGAAATTACAGTGGATCCAGCACACAGAAACATAGATGTGAAATATAAAGAGAAATTAAGAGGCATGGAGGAAAAAGTGAAAAAGACCTACAAACATTAAAGGAGTTCCAGGAGGAGAAAATAGAGAGATTGGTGGAGAGATGATACTAGGAGAGGCAAAAAATGAGAATTTCCCAGCAGTGATCAAAGATTCCAGATAGGAAATTCAAGCGGGATAAATAAAAAGATATACACACTTAGATATTAAGATAAACTTTCAGAATACTAAAGAAAAATTGAAAACTTTAAAAGTTGAGCAGCTATAAAGAAAAAGCAAATTATCAATGACAGAACTATAACTAGTCTGACAGCAGATTTCTCAAAAGCAACTGCTTTAGCTTCCTATTGCTGCTGTAACAAATTACCGCAGATTTAGTGGCTAAAAAAACCCTCAAACATTTACCACACATTTATTTTCTTATAATTCTGGAG
This sequence comes from Balaenoptera musculus, assembly GCF_009873245.2. Taxonomy (NCBI): domain Eukaryota; kingdom Metazoa; phylum Chordata; class Mammalia; order Artiodactyla; family Balaenopteridae; genus Balaenoptera; species Balaenoptera musculus. Next base: position 63,893,091 of record NC_045790.1, read on the forward strand.
GTCAGAAGTCCAAAATGAGTCTTACAGGGCTAAAATCAAATGTCAGCCAAGCTGGTTCCCTCTGGAGATATCAGGGGAGAATCTGTTTCTTGCCCCTTTCAGCTTCTAGAGGCTGCCACCATGTGGCTCCTGTTCTGCTCCTGTTGTCATATGTCCTACTGCTGACTTTAACCCTCCTGCCTGTCTCTTATATGACCCTTCTGATAACACTGGACTCATGTGAATAATCTAGGATAATTTCCCCATCTGGAGATCCTTAACTTAATCACATCTGTAGAGTACCTTTTACCATGTAAGGTAACATATTCATAGGTTCCAGGGATTAGAATGTAGACATCTTTGGGGCACAGTTCAATCTACCACAGCAACATTGGAAGAGAAAGGTAGTGGCATAATGTCTTTAAATGCTGAAATCTGAAATTTTATATCTGGTAAAACTATCTTTTAAGAAATGAAATGAAGATATTTTCAGAGCAACTAAAATAGAGAGGGTTTGACATCTAATCACTGTAGGAATTTCTAAAGGATGAACTTCAGGAGAAGGAAAATGAACCCAGAAGAAAGATCTAAAATACAGAAAGAATGACAAGAAATCAGTAAATACAGGGGAGAATTTAAACAAAGATTGTCCAAATAAAACAGTAACAAATCACAGGGGAAATTAGAAAATATCTTTAGAAAAATTAAAATAAAAACACAACATTCTAAAATTTATAGAATGCAGTGAAAGGTAAAAGGAAAATGTATAGCTATAAATGTTTACATTAAAAGAAGAAAGATCTGAAATCAACAACCTAATCTTATACCTTAAGGAATTAGAAAAATAAGAACAAACTAAACCCAAAGATAGCAGAAGGAAAAAAATAATAAATATAAGAGCAGAGATCAACAAAATGCAGACTAGAAAAACAATAAGGGAAATAAAAAAAAGCCATCAGTTTTTCTTCAAAAAGATCAACAAAATTGACAAACCTTTAGATACACTAGGAAGAAAAAAGAGAGAAGATTCAAATAACTAAAATCAGAAAGGAAAAGAGGGAACATTACAACTGATTTTACATAAATTGAAAAAAATATTATAAGAGAATACTATGAACAATTATGTGCCAACAAATTAGTAACCTAGATAAAATGGATAAAGTCCTAGAAATACACAAGCTAGCAACATGGAATCACCAAGAAATAGAAAATCTGAACAGATCTATAAGTAGTAAGGAGACTGAACCATAAATAAAACCTCCCAAAAGAGAAAAGCCCATGACCAAATAGCTTCACTGGTGAATTCTACCAAACATTTAAAGGAAAATTAACACCAATTCTCTTCAAACTCTTCCAAAAAACTGAAGAGGAGGCAACACGTCCAAACTCATTCCATGAGGCCAGTATTATTCTGACATCAAAGCCAAAGATACTACAAGAAAAGAAAACTGCAGACCAATATGCTTGATGAATATTGATGTAAAAACCCTCAAGAAAACACCAACAAACAGAATTCAACAAAACATTAAAAGGATTATACACCATGACCAAGTGGGATTTATTCCTGAAATGCAAGAATGATTCAACATATGAAAATCAATCAGTGTAACACACTACATTAACATAATGATGAAGAAAAAGCCACATGATTATCTCAATTGATGTAGAAAAACATTTCACAAAATTCAGTACTCTTTCATGTTAAAAACACTTAAACTAGGAATAGAAGGAAACTACCTAAACATGATAAAGACCATATATGACAAGTCCACAGCTAATATAATCAATGATGAAAGACTGAAAGTATCCTCTAAGCCCTGAAATGAGACAAGGATGCTCATTTTCATTACTATTATTCAACATAGTATTGGAAGTCCTAGTCAGAACAATTAGTCAAGAGAAAGAAATAAAAGGCATACAAATTGGAAAGATCAACGGGAAAGTATTTCTGTTCATAGATGACATAATATTACATGTAGAAAACCCTAAAGATTCAACAACAACCAAAAAAACTTTTGGAGGTAATAAAAAATTCAGCAAAGTTTCAGGATATAAACTGAACACATAAATTTAGTTACATTTCTTTACATTAGCAATGAACAATCCTAAAAAGAAAAAGTTTAAAACTCTATTTGTAACAGCACCAAAAAGAATAAAACACTTTCAAATAAATTTAACTGTGGGGGTGAAAAATTTATACTCTGAAAACTACACAAGGATGTTGAAAGAAATTAAAGAAGACACAAATGGAAAGACATCCCATCACATGTACATGGATTGGATGACTCAGTATTGTTAAGTTGTCAATACCATCCAAAGTGATCGACAACTTCAATGTAATCCCTCTCAAAAGCTCAATGGTGTTTTTGCAGAAATAGAAAAATCCATCTTAAATTTATATGGAATTCAAAGGGACCCCAAATAGCCTAATCACTTTGAAAAAGAAGGACAAAGCTGGAGGTCTCACACTTCCAGATCTTAATACGTATTACAAAGCTACAGTAATCAAAACAGTGTTGTACTGCATAAAGAGAGACATACAGACCAATGGAATAGAATAGAGAGCCCAGGAAAATACTCTTGCATATATATGGTCAAATGATTTTCAACAAGGGTGCCAAGACCATTCAATGGGGAAAGGACAGTCTTTTCAACAATTGGTGCTGTGAAAACTAGATACCCACATGCAAAAGAATGAAGTTAGTCCCTTACCTCACACCGTATGTAAAAATTAGCTCAAAATGGATCAAAGTCCTACATGTAAGAGCTAAATCTATAAAACTCTTAGCAGAAAACATAAGAGAAAAGCTTTATAACATTGGATTTATTTCTTGTATATGACACCAAAGCACAGGAAACAAAAGAAAAAAATGGACTATATCAAAATTAAAAACTTCTTTACCTCAAAAGATACAATTAACAGAGTGAAAAGACAACCTATGGAATGGGTGAAAATATTTGCACATATTGTATTGGATAAAATGTTAATATCAAGAATATATAAAGAACACTTATAACTGAACAACAACAAAACAGCTATATGAAAAAATGGATGAAGAACATCAACAGACATTTTTCCAAAGAAATTGGCAAATGACCAATAAGCACAAAAAATATGCTCAACTTCACTTATCACTAGGGATATGTAAATCAAAACCACAATGGGATATCATGTCTCACCCATTAGTATGGCTACTATCAAAAGAAAGAAAATAAGTGGTGGTGAAGATGTTAAGAAATTGGAACCCCTGTGCACTGTTGATTGGAATGTAAAATGCTACAGTCACTATGGAAAATTGTATGGTTCCCCAAAAGGTTAAAAATAGAATTGCCATATGTTCCAGCAATCCCACATCTGGGCATATAACGAAACAGATTGAGAGCAGGTTGATTCTTGAAGAAACATCTTCACACCCATGTTAATAGTAGTATTATTCATAATAGCCAAAACATGGGAGCAACTTTAGTATTCATCGACAGATGAATGGATAAACAAAATGTGGTATCTACATACAATAGAATATTACTCAGTCTTAAGAAGAAGATTCTGACACAAGCTACACAACATGGATAAACTATGAGGTCATTAGGCTAAGCAAAATAATCCAGTCATAAAAAGAAAAAATACTCTATAATTCCAATTAAATAAGGTACTTAGAGTACCCAAATTTGTGGAGACTGAAAGTAAAATGGTGGTTGCCAGGGGTTGGTGGGAGCGGGGAATGGAGAGTTGTTTAATGAGTATAGAGTTTTAGTTTTAAGAAGAAAAGAGTTCTGGAGATAGGTTGCACAACAATGTGAATATAGTTAAACTACTGAAATATATACTTTAAAAATCAGTTAAAATGATAAATTTTATGCTGTATTTTACCACAAACAATTTTTTAAAATAAATTTATATATTTTAGTAATCAGAATCATGTAAATGTATTAGCCTTGTCAGTTGAAAAACAAAGACTGTTAGATTGCAAAAAATGAAATCCAGTTAAAGGTCAATGAAATTAAGTTGAAAGCTCTTTAAAAGAGACATAACCAAAACAGGAAGACTCAGTAAGTGTGACTGTAAAAGAATGGGAGATGATATACCAGCAAAGTTCCAATGAAAAGAGAGGTGGGTTAGCTATTTTAATAATATATAATAGTCTTCAAGGAAGATAGTGCTATTAGAATTAAAGAAGGTAAATACATACTGATAAAATGAATTTTCAGTAAATTTTCAATTTACCAGGAAATTAAAACATACAAAATTTATAGACCCCTAATAACAGTATCAACATAACTTCTGATATAAATTAACAAAAATGGCTAAGATAAAAACCCACACATTTGGAAACGTAAAACTACACTAAATAATACATGGTTTTAAAAAGAAAGCACAATGGGAAAAAATACAACTGAAATTGTAGTATATCAAAACTTATGGGCTGCAGGTAAATGTTATTTACAGGAAATGCGATAGCCTTAAATGCTTATACTAAAAAGAAGAAAGTCTAAAATGTAATGAGAAATGCTCATTAATTTGAAAAGTTAGGGGGAAAAACCCTGAAACAACCCAAAGTATATATAGAAGGAAGAAAATAAATATAAGAGAAAAAATAACAAAATACAAAATAAAAATATAATAGAAGAGAATCTAGAGAAAATCAATAAATCAAGAGTTGACTCTTTGAAAAGATTAATGAAATGGGAAACACTTTGGCAAGATTGATCAATTCAAATAAAGAAAAGTGTAAATAATGAGATTAGGAATAATAAAGTCTCACAAACACAAATGTAGCAGATATTTAAAATAAGAATATTTTATGAGCAATTTTATTCTAAATAATTAGAAAACTAAGGTGAAATGTACAAATTCCCAGAAAAATACAAATTACCAAAACTGATTAGAAGAACTAGAAAACCTGAATGGTTCTATAAACACTAAATAAATTAACTTAGTAATTAAAAATCCTCCCACAAAGAAAACAGCATTGGATCATTTTATAAACAAATTCCATTTATAGTCTAAGAATAAATAGTTAAAATCTTATACAACGTCTTTCAGAAAATAGAAAACACTTTCCAACTAATTTAGGGCAGCTTGTAAAACCTTAATACTAAAATCTGAGAAGACTAAAAAGATAAGGATGGCCAACTTAACTCACAAACATATATGTAAAAATCTATAATGAATATTAGCAAAATAGATTCCAAAATATTACTTATTTGGATTTTTTTTTCACACAAAAGCAAGACTGGTGCAACATTAGAAAATTAATGGGGTAATCTGCCAATTTAACATAGTAAAGGAGAGAAAACTCATAATTATCTCAAAAGATATAGAAGGAGCATTTATAAAATTTCACAATCAGGAAAAGAAGATAATTTTCCTAACCTAATAAAACCTGAATATATCTACAAAATTTAAAGCAGATATCATATCCAATGGGGAAATGAAATAAGAGAAAAAAAGTAAAACCATATAAACCAGGAACGAGATGAGAATTTTCACCATCACTACTTCTATTCAGAAATATACTGAACATCCTAAACAACATATAAAGGACCAGAAGCTACAAAGATTGAAAATAAACACAATTCTTATTATTCAAAGTTAATATAACTTTTTAGATAGAAACACAAAAGTATCTACAGGCATTATTAAAATTAATAAGAGAGTTTAGGAAGGTAATTAGATATCAAAAGACACCATCAGAGTGAAAAGTCATGCCACACACTGGTAGGAGATACTCACAACACATTAACTGTCAAAGAATTTGTCTCAAAATACATAAAGAACTTCCACAAAGCAATAAAAAAGAAACAATTCACTCTATAGAAAACTTGCAAGAGATATGAACAAACATTTCAGAGAACAGGATATATGAAAAGATTCTCAACTACAGCTTTAGTTAGAAATCACAAATTAAAACCATAATGCAATAGCATTGCATACATAATAGATTAACTAATATTTTAATTTTAAGTATATAATAACAAATTTGATAAGGACTAGAGCAGAACTTCCATTCACTCTTACAGCATAATTATCAGAAGTTAATTATAAACAAGCATGTTGGAAAATAACACCATTATTTTATGAATTTAAATGTATGCCTGTATATGCCCTAGAAAAATTCTTGCACACATGAACAAAGAGACAGACACACAAATATTCACAGCAGCACTATATGTAACTGCAAAAAAATGAAAACAAACTATATGTGTATTTACAGAAGATTAAAAATTTATTGTATGTTCACACAATGGGATACTTAAAAAGTTAAAATGAATGCATTATATAGCTCTACTCACCAACCTAGGAGTCTCAAAAGTACAATATTAAGTAAGAAAAGCAAGTCACAAAGAATTTGTACAGTATAATCCTATTCATATAATGTTAAAAGATAGGAAAATAAAGCAATATATTATCTCAGGATATGTACATGTATAGAAAAATATAAAGGACAATGCTGAAAACTAGTGGTCATAGTACCTACTCTTGTTATTCTTCTGACTTTTTTGGGTCTATTGCTTGCTATTGTTTCAGTTGTATAATCTTACACAGTATAGAAGTTTCCTGAAGCACTGTTGTCATTTTTGGTGTTGTTTTGTAATTAATAATGGATGAATGGATGTTGACTTTTATCAGAATACTTTTCACATCTATCTAGATGATCATACATTTTTCTCCTCTAGCTTACTAATGTGATGGGTTATATTCTTAGATTTCTTTATGTTGAACTGTTTTTATATTCTTCAGCTAAGGCATCACACTATCTTGTATTTATCCTTTTTAATATACTGATGGATTCTATTTGCTAACATTTAATTTTGGAGATTGCTTATATGATTTACACCTATAATCACAGGTACAGCTGGTATGTTTTTGTTGTTGTTGCCATTTCTTTGTCTGGCTTTGGTTTCTAAGGTATGTTCACATTGTAAAGTCAGTTGGGAAGTCTTCTCTTTCCCCATATTCTGGAATAATTTATATAGAAATATTTTATTCCTTGAAGGCTTAAAACTCTCTACTGTAACTCTGCCTGGGCTTGAAGCCTTTTTGAGCAGTTCTCTGACAACTTTTAGTATTTTTTCGTGGAGATTGGTCTCTTCAGATTTTTCTTTTTTTTTTTTACCACTTCTTACATTTTCCCACCTATACAAATGAAAGACCATTGCTTCTTCACCCTCCGAGTGATGGAGAGTAGAAGCAGGCTCAGAGGCAGAGGGAAGACAATTCATGGAGGCAAGATATTCATGAGCTTGTGTGTGTGTGTGTGTGTGTGTGTGTGTGTGTGTGGAGAGAGAGAAAGAGTGAGAGGGGGTATGTTGTGTGGTGCATGTGTGGTAAGAGGGGTAGGGGAGATGTGTGGGAGATGTGGTTCAGGGAAAAGTATGTGGAGGGTGGTTTGTGGCGTGTGTGTGTTGGGGGTGTGTGTAGTATGTGTGGGTGTGTATGTGGTATGATAGAATTCTCTAGCGCAAAGGCCTAGTGTTCTCTTTGGGTCCTCAGGGAATTCTGTGCATCACTTAAACACCGGGATTGACATCAAAAGAATTCTCTTTAGCCCCTCCAGATTGAAAACCTCATGTAAGAATATGTGTCTAGTCTCCCAAATACTAGGGTTCATATTGCATAAACTGGAACATTCATGTCAGAGGATTCTGTGTCTTCTTAAACTAACAGCCAAAAGTCTTCATCTTACCAGAGAGAAACTGTTTACTTTTTACCATACACACAAATCATTTTATGTAAGTTACCTCATTTAAGTCCTGTAGGATTTATGGAAATATTAGATAAGATATTTCTGTTTAGGTTTTCAAAAGTATACATAAATAGACTTAAAATCACACAAGAATTACCAGGTTATAGAATTATATTAAAGCCATTTGATGAATAGTAACATTTTCTAAAGAAAACACTGTTTGTTTTCTAAACAAAATCCAAAAAGCTTTATAAATTCATACAACAGTGGGAAAACATTGTTGAATGTCACATGATAAATCAATCTGACAACCTGCAGAAATACTTGGGGTAGAATTTTCAGATGGATAAGGTCCTGCATTAACAAGTAGAAGCAAAATCCAGACTCAAACACTTGCATATAAGTGTTTGAGTTGCATATAACTATAAGTCAGTGTTTCTCAAACTCTAGCATGCATCAGAATCACCTGGAGGGTTGTTAAAACACAGATTGCTGTGCCCACTCCCAGAAGATTAATTCAGTAGGCTTGGGGTAGGACCTGAGAAGTTGCATTTTTTTTGATTGAAGTATAGTTGATGTACAATATTATATAAGCTACAGGTATATAATATAGATATTCACAATTTTAAAAGTTATATTCCATTTATAGTTATTATAAAATATTGGCTATATTCTGTGTTGTACAACATATCTTTGTAGTTTATTTTATACATAATAGTTTGTACCTCTTAATCTCCTACCCTTACATTGCCCCTTCCCCCTTCCCTCTCCCCACTAGTAACCATTAGTTTGTTCTCTATATCTGTGAGTCTGTTTCTTTTTTGTTATATTCACTAGTTTGTTGTATTGTTTAGAGTCCACATAAGTGATATCATAAAGTATTTGTCTTTCCCTTTTTTCACTTAGCATAATACCCTCCAAGTCCATCCATGTTATTGCAAATGGCAAAATTCATCTTTTCCAACCAGAATGCCATGAGACTAGAAATCAACTACAAGAAAAAAACTGCAAAAACACAAACACGTGAAGGCTAAACAATATGCTACTAAACAAACAATGAATCACTGAAGAAATCAAAGAGAAGCTAAAAAAATACCTAGAGACAAATGAAAACAAAAACATTATGATCCAAAACCTATGGGATGCAGTAAAAACGATTCTAAGAAAGAAGTTTAGGGTGACACAAGCTTACCTCAGGAAACAAGAAAAACCTCAAATAAACAACTTAACCTTACACCTAAAGTAACTGGAGAGAGAAGAACAAACAAAATCCAAAGTTAGAAGGAAAGGAATCATAAAGATCAGAGAAGAAATAAATAAAATAGAGACTAAAAAACAATAGAAAAGATCAATGAAACTAAAAGCTGGTTCTTTGAAAAGATAAACAAAGATAAACCTTTAGTCAGACTCAACAAGAGAAAAGGGGACAAGTCCCAAATCAATAAAATGAGAAATGAAAAAGGAGAAGTTACAACCGACACAACAGATATACGAAAGATCATAAGAGACTACTATGAACAACTATATGACAATAAAATGGACAACCTAGAGGAAATGGACAAATTCTTAGAAATGTACAATCTCCTAAGACTGAACCAGGCAGAAAAAGCAAATATGAACCGACCAATTACCAGTAATGAAATTGAATCAGTAATTTTAAAAACTCCCAACAAACAGAAGTCCAGAACCAGATGGCTGCACAGGTGAATTCTACCAAACATTTAGAGAAGAGTTAACACCCATCCTCTGAAACTATCCTAAAAATTTGCAAAGGAAGGAATACTTCCAAACTCATTCTATGAGGCCAGCATAACCCTGAAACCAAAGCCAGACACAGGTATCACAAAAAAAGAAAATTACAGGCCAATATCAATGATGAACATAGATGTAAAAATCCTCAACAAAATATTAGCAAACCAAAACCAACAATCCCTTAAAAGGATTACACACCATGATCAAGTGGGATTTATCCCAGGGATGAAAGGATTTTTCAATATCCACAAATCAATCAATGTGATACACCACATTAACAAACTGAAGAATAAAACCCACATGATCATCTCAATAGATGCAGAGGTTGCATTTCTAATATATTCCCAGATGATGTTGATGCCGTTGGTCCAGGAGCTCTACTTTGAGAACTGCAGATTTTGATAATCAGATTATTCTCAGTGCTATTACTTAACTATGGTATCCAGAGTCAATACATGGTCCTGGCCATGGCCATTAGCTTAGTAGCATCTTAAGGACTCTGGCTTCTTAAGAAATGAAGATCCTCAAACTCTAGATCATGGAATCGTTTCAGGAGGCAGTGAATATTAGGTCCATTTGTGCATTTCAAACTCTTTTACTACAACCCACAATAAGCAATATAGTCTACATTACCATGTAATTATATATAGACGCATATCACTGAAATAAATATTTCACAAAACAATACTTATCCTTTCTGCCTGTGAGGCACTCTGATCTATTCAATTGTTTTTAATGCTGTATAAAACTCACTGTATAAATTGTTTTCATGGCTCACTAAAGGATTGAAACTGGCAGTTTGAAAAATACTGTATTCGGGGCTAGATGAAGAAGGATCTGTCCAGTTGGTAATGTGTGAGTGTTAATGCAGTGGGGGAAGGAATGATTAGGACAAGAGTAGTTAATTCATCAGACAGAATGGGTCAAGTGAACACAGCACATCAGCTGAACCTCTAAATGTACAGAGGTCACAGACCATCTTTTCCTGAGTTTGTCAGTCTCATGGACTATTATTTTTTCTAGTCAAATTTCTCCTGAAATGGACTTTGTGGAATATAAAATATTATTCAAAACCCAAAATAATATCAGTAAGAGTATATTCAAATTCAATTAAAATTATATATTAATAGAACTTAGCCAATTAAAAGCTATATCTTTGCATTCAGAGCTTCCTCAATTTAGTAGCCTCTAAAATAAATCCCAAACATGAACTGAGCCAGCCTACATGCATAAATGATACATGCCCCCAAATGTGAAATTGTGGGAACTACACATCATCTGGGCACACCTTAGAAATGCTGAAGAAATGCTGACACCTTCTCCAGACTGCTTTGAAGGTACGTGGGTGGGTGAGAGCTGACACCAGCTTAATAATCCACAGGCATCTTGCAGTAAAATGAAAATAAGTGGTGAAATTGCTATTGTGGAGAAAATTTAATTATCAGGGAAGTCAATTTTGCTTGTGAAATGATAGGGATAAAAAAATATAATTTAAAATGCCAAACAATATGCATTAAATAAACCAAAACACCATATCTACAGGAAAACAAGCAAGGGCAGCTTGGTGGGTTCTCTTTAGCTATTGCTGAGTGAATGATCTGTCAATTTGCACGCCAGATGCAGCTTTTATTGAGCTTCATTCCCAGCATAATTGTGGTTTGCAAAGCAGAGAGTGTCTTTCAGTTAACGGATTTGGTTGAGATGAAAATAGAGATAGGGAGAAAGGCCAGAACTTGCAGGCCATTCCAAAATGGAAGTTTCTAAAGAGAAGATGGAGATGCTGTTAGCCACCGTCAGTGTTCTCTTTGCCAAGCTAGGTGTACTCTCTAACAGCTCACAGGCTCCTTCTCCTACGCTACACCTTCTCTAAAAAAAGTTGCTACAGAGAGTCATGCATCACTGAAGAGCCTGAATGAAGGTCAGTTGGCTCCCCGAAGGGTCCAAGCCGCCTTCAAAGACTCACTGGAATCTGCCTCCTTGGTCAGATTTCCTTTCATAGTGGCCAGGAGAGTTCCAGAGCTCTCGGCTGTTGGGTGAGCCTGGGTAAGGGTGTTTTCCAGAGTGAGAAGAAGAAAACATGAGAAGGGACAGAGAGGAAAAGCCAAGGATCAGAAATAAAACGTCATCACCATTTGTCAGATCCTGGAAGGAAGTACAAGGATTTTTAGAGAGCTACTTTACAGAGTGAGGCAATGAGTCAGAAGGCAAGGAGGTCAGGATCAGATCTGGAAATCTGGGGATGGGCAAAGGGTGATGAATTCAAGGCACAGCTCATGAATATGACAAGGGTTCTTGGTATTCACAGTAATGGGACTAGATGCATGGCATGGGTTTAGAGCTGCTTCAGACTCAGAGCTGGGCCAGACAATGCCACAATATGGTCCTAGCAACTGACTTGGCAAACTGAGCCTAAGACCACAGGAGTGGTAGTGAGGAAACCTCTGTTATCTAGCTTCATGGGTACTTTAAGTTGTCAACCATCATTTCATCATCTTACAAGAGTACTTCTCACACTTGAATGTGCATGTGAATCACCTGGGCATCTTGTTGAAATGCAGATTCTGATTTTGTAATTCTGGGGTGGGGCCTGGGATTATGCTTTTCTATCAGGTTCCCAGGTGATACGGATGCTGCTGGTCTGAGGACCACACTTAGAGTAACAGGTCCTACAGAAGTATTTTTAATTCCTCTGAGGTGCCTGACATTACCCAAAGCTCCAATCCCAAGGTTGCAGGTTCTGTCCCCTCAAGGTTTCTCTTCAGAAGTTAGAAGCAGAATAACTTCTTAACTATATCTATAACTATACTCCTAATCTTACAAGCACACACACCATATCCTCGTTGTTTCACCATAATTAAATAAGGGACAGAACTCAAATTTGGATTTAGACATCATGGTCTGCTTCAGAGAGATTTGGTTATTAGACATCTAAGGCTCAGCTTATAAAGACAGAGATAAGGATAGAGTACAGCAACAGATGGAAGGGACAGAGAAGAAGGGATTAACGTTGATTTAGGGTCCACCATGGGGCAAGTACTGTGCCAGGCAGCACACACACTGGCTAAAGCTTGCTGTACTCATATTCCAAACACTAGACTGAGTACTTCTCACACATTTTCTCATTTAATCCTCACAACAAACTTAGGCATTGATACTTATTAAAAATCCCCATTTTACAAAAGAGAGATCTAGTTCTTAGAGAGGTTAAGCAGTTGCCTAAGCTGACAGCGTTCGAAACGGGGAAGATGTGATTCATCCAAGCAATAACAATCCAGGGAAGTAGTCATTGTTAGTCCTGTTTTTTTTAAAGATGAGGAAACAATTTGTAGAAGTGATATAACATGCTTCCAGACCTGCCCAAACCAAGTAGTTTTAACCCTGGCTGCAAATAGAAAGCACTTGGAGACCTTTACTAATACTGTCTCTACCAGAGCTCCACCCTCAACGAATTAAGTCCCAATCCCTGGAGATGGGGTCTGGGCACTGACATTTTCTAAAAGTTCCCTTGGTGATCTTAATGGGTAGCCAGAGTCAATGACCATTGCTCCATCTATACTATATCCCATATGTAGTCCTAGAGAATCCTAAGTTTTATATATATATAAAACTTATAAGTATATACTTATATTTGTATTTAAATTTAATTTTTAAAATTTTAACATGGGCCCTCCATCAGAGAATACTGCAAAATGGGAAGATGAGAAGATAAGGCAGGTAAGCCCCCTTCATCATTAACAAACTGTAGATTACATACCTGTATAATGCAATATTATTGCACTTCACTGCCAGGGCTCAAGAAAACTGCTGTTTCTAAGTGGGCTGGCAATAATGGGGGAAGACTGCCTACAGGAGAATACTATTGAGTTGTACTCTGAAAGTAAACAAGAATACAGCATGAAACAGATGACAAGGTGGAGTTTGATGACCTCTCTTTGTGCTGCCGTCTCTATGGCAGAAGAATCTACTGAACCCAGTTTTAAAAGTCAGGCCTTGTCAAGGTCAATGGTATACTAGTTTCTTAGCACTTCTCCTTCTCCAGGAGTGAGTAGGCTTTGCTAATACCAGACTTGTTGGAAGAAAATTGTCTTCTCTTCCAGGACTTCATTTAAGATGTTAGATTGGGTACTACACTTCAAGATCCAGGGTGGGTTTTGTTTGGACTCCCACAAGTACATCACAGTGTTTCACAGGAAGAGCATGACTTCTATTGGGTATAGATGTGAACAAGTGTGAACAACACTTGTGCAAGCAACTGCTTGCAAATGGAAATTAGCTGGAGTGAGTGAGTGTATAGTGTGAAGGGGTGTGTGTGTGTGTGTGTGTGTGTGTGTGTGAAGGTGGGGAGGGGTGGATTGTGAAAAACAGCCCATCAGGGCAGTGTTAAAGGACAAAAAAGTTGATGCATCCAAATCAAGAGATTCATTGATGATTTAACAGAGACAACCAGTTGACCTGTCAGTGGGCATTCCCACTATTCTCTATGGAGAAATGGCCACAGGATGAGAAGTGGATTGGAAGAAAGAGTTTTTTAAAAACAACTTCTTTTAATTCAAGAAATAGTAGTATTTGACTTATAAAATTGTCCTCTGAAAGAGAACAAAGGATCTATCTTACTTATCTATACACATATGTATATTTACATTGTTTTCATAAAAATGCTTCATCATGGGGTTAAATAAACCATTGACATAATACTAGAGACAGGACAGGGTGTATATCAGACACATCTACTTTTTGTCCCTGACATCCAACCCTCAGCCATCTATTTCAATCCCAAAACAGTTTGGCTGGTGACTTCTGTTTGGGTATCTGTATACTTGCTCCTCACAAGGAATAAATGGATGTGGCCAGTATCCCACTTTACCTCCAAGAAGGCTCTTCTCAGACAACTGCACCTCAGAGTGAAAGTATGTCCCTTTTAACCAGGGGCTCCTATTGCTGATGTACTGCTGCACAGTTTCGGCCTCAATTTATATTCCTACATTACAAATTATTTAACTTGCATGTTGTCTCAACTATCCCATCATTTCTTACCACCTGTACAGCTTGCATCCTTGTCTCTGTAATTTTCTGCAATAGCATCCTAACTGTTCCCTTTTTTTCTACTCCTGACTCTCTATAGTCTCCTCAGAGCAGCCAGAGAAAGCATTTCAAAATATAAATCAAATCATAGCATTCCCTTGGACAAAATCCTTGAGTGACTTCTTGTCACATAGTGAATAAAAACCAAAGTCCTTACTGTAGCCACAAGGCCCACACGATGTGACCCTTGTCCTTCTCCCATGATTCCTCTCCTATCACCCTCCCAGAACTGACTGTTCCAGCCGCCCTGGCCTCCCTGCTGTCCTCATTCACACCAAGCGTGCTCCTCCACAGATCTTTGCACCTGCTTTTCCTTCTGTGTGGACTGCGCTTCCCCCTGGGGAATTCATAGCCCCTTTCCCTCACTTCTTCACATCTCTGCTCTAGGGTCACTGGCTTGGAGAGGCCATTCCTGGCCACCCAACTAAAATAATAAACCTTGTCACCACCCATTTCTCACACTCCCAGGACCCAGCGGAGAGCAGGGAATTGAGGAATTACACTTCGGTAAACCTTACTTTGGGGTCAGAAGAGAGAGGTGAGATTGGCAGGTACTACAGACTCAATGTTTGTGTTAAAATGCGTATGTTGAAGCCCTAATCCCCAGTGTGATGGTATCTGGAGATGGGCCTTTTGAAGATCATTAGGTCATGAGGGTGGAGCCATCATGAATGAGATTAGTGCCTTTATAAGAAGAGACAGGAAAGAGTTTGCTTCCAGTCTCTCTCTCCACCATATGAGGACATAACCAAGAAGAGGTTTCTCCCCAGGAACCAAATCAGCCAGCGCTTTGATCCCTGGACTTCCCAGCCTGCAGAACTGTGAGAAATAAATTTCTCTTGTGTAAGCCACCCAGTTCGTGGTATCTTGTTAGAGCAGCCCAAACTGACTGAGACAGCAGGGAATGGAAAATCCATCCCTAGACCAGCCGGGGGCCTGTCTGCAACAGCACACATCACAAGAGTTTGTAGTGTGAGAGGTGAGTGTGGCAAATGTCTTCCTGGTTCTTCTGAGTTTTGCTTCTGAACTGTTCTTACATGATGGAGTCAGGCCAAAGTCTGCTGTGGGAAATAAACACATTTTGCTTAAAAGTTGGGCATTTTCTTTTTCTTTCATGCTTTCATAGATCTCAGGCACCAAACCTGGTGAAAAGAAGGAACTGTCAGCCTAACAGCAGGCAAATAATAGATGTAACAGTGAACTAAAATGAAACATCCTACTACCCTGTACCAAAAGTGCATGCTTTGTAATTCTTCTCGACCTTGGATCTTCATCTTGGGAGAACACAGGCCTTATTTGCCCTGATAGTACAATGACCTCACTCTCAGAGCACAGGGAGTCAAGAGCCTGGAGTTAATTACTTTTCAGACTCACCTCTACATATGTTCAGAAAAACTGGGAAACTGATTTTGGTTCCCACCAAGCAATATGTTTTCCTTCCTTTAAAACTATTTGTTCTCAGTGAAATTGCAGTTTAAACAGCTACTTGCGAAGGCCTTAAGCTATAGTTCTTCCTTCTGTTAGTTTCCCCCTTATTTTAATGGGATCTTCTTGGAGACATGAATGCATTTAGTAAAAATTCATTCATTTAGCAGATGTTTACTGAGCACCTACTAAGAATCAGGTACCGAGCTGGGCACTGGGGCACAGCAGAAAAGAAGACAGACAAACATCTTTGCACTCATGAAAACGCATTCTGCAGAAGTAGGCATGTGCAGGGGTGGGGAGGAAGGGCAAATAAAGTTAAAGAGAGTTTCTAATTATGATTAGCATAAATAAGATAATAAAGGTAATATGATAGTGCCTTGGCAGGCCATTTTAAATAGAATGATCAGGGACACACCCTCTAAAATACTGACATTTGAACTGATGGATAAGCCTGAGGCAGTCATACAAGTGACTTGGAGAAGTGTCCAGGCAGAAGGTAAAGTATCAATGTAAAGCCTCGGAGGGAGAAGCACCCTGACATATCCAAGGAATGGAAGGGAAGCTATTGAGGCTGAAGGCTACTGAACGAGAGAGAGAGAGAGACAGTTAGAAAGGCTGACAAAGGATATATCTTACAAGATCATATACAACATAGAGAGAAGCTCTGCTTTTATTCTATGGAGAATAGAGCTTGTATGATTTCAAGCAGGATGGAGAATGGATCTAGTTTACATTTTTTTAATTAAACTTTTTTTTTTAATTTTGAGATCATTGTAGATTCCCAAGCACTTGTAAGAAATAAACCAGGCAGATCCCATGTACCCTTTACCTGGTTTCCCCCAATGGTGATATCTTGAAGACCAATAGTCCAATATCACTACTCAGAATACGGATACTGATACAATCCAGCAATTTTATTCCATTTTCCCAAGTTTTATATGTCTTTGTTTTTAAGAACAGTTTTAGGTAAAAAGAAAAATTGAGCAGAAAGTATAGAAAGTTACCATATGCACCCTGCCTCCACACACACACAGACTCCAGGATTATGAATGTCGTGCACAAGAGCTGTACATTTGTTACAATCCATGAACCTACATTTACACATCATGATTACCTAAAGTCCACAGGTTATATTAGGGTTCATTCTTGGTGTTGTATATTCTATGGGCTTTTACAAATGTCTAATGACATGTCTCCATCATTAAAGTATCATACAAAGTAGTTTCACTGCCCTAAAAATACTCCGTGTTCTGCCTATTCATCCCTCCCCCAATTCCTGGCAGCCACTGATCTTTTTACTGTCTCTACCTTTTCTAGAATATCACAGAGTTGGAATCATACAGGATATAGCATTTTCAGATCGGCTTTTTTCACTTGCTAATATACATTTAAGTTCCCTCCATGTCCTTTTATGGCTTGATAGCTCTTTTCTTTTTAGCATTGAATAATATTCCATTGTCTGGATACACCACAGTTTATTTATCCATTCACCTACTGAAGGGACATCTTGGTTGCTTCCAAGTTTTGGAAATTGTGAATAAAGCTGCTATAAACATCTCTTTGTGGGTTTTTGTGTGCACAGTTTTCAACTCCTTTATGTAAATACCAAGGAACATGACTGCCAGATCATAAGAGTAACTTTAGCTTTGTAAGAAACATTTTCCAAAGTGGCTGTACATTTTGCATTCCCACCAGCAAAGAATTAGAGTTCCTGTTGCTCCACATCCTCAGCAGCATTTGGTGTTGCCAGTGTTCTGGATTTCAACCATTCTAACAGGTATATGGTGGTACCTCATTGTTCGTTTAATTTGCATTGCACTGATGACATATGATGTGCAGCAGCTCTTCATATGCTTATCTGCCATCTGTATATCTTATTAGATGAGATATCTGTTAAGGACTTTGGCCTATTTTTTAAATCAGGTTGGTTTTTTTTCACTATTATTATCGTGTCTTAAGAGTTCTTTGTACATTTTGGATAACAATTCTTTATTAGACATTTCTTTTTCAAATATTTTTCCCAGTCTGTGTGTTGTCTTCTTTTTCTCTTGATGCTGTCTTTTGCAGAAGAGAGTATTTTAATTTTAATGAAGTCCAGCTTATCAATTATTTCTTTCATGGATTGTGACTTTCATGTTGTATCTAAAAAGTCATCACCACACTCAAAGTCATTTAGGTTTTGTCCTATGTTATCTTCTAGAAGTTTTATGGTTTTGCATTTTACATTTAGGTCTGTGATCCATTTTGACTTAATTTTTGTGACGTGTATAAGGTATGTGTCCAAGATCTTTTTTTTTTTTTTTTGCATGTGGCTGTCCAGTTGTTCCAGCACCATTTGCTGAAAACATTATTTTTGCTCTATTGTATTGTTTTTGCTCCTTTGTTAAAGTTCAGCTGACTACAGTTATGTGGGCCTATTTCTGGATTCTCTATTCTAATCCACTGATCTATTTGTCTATTCTTTCACCAGTACCACATTGTCTTGATTACTATAGCTTTATAGTAACTCAAAGTTGAATAGTGTCAGTCCTCTAAATTTGTTCTTTTCCTTCAACATTGTGTTGGCTATTCTGGGTCTTTTGCCCCTGCCGATAAACTTTAGAATATGTTTACAAATATCCACAGAATAACTTTGTTGAGATTTCATTGGATCTATAAATCAAGTTGGGAAGAACTGACATTTTGATAATATTTAGTCTTCCCATCCATGAACATAGAAATATCTCTCCATTTATTTAGTTCTTCTTTGATTTCTTTCATCAGAGTTTTGTAGTTTTCCTCACATAGATCTTGTACATATTTTATTATATTTATACCTACGTACTTCATTTTTTTCAGGTGCTAATGGAAATGGTATTATTATTTTTTTAAATTTTAGATTCCACTTGTTCATTGCTGGTATATAGGAAAGCAACTGACTTTTGTATATTAACCTTGTACCCTACAATCTTACTATAATTGCTTATTAGTTCCAGGAAGTTTTTTGTCACTTCTTTCAGGTTTTCTATATGAACGATCATGTCATCTGTGAACAAAGACAGTTTTATTTCTCCAATCTCAATCTGTATACCTTTTTTTTTCTTGTCTTATTCAATTAGCAAGGACTTCCAGTATGATGTTGAAAAGGAGTGGTGAGAGGGGACATCCTTGCCTTGCACCTGATCTTAGTGGGAAAGCTTCAAGTTTCTATTAGGTATGTCAACTGTAGGTTTTTTGTAGTTATTTCTTTATCAAGCTGAAATTGCCCTCTCTACTACTAGTTTTCAGAGAGTTTTTTAATCATGAATGGGTGTTGGATTTGTCAAATGCTTTTTCTGCATCTATTGATATGATTTTGTAATTTTTGTTTTTTAGCTTGCTGAAGTGATAGATCACATCAATTGATTTTTGAATGTTGATGCAGCCTTACATATCTGGGGTAAATCCTACTTGGTTGTGGTGTATAATTCTTTTCATACATTTTGGATCCAATTTGTGACTTTTGTATCTACGTTCAGGAGATACACAGTATTCTTGTAATATCTTTGTCTGGTTTTGGTATTAGAATAATGCTGCCCTAAGAAGTACTCCTTCTGCTTCTGTTCTCTGAAAGAGATTGTAGAGAATTAGTATAATTTCTTCCTTAAATATTCGGTAGAAATCACCAGTGAACCTTTCCGGGGCTGGTGCTTTCTATTTTGGGGAGATTATTATTGATTCAATAAATCTCTTTAATAGATATAGACTTTTTTGGCACATTTTAAAAATCAGGTTATTCATTTTCTTATTGTTGAGTTTTAACAATTCTTTGTATATTTTGGATAACAGTCTTTTATCAGTATGTCTTTTGCAAATCTTTTCTCCTAGTCTGTGGCTCGAGTTCTATGCAATTTTGTCACATATGTAGGTTCATGTATCTACCAACATTGTCAAGATACCGGACAGTTCAGTCACCATGGGATCCTTTGTGGTTGCCCTTTTTTTAATAGTGAAGTATAGTTGATTTACAATGTTGTTGTTGTGCTACTTTCAGGTGACCAATAAAGTGATTCAGAAGAACAGATAGATAGGTAGGTAGATAGATAGATAGACATTTTTTTCTGATTCTTTTCCATTATAGATTATTATAAGATAATGAATATAGTTTCCTGTGCCATACAGCAGGTTCTTGTTGTTTATCTATTTTATCTATAGTAGTGTGTTATCTGTATCCGGTTGCCCTTTTACAATCACACCCATCCTGCTCTTGTTCCCTTCCCCATTCCTCTCCCATGGCCATCACTAAACTGTTCTCTATTTCTATAATTTTGTAATTTAAAGAATGATTTACAAATGGAATGATAGAGTATATAATCTTTGAGGATTGGCTTGTTACATTCAGTGTAAATCTCTGGAGATTCATCCAGGTTGTTATGTGTATCAATAGTACAATTTTATTGCTGAGTAGTATTATATAGTATGAATGTACCACAGTTTGTTGAACATTTACACATTGAAGGACATCTGAGTCGTTTCTGGTCTTTGGCTGTTACAAATAAAGCTGCTGTAAACATTCATGTGCAGGTGTTTGCATGAATCTAAGTTTTCATTTCTCTGGGATAAATGCCCAGGAGCGAAATTGCTGAGTCATATAGTAATTGTAGGTTTAGTTTTAAAAGAAACGGACAAATCCTTTAGTAGAGTAGCTGTACCATTTTACATTTCCACCAGCTATGTATGCGTGATCCAGTTTTTCCAAATCCTTGCAGGTATTTAGTGTTGTTGCTATTTTTGTAGGTTGTAATGATATCTCATTGTCTTACTTTGAATTTCCATAATAGCTAATGATTGATAATAATGAGATACTGACCATATTTTCATGTGTTTATTGGCCATCTGTATATCCTCTTCAGTGAAATATCTGTTTATGTATTTTGCCCATATTCCAATTGTATTGTTTGGGGCTTTTTAAACTGTTGGGTTTTGAAGAGTTCTTTATATGTCCTAGCACAAAATCTTTGTCAGATATGTGGTTTGTAAAATATTTTCTTTCACTTTATACCTTATCTTTTTACCTCTTTAACTGGATCTTTAGTAGAACAAAGTTTTTAATTTTTATGAGTTCAAATTTATACATTTTTCTTTTTATATACCATGCTTTTGATTTTAAAGCTAAGAAGAGTTTATCCACTTTGCCAATCTCTGACTTTTAGTGTATTTAGACCATTTACATTTAACTAATTGTTCATATGTTAGAGTCTAAGTTTTCCATTTTATTAGTTTTTTAAATTTGTTTCCTCTGTTTCTTATTCCTGTGTTTCTATTTTCTTGCCTTTCTGTGGGTTACTTGAACAATTTTTAGAATTTTAATTTTTTAATAGTGTTTCTGAGTATATCTCTTGGTACAGTTTTCTTAGCTGTTGTTGTGTAATTTACATTTTTTAAAGGGTCACAGGCTGCTGTGTCTAGAGTGGGTTTGAAGGTGGGAATATTAAAAGAAGAGAGATCAGTAGAAATGCTATTGAGGTTATTACACCATTGTGAGATAGCTATTTTAAGTGTTGTCATTGGTGAAAGTCTCCAAGGAAGCACATTCTCTTCTCTCTGGGTGAAATATTATTTCTCACTCCTTTCACCTCAACTCTTACTCATGTTTTATTTTGTCATTTTCATCTAAAAGCCTATGATTTTTTTTAAACATTTTTATTGGAGTGTAATTGCTTTACAATGGTGTGTTAGTTTTTGCTTTATAACAAAGTGAATCAGCTATACATATACATATATCCCCATATATCCTCCCTCTTGCGTCTCTCTCCCACCCTCTTTATCCCACCCCTCTAGGTGGTCACAAAGCACCGAGCTGATCTCCCTGTGCTATGTGGCAGCTTCCCACTAGCTATCTATTTTACATTTGGTAGTGTATGTATGTCCATGCCACTCTCTCACTTCATCCCAGCTTACCCTTCCCCCTCCCCGTGTCCTCAAGTCCATTCTCTATGTCTGCATCTTTATTCCTGTCCTGCCCCTAGTTTCTTCAGAACCCTTTTTTTTTTTTTTTTTAGATTTCATATATATGTGTTAGCATACGGTATTTGTCTTTCTCTTTCTGACTTAGATTGGATCTCTGCATTGCTCCAATGTTTGCCCATATAACCCCTAACTTTCCTATTACAGAACTAACCACATGAATTTGTAATTTATTGCTTGTTTGTTCTTCCATTACACTGTGAACTCCTTGAGTGCAGGAATCATATCTTATTACTCCATTCTGGGTACTAACCCCTCATAGAGTGCCTTGAGAACTAGTGGGCCCTCAAAAAGTATCTATTGACTGAAAGAATAAATTTTATGAGATTCATTTAAATTGCCTTCCAAAACACTGACAGTTTATTCCCATAGATGTTATCGAAGTGTTTTAATACCAGTGTATGACATTTTAAAATTTAAATATTAATAATTTAAAACCACATTTTCAATTTAAGTTTGCTTTTAGTAGAGTCCAGTGGAATTGGGCTATAAACAAGAAAAGAAACCTTAATTGGTATGCTTATTATACATAAGAGTACTCTGTGTGCTACTGTAGGATTTTTTTTAATGTTGTTTTGGTCACTTCTGAATGGACCAGACATATAATATAGCTGCAGAAACTATTCCAGTGCACCAAGTCACTATTTCAACTCAGAGAATATGATGGATTAATCAATTAGGCATCCAAAATGAGTTCTGGTTTTGATTTCCCTGAGGTTTCAAAGGTAACACACCAAAACCTCCTATTTTTATGTTCCAAGGAAATATAACCAAACCCACAACATTCACATAACACCAAAAAGTGGCCCAAACAGCTGCTGTTGCTGAAACCTTTATGTGCAGATTGTAACCTAGAGGAAATATTTTTGGACAAGTGTGGATGAGAGCTTTCTGTACAGGATTCAATACTCAAAGTGCTGACACACAGGATGACAGTGTGGCATGGGAATCAGTATTCGGCATGGGAATCAGTATTCCAGGCTATGTTATTTTAAAAAGAAATGTATAACTGCTTCCCAAGGAAACCAAACCACGGAGCCAGACTGCCTCTATCTTTCTGTCAAATGCCTAATTGTACTAATTGTACTAAGATTCTCTAAACATAGGGTAGTGGGATTTTCCCGTGTTAGAGTGACCTGCTGCTTTTTCAATAACTTGGCTCACGTTTTTGTTTGGTGAAGTCTCAGTGGATGACGACTTAATCTATAAAAATGTGATAGGAAGGAACACTAGTAGTGAGATTTAAACAGTGACCTTCTTGAATTTTTTAAGGAATGATTTTCACAAGAACCACAAGATGGCATTGTCTACTATAGGACTGTGCTCTGACACTCAGAACTGACAGCACTGAATGGAGACAGAGTTGCTTCACATCCCTCATTTTCTTTGGAAGATTTTGTCCCTACAATCCACATTAGCTTTATTCCCTGTGTGCTGTGTGGTTGTGGTGAGCGTTGGGTTGTAAAGGGGGAAAAGTAGTTGGAAATGCATCTTGGACAGCCTCAAGAAGGGCACTGATGGACTATAATGAAATAAAGACCGAAGGAAGTCTGGGTGAGAACACAAGTGCTCCCACCTGCCACTATGCCAGATTCAAAGACTCAGCTAGTGTTTACACACCAACAAAGAGGAGACTTAGATCTGATCCAGTTATTGTAGTTTAAGCAATTCATATTTGTTTGGATTAACCATTCCCAAAAGAATTTACCTTTCCCTTTGGTACCATTCATATAGACCTACACTGGCAACTCCATAACGACATGTCCAGTATAGTGTATGTAGGATGGAATACAGTCTCTCATCTCCAGTCTCTGAGCATGATGTTGTAATGTAAAGCGAAAGGAAGGAATTCATAGCAAGTGAATTCCTACACTGAACATATACTTTACAAAACTTTCTCATTTTAGGCCTCACAACAACCCCATACGTAGGTATTACAGATGAGGAAACTGAGACTTAGAAAGGTTGAGAAACTAGTCCAAGCTCATAAAGTAGTGCCGTACGATTTCTTCTTAATCTCAAAATAGTCTAATTCTAATGTCCATGGGGTTTGCACTATAATACACTGTTTTCAAATAGAAAGACACTGTGTATCTAAGCAAACCTGAAACAAACGTCACAGTTCTCTCTTTAGTCTCAGTGCACCTCTGTGTATCGGGGCAGGGGGCGGGGGGTGCATGATCATAGACCATAAGTGCCCCTATGGCAGAGACTAAACCTGCCCCACACTGCTTTCTTCAATGTTCTGGTTGAGATGTCTGGTTAATATAATACATAAAGCAATTGGATAATTTTACTTTTTCCCTCACTGGACTGGAAATTCAATTGCATAGACCATGTCAACTTCATATTATGTGTTATGAACCATTGTTTTTTAGTTTTCTGTGAGTCACATGCAACAGAGAGTTTGCAACTGAGGACTTAGCACTTGGTGTAAAGTGTATGTTTTTGTGTAAAAATCTGTGGGTCAAAGTGAGCAATCCTAGATGCCAGACACTTTCCAGAAGCTAAAGTTTCAAAGATGCATAAGATGCAGTCCCTACCCCCCAAGGAGCTGAGAGTTTAGTAAGGAAGACTGACACAGAAAGAGATATAATTTCAGCCTAATTTGGGAAGTGTTGTGAAAGAGGCAGGCACTGGAAGGTAGGTGAACATAGAGAAGGGCATTTATCCATCCTGAGGCTTCCTACAGGATATAATATAACAGCTAGGCTCTGGAGGATGATTTAGAGGCTAGAGTCAAAATAAACTCTTTATCTTGCCTCCTACTCTTCACTAGAAACCCACTTGGAAGAAAAACCTTCACCAAATCTCAGTTGAGTATCAGATACTGATTTGAAGGTCCATGCTGATTATTCTTCATTCTACCCCTCAAATGATTTGCCCCATCTTCCCTGAGAGTCTAACCTCAGAGACTGCATCACTTGGGCTCCATTGCCCCTGTGCTTCAGTTGGGTTTGGCCAGCATGGAAGCACTATCAGAAGATCCCATGGAAGGATAAGAGAGAGGTTGGTGTATTTATAACTCGTACTCCTTCCAAATTTGTTGCAATTATGCTAATCACTGTATCCTCCTATGACTACGTTACAGACCTTCGTTCTTAGTTGCAGCTTTCAAAGAGACTCTAGGAACACCATTTCCACCCTTGCCCTGATGCTAGTGCCCGGGAGCCTCAACACCCCTTGTTGGTTCCCTTAACCCTTCCCACACCTCTATTAATCATTCTTTCATTTAAAAAAAAATATTTATAATTCCCTTCCAAAGATGCCATCTCTTTCCTGTGGGACCCTGACTGATAAAAGTGAGAGAAAAAGAAGAGCTTTAACTAACTCAAGATTCATCTTGAGTAGTCTCACCAACCACAAAGGCTGAGCAGAAGCATGTCTGACATTTAGTGGATTGAGTGACTTTAGGCGGAGTTGCCTTACACTCTAAATCCCTACAAAAAAATGGATATTATTGTGGCTGCTGTGCCCATGCTTAGGACAGATAAGATGCAGTGCAATTCAGCAAGTAATTCTTGAGTTCCTATTATTTGCTAGCGCTGTGTTGGAGTGGACGCCACAGAGGTAAAAAGGAATCTCTTCCCTTAATGATCTCATAATCCAGAAAAGAAGAAAGAGAAGTAAGTCAACAATTCCAGTGAAGACATGTTGAAGAGGCAAAAAGGAAGTGTCCTTCATTCAGTTTGGGGGAGGTGGTCCTATTCAGGATAGCTTGGCTTTGCTGCGGTAGCAAATCAACCCTGAGACCTAAGAGGTTTTATTTTATTAGTTTATTTTTCTCTCATGTGAAGGCTGATATATATTGGGCATATATCTTAAAACTATACCATTTTTAATGCGTGGCCTCCAATATTCTATGGCAGAGAAAGAAAGGGATGGAAGCAGCACATTGCTTTTAATAGTTCTGGCTCGTAAGTAACAAAGTCCCTTTTTTTCACAATTTATTAGTCAGAACTAATTTATGATTAATGAACACAAGAGTTCATGGAAAGGTTTTTGGAAGAGGTGACAATTGAGCTTGGTCTTAAAGAATAAGAGGAAATTATAGATGATAAAGAGATCTGATGATAAAGAGAAGGGAGGGCATTTTAGACAAAGAGAAGGACATGTTTAAAGGTAAGGTAACAAGGACAAGTGTGGAGTCTTCAGGGAAGTACATACATTCTGGCATAAGTGGAACCCCAGGAGGTCATGAGAGGGTGATGAGAGGCAAGGCAGGAGAGGAAGGCAGTGGTCAGATGATAAAGTGCTTTATTTGCCGTGGTTAGGGTTTGGGGATTTACCCCAAAGTTTATGAGAAGACATAGGATTTCAAAGGTGGGGGAAGTAACATTAGCAACATTAGATTTTAAAACAATCATTCTCTTAGAATGAGGAGAACAGACATCAGAAGGAAGTGAACTAGAAAGCAACGGGGCTCTGGCATTAATCCAGGCACAAATGGGAAGGGCCAGCATAAAGTTAGCAGTGCTGGAGGCGAAGAGTATGATGGACTTGGTGCTACTTCAAGTTGGACTTCAGTGGGCTTTGTGACCTGGAGAGGAAGCAGGAGGAGTCTAGTATGACCTTTAGGGCTTCAGACTACTGTCCCTGCATGGAACTTGGTACTTTCCCTGAGCCAGGGAGCATAGAATGAGAGGCAGAAGATGGACGGGATGGAGAGACACGTACTTTGAGACATGATGAAGTTGAGGTTTCTGCAGGATCCACAGGTGGAGATGTCCAATAAACAATTGGAACAGGATCAAGACCTTGGCTGGAGGTATGGAACTGTGAGTTCTAGATCACTGGAAGCCATAAGAATGAGCAAAAGTATCTACAAAGGATGGATAAGAAAGCTTGGGATGCACATCCATGAGACATGGGAGAGAGGGGCACTTCTACATAATTCAGAGCAGACCTTGATAAATGGTGATCCATGAATGCAAAGGCAATGCTCAGAGGTGAACCATAGGTCAGTATGATGGAAAGCGTGAGGATGAAGGAAAAGGAAACACTATCAAGCAATGAGTCTATGAGTAGAAGAGAGAGAGAGGAAAACCATGAACTACCCATTGCAAAAGAGGTCATCATAAGTCAGAAAGATACAGGTAAGTAAGACGGCAGAGTTGAGAATTTCTGAGTCAGCAAGTTAGAGAAGGGCTGAGTGTGTGACTTTGAACATCTTGGTTTATATACCGAAAAACAAATCAGTTTGTCAATGTTCTCCCTTCTCAATGCCTACTCTGTGAATTGGGGTTCAGACATTTTTCTAACCTACAGTACACTTAGAGCAAATTTGGAAACTGTTAATTTGATAACTTTGGGAATTGCTCAGGTAGCAAATATTAACATCTCCAAGTAATATTTTTAAATTGAAAACTTAAGATACACCAGGCACAGCCTTAGCAGTTTATGTTTGCTACCTCCTTTAATTCTGTGCAGAGGGTGTTATTATCCCCATTTACAGATATAACGATTAAGGCCTCAGATAGATAATGTGGTACATCTAAAATTGAATAGCTGGCAAAGGACAAAGTTAAAGTTGACAGCCTGGTCTTTATTACACCAGAGCATTAGCCACCAGCCATCCTGTCTCCTATAAGTTGTCAAAAAGGAAATACCTCTAGTCAATAGATCTCTGAAAATTAATAGTTGAGTAAATTTGGAAACCACTGAGTCTCTACACCTTAAAACTATTATCTATGATTTTCTCACAACCTCTTCATTGGCCATTAATGTTTGGTGGCTCCTCCTATTATTAATTCTTTAAAACAACATTAAGATTAGTTATTAAGCAGCTCCTCATTCCAACCACGGATCCTTATTTGATTTACTCTAAGTTGCAAGGGGAATAAAGACCAGAAAAACCAGTGCTTACCCAAGTAAGCACTACATAGAGAAAACCATCCAAGCTATGTAAACTCCCATCCTCCCGATGGCTCTCCTGTTCATACATCTGTGGTGACCAGAGGAATGAGGAAACTGCCGTTAAAGGTTTTAGAGTGTTCAGGAAAATTAACTAAACAGAGTCAAGTGACAACAAACTTTGTTTTAAAAGAAAACTAGTAACGTCTTAATATACTTAATATAATTATATAATTAATATAATATAATATAACAATTAAAGGTGTCATTGACCTCTTATGAAATTGACAGAAAGTTGAGGAGTAGGAAGGGCAGGGGCCCTGAAGTCATGCTCAATTGTTCTTTGGGCTTGGACAGATCAAATATTGTTCTTTTTTATTTTCTTTGATAAAGAAATGTACACTTAATTATGCATTTTGTAAATGTGAAATCAATCTCTAATACATTGAGAATTAGAATATTTTGTACCCTGATCACTACTGTAGAAAATTAAACCAAACATGAAATAATGTAATCCTATAATTAGAGTAAAATGCATGAAAAAAAATGAGAGCACACCAAAATAGGAAAATGTAAAACAAGGTATGCAATATAAGTTAAACATCATTTGTTTAAATTTCCTTACTAAAACACAAAGATGGTAAATATAAAATTGTTATGTTCTTTATGTATTTATCTTTATGAAAAGATAAATCCCCCAAATAAAAAAAAATGTATCGTATATGAGAGACATATAAAACAAAATGACACTAAAAATCATTTTTAAAAGGTATAAGCAAAAATCCATCAGGTAAATGCAAAGGAGAAGAAAGAAAAATGGATGTTATTAATATTGCAGAAGATAGAATTTGAGGAAAAACATTGCATCAGGTAAATAAAGCCATTTTGAATTGTCAACATATATAAGGAAGAGACTAACATTGTATAACGAATCAAATACTTTATAAAAAGCAAAAACTGAGTGAAGCACAGGGAGAAAGAGACAGAAACACAACTGCTGTGTGAGATTAAACATAGCATCATTTGTCTGTGTCGTAAATAGAGATCGTCAGTACTCCTGAACACCATGGGTCCTCCACAGTGTTCAGGACCTAGTACTCCAGGGTTGATTGAAGGACCCTCTCTCTGTGCCTTACCGGTTAGGCTGCTGCATCTTCTAACCTTCTGCTCTGCCCTTGAACGTATCCCCTCTGTCAGAAATGCTTGCCCTGTCACATCTGTAGATAGGATGTCAGCCCGAGCTCCCCCATATTCCTCTACATGAAGCATGGCCAACTTGAAGATTCATGAGGCCCAAACATATATTGGGTTGGCCAAAACGTTCTTTCGGTTTTAAGTAAAAAAAGACATTTTTCATTTTCACGAAGAACTTTATTGAACAATGTATTCACTCACCGAACAAACTTTTTGGCCAACCCAATACCATAAATGAGAGAAGCAGTCCAAGTAGAGAAAGTATGCCTCATCTAAAGGGCACAACCATCAACCAGCTTCAGTCAGTTTTCAACAAAGAAGTGTACAGGCTGTGTTGCAGTTCTTCAGTTTTTCAAGAGAAGCCAGAACCTTTGATTTATATGCAGTTTCTCAATTTTAAAATGTTAGCTTAATTATAAATAAAAACAAAACAAGACTCCTCTTTGTGCTCAATCTAGCCCATGCGTCTCCAGCGCAGTTCACGATTTCTACTCTAGGTTATATCTGTCTATTCTGGAACAGTTCAGTTTTCACCTTTCAAAATATATACAGCAAACTCCTTGGAATATAATTGTTAATGTTTCCTGAATGAATGACTGCATGAATGAATTGAAACTGTATCTGCTGTGTAGGAAGAGAGATAATCAAGGATGAAAAGACAGTATGATAAATGCTACGAAATTGCCACACTTAGGGTATAACAGAAGCGCAGAGAAAGAGTCCTTCAATCAACCCTGGATTCTCCTTCCCAGAATATTTTTATAAAAATACCCTCCAATAGAGGCGTGAATAAATAAAAGAAGAGGCCTTATTCGTACAGTAGAATGCTATACGGGAGTGATGTTGAGAGAATTGGATTTACAAGTACTGACATGGACAAATATCAAAAAATAGTACCAGGTGAAAAAAAAAATAAGTCACAAACAGATTCATAGAGAAAGACACTGATTATGTAACATTTTTAAGTGCACAATATAACACTACACGTATACATTTTTAAGAAAATATACATGTGTTGCAGAAGTAAAAAAAAAAATATGTACAGAAATGATACATGCGAACTTCAAGATAGTTTTACCCTTGTGAAGGGAGGGTATGGAGTGGGGGGAGCACTGAGGCTTTAGTTATATTTTAGGAATAATAATATTAGTAATATTATATTTCTTAGGAAAAACATTTGAAACAAATATATAGATATATGTTGATGTTCATTAAGTTTGGGTGGTAGGTTCACTGGTGTCTGTATATTGTTCTCTATACTTCTGAGTATTTTTTAAATATCTCATGATTAAAAATAATAATTATGATGCCCTGTGTCATACTGGAAGAAGGAAGTTATGAGTTAATTCTAAGAACCTGGGAATTATTCTTCCAGGGCTGAAGATACTAAGCATGTGGAGAAGTGCTGTTTCACTACATAGCTCTGATATGTTTTTTGTTTCCCATTCAGATTGTCACACTGACATACAGCGGTCTCTACCTTCCCCAGCCCCAATCTGCTTCGCTTTATCCTCAGCTCCTCCCAGTCAATGGAATTAATCACTGGCCACCCCCAAGCTCAGGCAAAGCCAGTTCCCAAGTCTAGACACGACCACTGGACAACATGCAAGAAAAGAAAGGAAACTGTTCTCTCACAAAGAATGTAGAACATACTCAAGGAAAGAAAGAAGATGTTATTATAAAATGCAAGATCCACAAAGAAACTTAAGAATTACATAGAACAGCTCCCAGCTTTACAAAAAAGGAAATCCTCAGGGAAAAGAAAGACCTTCCTCAGTCGTGAAGGCTAATTAATAGTGAGGCCTGGACACAGGAGAGGTCCCAGGCTCCCACTGCAGGAATCTTTTTACTGCTGCACCCATGACACTAATAGAATTCTGGAGGTAACAAGAGCCTTGAGATGACCTATGTCTTTTATACAATAAACACAACAACCAAGACTGCCAATAATCCTCTCACTGAAGAATTTTAAAGTTTCCAAGTCAGTTTCATGCATTCTTTAAAAATATGGTATTAATGAATCTGAGAATCTCACTCTTGAATATAAAAATTGCCAAGTCACTTAATCCATGAATCGAGTGTAATGAATTCTGAGAACCACTGAGTCATCTAATGTGAGATTCTTGAGTCATCTCTTAGTACACATTGTGCACTCTGTTTAACAGCTTTCTCCATCTTCTTTGTCTAGGGAAATACAGTTCATCCATTCACCTGTCACTTCCTTTGAAGTCTTCCCTATCATGCTGACATTGTTTGGTTTCCCCTTCTCTTTATCACCAGGTGTGAATTTACAAGAGAATAAAAATAGAATAGTATGTGATAAGTGCTATGCTATTACAATTTTACCTTCTTTCTCCCCCAAACTGCAACTTCCTTGGGATCCTGTGACATGGTTAATCTCTAAAAAATAGTGCATGGTCAACAAATATTTATTGAATGAATTAAAGGCAGTGATGATTCATTATCAATGTTACATGTTTCCCAGAAACAACTGGATTTAGTCAGTATTATTACTGACTCTAAAATTCTTAGAATTAATTTTGTCCTATGATAAGACTCTCCGTAGACTGTATAATGAAATGGACTTTTAAGAGCTCTGACAAAACATTCTTCATTCAATCGTGAGTTGGAGAAAGATGAAACAGTCTACCTCTGAAAGCATAAGTTCCCCATTCACTGGAAAAGTTTAAAGAAAAAGTAGACAACAGTCTGGAGGGGTGTCTTAGAGGAAATGTGTACAGTGGGTGAGGGGTTGGACTAGGTATCCTTCAATATTCTTAGTGACTAGGACATCTCCCAAGACCCAGATTGTTGGTAGAGGGACCAGGCATCAGTCCATGATGCATTCACTCCATTAGAAGGAACTGGGGAAACATAAGGGGGAGAGATACAATATCAACCTTGAGGAGCTCAGCCTAATGGAGAAACCACTCAATCCTTTGTGCAGTCATACCAAGAAGAGGCAGCCCACTTATTCCGGGTGGCCCCAATAGGCAGCATGAAGTTAAGGGAATGTTAGGCAAATAACATGCCAATGGTAGAAAGAAAATTCTAATAATTAAGCCAACCTAACTAAAAGTATCTAACAGTGGATTAAGCGCCCTGTGTAGGAATGAGCATCTTCCCTCAGAGATGTTCAACAAAGAGGTCAAATGACCAACTGTTTGGGATGGGATTGGGTGGATTTTTATCCTCATTCGAAGGTGGGGTTATATTTAGGGTGTCCACACATCCCACTTTCCCCTACACAGTTCTAGTTTACACCTGTTGTTCTAGCATAATTATTAGTTCTTCTCCATTTCACTTCCAAAAGTATCCCAGTTTGGAAGATAAATCATATGGTCACCCTACTTACATTAGATGACTCTAAAATCCCTTTCAAAGTTAATAATCTTACTCAATGTTATACCTAGGGGTAGGAGCTTTATAAAAGAAGGGGTATCTCAGCTGGGTTAGAGATGGGGATTTGAGACTGAAGGAGACATTTGTCAGGATCCCACTGGATTATCTCTTCCATCCCATGACTTCAAGTATCACTATTTGTGAAAATTCTCAAACCCATGTATTTATCTCTAACTTCCCTACTAAGTCATGAATTTTCATTGACCTTATGGAGACCAACACATTGATGTCCTATAGAGACACCTCTAAGGAAACACAGTTCATATGGTTTGAGAACAAATACCATATGAGTTTGTTATAGGACCATTTTCTAATACATATCTTTGATAGTAAAAATTCATATGGACATAGTAATAAAATTAAAAATTAAATACATGTATTAATATTATATATTGATTTATAACAATTCATGTAAAGCTTCTTGATCTTATCACAGAACCTGAGGAATTGTGTAAAGTGAGAATATTCTGTGCTAAATTTCACAGTGTAGTGAAAATTAAAGTTCTTAGCCTGGTGCTATATACTTTTTGCCTTCTCAGTAAATATTTAAATAATAATGGGGTCTTCAAATGGGAAAGTGTGTGGGTATTTGAAACCTACATTTTCTTGTCTCTAAGTAATATTTTGTGAATATCAGAACTGAAGAAGGGTCACAGAGTTTCACACATATCCAAAGCTTTGTCATAGCTCTCTCCAGGGTGTCCATGAGTAAATTTGAAAATGTCTACAGTGGAAATGAAAACAATGCTTATGGCTGCAGCCCAATAATTCTTTGGAGAAACCCTAGTGAGTCACAAAGTAAAGGTGTCAGAAACTAGGCCAACTTGCCTTTGCATGGATGCATTCAGCATCACTGGGTGCCACCTGACATAATTCATCTCTTGTCCCAGAGAGTTCAAATGTTCAACAGAGTTCAAGGTTGTAAAGTCCCCAAACTGTCAAAATACCTGGGGTTTGGAACTCGGCACTGGGAGTATGGTCTGAGGAGCTAGAGCATCTGGCGTCACCTGGGTGCTCATTAGAAATGCAGAATCTGGCGCCCTACCCTAGACCTGCTAAATCAGCATCTGCAATGGGCAAGATCCTAGGTAAATTCATATGTATGTTAAAAGTATAAGAACTTGGGACTTCCCTGGTGGTCCCGTGGTTAGGACTTCGCCTTCCAGTGCAGGGGGTGCAGGTTCGATCCCTGGTCGCGGAGCTAAGATCCCACATGCCTTGCGGCCAAAAGACCAAAACATAGAACAGAAGCGATGTTGTAACAAATTCAATAAAGACTTTTAAAATGGTCCACATCAAAAAATCTTTAAAAATCAAAAAGTATAAGAACTTAAAACTTCTCATCGCAAGAAAAAATTGTTAACTATGTGTGGTGATGGATGTGAACTAAACTTACTGTGGTGATCATTCATATATATGTGTGTATATATATGTATATAAATAAAATCATTATGTTGCACACCTTAAACATATGCAATGTTATATGTCAATAATACCTCAATAAAACTGGGGGGAAAAGTGTGAGAAACACTAGCCTAGGACACTTACTCACCCGAAGCCTACAGGCCTGAATTCAGATTGGACTGTTCCAATCACTGTAATAATACTTAAGCTGTAGGATTAAACTAAACATCATGACTGACACAGAGAAGGGGCCCCTATATGTTAATTCCCTTGCTCATCCTATACAAAATCTGTCCCTGTCCTGGTCAGCCCAGGAATGGGCTCCTCTATCACTTGTAACTCTTTGTTGCTTGAATGGGTATCTTCCATTCTTAGAAAACATCCACAGATTTTGGCCCAGAATAAGACCTACTTGGTTCATGACGCATGGTCATCTTCTCACCCACTACTTTCCTTCTGAAGATGTGGAAAGGGCTTTCTCCTGGGAGGGGGGACGTGGGGAAATCAGAAAAACAGAACCTGGTTCTGTATTTTTCACAGAGCCTTTCTGAGGCTTTCGAAGAGCATGAAATGCAATTACTACCAATGTGAAATCCACAGTTGTTCATTATGAGGTTATTCAGTGCTATTGTTACCTGACCTATAAGCAACTGTTGTCAACTAATGTAAATTGTCACTGGGACCTGGAATTATTATATACAAGTGAAATAAATCTGGTTCTCAGATTGGCACAGAATTCTTCCCTCCCCTGCTCTCAATCCTCACCATAGTTGGGTCATGTATAGCTATGATCACACTTCTCACTTTTCTTTATGCAGTTTCTCTTTGTTTATTTTTTTCCCCAGAGGTTCTGCTCTATTAAACATTTTTATTCCTGCAACCCAGGACTTTTGGCCATTGAAGACCCAGTAAAGAGGTTAATCTGAGCTGAAATAGATCAGACCTGTTACACTCACTCTGATTTATCTGACTCCTTTGCTGGTTCACCAGCTTGAAATCTTTGGCACTGGTTCAGGCCATGTCTCTGGCAGAGAGGTTTTTGGTTTTCTTAAAATTTATTTTAAAGGTTGCTCTGTTTTCGTTACAGATGATATGGTTGAATCTCAAAGTGCCACAAAGTAAAATGCATATACTAAATTTGATAGATATTTTCCCCCTGGGGCCATAAAAATGGAAACAAAGCAATTTAAGGAGCTCTTTTCAAACTTCTGGGACACACAGTGGAAAATATATTAGGTTGGTTGGATTTATTTTTTTTTAATTTTAATTTTTTGTTAACATCTTTGTTGGAGTATAAATGCTTTACAATGGTGTGTTAGTTTCTGCTGTATAACAAAGTGATTTAGCTATACATATATGTATATTCCCATATCCCCTCTCTCTTGCGTCTCCCTCCCACCCTCCCTAGGTTGGACTTATTTTTGTTCTTGGGTGCTGGCGACCTGAAGACAGCAGCTGTTTTTTGCACATGCTGATATCATTCTTACCGTGGTAAATACAGATGTGCTGCCTGATGGACAGAGAGATGCACTGGTATTCTGCCTCGGCTCTCTGGCATCAATGCAAGGATGTTTGAGCTGGCTAGCAGAGGAAGAACTCAGTGACCAAAAATACCAAGAGATGGTAGAAATCTTTCCTTGCAGGCAAAGAAGAAAGAAGGCAACAAGAGACCCACACTGGAAAAATTCCTTGCTATTGGAAGGAGGATTTGTCATGCTTCCCAGGTTCCCATGTTTCCCCAGGATTTCGGAAGGCATTTTGGACATTTTGTTTCTCATAAACAACTGATTTGAAGAAGATGTTTCACACTAGGTAGTGGTGGGAATTTACTACACAAGTGTAATGAGTCTAATACATTATAAGAAAATTCTTCCTGATAAGATGATGCACTCTTTGCCACTGATGAGTTTGGCTTTGAATTTCAAGCAGGGATAATGGTGGATAATTTAAATATGAATTGTATTGATTACAACTTGATTGGCATCCTCTGTGGTACTCAGTACAGCATTTGTCCATCAGAGACAAGTCTTTAGTTACTTGACAGGAGCCTACAGAGAGAACATTCTGCCCAAGGGCTGGGGCAGCCCAGCACCAGGTCCTGAGTCTCAGTCGGTCACGTAGTCTCCCAATAATCTCACTCCCAACCAGAGACTAAGAATCCAAGACCCTTGGAGCCCTTTATCCTACGTCCAGAAGGGAGATATTTGGAAGGTAATGAGGTATTGACTCCCAAGTTTCCTTCAAGGTCTTGTGTCTCTGGGGTCAAGAGTGTCTGCAATACCTTAATGTCCTTGAATATCTATTTTCCATAAACCCATACCTTATCATGCCTTGTGCTGTGGAAGCTGGATCTCAGGGTTTAATGCAGAGCAGAATCATGGCCTGTCTTTTCTCAAGAAGAAACCCTGAAACAGACATAGGAAGCAACGACACCTCAGTGTGCTGAATGATTTTCCTTATTTCTCTGAGGTCCAGAGATCTAAGACTGCTGGTCCCAAAGGTCCTACTAAATAAATGCCCCACACTTGCAGCTCTGCTGTGTCAAAAGTCCTGGCTGTTTCCAGAAAAAAAAAGCATGCCCAGTTTTGCTTACACATACAATTGTTTTGAATCCACTTGTCTGTTTAACTTCAAAGAAAACCTTTGCTTACAAATTAGTCCCCAGTATTTTTTCACTTGGCCTTAA
This sequence comes from Balaenoptera musculus, assembly GCF_009873245.2. Classification (NCBI taxonomy): domain Eukaryota; kingdom Metazoa; phylum Chordata; class Mammalia; order Artiodactyla; family Balaenopteridae; genus Balaenoptera; species Balaenoptera musculus. The sequence goes on from NC_045790.1 coordinate 63,929,544, forward strand.
AAGTCACTCTGGCTGTGGGGACACTGACAAAGGTGGGTCAGGGTGTCCTCCACACATCTTTCATCTCTACCCAGAGCTCCCACTGAAGGGACACTCAAGCTTCTCATGGTAGCATCTGGGAGACACAATTGCAAGGGGAAGTGACTGATGGATTGCCATGCTGGCTCTGAGGGACCTGCACATGCATCAAAGTCTCAGGAAGTTTGTGTTTGTTTTTTTCTTTTTGAGAAGATGAAATCAACTGGGGTGGGGTGGGGGAACAGCTGTTGGTTTGGTTTTATTTTCAAAATGCTCCTGAGGTAAAATAAGAAGATAAGGTCTTTAAGAATACCATCATGGCGACTCTGAAGTTTATGGGGTAACCCAGATTCACAACCCCTTGGGTTGTGAGTAAAAATATTAAGCACCAGGATCTGCTTAATATTTCTCTGCCACTTGTGGGTTTTTTATTACAAAGAGAGTTCTCTTTGTGATTTCTATAGGTGCACACATCTTAATTGTCAAAGTCTTCTATGAGCGTTGGTGGCCCTAAACTTATAAATTAATAATTTCCAGAAGTTCATTCATAAGTTGATTTTTTTGGAAGGTAGGACCCATTCCACAAAGAAATATGATTAGAAATCATGCTTATGGCTCCTCAAAATCTCCTTAACTCATTATGTATTAAACACTATTCTATGCTTTCAACAAAATATAGTTAATAACAACAAAAATATAAAATAACCTTCCTTACTCTGAATATTATTTTTTGATGAGAGCACATTTTTAATTAGAGGAAGATGTGGAGGCCAGTGGAAACTTTAGTGGAGGTATAAATGATCTGACACTTTCTAAGGCTTCAGGATATAATAATGGCAATTGGCAAATTTCAAACTTGTACTGTTATTTACTTAATCAGATGTGTTAACTAGTCATGCTTTTTAGACCATGTCAGGCTCTTTTTTCCTTTTTTAATTTTAATTACATCTGAAAAAAAAGAAAGAAAATGAGAGGAAAAGAAAAGTAGAAAAAAAAGTTTTTCTGTGACATCTTAGGTGAAAGGTGGACATGTTACAAAAATGCAGTTACAAGAGAAAGTGTGTGTTCATGTGAAAAAGAGACTGACCTGAAGTGTGAAATTAACTGATCGTTGGTCAGTGAGATTGTTGAAAACCACAGAATACAGCCTGTACATATATCTCCCTTAAAAGAAAGAACATTATGGCAAAGCAGTGGTTCTCAAAATGTGATCCCCAGACCAGCAGCTCTGCTTTACTGCATCGCCTGGGAACTTGTTAGAAATCCAGATTATTGGGCCCAACTCTATACCTACTGACTCAGAATCTCTGGGAATGGGGTGCAGCAACCTGTGCTTTAACATGCTGTCGGAGAGATCCTGCAGGCTGTAATTTGGGAAGCCCTGTGTTAAAGGAACTCTGGATTGTAGAGTTTCCTATAATGACCACTAGGTGGCTCTGTTGGTCAGGGCAGATTGGTTACTGAAGGAAGTCGCGGGGTCAGAACACAAAATTAATACTATTCTTAAGTAGCTATGCGGAGGAGGAGGACGTTTCACCTGTTGTCTCAAAATTTTTTTTTAAGTCATCAGGAAGAAAGTGTAAATAAATCCACTATCCTAACTGGCCAACTGAAACTATGGAACATTTCTACATTTGGTTTTAATGACCAGAGTTTGTTTACAAACATGAAAAATTTTATTAATACATAGAAAACATAAATATCTGTTTCCTGTTCTGTTACATAAGATATTATCGCTATTACCTAAATATAATATTTAATTCTCTCTTGACTTAAACATTTTAAATTATATACATTTTAAATTATATACATTTTAAATTATATACATTTTAAATTATATACATTTTAAATGTATACCATGACACAGCTAACAAAATTAGAAATTAACCCTTAACGCAATCTTGGACTCTACTTCATTTTTTCATCTACCCTCGCTCTAGAGCCACACTGACGAGTGGCTAGACTCCTTGGGTCTAATCTTAGCTGTGTCTCTCTGTTCACTCCAGCCTTTCTAGTTTTCACCTAGTCTTATACTCAACCTCTGGCACTTCTCATTCCCTACTTTCACAATAGTAACTCTGCCTTCAGCCCCTGGGGCCTTACTCAATGGTCAGGTACTCAAGATATAGGATGTCCTTGGTACATTTCTTTGGACAGGACAGCAGAGCGGGGAGAAGGCTAGAGTTGAAGCCCTCCACTGTAGCAAACTTTGGGCTGGATGCATTTCTGTGTCTGTACTGAGGTTATACTATTATAGTTCAAATGTATAGTTCTAATAACTCTATAAACTCTTCAAAGGAAAATCACTATAAAGCTCAATATAAATATTTTGAATCTCTTTTTGTTGTTATTGCACCATTATTCTTTATCAGAAAGAATTCTTCAGAAAGGTTCTTAACCTGAAGTCTTCTGACATAAAAGTCTATTTCAATATAATTGTTTTCCTTTGTAACTTAGTACATTTTATGAATTTAAAAATATTATTGGCCAAAGGAGACCATGCCCAATAAAAATGAAGAAACCCTGAACAGTACTGGGGGACACTGCCTCTACCTCAGAGGAAGTAATGTTCATCTCTCTGGGCCTCACCAAGGGACAGAAAAGCAATCACCCAGGGGCAGAAAGTAAACTCAGTCCCTGGCTAAGCTGACCAAGGGTTTTCAGGCTCCCAAATTCAGCATATATCTCAAGCCAGCAAGGGAGAAGTATTCCTGCTTATTCATCAAAAATACATCCACAATAGTCCATCCTAAAATGTTTCCCCAGAATCCTAGAACGTGTAAGGCTCATGGTAGGCACCTACTGCAGTTAACATACTGTTTGATTGAAGTAGAGTGGACTTAACTATGGCAAATGAAAAATGCATGCCAGAGTATGTCTAAGACTTTAGTTCTTATTATGCAGTATAAGTTAACAAATTGCTTCCCCAGTTTCATAAAGGCCAAGTAAGCACCTTAGTCTTACCGCAAATGTTAGGGGCAACTGTGGCATTGCTAATGTATGAAATACATCTTTCAGTGGTAAAAACAGTCATTTCCTATTTCAGGAGATGTTTAGTTTATAGCTATAAACTAATCTTAAGCATCTGGCTATTGAGGAGGAAAGTCCATATCTCACTCTTGCCAAAGCCAGGTCCTGACGTTCCACTAATATTTGCTGAGAACAACAGAACAGGTTAAGAATTTCTGGGCAGAGTTAATAGTGGAAAGGAATCAGATCTTACCTACCCAACAGAAAATTAAAATTTGGTATCTTTGGAAGACCCAGGAAGAACTCATTTAACAATGTTGTTATGGCAGGAATGATTTTAAAACCTATGCTCCTCCTTAAGAATCAGTCTCAATAATTATCACTCTTTATGATTACAAAATAGCATTTTCCCCATATGATATAATTTTGTTCTCTCTAAACCTTTTTTAGGTGAGTAGGGCAGTATTCATCCCTACTTTGCAGTTGAGGAAAAAACAATTCTTTTGTTCATGTTTACATGACTAATTAGTCCTAGAATTACAAAAGATCCTTCACACATAGTTCATGGTTTTTAGTAAGAGCTGAGGACCGACAAGGGCATCTCACACAGTCCACTTACTTTTCAACACTCTTTTCTTTCTCATTCATTATTAATAGGAGCTCTCATCTCTGGCAGGGAAAACACTCGGCCTTTAACTGGGATGGCTGTGACAACAGAAAAGACAATCTCTCATCCCTAAAGAAATAAATTGTTTTATGTTTTGTTTGTTTGTTTGCTTTTGGTGCCACTGATTTAGCCACCAGCCAACCAGCCAAGGGGTTGGGGAAATTTGTGGTTGTGGGACTGTGACCTCTTACTGAAGTTTTCCACTCTTTTTGCCATAGACTGAAGCCTGACTACAAACTTTTACTATAGTGAAAAAAATCATAGGATATATGGTTTAAATCAACAGGGAATTTAGAGATATATAGCACAATTTTGTACTGCTTTTGTCTGGTTTAACAGATAAGGCAAAAGTGAGAAGATGGATTGTTTCTTTTAGAAGGAAAGATTCTGCTTCACTTCTTAGTACTTGGGGAGATAGAACTCTTCTCACCAGTACAAGGCATACCCTGTAAATTTAAGCTAAAATATGGATCCGTGTCAGAAGCCTTGTAAATATTAAAGATGGAGTGGCAATGCTGGCCAACAGCTGGCCCCCTAAGAGTGAAAGAGGGGTCACAGGATGGAGGATGGAACTGGATACAAGTTACCCTTAGAGTCAGGGGAGAACTAAATGCTTAGGACCTGATGAACATAACTGATGGGACATTATTAAGATTTAGAAGGCAGAATACTTGCTGCAATTAAATAAATGAGAACCAGAAGTAACAAGCTGGAGTTGAAAGAGGATTAGACAATAAGACAGCTCACCTACTCAACTTGGCTAAGGTAGAGTCACCTCTTGGAACAACAGCAGTCCTAATTCATGAGTTTAGGAGTTAGATCAGATTGTATAAAATACTGGGAGAAATGGGAAGCTGGAACTGTATGTTGCAGACTGAATTTGGAAGTTAGAGCTAAGTATTGAGAAATAAGATGAGTTGTAGAAAAAAACTTACTGAGTACCTGTTATGTGTAGGGCATAGTGCTAGCCATCAAGGAATGGGAGAAAATAGGAAAGCTAGAGAAGGGCGAGAATACCTACAGAGGAAAATGCTTCTTATTTTAGCTGCATTTAAACGTGATATTTCTAACAATATTAACTCTTCCAATCCAAGAGCATGGGATATCTTTCCATTTCTTTGAATTATCTTCAATTCCCTTTAGCAATGTTTTATAGTTTTCAATGTATAGGTCTTTTACCTCCTTGGTTAAGTTTATTTTTAGGTATTTTTTGTGATGCAGTTTTAAATGGGATTGTTTTTTACTTTCTGTTTTTACTTTCTGTTCCTGATATTTCATTATTAAATAAACACAAAGATTTCTGTATATTAATCTTGTATCCTGCTACCTTGCTGAGTTCATTAATTAGTTAATGGTTTTTGTGTGGAGACTTTAGGGTTCTCTATTAGAGTATCATGTCATATGCAAATAGTGAGTTTTCCCTCTTCCCTTCCAATTTGGATACCATTTATTTCTTTTTCTTGTCTGACTGCTGTGACTAAGACTTACAATACTATGTTAAATAGAAGTGATCAGAGTGGGCATCCTTGTATTATTCCTGAATTTAGTGGGAAGGCTTTCAGCTTTTCACCATTGAGTATTATGTTGGCTGTGGGTTTGTAGTAAATGGTTTTTATTACATTGATACATGTTCCCTCTATACCCACTGTGGTGAGAGTTTTTGTCGTGAATGGATATTAAATTTTGTCAAATGCTTTTTCTGTGTCTATTGAGATGATCATGTGGGTTTTGTCTTTCCTTTTGTTAATGTGGTGTATCACATTGATTGATTTGCATATATTGAGCCATCTTTGCAACCCTGGAATGAATCCAACATGATCATTGTGTGTGATCCTTTTCAATGGTCATACTACACAAAGCATTAAATTACTACACAAAGCATTAAATCTACAGATTTAATGCAATTCCTATAAAAATACTCATGATACTTTACACAGAACTAGAACAAATAATCCTAGAATTTATATGGAACCATAAAAGATCCAGAATTGCTAAAGCAATCTTGAGAAAAAAAAGAACAAAGCTGGGGCCATAATCCTCCCAGATTCAGACTATACTACAAAGCTATAGTAATCAAAACAGCATGGTATTGGTACAAAAACAGACATATAGATCAATGAAACAGAATAGAGAGCCAAAAATAAACTTACATACTTATGGTCAATTAATCTACAATGAAGGAGGCAAGAATACACAATGGAGAAAAGAGAGTCTCTTCAGCAAGTGGTGCTGGAATAGATGGAAAGTTACATGTAAATCAATGAAATTAGAAAACACACCATATACAAAAATAAATTAAAAATGGTTTAAAGATCTAACTATAAGACATGACACCATAAAACTCCTAGAAGTAGTTTCAGACATAAATCATAGCAATATTTCCCTAGATCAATCTCCCAAGGTAAAAGAAATAAAAGCAAAAATAAACAAATAGAACCTAATGAAACTGAAAAGCTTTTGTACAGCAAAGGAACCCATCAACAAAACAAAAACAAAACCTATGGAATGGGACAAAATATTTGCAAACAATGTGACTGACAAGACTTTAATATTCAACATATACAAACAGCTCATACAACCCAATACCAAAAAAAGACACAATCCGATCATAAAATAGGCAGAAGACCTAAATAGACATTTCTCCAAAGAAGACATACAGATGGCCATGAGTTACATGAAAAGATGCTCCACATCACTAATTATTAGAGAAATGCAAATCAAAACCACAATGAGGTATCACCTCACACCAGTCAGAGTGGTTATTATCAAAAAGTCTACAAACAATAAATGCTGGAGAGGGTGTGGAGAAAAGGGAACCCTCTTGCACTGTTGGTGGGAATGTAAATTGATACAGCCACTGTGGAGAACAGTATGGAGGTTCCTTAAAAAACTAAAAATAGAACTACCATATGATCCAGCAATCTCACTCTTGGGTATTTATCCAGAAATAACTAATTGGAAAAGATACATGCACCCTAATGTTCACAGCAGCACTATTTATAATAGCCTAGACATGGTAACTACCCAAGTGCCCATCAACAGATGATTGGCTTAAGAATGTGGAATATTATTCAGCCATAGAAAGAAGGAAATATTGTTATTTGTAGTACCATGAATGGACCTAGAGAATATTATACTTAGTGAAATAAGTCAGGTAGCAAAAGACAAATATTGTATGATATCACTTATGTATGGAATCTAAAAAATAATACAAATGAATCCATATACAAGACAGAAACAGACTCACAGACATAGAAAACAAACTTATGGTTACCAAAGGGAAAAGTGAGGGAGGGAGGAACAAATTAGGAATATAGGATTAACAGATACAAACTACTATACATAAAATAGATAAGCAACAAGGATTTACTGTATAGCACAGGAAATTATTTTCAATATCTTGTAATAACCTATAATGAAAAATAATCTGAAAAAAAAGGTATAACTGAATCTCTTTGTTGTACACCTGAAACCAACACAATATTATAAATCAACTATACTTCAATTTTTTTTAAGTGGTATTTTAACTCCTACAGCATTGTGTAAATGATTGTGCCATGAAAATTCAGTGGGGTGTGGAGCCCTGTCCATTTTGTTGGAGCATTTATCTCACCTCACAACGCACAGCTACTCCTCATTTCCATTCCAACTTCCTTTTTCCAAAGCACTAGATGGAATTATGTAGCAGGTGTTTCTAGTGCTCTGTATTTGGCCATTTGGCACTCACCCTTCTAGGACCTCAGGGTGGCATCTTATTGTGAGCACCTGCAACTCTGCTTGAGCGAACGTGCTAAGCAGCCACAGGGCAGGCTGGAAGTGTCGGTTTCATGCTCTGCGGGAGGGAGACCCTCAACCAAAGGGCAGGTAGAATAGGTGCATAACTAGTCCACCATCTCCACTCTTTTATGGCACAACTTGAACTGCCCTAAGTGAGTCCTACCCAGGCAGCCAGTTGTCCCAATGCTACTCCACTCACCAGAATGCTCTGTACACACACACACAAACACACACACACACGTAAATTAAAATAATTTACTAAGACTTGATGTTTATTGGTCAAGACTGTCCTGATGTTTTGCAATTGCAAAGCCACAGTGTTTTGGGAGGAGGGCAGTGGGTATGAGTTGCTGGCTGAGAGCCAGGGGCAGCTGTGAAAGGAGGGCTTTCACATGCCATTTTCCTGGCCTCAGAGTCTGCTCTGAAAGAGGAAGCGGATACCCCTTCATCAATAGAGAAAACTGGATTTCTTTAGGGTCTACTCACTAAGGGTTTGAGATCATCAAATGAATTAAATATGCACAACATGCACCGCATGTAATAAGCACAAATAACAGGATATTTTAAATGTCCGTCAAAAACATAAAACATTCTGTGGTCATACGTTAAAAAAAGCCAATAAATCAACTTCTGGAGGGACTGAAACACTGTTATGTCTGAATATGACTAAAAAGAGAGACAAATACATTTAGTATATTATAAAACCTTCTTTCCTCTTCCCAGAAACCTGTAGAAACAATGAGGTGAGGGAAGAGGAAGAAGAGAGTAATTTTTATACTCATTTTAAATTTCAGTTTAAACATTCCTCCCAGAAAACATTTTGGCAAGCAATGTACCTTTCCCAGCTGCCCTCAGGATAGGAAGTTCCAATCTATTTTATATTATCCGTCTTTCAATTAAATATTTCCTTGGGAAATTGACTGGAAGCTTATAACAACCAAGGAAAAATAACTTTTTGGTGAAACAGCCGTGCTTATGTGCTGAGGCAGGACACTGTGTGAGAGCCAAAATAAAATTGTGAGGTAGAGTCTGTCAGTGCGTTACTCAGCCCCTCAAATTTAGCAGATAAAGGAATAATTTGTGAAATAGATTATCTCCTGCCAGAGAAGCGGTTGCATGAATTTGAGGATGGAGAATCTCCCCTATCTCTCTCTCCTCCCCAGATGCCTGTGATTCTGTGAATGAGGCTGGATAACTTAAATGCAAGGTGATGGTTGAGGCATCCTAGTGCTGTGAGCTTGTTATTGAGCAAAGGACCTCCGAGCAGTACAGGAAGTAATCCTATGTCACCAGGAGACTAAGGAATCCTGTGGCCAAGGCTATAAAGCGCATTCTGCTTGGTCAGAGTGAGAACTGCTTCAAAAAGCTTCTTGGAAGCAGAAGTCCAACAGAATTGCCTATAGGGCAGGATGGAGAATGCATCAAAAATGAGGAAACAGAAAGAGGAAAGGGAAGAAGACCCATTTCTTATGTAAATGCCTCAATACACTACAGTGAAGAGGTTCCACAGAGACATTTGCAAACTGCTAGTTTCTCCCCAGGACCTGCCTTCTGGGAATTAAAAGGTCTGAGGTGACCTGGCATTTCTAGATAATCCTCACCTTGGATATTTCACATCCAAAGCACCTGCCACTCAGTTGGCCTGTTTGTTGTGTCCAACTTGATATAATCACGAAATAATGTCAGGAGTGAGCACCCCTTGATTACAAAACACAGGATTGCCAGAGAAACTGTCCCAAGTCTGATTTCAGCTGAGCTGTCTGCAAGCCAGGGAAGCTGACTCAAGGAATGGGTCACCAGGGGAGCCCAAGACGAAAGCACTAGAAGCTCCAGATCCTTTCAAGAACAGTGTAGACTGGCAGCTGCCACCTATTCACCTGGAATCCCTACTGAGGGGCAAAAACAGCAAGAGGAGAAGGACGAGCAGTTAGCATTTAGTAAGCACCTACTATATGCCAGGGATTGTGCTAGGTGCTTTATATATATATAAAATATATGCATATATATGTATATGTGTACATATGTGTGTATATATGTATATATACTTAAACTTAATAAATGTAAGTATAACTCACCATGCTAAGAACATTATGTATTAACTCTATAATTAAGTTACAGCTACATAGAATATTACTGGCAGAGATAAGATTTAAATCTTGACCTGTTTCTTTTTCCTATACCATGAAATCTCCTATTAGAGAACAGACACCGATCTTGAATCTTCCTTCCTCCCCCTTCTGTGCAACACAGGGGGAAATGGCACAAATGCCAGCCATAGAAACATAGGATTATCACAAAGGTTGGAGAGACATTTTCTGAGGGCTGTTTAAAAGCATGAGGGGGTGGATTTAGACACCTGAAACATTAATATTGGAAGAGATCTTAGAAACCAGACTTCTATTACTCAGATGAGAAAACTGATGATCAGAAAGGTTAAGCTACTTGCCTGAGGCCACATAGCCTGTTAGAGTGGGAACTAAAGAGACTTCATTAAGAAATCAGGGTTCCTTGTACTACATGAGACTCCTTCTATCAAATGTTTCAGAAGTGTCCATTCAATATTAAACAACAAAATAAAAAGAGCCCCTTGCTTAAAAATATAGGGAAGATTAAAATGTAAAGGAAATTAGGTATTCCAGAAGCTCTCCAGATTCTCATCTTTGGGTCACAAACTCTGTCTCCGTCTCTGATTCTGATGAGTCCAGACAAATCCCAGAGTCTCGGTACATATGTGTGAAATGCATACGTTCACGTTCTATTGGTAATAACTCAGTTGAATGACTGTCAGGGACACACAAAAAAACCACACGTCAGTCCAGTCTGGTGTAGTGATTTATGGCGCCACAGAAGGGAGGTGGTCTGGGGTAAGATTTGGCACCCAGAAGGGGCTTCCTGGTGGTTCCCTGCAGCCCCTGCTGTGGCAGCATCGTCCCACAGAAATCCTGCTCCAGGCAGAGTTTAACCTTATCTATATTTGACCAGAGAAAGAGCAGCTCTTTCTTGCTGTCACTTAATCACTGCAACAGGTTTCACAGAGTTTTGCCAGGGAAGAGAAAAATGAGTCCCTGAATTTGTGAGCACACAAGGCTGCACGAGAAAGAGCAGAGAGAATTCTTCAGGTGTCAGAGACCTGGCCCCCTCATCAGTTACTTGGGGTCCTCGGACAAGTTCCTTCTTTCTGGGCTGCAGTGAATCCATCTGTGAAATGAGAGAGTTGGAGGATGATCTGGAAGGATCCTTCCAGGTGGATGGGTGAATCAATGTTTATTGAGCACATAGCTGGGTGCTATGTCCTAGGGATGCAGAGTCCCTGCTTCGAGAAGCATATTATTAACATATCGTGTTAATTAATAGTAACAGCGCTCTCAATGGGCTGTAGGTACTCCATGTGCTCTCACCTGTTTGATCCTCACAAAAGCCCGAGGAGATGGAAAATATCTTGTTGTTATTTTTATTCCCATTCTACAGAGAGGAAACTGGGATTTATGCAGAATAAGGAACTTGCCCAGGTCACATAGTTAATGGATAAGTACATAAAGTGCCTTGGGGACCCTGAAGGGAGAGGCAGGGAAGACTCTAGAAGAGGTGAAATTCACATTTGCCCAGAAGTGTGAACAGGATTTTACCAGGTGGAAGAGGAATGGCAGAGAGGGCAAGGACACTCCAAACAAAAGGAACTGTATGTGCAAATGTACGGAGGCATTAAGTACGCGAGCCCTTTAGAAAACCACAGCGAGGGCTTCCCTGGTGGTGCAGTGGTTGAGAATCCGCCTGCCAATGCAGGGCACACGGGTTCGAGCCCTGGTCTGGGAAGATCCCACATGCCGCGGAGCAACTAGGCCCGTAAGCCACAACTACTGAGCCTGCGCATCTGGAGCCTGTGCTCTGCAACAAGAGAGGCCGCTACAGTGAGAGGCCCGCGCACCACGATGAAGACTGGCCCCCGCTCGCCGCAACTAGAGAAAAGCCCTCGCACAGAAACGAAGACCCAACACAGCCAAAAATTAATTAATTAATTTAAAAAAAAACAACACAGCGAGTCTGCTGTGCCTGGTGTTCAGGTGAATGAGAAGGGCTGGTGGGAGGCTGAAGAGATCGTGGCCTGGCAATTTGCAGCTTGCATGCTGTGTCCCCCTTCCTCCCAAATTCATACTTTGAAACCCTAACACCCAGTAGGTACATTTTTGGAGATGAGAACTTTAAAAAAGTAATTCAGGTTAAAGAGGTCTTAAGACTGGGGCTCTGACCTGATAGGAATAGTGTCATTATAGGAAGGGACACCAAGATACCAGAAGGCTGGCTCACTCTCTCCTCCTGTGTGCATGCTCCGAGGGCAGGCCATGGGGGCACACAGCGAGAGCTCTCACCAGAAGCCGGCCATGCTGGCACCTTGATTTCAGACCTCCCGCCTCCAGAACTGTAAGAAAGTACATTTCTGATGTTGAAGTCATCCGGTCTATGGTATTATGTTCTGGCAGCCCAAGATACTACAAATGCTAAGATTTTTTTTTTTTTCTTTAATCTTTAGGCAGTAAGGATCCAGAGGTCTGTTAAATCAAGGGCAGTAATGTTTACTCCCCAGAAAGAGTGTGGAGGATTACTAGAAGAACAGGACCTATTAGGAAGCCTTCCCAACAAAATAGCTAAGGGACAGTGAGAACCTGACCGAGGCAGACTCATCAGTTCCTACTTAAGACACAGCTTGGAAGTCAACTCCTCCAGTTATGTCCAACTCTGTTCAGTTGCTCTAAGGCCCTTGGTGTCCATGCCTCTTAGATTGTGCTCATTACCTAACATGTCATTAATTACAGGGAAAATGTCTCTCCTCACCTCCCCACCAGTTCAGCAGCAAATATTAGCCCTTCACACATCACTTAACACAGAGTAGTAGGCAATTGAAAATGCTCAGTGATGAGAAGGGTGAAACAAGTAAGAGTGCCAAGTTGTGCTGGTTCGTGTCTCTGTGGCCCAAAGATGGCAAACCCAGGGCAGGGACAGATAAGACCTAGGTTAGTATTTTACACAGCTCTTCTCCTCTGTGTTAGGATTTTCCTAAACCTTCCCACAAAAGAAAAAACATAAATGGAGGAAAAATCCAACAGTTGGGCAACGTTACAGCCAACTTATTTTCCTGTCATCTAAGGGAAGAGAAACTCCTTTGGAGAGAAGTAGATGAATTTTGTTTATATATATATATGTATATGTATGTATATATGCATGTGTATATATATATATGTGTGTGTATATGCATGTGTGTGTGTGTATATATGTATGTGTGTGTGTGTGTGTGTATATATATGTGTGTGTGTGTATAAATATGTATATATATATATATATTCTTTCCCCCATGTACATGTCTTGATACCCTTTGTCAAAAATCAATTGACCATAAACATGAGGGTTTTATTTCTGGACTCTCAGTTCTATTCCATTGGTTTATTCTTATGTCACTACCACCCTGTGTTGATTATGGCAGCCGTGTAGTAAGTTTTTAAATTGGGAAGTATGAGTCATCTTCTTTTTTATCAAGATCATTTTGGCTATTTAGTGTCCCTTGAATTTCCACAAGATTTTTAGGTCAGCTTGATAATTTGTGCAAAATTTTCTAGCTGAGGTTTTGATAGGTATTGCATTGAGTCTGTAGATCAATTTGAGGTGTATTGCCATTTAACAATATTACGACTCTGATCCATGAACATGGAATGCCTTTCCATTTATTTAAATCTTCGTTAAATTCTTTCAATGATGTTTCATAGTATATAGTATACAAATCTTGGACTCATTTTGTTAAATTCATTCCTATGGTATTTTTTGTTGATATTATAAATGGAATTGTTTCATAATTTCATTTTCATATTGTTTATTGCTAATGTATAGAAATACAGTTGATTTTTGTATATTGATCTTGTATCCTGCAACCTTGCTGAACTCACTTATTCATTCTAACAGCTTTTGTGGGAATTTCTTAGAGTTTTCTATATAGAAATCATGTCATCCGCAAATATAGTTTTACTTCTTCCTTTCCAATCTGAATGTCTTTTATGTCTTTTTCTTACCTAGTTACCCTGACTAGAACATCCAATACAATGTTGAATACAGGTGGAAAGAGTAGACATCTTTGTTTTATGCCTGGTTTTAGGAAGAGAGCATTTAGTCTTTAACCGTTAAGTATATAAGCTGTGAGTCGATGATATATTTTAAAAATCTCTTTCAATCTATAGGTTCTCTGTTTTTGTCTCTGTCTGTCTGTCTCTCTCTGTCTCCCTGCTCTCTCTCCCCTTCTCTTCCTCTCTTTCTCCTTCTCTCTACATGTTTTTCTCTCCCTGGGGGTAAGCTCTTGCCTAAGGTAGTCTATGGACACAGAGTGAGAGCTGCAGGAAGCTAGCTCCTACAGCTCTTCCACAGATTTCAATTAATTCTTTTCCCTCTAGACTTCATCCTAACTCATGTCTAGCTGCCCTTGGGAGTTCAATTCTAATCTTTCTCATGTGGGATTCGGGGACATATCTTTATTTTTAGCCATCTAGATGCCTACAAAAATCCTTTGGTTGCTTTTGTTTTCTGTTGTTACTTGTGTTGTTGTTAGCAGAGGGGTGAGTGGTTAGGTCTTTGCTTTGGTAGTATGACTGTCATTGTCTTCCATGTACTCTGCACAAAAATAGTTTACTGCTACTTAAGTTCTATGCACCGAGAAAATCCTAAGAATAGACAAGGAGTATTGACTAGTTTATGAACTGTATTTTAACAGGTAGACTTTGGATAGACACATAGCACATGGAGCAAAATATCATGTATTACTGCTCGATTATGCTTATGCTCCAGAATCCACTCTTATTAAAAATGATGATTATTGTTTTGTTCATATTGAAATGTTTATTCATATCATTAAAAGAAGAAATATGAATTTAGAGTATAATTGTTTATTTGGGGGCTAATTCTTAGCTATTACACTTTTACTTCCTTCTTTTATGCCATTTTGTGAATCAGTGAGAGACTGTTGACTTTTTCTTTCACATTCTTGGTTTGGTGTATAAACCCAGCATGTTCAAGCTTGTGACCTGTGATGTTTCTATTAGATTTAAATTTCCTTTCTTTGGAAATTTTATATTTCTTACTTCTTCCTGTGCCTTACTTTCTTACCTATTAAAGGAAACCTGCAACAGGATGGCAGAGACAGAATTGTGGATCCTGGGTGTCTAGAATGGTGCCAATTAAACATCGGCAGGCATAAAGATCATCTGGGAAGTCTGCTTAACTAGCAGATTCCTGAGTTCCTTCCCAAAGATTTTACTGCTGTAGTGAACAGAGACAGCTGGCTACTCAGTAGAAGTCCATTTCCTCTTTTTCCTGGGCACACAGCTAGACCATATATCCCAGCCTACCCTGCAGTGAGTGAGGTGTAGCCATATAAATGTGCTCTAGCTAATGGAGTATAAACTGAAACCCTGTGCCTGCTCTAGGATGGGTTCACAAATTTTCCCATGCACTCCTGCATGCTTTTTTCCTTTCCACTTGCCTGAGATGGTGAATACTAGAGCAACCATTTCTTTTATACTTCCTTTCTTTTTATTTAAAAAAAAATGTTTTCCATATAAATCCAAAGTATCTTTATTTTTTATTTTATTTTATTTATTAATTTTTATTGCAGTATGGTTGCCTTACAATGTTGTGTTAGCCTCCACTGCACAACAAAATGAATCAGCCATACACATACAGATATCCCCTTCCTCTTGGACTTTCCTCCCATTTAGGTTACCACAGTGCATTAGGTAGAGTTCCCTGTGCTATACAGTATGTTCCCATCAGTTGTCCATTTTATACGGAGTATCAATAATGTATATGTGTCAATCCCAGTCTCCCAATTCCTCCCTCCCCACCCCTTTCCCCCTTGGTA
The DNA here is from genome assembly GCF_009873245.2 of Balaenoptera musculus. NCBI lineage: Eukaryota > Metazoa > Chordata > Mammalia > Artiodactyla > Balaenopteridae > Balaenoptera > Balaenoptera musculus. The sequence continues at coordinate 63,944,870 of NC_045790.1, forward strand.
TCCATACATTTGTTCTCTACGTCTGTGTCTCTATTTCTGCTTTGCAAATAAGATCATCTATACCATTTTTCTAGATACCACATATTTAACTGATGTAAAGTTTACATACCATAAAATTCAGCATTTTAACCATTTTAAAGTAAACAATGAGTGACTTTTGGTTCATTCACAATGTTGCACAGGGATCACCACAGTCTAATTCCAGAACATTTTCATTACCCCCAAAGAAATCCCATACCCATTAAGCAGTCACCCTTGCTCCTCTCTACCACCCACTCCTCTGGCAACCACTAATCTACTTTCTGTCTCTATGGATTTGTCTACGCTGGACATTTCATATAAATGGAATCAAACAATATGTGGTCTTTTGTGACGAGATTCTTTCGCTTAGTATGATGTTTTCAAAGTTTATCTATGTTGTGGCTTGTACTGGTACTTCATTCTTTTTATGGCTGATTAATATTCCATTGCATAGATATACCACATTTTTTTCCATTCATCAGTTAATGGATATTTGACCTGTTCCCATTTTTTGGCTACTATGGATAATACTGCTATGAACACTCATTTAAAATTTTCTCTGAACACATATTTTCAATTCTTCTAGGTATATACCTAGGAGTGGAATTGCTGGGTCACATGGTAACTCTAAATTTTCAAGGAAATAACAAACTGTTTTTCACAGTCACTGAATCATTTTACATTCTCACCAGGAATATTTGCAGGTTCCAACTTGTCTATATTCTTTCTAACACATGTTAATACCTATCGTTTTAAAAATTATAGCCATCATACTGAGAGTAAAGTGGTATCTCCTAGTAATTTTGATTCACATTTCCCTGATGGCCAGTAATATTGAACATCTTTCCGTGTGCTTATTGACCATTTTTATATCTTTTTGGAAAGATGTCTATACAAGTACTTCTATTTTTATATTGGATTTTGTCTTTTTATTATTAAGATTTTTATTGAGGTATAGTTGATTTATAATTAATTTCATGTTTACAACATATGAAATATGTTGTAAATGTAATGTAAACATATGTTTACAATATGAAATTAATTTCATGTTTACCACATAGTGATTCAATATTTGTATAGACTATACTCCATTTAAAGTGATTACAAAATAAAGTTATAGCACGTTTTCCTGTGCCATACAATATATCCTTGATACTTATCTATTTTACACATAGTAGTGTGCACCTCTTAATCCCATACACCAATTTTGTCCCCTCCCCTGTTCCCTTTCCCTACTGGTAACAACTAATTTGCTCTCTGTATCTGTGAGTCTGTTTCTGTTTTGTTATATATATTCATTTATTTTTCAGATTCCATATATAAGTGATAACATAGAGTATTTGTTTTTCTCTGACTTATTTCACTAAGCATAATACTCTCTAGGTCCATCCAAGTTGTTGCAAATGGCAGAATATCATTCTTTCTTATGAATGAGTAATATTCCATTGTATATATACCAAATCTTTAAAAAAAATTTTGATTTTTAATTGAAGCATAGTTGATTTACATTGTTGTGTTAGTTTCTGGTGTACAGAAAAGTGATTCAGTACTTTTTCATATTATTTTCCATTACAGGGTTTATTTCAGGGTATTGAATATAGTTCCCTGTGCTATACAGTAGAACTTTGTTGTTTATCTATTTTATGTATAGTAGTTTGTATCTGTTTGAATCCCAAACTCCTAATTTATCCCTCCCCCACCACATTTTCCCTTTGGTAACCATAAGTTTGTTTTCTCTGTCTATGAGTCTGTTTCTGTTTTGTAAATAAGTTCATTTGTATCATTTTTTTAGATTCCACATATAGGTAATATCATATGATATTTGTCTTTCTCTGTCTGACTTACTTCACTTAGTATGATAATCTCTAGGTCCATCCATGTTGCTGCAAAGGCATTATTTCATTCTTTTTTATGGCTGAGTAGTATTCCCTTGCATATATATACCACATCTTCTTTATCCATTCGTCTGTCAGTGGACATTTAGGTTGCTTCCATGTCTTGGCTATTGTAAATAGTGCTGCTATGAACACTGGGGTGCATGTATCTTTCTGAATTAGAGTTTTCTTCAGATATATGCCCAGGAGTGGGATTGCTGGATCATATGGCCACATCTTCTTAATCCATTCATCTGCTAATGGTCACTTAGGTTGCTTCCATATCTTGGCTACTGTACATAATGCTGTGATGAACACTGGATGGATATAACTTTTTGCATTAGTGTTTTCATTTTCTTCAGATATATATCCAGGAGTGGAATTGCTGGGTCATATGGTAGTTCTATTTTTAGTTTTGTAAGGCATCTCCATACTGTTGTCCATAGTTGCTGCACCAATTTACATTCCCAACAGTGTACAAGTGTCCCCTTTTCTCTGCATCCTCACTAACATTTGTTATTTGTGCTCTTTTTGATGACAGTCCTTCTGACAGGTGTGAGGTGATATCTCAGTGTGGTTTTGGTTTGCATTTCTGTGATGATTAATGATGTTGAGCATCTTTTCATATGCTTGTTGGCCATTTACATGTCTTTGGAAAAGTGTCTATTCAGGTTTTCTGTCCATTTTTCAATCGTGTTGATTTTTCAATATTGAGTTGTATATATTTTGGATATTAACCCCTTAGCAGTCATATTATTTGCAAATACTTGCTCCCACTCAGTAGGATACCTTTTCATTTTGTCCATGGTGTCCTTTGCTGTGCAAAAGCTTTTAAGTTTAATTAGGTCCCATTTGTTTATTCCTGGGAACACAGAGCACTTACTATTTTATCCAAGGCACAGTGCTAGGGGCTATGAGATACAAAGAGACATCACAGAATAAGATAGAGTAGAATTCAATTAAACAATCTAGTGAACATAAAGAAAGACAATTAAGTGCTAGACAAGATCTGCTAAAATAAATGTCATGTGAGTAGATAAACCTACGGAACATAAACACTGCCGATGGGGTATTTAAGTTATTTAACTTTGTACAATTTTTGAACAGTATTAGGATTATTAAACAGTTGTAAAATAGTACAGAGAGTTTCCATATACACTTCTCCCAGCATCCTCTAATGTTAACATATTGTATAATATTTGTCAAAACTAAGAAATTGACATGGGTATTGGCTATTAACTAAATTACATACTTTTTTCAGATTTCATCAGTTTCTCTGTTATTGTCTTTGTTCTCTTCCACTATCCAATCTGGGATACTGCATTTCCTTAGAATGTGCTTAATTTTGATATTGTTCATGAAAATAATGATTACTTTTCCAAGTCTGACTGTTTTGTAGTGGGCAGAGGGAATAATAAAATCGGTGCCACCTGCTAGGATATTTTGCTGGATCACAGAAATCTCGATCAAAATGGAACTCATGTATCATTCTACCAGTCAGCTAAAGAAGCTGATTTTGAACATGGATGATATAAAACCATGAAATTTTCACCTTCAACCTTGTCATGAGAAGTGAATGGCCTTGGCACTCATGCTGAAAATCAGTTTATTATAGATGTATTGATTTATTTCTAGACTCTCAGTTCTATTCCATTGATCTAAACATCTATTCTCATGCCAGTGCCATACTGTTTTGATTACAGTAGGTTTAGAGTAAGTTATTCAATCAGGAAGTGTTAGTCCTCCAACTTTATTCTTATCTTTCTGCATTGTTTTAACTATTCAGGCCCCTTGCAACCCCATTTTACTTTTATTTATTTATTTAAATTAATTAATTAATTTATTTTTGACTGCCTTGGGTCTTCGTTGCTTCACATGGGGGCTTTCTCTAGTTGCAGCTAGCGGGGGCTACTCTTCATTGAGGTGCGCAGGCTTCTCACTGCGATGGCTTCTCTTGTTGTGGAGCATGGGCTCTAGGCATGCAGGCTTCAGTAGTTGTGGCACACGGGCTTAGTTGCTCCACGGTATGTGGGACCTTCCCAGACCAGGGCTCAAACCCACGTCCCCTGCATTGGCAAGTGAATTCTTAGCCACTGTGCCACCAGGGAAGTCCTCATTTTACTTTTAGATCCAAATTGTTCATTACTGCATAAAAGGCTGTTGGAATTTTGATAGAGATTGCACTGAATTTGTAGATTGCTTTGGGGAGTATTTCCATCTCAACAATATTAGTATCAATCATTAATATAAACATTGAATTATTAATATTAATCAAATCCACAACACAGAGGTCTTTCCATTCATTTAGGCCTTCCTTTATATAAAATTTTTTTTATTTTTCAATGTACAAGTCTTGTACCTCCTTGGTTAAATTTATTCCTAATGTTTTATTCTTTTTGATGATAAATATATATGATTGTGTATATTGATCTTATATGCTGCAACTTTGCTGAACTTGTTTATCATCTCTAATAATATTTTATGAATCCTTTAGGGTTTTCTTTATATAAGATCATATTATCTGTGACTAGAGATAGTTTACTTCTTCCTTTTCAGTCTAAGTGTCTTTTATTTCATTTCTTTGCCTAATTACCCTGGTTAGATCTTGCAGTGGAATGCTGAACAGAAGTAGTAAGAGTGGACATCCAAATCTTGTCCTTGATATTAGGGAGAAAGCTTTCAATCTTTCATTAAATATGATGCTAGCTATGTGTTTTCATAAATGCCCTTTATCAGGTTGAGGAAGTTCCTGTCTATTCCCAGTTTGTTGAGTGTTTTTATCATAAAAAGTTATTGCACTTTGGCAAACACTTTTTCTGCATCAACTGAGATGATGATGAAGGTGTTTTTTTTCTTTATTCTATTAATATGGTATATTATATTGATTGATTTTCATATATTTAAGCATCCTTGAATTCCTGGGATAAATCCTATCTAGTCATGGTGGATATCTTTTTAATACGTTACTGGATTCCACTTGCTAGCACTTTGTTGAGAATTTTTGCATTTGTGTTCATTATGGATATTGGTCTTTAGTTTTTATATTTTGTGATTTTTTTTTCCTGGTTTTGGTATCAAGATAATGCTGGCCTCATAGGATGAGTTAGTAAGTATTCCCTTCTCTTCTATTTTGGAGGAGTTTGGGAATGATATATGTTAATTATTCTTAAAATATTTTTAGAATTCACCAGTGGAGCCAACTGAACTTAGGCTCTTTTTTGTGAGAAGTTTTTTGGTCACTGATTCAATCTCTTTACTTGTTATAAGTCTGTTCAGATTTTTTGTTTCTTCTTGAGTCAGTTTTGACATTTTGTGTGTCTAGGTTATCTAACTTGTTGGCATATGATTATTAATAGTATTTTCTCATAATATTTTTTATTTTTGAAAGTGAGTAGTAATGACCCCACTGGGTCTTCTCTAAAAATTTGTTGAAGAGCTACAAACCAAAAATTTTTGAAACTGACCTTTATATTTATCCATATGGTTACTTTACCAGTGTTTTAGTTTCTTTGTTTGAATCTGAGTTACTGACTAGTGTCTTTTCATATCAGCCCAAAGCACTCTCATCAGCATTTCTTGTAGGACAGGTCTACTAGTGATGAACTTTCAGTTTCTTTTTATCTGGGAATATTTTAATTTCTCCTTTATTTTTGAATCATAGTTTTGCCAGATATAAACTTGTTGACCGATACTGTTTTTCTCTTTGAATATGTCATACCCCTGCCTTCTGGCCTCCACAGTTTCTGTAAGAAATCAGCCATTAATCTTACTGAGTATCCCTTGTACATGAGTCACTTCTCTCTTGACGTTTTTGAGATTCTCTCTTTGTCTTTGGACTTTGGCAGTTTGATTACAATGTGGGTTGGTGTGAATGTCTTTGTATTAGCCTACCCAGAATTTGTTGAGCTTCTTGCATGTACAGATTTATGTTTGATCAAATTTGGGAAGTTTGCCCAATTACTTTTCAAATACACCTTTTTTTCCCCTTCTCTCTCACTTCTCCTTCAGGGATTCCCATAATGCTTATCTAGGCATGACTGATGGTGTCCCACAGGTGTCCTAGGCATTGTCCATTTATATTTCATTCTTTTTTTCTTTTTGCTACTCAGACTGGGTAATTTTAGTTGTCCTATCTTCAAATTCACTGATTCTTCCTTCTGACTACTCAGTCTGCTACGTAATACATTTAATAAAATTTTCATTTCAGCTATTGTATTTTCAACTTCAGAATTTCTATTTTGTTCTGTTTTTCTAATTTCTATCTCTTTATTGATATTCCCTGTTTGGCGAGACATTGCTTTCATGGTTTCCTTTAGCTTTTTAAGAATATTTAAAATAGTCAATTGAAAATTTTTGTTTAGTAAGTTCGATGTCTGGGCCTCTTTAGGGATATTTTCCATTAATTATCTTGTGAATGGACTATATTTTTTTTATTTCTTTGCATGCATGCCTTGTGATTTTTAGGTGAAAGCTGGACATTTTGAATATTATAATGAGGCAACTCTGGAAATCAGATGCTTCTCCCCAGGATTTATTGTTATTGCTTGTTGCAGATGTTGTTTGTTAGATTAATGAGTTTTCTGAATTAATGTTGTAAAGTTTTCATTCTTTGTGATTTGTGGCTACTGATGCTTCTGTTCCATTAGCTTAGTGGTCAGCTAGTGATGCAACCAAGGTTTCTTCAAATACATGGAACACACAGACACACATGTGCACACACACACGCACACACACACACATCACCCAGTCTTTGCAGACAGGCTCTGTATGTGTGTTGGGGTATGCCTTCAACACCCAGACAAGCAGCTTACAAGTCTGATTTAGCCTTCACATCCTACTTGCACAGAGTCTAAAGTTCAGCCAAAGATAAGGGTTTAGGTCTTTCTCAAGTCTTTTTCGAATGTGCATCTAGACTTGGGTATATACGTGGCCTACTAGGTTCCTAGGAATATGTAGAAGCTTTTTAAAGCTTTATTCTCCAAAGCCTCTCATTCTCCAGCCTTTCTTCCCAAGATTTTTAGTTAGTCTGTTATTTGCTCCACTGTTATCCCTTGCCCCAGGTGACAGTGACTAATACATTTGTCTTAAAATGTTTTTAACAAAGCCTCACCTGCTTCCTTTAGCCAATTTTTTTTTATGGCAGGTCTGCAGAGGACAAATTATCTTTGTTTTCGTTCATGTGAGAATGTCTTGATTTTTTCCTTCACTCTTGAAGGATATTTTCACTGGGTATAGGATTCTGGGTTAATATTACTTTTCTTTTAGCATTTGAAAAATATTGTGCTACTTCCTTCTGGCATTCATGGTATCTCGGGAGAAGTCCACTGTCATATTAATTGTTTTTCTTCTATAGATAAGGTATTGTTTTCCTCTGGCTGCTTTAAAATTTTTTCTATATTTAGTTTTCAGAAGGTGAATTATGTGTCTTGGTATGGATTTCTTTGGATTCTGTTAGAGGTTCACTTCTTGAATCTAGGTTTATGTCTCTTGCCAAATTTGCAAACTTTTCAGCCATTTTTTCTTCAAATACTTCTCATGCTTATCATCTTTCTCTTCTCCTTCCAGAACTGATGATATGAATTTTAGATCTTTTGCTATAGTCCCACAGGTCTTAAGGCTCTGTTCTTTTTTTTTTTTTTTTCCAGCTTATTTTCTCTCTTTTTCATACTGGGTAATTTCTACTGTTCTACCTTCCAGTTCACTGATTCTTTCCTCTGTCCCTTCCAGTCTGCTATTGAACCTATGCATTGAGTATTTTTTTATTTCTGCTATTATAATTGTCAGTTCTAAAATTTTCATTTGTTTTTCCTTAATATCACCTATTTTTTTGCTGAGGTTTTCTATTTTTTCATTTACTTCAAGCATGTTTCTAATTGCTCACTGAAGCATTTTTATCATAGTTGCTTTAAGCTATTTTTCAGATAATTCTAAAATTTCTGCCATCTTGGTGTTGACATCTACTGATTATCTTCTATCAATCAGATTAAGATAATTCAAGTTGAAATTAAAAGCAAGGAAAAAAGATATTATCATGCTAATATTAATGAAAGAAAAGTAAGAGTGGCTATTTTAACATCAAAGCAAAGAAAATTACCAGAGACAGAGGAGTTTATATAATGATAGAAGAGTTACTCAACAATTCTCAGTGTGTATGACCAAACAACATTCCTGAAAAATATGTGAAGCAAAACTTAGTGAATTTAAAGGAGAAATAGACAAATCCACATTTACTGTTGGGGGCACCAACACCCCTCTCTTAAAACTTGCCTAGACAGAAAATCAGCAGTGATGTAGAACTCAACAATACCATCAACCAAAAGGATATAATTGACATTTAAATAACACTCCATATAATAACAGCAAAATATACCTTTTCAAGTGCCCACAGAACACATACCAAGATAGACTTTATTCAGGGCCATAAAACAAAAAATTTTAAAGAACTGAAATCATACAAAATGTGTTCTCTGCCTATAATGGAATCTACTTGAAATCAATAATAGATAAGAGGAAAATCTCCAAATATTCAAAAACAAAACCACATACTTCTAAAGAATTCAAGAGTCATGAGGAAATCTCAAGGGAAATTTTTAAAAAATACATTGGACTGAGTGAAAATAAAAATACAGCATATTAAAATTTGGGGGACACAGCTAAAGTAATATAGAGAGGGAAATTTATTGCACTAAATGTATACATTAGAAAAAAGGAAAAGTCTCAAGTCAATAATCTAAGCTCCCACCTCAAGAACCTAGGAAAAGAACAGAAAAAAAATTCAAAGCAAGCAAAAGAAACCAAATGGCAAAGATGAGAGGAGAAGTCAATGAAATTGAAGAGAGAAAAACAACAGAGAAAAATCAATAGGACAAAGGGTTGGTTCAACAAAATTGGCATTCTAGCAAGACTAACAATAGAAAAAATATAAAACATAAATTACTAATATCTGGAAGGAAACAGGATATCACTACAGACTCTGCATACATCAAAAGGATAATAGGTAACACTGTGAACAAACTCCAACATACACATACAACAATCTGAACTCTACACATAAATTTGACAATGTAGGTGAAATGGACTGCTTCCTCAAAAAACACAAACTACCACATCTTACTCAATATGAAACATTACATTTGAATAATCCTACAACTATAAAGGAAATTAAACTTATAATTTAAAACCTCCCTCAATTATATAAAGAATTCTCTACAAATCAAAAAGAACTCAAAAAATCCAGTAGAAAAACAGACTAAAGACATGAATAGGCATGAAGCAACTTAGAGAAGAGGAAACTCATAGGGCCAATAAACTCATGAAAACATGTTCAACCTCATTAGTGATCAAGAAAATGCCAATGAAGGCCACAATGAGATATTATTTTATACTCATTTGATAGGAAAAGATTAAGTCTTTTAAGGAGTATATAAGCAACAAAGTTTGCTATCACTTGTCAAGGCTATCTTTGAACAATGCTTATAATAACCCCACCTTCATGACAAGTCACCAGCCTTCAAGGAACTATCATCCTGTTCCTTGCCCTTGCTTGGGTTGGTACTGGCCCTAAACAGTGTAGGTGTAGAATTTCTTGCTTCCTGATGCTCTCTTGTTTAGTCCTGGTAACCCTACTTCCTTCTACTGCAGAACTCAAAAATGACAACTTTTACTCTTCGTCTACTATTTGGGTAAATTTTAATTTTTTCCCTCTCAATACAAACCATTTTAGCTCAGTTGCTGCTTAGGTGAACTGAGATTTTTTTTATGTCTAATTGTATCTTTAACAACTGTTGAAATTTTAACACCAGTTTATTTTTAATAATGAACTTGGACCCACAGAAATGACAGTGACAGAAGAGAGCACCCCCCCAAAATTGTCCATTAATGTAATAATTAACTTGTTGTCTTTCTGACATTATTCAATGACATTCTGTTGTCTTCTCTTAATAGTATAATAAGAATCCTCAGTAAATATTTATGTATGGTTATTTTTATGAAGATCATACATTAAGAATATTATGTATGCTATGAACTACATACACTTGTAGTAAATGAGTTTATATTTTCATCACTTGTTACTGACTGAAAACATTAAATAAACCCATCATTTTAAAAAAATACTCTTGTTTGAGAGACTGTAAACTCCATGAGGGCAGGACTGTGCCTGTTTTATTCATTGCTCTATCTCCAGTGCCTGATGCAGGATCTGATACATAGTGAAATCTTTTGATTGATCAAAAAATTAAACCCCTGTGGCTACCCTATTTTAGTTTGTTGGAGTTCAGGAATTGCAATTCTTTTCCAATAAGAATAATAACTAAAAATAGCTAGTGGTTATTTAATAATGTGCGCACAGACTTGTGCTGAGGATTTGTACGCATAAGCTTCATGGCACCCAAACTGGTAAAATACGTTTAATATTATCATTTGACAGGTGAGGAAACTGAAGCTTAGAGCAGTGTGGGGGGTTTGCCCAAATTCACAAAGTTTGTAAATAATAGTTCTGGGACTAAGCCAAGCCATCTTTCCTAGGCTCGTAACATTTTACCCTACTTCTTTCCTAGACCTCAGCTCAACAAGGGCTTTTAGCTTCCAAGGTCCCTATGAAAGTGGGGCTTCTCCTCTGTGGACCATTAGTTTGACCTCATGATTAGGATACTGACCTCTTCTTGGGTTCTGCTGTTGGCAGATCTCTGATTCCTCCTTCTTATCATTTTAGGACACTGAGCTCCTAGTTGAATTTCCAAGAATTAAAACAAATGAACAAAACAAACAAACAAAAAAACATATTCATGAGCGTGTCTGGTCCCTTATGTCACCTTTCTTCTACCTCTTCTCCTTTCCTTAAGTTTAAGGGCCTTCAAGGGGAAGAGTATTATTTTTCTTTTGCTGTTATACCAAGTGACAACATACTTTATGGCTTAAAACAACACGAATATATTACCCTACAATTCTATAAGTTGGAAGTCTTAAGTGGGCTCATGTGATTAGACTGCACTTAACCAGATAATTTAAGATATCTGATTCATATCTGCAAAATCCCTTTTGCTATTTAAAGTAAGATATTCACAGGTTCTAAGGATTAGGACAGGGACATCTTTGAGGAGCTATTATTCTACCTACCACAGAGAATTAACCCCACCCTCGTCATTCCTTAGAGGATTTCTTTATTGAAAGTTCCCTTTAAACTGAATAAAATGTAATCTTACACAATTTTCTCTATTGTTAGGGGCAATCAACCCATAAATTCACCTAATGTTTAAAAAAACAAAAGTTCCCTTTCGTCATTATAAGACTGTTCCACCCATTTGGTTCAGTTTATCTCTTCATCTCACTAACCCCTCCCTGTGTAGGGGGGCATAACATGAGATGCTGTAGGAAAACCAAAACTCAAGAAGCATATAGTGTAGCTCAGGACCTCAAGGTATTTACAACTTTGTTGGATATACATGATGTCGAAGAATTAACTAGATCAAGATGAGTCTTATATATAGTAGTGTGTCTATGTTAATCCCAACCTCCACACACACTACTATATATAAAATAGAAAACCAACAAGGACCTACTCTATAGCACAGGGAACTCTACTCATTATTCTGTAATAACCTATATGGGAAAAGAATCTGAAAAAGAATAATATATGTACATGTATAACTGAATCACTTTGCTGTACACCTGAAACTAACACAACATTTTAAATCAACTATACTCCAATAAAACTTTTTTAAAAAAGAGTCTTGAGTTGTGTTTAGAATTAAATATGCAATGCAGGAGTTTTATTCATTTGATAATTTGGGGAGACATGATTTTCATATGTGTGTGTGTGTGTGTGTGTGTGTGTGTGTGTGTGTGTCTATACAAAATATATATATTTAAAAATTGTGATAAAATACACATAACATAAAATTTACCATTTTTAACCATTTTCGAGTGTGTAATTCAGTGGCTTTAAGTACAATCCCATTAATGTGCAACCATCCCCACCATTCACCCTCAGAACTCTTTTCATCTTGCACAACTAAAACTCTTTACTCGTTAAAATACAACTTCTATTCCTCCCTCCCCCAGCCCCTGGCACCCACCATTTTAATTTCTGTCCCTATGAATTTGACTCCTCTAGGGACCTCATACGAGTGGAATAATAAACGTTTGCCCTTTTATGACTGGCTTATTTCACTCATGGCTTGTGGAGTACAGCAAAATGCTAGAAAGGTATAGACAATTCAGTGTTCTCAGTTTTCACCTTCAACTTGGTCATGAGAAGTGTTTGCAGATGAGGAAACTGAATCTTCGAAAGGAATAAGGGACTTGCCCACTGTCACACAAATAATAAACTGAACAGCCTGTATTTAAATCCAGTTCTGACTTCAAAATAAATGTTCTCCCCACCTATGCATCTAGACATAACTAAATAGTCCACCCAAAAATGGATTATGATTTCTTACATTTCTAATTGGACATCAAGCCATTGTTTATTCAAGAGCTCTGCATACTACAAGAAGGAATATGACTGTTTATTTTGTTTCTGTGTGAGGTAAGGCTAGGTGATGGGTTTAAAAAAACTGAGCCCCCATCTCTTTGAAAGTGAGGCATTTTATTTTATTTAGTGTGTGTTGAACAATGGCTTTCCAGACACAACTGACAAGTTTTGTTTCTGGTTATTCATTTGATACCTACCACTTTAAAACTGAAAAGCGATATGCTGACTTCAATTCATTAACAACGGTATCTACAATAAATATATGGTATGCCTGACAGATATCCTTTTTCAGTAACTGCTATAAAAACAAGCCTACTAGACTCAAAATACTTATGGAAAAATTAATCATAGTGGATTAAGCGGAAGCGTTTCATGATTTCCACAGACATTCTTTCCAAAGTACCTGGCCAGAGTTTAGTTTTCTTAGTAATGCAAGGAAATATTAACTAAAACTCAATATAGGTAAAGCAAAACTTGAGAAGAAAGAAAGATAATAGAAAAGAAGGAAAAGAGTGCTTAACCAACTCCCAAAGAGGGAGAGAGATATGAAGTAGTTGTTGAGGAATTCCAGAGACTTGAGAAGTCCAACTTCTTTGAAATGATGTGGTAGAAAGCTGAGAACAGGCAATTATCCACCCAAGAGGATAAGTATTCTCTGAAGGCCACACAGCTAGAGATGACAAAGCTTCTTCACAATGGACAGAATGTCTGATAAAAATAGTATTAAGTTTGGGGAGAGAGAGGAAAGAAGATACCTTAGTGCTTTAACTCTCTCCCTAACTGTTCTCACCATCTTTCTGTTCTCCCATAAGAGTTGCATTTTATTTTTTATAGGACTTGAGCAATGATTCGCATGCCTCTCCAAAGGGAGGAAAAAAGCCAAAAATAGATTCCAAACTGGCTACTAATTCATCAAGTGACCGGGTAAGTCACATATCTGTAAGTCTCAGTTCCTATAGTTGTAAACGAGAGGGTTGGACTAGATCAGCTGTTGGGCCCATTTCAGTTATATATATTATAATTATATATATGATTTTAGTAATCCTCTATAAATAATTTTAGTAATTATATGTATATAATTATATATATATAAAATTTTAGTACTTCTCTATAAATAATTTTGGACAGGTCTAAAAAACACTTCTCATAACAAAGTTGAAGGTGAAAAGTTCATGGTTTTACATCATCCATGTTCAAAATCATCTTCTTTAGCTGACTGGTAGAATGATATACAAGTTCCATTTTGATCGAGATTTCTGTGATCCAGCAAAATATACTAGCAGGTAGCACCTGTTACATTATTCCTTCTGCCCACTACAAAATAGACTTGGAAAAGTAATCATTATTTTCACAAACAATATCAAAATTAACCACATTCTAAGGTAATACACTGTCCCAGATTGGATAATGGAAGAGAACAAGGACAATAACAGAAAAACTGATGAAATCTGAATAAAGTATGTAATTTAGTTAATAGCCAATACCAATGCCAATTTCTTAGTTTTGACAAATATTATACAATATGTTAACAGAGGATGCTGGGAGAAGTGTATATGGAAACTGTACTATCTTACAACATTTTAGTAATTCTAAATTGTTCAAAAATTGTACAAAGTTAAATAACTTAAATACACCATCAGCAATGATTACTTTCCTTAGGTTTATCTACTCACATGACATTTATTTTAGCAGATCTTGTCTAGCACTTAATTGTCTTTCTTTAAGTTCAATAGATTGTTTAATTGAATTCTCTTCCACCTCATTCTGTGATATCTCTGTGTATCTCAAAGCTCCTTGCCCTGGGCCTTGAATAAAATAGTAAGTGTTCAATGATGTTTCTTAACCAGATGAGGAAGAGAAGAGTTGTATATCTCTCACCAGTATAAGATAGTGATATTCTGTGTATAAGTGAATGAAGTTATTATTTATAAGAGAGATGGTTGCCCAGTTGACTTGATTTTCCTGGAGTTTCAGTATTCTAAATGCTTCATAATGAAAAATGATCAGGGAACGTGACCATAAGTGATGAGAAGGACAAGGTCCTAAAACCCCATTTTGTATCTGTTATATGCTATTTTTCCTTTATCCATGTCTCTTTTCTATGTATTTTCCCTGAAGGTACTATGCAATAGTTCAATCTTGCAAATAATTTTCAAAACTCAAAACTTCATGCAGCCTGCAAGTGGGCAATGGCTCCAGTCACATTTCTTAGGCTGCTCACTTCCCTTTGCTTATGCCCTACTTTATGCATCATTAATAATGGTGAAAATAACAGAGAACTAATAGGTCTTCAACTCCACACAAGTTTCAGGGAAAAACTCAAAAGGAAGCCACGAGTCTCTTTCATCTTACAATATATATTTAATTTAACGAACTTCCTGGTTCCCTTTAGGTCTGTCTTGATTCTGTTCAAATGAGAAAGGACCACGCTTATCTTCATGGCCAGCTTAGAGTCCCTGAAGCTTATAGTTGGGAGTGGGGATGATGACAATGTAGGTGGATACAGTAGGGTGTAGTGTCATAACTTTTGAACTCTTTGCCTGCACCCCTCAGTAAAAAATATATTTGCATGTGTCACGGTACACACACATTAAATCTTCATGAGAAAAAATACCCCTGAATATGTAGGGTACACCCTGATGTTTTCTATTTTAGTTAGCTCTACATTTCATTAAAACAAAAATATTAGTTGTAACTAACTGGCATGATAAGAAATTCAGTTTGTAAAACCCTGAGGAGTATGAATAAGGTTCTAGAATTTGGTCCAGAAAGAACAATTTTTTTTCAATCTAGTACTGACAATTTTCACTGAAACCTCGAGCTAGAAATTCTTTGAATCCGTTTACAACTCAGCTTTCTCACCTCTAAAACCAGAAAGGTAAGCATATTTTATAGGGCGGCTTTGAGAATCTCAGCAATAATGCATACAAAAGTACCAGGCACGTAATAAATGTTTTCTCTCACTCCCCCTAACCCCACAACTAGTATATCATTTTATATTAGGGGGATTCCCTTGGAGATAAATAATCTCAGGGGCAGAATGAACTTTTCTCCACAGCCATGTTAACAAGTTGAGTCAGACCCCAATGTACTACAGAGCAGTCTAATGTTCAGCAACCCAAAGGGAACAGAGAGAAGCAGCAGAAAGGCTTAAATCCTGGACTCCAGGGCCTTACTGGGAGTGTTTGTGGTTAACAGCGTGGGTGGAAACAGGTGGGCAAATTCTGGGCATGGAGTCAAGCTACATTTCTAAGCCTAGAGAGTAAGGAATGTAGAAATGGTCTCCCTCTCCTGCCCAGCTTCCCTGTCTGCATTACCACCTCTATTTGTTTATCCAGACATCCTGGACAACATGAAGAGCATCTGATATAAGGTGTTAGGCTCATTCAGCTGCACCTGTGCAGAAGCATCAGTTAATGTCTCATTGAAGTGTTCCACATGTTTCTCTTACCTCCAGCTGACTTAGTGATGGCATTCTCACACGCTCTCTTAATCCTGGCCCCCATAAATCCTTTCCAAGTCCCTCCCTCCATTGTCCCTCCCATCCATCAAGAGCTCAGTGAAATCCCTTGGCATGTACAGTACATCTTTTCCTTGAGCCCATTCACAAAGAAGCCCTGTCATGGCTGTTATTCTCAACCTCCATTCTCTCTCCCCACTTTTGTGTTTGAGTAGGTGTGTGTGTTTGTGTGTAGTGTGTAAGGTAGGGTAGAGGTGGTTCGTGACAGCACAGGAGGGGTAAGGCAGTTCTACATATGGTGATTTCATTGTCTGCAGAAACTGTTCAAATTCCTAACCTTTGGCTTAAAATATTTCTTGTCTTCAGTTACTAATGTCCTCTTAGTTTCAAATGAAAATATCTCAGTTTTACTATAAAAATGTTGCATATTTATCTGAAAAGATGTTGAGACTGATGCGTTTCAGGATTGCCACCCTCAAATATGCCACTTACGGCATACTGATTATTTTGAATTAAAGTCACTTAAGAAGCAGCTGGGGGCTTCCCTGGTGGTGCAGTGGTTGAGAATCTGCCTGCCAATGCAGAGGACACGGGCTCGAGCCCTGGTCTGGGAAGATCCCACATGCCGCAGAGCAACTAGGCCCGTGAGCCACAACTACTGAGCCTGCGCGTCTGGAGCCTGTGCTCCGCAATGGGAGAGGCTGCAATAGTGAGAGGCCCGCGCACCGTGATGAAGAGTGGCCCCCACCTGCCGCAACTAGAGAAAGCCCTCGCACAGAAACGAAGACCCAACACAGCCATAAATAAATAGATAGATAGATAGATAGATAGATAGATAGATAGATAGATAGATAGATAGATAGATAGATAGGAAGAAAAAAAAAAGCAGCTGGTACAAGAAGGACTCTCTGAACCTCCTCTGTCCCCTGGAAAGCAGGAAAGAAACCTCCCGTGTGAAAGGTTCTCTCACTGTACCAGGAAGTAGAGAAACGTCCTTATCACCAGAAGCAGGGAATTTAGAGCCGCGAAGACAGTGTAAACAAACCTTGTTACTTCTTTACTAATTTACTATCCCAAACCCAAACTTCTTCATCTTGTCTGTTCTTCTCAAACTCCTTGTCTAAAAGCTATAAAAGCTGCCCTCCTTGGTCCCTTCATTTATGAAATTACTTTGCTTATTTTTTCTCCTGTTATTTTATCTTGTCAATTTAATTTAATTATTAGGTCAGCCAAAAGAACCTAGACAAGTAGAAGTAAATTTTCCCCTCGTCAACAAGACTGAAGAAATTACAAATAAATTAATAATCATTCATGACCTCATTGTATACTTTAAAATAAAGCCAAATTTTTATGCACATGATCCCAAAAGGTATATTTAAAAATATATATATGTATGTGTGTGTGTGTGTGTGTATGTGTGTGTGTGTGTATATATATATATATATATACATATACATACATGAATGGGTCATACATTTAAGTATTTTTCTATAATCATTTTTCTTTTTCCTTATAATGTATCATAAATATCCTTTCATGACAATAAAACAGATCTGGATTTTTAATGACGGCATAGATTTCCATTGGGTAAATACATCATGAATTACTTACTCACCTATTGGGAGACATTTAAATTGTTTTTAATCTTGGCTATAACAAAAATATTCTGTGAGGAATATCACCATATGTGCATTTTTACCTACTTGCCCAATTATTTTCTAAGGATGAATTCCTAAAGGTAGACATTTGGCTCAAAAAGAATTCACAAATTAAATGTTGATGCACAATAGCATATTTCCCTTTATTCAAAAAAATTAGAAAGTATCTTGTATGATGTTGCATTTCTTGGTGTGCTAACTAATGTTGAAAACCTTTCCATATGCATACTGACCTTTGTATTTACACTTCTGAGACTTGCCTGTTCAAGATAGACAAAACAGAAAAACACAAAGAAGAGTATAAAATACTCATATGTCCCATACTAACAAATGCTAATATTTGCTTCAGCAAAGCACTGTAGAGTTTAAGACCCTTTACACATCTCTGCGATCTAATCCCCCTCTCTCCCTGCCTTGAAGAAACCACTACTCTGAAGTTAGTATGTGAATTGCCAGTTCTTGTTTCAATGGATTAAAATCAATAAATTGTACTGTTGGTGTGTCTTAAAATTTTACACAACTGACCTCATATTCATTGGCTCATATTCTAAAACTTTTTTTATTCAGTATAATGATTTGAGTGCTGTCTGTTGAGATGTAAATATCAATTCACATACATATTAATGGCTGTATATTATTTTTCATCTGAACACCATTATACCTAGTTTTCTATTGGTGGGTGTTTAGATTCATTCCAATTGTTTGCTATTACAAATACTGACCATTCTGATACATGTCTCCTTGTGCATGTGTGCAAGGGTTACTGTATGGTGTATTCCAGTAAGTAGAATCTCTGGGTCATTAGTGAATGCATATTTTGAACTTTACTAGATATTACCAATTCATCTTCATTAGTGATTCTGCCAATTTTCACTCCAACCTCACAGCAGGCATGTTTTAGAATTCCTGTTTTACTTTATCAACATTTGGCATTTTAAGTATTTTTATTTTGCCATTTTTATTTAGGTAAAATAATATCTTGATGTTGTAAGTCGAGTTTTCCTAATTACTAGTGATATTGAATATATTTTTAAATGTGTTTATTGGCCATGTGGGCTACCTCATCTAAGAATTTCCTGTGCATATCCTTTTCCCATTTTTCTACTGCATTGTCTTTCATTTTCTTACTGATTTATGGGACTTTATTAGATAACCTGGATACTACATTTTGACTCATTTTTATCACCTAATCTTCGTTTTCTATGAGCTGATACATTAAGGTGTCTTTTAATGGAAGATTTTCATGTTAATGAAGTCAAATTCATTAAACTTTTTATTTTGGATTTTGGTTTTCGTATTTTGATTTAAAATCCTTCTCTGCCACTAAGCAACAAAATATATTCTTTTGTATTTTCTCTTAAATGTTTTAATGTTATGTTTTTCACCTTTAGGAATTAATTTTTTTGTTAAAGTTTCAGCTAAGAATCACATATATTGATGTTTTTCATATTTTCCTAGCACCACTTATTGAAAAGTCAATCTTTCTCTTACTGATTTGTATAACTACTCGTTGTATTACTACAATATACCAACTTTCCATATTTATGTGGGTACATTTCTTGGCTCATTATCTGTTCATCTGTCTATTTTTTTCTGACTGCATCAATCTAATTACTACAGTTTTATAAATGCTCTTGATATCTTGTTCACATAAGTGAGCAAGTACCACTTTTGTTCTTCCTCACTGAAGTTGCCATGATTAATTCTTGGAACTCTACTTTTTCATGTAAATTCTAGAATTATTTTGTTAAGTTCATGAAAAATCCTGTCGTGATTTATTTTGGAATTACATAAATTAAATTGTATAGATTAAATTGGGGAACACTAACCTCTTTATGATATATAACCTTTTCATATATGAACATTTACTCAGTTCTTTTTCCATGTTCTTCAATAAAAGTTTAATTTTCTCAATAAGTACATTAATCAAAATATGAAATAATATACTTGTAATATAATATTAATAAAATTAATAATTATAATAACATATGATATAATTAATAATATACATTAATAACATATCACATATATGCATTTTATTCAAAACATATAGTTATTTTCACCACCTCCACATTTGTTTTTTAAGGCTGCCACAACAAAGCACCATAAACTGGGTGGCTTAAAACAATAAACATGTATTGTTTTATAGTTCTGGAGGCTAGAAGTCCAAAATAAAAGTGTCATCACAGCAATGCTCCCTATAAAACCTGTAAAGGAATCCTTTTTGCCTCTTCCTAGCTTCTGGTGGATTGACTACAATCTTTGGCATTCACTGCCTTGTAGATGCATCACTCTAATCCTTCATCTTTACGTGACCTTCTCCCTGTATGTTTCTGTATTCACATGGCTGTCTTCTTATAATGGTACAAGTCATATTGGATTAGGGTCCATTCTACTCCATTATGACCTCACACTAACTAATGTCTGCAATGACCCAATTTCCAAACAAAGCTACATTCTATGGTACCAGGGATTAGGACCTCAATGCATCTTCTTTAAGGGGACACAATTTAATCCATAATACTCCACTTCCACAATCTCAGTCTAAACCACTATTATCTCTCATTCGGAATACTGAAATTGTTTCCAAACTGCTCTTCCTGCCTCCACGCTGATCTCATGCTTCAAAACACACTTGCATACACACAAGTCTATTTCCACATAGCATGCCAGATCATTTTAATGCTTAACTTCAATCATATCTCTCTGCTATTTAAAATCCTACAATAGCTTCCCATTACCAGTAGAATGAAATCCAAATTTCTTACAGTGCCTATCAGGTCCTACAATATCTGGTTGGTAGGAAACAACCCAATCTCCTCTCATTCACCTCTCTCCAGGCCCTCTGGTCTTCTGTCTGCCTTTCAAACACTTCAAGTTCATTGCTGTCCTAAAGTTTTGCCTGTGCTACTCTTCCTCTTTTTGCTATTATAAAGACATCATGTAATTGTCTTTTCTTCCTCTAGCATACCAAATTTTCTCTCCCTACTAGATTATTCCCAAATAACTTCTAAACATGCTTTAACACAAAAGATAAAAAGAAACAAACAAACAGAAAAAACCCCACCAAATCTCTTTCTTGGTCCTAGTACTATTTCTTGATCTTATATAAGATAATACCTTATATTTTCCTTCCCTTTATAGCGAAACTCCTTAAAGTTGTTGAGATTCAATACCTATAATTCCTCTCTTCCCACTCTTTTTCCCCATTCTATTTTTAACTTTTCATTTAGAAAAGTATAGACGATGGTATAAAAAAACACCCCTGTACTCATCATCAACTTCAACAGTTATCAACTGTGTCCAATACTGTTGTACTCTGGATAATTCTGAAGCAAGTCCCCGACATAATACAAATTCATCTGTAAATATTTTGGTATATAATTTTAAAGATAAGGACTCTACTTTTAAAAAATATTCAACTAAAACATCTAAAGAAAATTAGCAAAAGTCTCTTAATATCATCAAAATCTCAGTCTGTGTTATTTTCCCAATAGTTTTTAAACAGAATTGCATCAACCCTGCTTCACTGATGGCTGGTGTTAGCACTATTGCACATTCATTTTAGTCCTGACCATGGCCTTGTTCCTAGGTCTACCATGGTATGACTTTTCTGTTTGAGGGGTTTTACAAATATAATTACATCCATTCTGTCTGGATATGTTGAAAACAGGAAAAATGCAGTAAGGTCTAAAAGGATGAAAATACACATAAAAGTAGAGATAAGTAGAACAACTGAAAATGTTCATATATTAGAGGATTTAAAAGCCACTTTGGACTAAAGATTATTTACATTTCTAATTTTTCACATTAAATGATGGGGCACAACTTTAAATTGCGGCCTTCCACACACAAAATGTTACAAAGTCTCGATCCTCATTCTCTTGATGAATCCCTCTCCTGTTCACTCATAGACTCAGGTCACTCACTCTTCCCTACTTATTTTTTTTCTTGTGCTGTATTATCTTAGACTCTAGCTAGCAGAAATAACCAAATTTTTGAAGATTCTTCTCTTTTCCTGAGAAACCAACTATCTGCCATAAGGGTGAGTGAAAATACAGACACACACACACACACACACACACACAAACAACACAGGCAAAAAAAAAAAGTGTTCATAAAAGATATCCTTTTGGAGATTGAAAAGGCAAACCTCCAAGGGAGATATTTACTATATCTGTAACTAACAAAACACTCATACAAAATAAATAAAGAATTTTTAGAAATCAGTAAGAAAAAATGTAGACAATGTAGACAAAATGTAGACAAAAAAGAGGGAAAGTACTGAACACGCCCTTCACCAAAGAGGATACACAAATGGCCAATAAACATAGGAAACGGTGTTTAACTCCCTTAGCAGAAAAATTCAAATTAAGTGCACAAATGAATGGTTAAAACTAAAGAGAGTAATATAACCACGTATTGATTAAGATTTTGAGAAACAGTAACTCTCATATGCTAGTCAAGGTGGGGTTAAATAAATTCCTTGGAAAACTAGTAGTATCTATAAACCTGAATGTACGCATAAAATTCGACCCAACCATTCTATCCCCACATAGGTACCAACAGAAATAACTATGCACATGCTTTAAAACTCATCCGAAATCTTCATCGCAGCATTATTCGTAACGGCAAAAAAAAATCCCAAAACCAAAAAAAAACTAGAAATAACCCAAATGTCCATCAACAGTAAAATGAATATGTTTTGATAAAATCATGCAATGGGAAAACTATACAGTAATGAAAGTGAATTTGCTTACGCTAAAAAAAGTGGATAAGACTTGTAAATATAATACTGAGTGAAAGAAACCAGACACAGAAGTCACACAATATGATTCTGTTTATATAATGACCAAAAAACAGGCAGAATCTATCAACGGTGATAGATACTAGCAGAATCGTTACCTTTGGGGACTGGCAGAGGTTACAAAGGGGGCTTCCAGGATACAGACAATGTTCTACTCCTTGTAGTGGTGCTTAAAGGGATGTGTTCATGCTGTGAAATTTGGGCTGTACGTTTAACATTTTCTACTTTCCTACCTGTATGTTATATTTGAATAAAAACTTTAAATGAAAATGAAAAGTAATTCTAAGCCTTTTGCAGGCCAGCACCAAGAATAGCAGGGGGAAAAAGCTAATAGTTCTTAGCACAACAAAGATGACTATTTGCTAATGGAAGAAATATTCTCTCTTTGGTTGGGTTTAGACCAGCATCCACAAACTTAAATGACTGCAGAGGGCATGGCCTTCAAAAGTGACAGAGCCAAGCGGAAGGCAGTGGGGATGAAATGGGTAGCCTTGTTTCCAGACAAAATGCAAAACCCAGTCACTTCACCTTTAACATTCTGTGCACATAACTCCCAGACCAACAGGTGTTCAGGTTAGGATCACTAGGACTACTTTGTCTCAAGGAAAAACAAAACCTAAAATATCTGTCTTTGCACATGTCTTTTCTTTAATAGGTCAACCAGTAAAGGGAACAGCAGGCTTGTCTGGGACACAACTGATGAGTACTGAAAAAGGAATTTTGGGACTTCCCTGGTGGCATAGTGGTTAAGGCTCTGTGCTCCCAATGCAGAGGGCCCAGGTTTGATCCCTGGTCGGGGAACTGGATCCCGCATGCATGCCGCAACCGAGAGTTCACATGCTGCAACTAAGGAGCCCACGAGCTGCAACTAAAGGAGCCTGCCACGCAACTAAGGAGCCCACGTGCCGCAACTAAGGAGCCCATGTACCACAACTAAGGAGCCGGCAGGCTGCACTAAGGAGCCGCCTGCTGCAAATAAGACCCAGCGCAACCTGAATGAATAAATAAATAAATAAATAAATAAATATATATATATATATATATATATATATATATATATATATATTAAAAAAAAGAAAAAGGAACTTTACCTGGAGAAGCCACATTGAATATTGTCCGTAAGACTAGAGCCCAGTTCTCCTGCTAGCAACCATTGACTTGGTGGCAATGAACATCAATGTCCACCCTGCTGAAAACCAGGCAGCTACTTGACATTGCAGGGTTTGGAAGGCTCCAAGGGGTGGGAGCTCATCTTGTGGGAACAAATATGTTTGCTCTTTGGAAGCCAATCTTGCCTCCTCTTTCCAGACTTAGAGAGCTTGAGGGCATATAGCCTTGGAATGATGAACTAGAAAGGATCTTTGCATCCAAGACCATAGATCTTGTAATAATAAAGTAGAGGGTACGTTGCTGATTAGCCAGTACCTTCAGTTTGTAGTGGGATGAGGAGGTTTATGTTTGATTTTGCTTTGATGTATAGGGAAGAACACCAGCCATGGAGTTCTAGTCTTGGCCCTGCCTCTCACTACTCTCACTAGCTGCTGTGGGACTTGGACAAACTTACTAAACCTTTCTCCATCAAGGTAAGATGAGCAAGAGTCACTCCCATCTTAAGGGAGAAGGCATGAATCTTAACGTGCAAATTTGAGTTTGTAAGAAATATCGTGTTTTCCTTTTAATCAGCTTGAGTCTGTTGGTGTCCCAACAAGAACTCAACAGTCTACCCTCAGGGATTTAATTAAAGGACTATTTACAGACTGTACACACAGTTAAGAAAACAGACAAGGGAGAGTGACACAGGGTTTATCAACAGCAAGAAGCTATGACCTCTCCTAAACCTAAATGGGCAGAGGGCAGAAAAATGTTTGCAGGGTCAGGGAGCAAACCAGAGCCCCGAAAGAGAGGCCAATGACCAGGAGTGGTAGCCTCAGGGACACAGCCACTGCCAGAACAGTGGCCAAGAGGAAAAGACCTGAGACAACAGGTATCTGATTTCTGCTCCACTCACCCTCCTGTATCTGCCCATGTCTCCTGGTGGCTGAATCTACGTGGAGGTTGGAGGATCAGAGAAAGGGGGTGATAGATATCATGGTGGTGGGCCTTCCAGGCTGCGGAACAGGGAAGACAAGAGGGGAGTGGATCTAGGGGTGGGGCACACAGAGAAAAACCAACAAATCATGTATTTTTGCCCCCATACCCTGTCCCAACACATCGTCAGTTTTAGTCATTATTTCCTACCTGCCCTCGGGAGCTGGGCCAAGCTCCTGGGGTCTTTCTTGGTACCAAAAGATTGAGGAGGCCCACTGGTCATGCCCACACTAGTAACTTCTGAGTGCCTATTAGCTCAGCTCCAATGGTCTCTTCAGCCCTAGTGGCCCAGGTTATTTCTCCATGCCATGACTCAGAAACTTTGAGGAAGCTAGAACTCCCTACGGCTTGCCTTTGGCCTCCATAGTTCACCATTTATTTATTTCTAGTGGAAGTCACGCCACCTCCCCAAGGTACATTCAAGAAACAAGTGACCTTCCAGCCTCTGAACTGCTAACCTTTGATTACTTCTCAGTTTCTGGGAACCCTATCTATGTATCTATGTATCTATCTATGTATCTATATCTATCTATCTATCTATCTATCTATCTATCTCTATCATCTATCTATATCTGTATATCTAACAACCAAGGACAGACATTTCTCCTCCCTCTCACCAGTCCAGCTTTCCAACCTTATCATACTCTCTATAAAAGACCAACAAAGTCTTATTTTTCCAGCAGTTTTTACAAGATTTCCATAGGAAGGGAGGTACTGAGGACTTAGATACTTGTTTGGAAATTTGGAGGGAAAAACTTTCATCCTTTCCCCCGCCCATGTCACTTTTCTCAAGCCATCGCAGCATCATTTCTGCTCTTGGAACAGCTCCAGCCTCTTCCTGCCTTGGGGACTATATGCCTACTATTCTCTTTTCTCAAACACTCCTGCTCCAACTCAGCACACGCCTTGGCTCCTTTTTGTACTTTGAGTCTCAGCACAAATGTCTTCCTCAAAAATGTCTTCTCAGGCAACCCTATTTTATTTTATTTTATTTATTTTTTTAACATCTTTATTGGAGTATAATTGCTTTACAATGGTGTGTTAGTTTCTGCTTCATAACAAAGTGAATCAGTTATACATATACATATGTTCCCATATCTCTTCCCTCTTGCGTCTCCCTCCCTCCCGCCCTCCCTATCCCACCCCTCTAGGTGGTCACAAAGCACAGAGCTGATCTCCCTGTGCTATGTGGTTGCTTCCCACTAGCTATCTATTTTACGTTTGGTAGTGTATATATGTCCATGCCACTCTCTCACCTTGTCACAACTTACCCTTCCCCCTCCCCATATCCTCAAGACCATTCTCTAGTAGGTCTGTGTCTTTATTCCCGTCTTGCCACTAGGTTCTTCATGACCTTTTTTTCCCCTTAGATTCCATATATATGTGTTAGCATACTGTATTTGTTTTTCTCTTTCTGACTTACTTCACTCTGTATGACAGACTCTAACTCCAACCACCTCACTACAAATAACTCCATTTCGTTTCTTTTTATGGCTGAGTAATATTTCATTGTATATATGTGCCACATCTTCTTTATCCATCAACCCTATTTTAAAACGTCTTTCTAGTATCTTATTTATTTCCACCAGCATTTCAAACTATCTCGTGTGCTTATCTACTGGCTTATTGTTTGTCTCCCCCAACCAGAAGTCTGTCCTGTTTATCTCATCTTTATCCTTTATGCTAGCCAAAATTCCCAGCACATAGTAGGACTTAATACATATTAGTTGGATGAATGAAGAAATGAGTGAATGAATCCACAAATCCATTTACTGAAATGAATATCAATAAATTATCTTGCCACATTGCATACTTCAGAGAGTTAGTCTAAGGATAGAATGAGATAAGTTACATGAAAGGGCTCAAAGTGTTTGACAAATGTTAGTGTTATTACTCTAGAGCTGTGGTTTCTTACTGGTCTGCTTCTCTGACACCAAGATTTTTGGAGCCCCTAAACATTCGTCTTTTATCCTTGGAAGAGAGGTGTCATGTGACTCTGAAATAAAGCATGAAGAAAGCTGAAGTGTTGTGAAAATATTATACATTCCAGTTCTTTTAAACACTAAGTTTCTCAAAATGTTACTTTATAAGATACCTACCCCTGGCCTTAAAGTACCATGATGTAGACATAAGTGTAAATAGACATAAGGATATCATAAATAGATAGATATAGATAGAGAGATATAGATATACATTCTCCCTCCCCGCCCCCAATCCATCTATCAACATATTTGGAAAGTATAAAACATAATAGAAATAATGAAAAAATAACATCCACAATCTCTTCATCTGAAGATAACCACTGCTGATGTTTTGATATAATTTTCTTCCTCTTTTTTCTTCCCCATACTTAAGTTTGCTTACTTATTTTTACATTTTTGTGCCCATACTTTATTGCTTATAATACCAATATTTATGATTCACAGAGACTCTGCCTTCTCATTTTAGTTAACAATTTCTGAATGCTTTCATTTACTGCTGCTGCAAAAACAGAATATGAACTTGCCTCCTCCTTCTCTTCCTTCTCTACCTTGTCCTCATCCCCACCCCACCCCGGACCCCCAGCAGTGGCAAGTACTTGGAAAAGCAGGTGGTCTGAAAATGTTTGTTCTTACCAGAATGCAATGTTAAGAATCTGCCTTTGAGTAAGCAGACCCAAGAATATTGGTAGGACTCAGCCCTACCTGAACCCTTGCTTAACCAAACCATAGGTTCATGACTGTAGTTCTCAGGACGTCTGTCTAGAGTAGGAAGCAGAGGAAGAAGCAGGCAGCTGAGGCTGGAAAACAACAGCCATAAAAGGCTGACGGTCACTGAGCACTTCCAATGTACCAGGTACTCTGTAAAATCTATTTTTATTGACTGTCTCAATAAATTTTCTCAGATTCCTTTGCAGTGATTATTATTCCTTTTCCTCATTTTTTAGATGAAGAAATTGAGACTCAGAGAAGTAACTTGCCCAAGCTCACACATGTAGTGTGACTTGAACCTATGACCTGTGACTTGAACCCAATCACCTAACTTCAAACCTAAGTTTCTTTCCCCTGCCCCCCAAGAGGAAAGTAAACCTGGGGAGATCAAAACACCAAAATACATAGAGAAACAAACACATACAAGAACTGATTTTGGAAGAAGAAAAGCCCCAGAAAAGGAAAAGACAAGCTGTTGTAGATTTTTACCCTTTCCAAAGAGCACAGATCTTGTTATCTTTCCCTAATGGCACGTATTTGTTTTGTCTCCAGAATGGAAGAGCCCTCTCACTCAGGACCAGTCAGGCGTGCCAAGACACTGGCATTTTATGAAATGTATACTCTCCCCTCTGTTCCCAAGTGCTCCTCCCCCTCTTCCCACTTCCTTAACCCATTTTCATGTTGGAATAAATCTCATCTTAGCGGCCACAAGAGTTCTCCAAACATATGAAAAGGACAAGGACTCCATTGCCTCTTTTTCCTTTTTCTTTCTTGCTTTTCATAGATTCAACAAAGCCACACCATTCCCAGGTTGAGTAAAGGAAAAAAAAAAAGAAAACAAAAAAACTATTCCTGTCAGAATTTTGCTTCTCATGGCACTTAAGGAATTTGGATGATAGAGCAAGACAGACAGGCTTTTAAAATTCCTTTATTGTTGACACCCCCGATGACTGATACCCTGTCAGCACTCCAGCTGCAAGTCGGGGCTAACAGAGCTCTACCCCACATGCTGCAGAAGCCAGCCAGTGAGCCCGCTCTCCTGCCCATTAGCACAGGGCTTCTGTGTCATCTCAGGACCACTCTCGGACAATTTAGGAGAAAGTAAAAGAAAGATACACAGAACGATAGAGGAAGACTAGCAATGGGTCCAAAGACACCCATGACAGGCTACTAAATACACACAAACTCTTGAGCTTACTAGTTCCATCTCTCTCTAGCTTTCTCTCTCTGATGATCTCTGTCTCTGTCTTTCTTTATCTCTCTGTCTCTATCTCTACCTCTCTCTGTTTCTGTCTCTTTCTCTCTCTGTCTCTGTCTCTCTCATGAACACAAACTCACACACTCACACACACACACACACACACACACACAGCCTTAAAGTCATATCCTTTGGAAAAATCACATGAAACGTGCTTTTCAGAAACCATCTATGCAAAACACCCATCCTCCCACTTTTAATCATTTTCACTTTCTCCTTTTTAAAACTGTCTTTAATCTAGATTTTTTTTTCACTATAGAATGTGAATCACATACAGCACGCAGCCTAAGAGAAGCACTGAGTGTATCTGTAACCACAATCATAGCTATACTTTATTTTTATTTAAAAAACTCAAAACTGTTATAAACCTTCCTTGCTGTCTCAGGACCAAATGCCAAGTTCCAAACTGAAGTTTTTGTCCCACCGGCCCATAAAAGCAGAGGACTATTCTTTTTTTCCTCTCTGTGTGTGAATATTTTCTTGATTCTGTGCATGATTTATAATCCATGTCTCTCTTGGTGGCGTTTATGTCATGTTTCCCAATAGACCGACCATGTGCTCCTAGAGGACTGAATCCCACTGTATCACTCCTCATTCTTACACAGCTTCACAACCCAAAGCATCATTCCTATACGTAAGAGCCTGGTGTGACGCTGCTAGCCAAGAAGGATGCTACTAGTATTTGTCTTGTCTGTAACACCAGTGTTATTAAGGAATTCAGTCCAGTGAAAAACATGCCACTGAGATTCGCAGATGGGCTTTATTCCAACCCAACATCTGCACTGAAAATAAAAGTCCTTCAAATAGTCCCCAGTGTTTCCTTTGTTAGTCCCATAGTTTGCACCATAAAGTCAATCTCAATGGGCTCCAAATGCTATTTGTGGGGAGTGGGCATCCCTCCACTGCGCACGGATGATGCTTGGGGTGGGCAAAGGTATTAACAACTATCAGGGGCAGTTTCTAATGGTGCTTTTCTAATTGTTTTGATACTTCATTTCTAGCATGGTTTCTACAAAAAAAAATGGTGGCACTTATTTTTCCAAATTAATACTACTTCTATTGCTTTCTTGATGTATAATTTATTAAGGTATTATTTGCATATGACAAACTGCAGATATTTAAACTGTACGCCGTACACCAGTGAAACCATCATCATAATCAAGGTACCAAACATTTCCATCACTCCCAAAAGTTTCTTTGTGCCCTTTTGCAATCTATCACTAGCTCTGTCCCATACTCAGGCAACCACTGCTCTGTGTTCTGTCACTCTAGATGAGTTTGCATTTTCTAGTCTTTTATATAAATGGAACTGTACATGCGCGTTCTATTTTCAGTCTGACTTATTTCACTTAGCAAAATCATCTTGAGTTTTACCCATGTTGTTGTATACATCTGCAGTCTGTTCCTTTTAAATGTGAGTAGAATTCCACTGTATGATGTACTCCACTTTTTTTATTCATTCACCTGTTGACCGACGCGTGAATTGCTTCCAGTTTAAAGTTACTAAGAACATTTAGGTACAAATCTTTCTGTGGACATAGGGTTTATTTCTCCTATGGAATTGCTAAGTTATATCATAGGGGTATTGGATGTCTAGCTTTAGAAGCAAAGAGCCGAACTGGTTTCAAAAGCAGCTGTAACATTCTATACTCCCTCCAACACTATTTTGATGGTTCCATTTGCTCCCCATTCTCACCAACACTTGGTATCTCCAGTCTTTTTCACGTTAGCCATTCTCAAGAACATGAAATGGTATTGTGGTTTTATTTCTACTTCCCAGATGACTAGTGATATAGATCATCTTTTCCATGACTTGCTGGTCATTTATAAATCTTCTTTTCTGAACTGTTCGTTTAAATCTCTGCCTGTTTTTTATTGGGCTGTCTGTCTGCTTAGTCTTGACTTATAAGAGTCCTTTATATATTCTAAATACACGTTCTTGGTCTGATTTATGTATTATTTACAGTAGCACTTAAAAATCACTTCTTAAGTGTGTTTGACTGCAATTGCTTGATTGGGTGTCTGAAATCTTGATAATGAAGTAGAGGTTTTGGAATCATTCGTTAAATAGCTGCTTAGTAACTTCGAAGTGCCAGAAACTCTAATAAAGACAAAATAAATAAATAAAAATAAAGACCACTGAGACAATACTTGCCATCAAGGAGCTCACTGTTATAGGGGAAACCAAAATACTAAACACAAACACACACACACGGGCATACATACACAAAATATATTGATAATTAAGATATTAACAAAAGACACAAGAGAGGCGAAGAGGGAGCAATGAAGTTATTTTGCCTAAAGGTCGACGTCAGTGAAGGCTTTGAGAAGAGGTGCCATTTGAGCTGAGCGTATAAGGATGGATAGAATTATGCTACATACAGAAACTATGCTAAAAAAAAGCACAACCCTATTGAAATATTGTATGAATTTTTAATTTGAGCTGGAACATCTTAAATTAAAATGCTTCACGTCACTGTAGGACCTTGGGATCCTCTGGGTATAGCCTTACAGACATCAGTTGCTAAGAGGTAGCAGTTCCCTAAAGCAGGGTCTACCTTTACAGGAAAGCCACATGTTCCTTGGTCTCTAGTTTATTGCCTTTTACCTAGTAGTGTTCGGTAAATGTACTAAACAAATCTAATACTAAATAAATAGATAACTATTTAATTCAATTAACTAATAAATAAATGAATGCTTTAGTTCATTGTGAGGGATTCAAAACTGGCACAATACAAACTTTTTTAAAAAATGAACTACTAAGGCAGATAAGCCCTGTGCCCATGAGCATAATGGGCATAAGTGACAAACACAGGGAAGAGTGTACCCTCCTTTCGAAGCTTCTCCCAGACATTCCAATTAAGGGGAAACAGTTGTAGCCCCTACTGTACTGCAATAGCAGCTCAGTCATACCCCTTATCCCTTTATACAGGACTGTTGTGTTATAGCCTGGGAGTTAATGCACTTAGGGACCATATACTATTCATCTTTGCATTTCCAATATTTCCTGCAACTAGCTCAGTTCCTGAGATACACTGAGTATTCAACAAATGCCTATTATTTTGGAAGTAAATTGAATATCCCTAAATATAATATTGTATTTAAAGTAGTCAGTGTCATATGAGATGTACATATAATGTCCTGTGGGAGGGTAAATGAAGAAGAGATTGATTACATCAGGCTTGGGTGAGGTGGCATTAGAGAGGGCTCTTAACGGAAGAGAAGGATTTGGACAAGGTGTAACATGAGAAAAGAGAACTTCAGGTAAAGGGAAACAGTGTGAGCAGAAATGGGTACATATTGGGTTTCTGAGTGATAAGAGCCTAGATTGATTTGGCCAGTTCCAAGGATTCATCTATTAACTGATTCATTAAACAAATACATATTCAGCACTAAAAGGAATTATAGATTATGAAAATACTTTGGCAAGAAAGAACACCCTCCCATACATTAAGCAAGCAGGTCAACTTGCCAAAGCTCCATAGTTGCCAAAAGTAGAAAACAAAACATGATGGACTTGAACAAGACAGTTCATTACCCACAGCACAGGAAACAGCAGAAGCATCCCCATAGCTGTGCTAGTTTCCCTGTCTTAGAGTGCCCCTGTCCCAAAGGGGTGTTGCAATGAACACAAATAACAGCTACATGAATAGTGGGTTGTAGTGCCACAGGGGAACCCAGAGCTCAAGGCTCAGCACCTTTTATAGCAGGCAATAAACAAGCCAGTCCCCTTCCTCCAGGGAGCAACCAGTTTCCATGCAATCAGGCTGCAGTCACCTTGACCTACTTAGTTGCCATTTGACTAGCTACAGAAACAGCTCAGGGCCAAAGGATAGTTAGACCTTATGGTTGGCATATTCAGTAAGGATGTGCAGGGATCCTCCTGGCCCACAATGAACAGCCCTCCCCCCTCCAAATACTTGAAGGCCAGACTAAGAAGTCTAGGTTTTCATTTGGTTGTAATAAGGAGTTGCTGGGAAGTTTTGAGCAAAAGAATGATTTGAGTGATTTGAGTAGAGGGGCATCAGAGAAAGACTAAGCTGATGGACATACACAGGACAGAATGAAGCAGAAAAGAGGAAAGACAGAGGGATTAGAAAAACATTAGAGAGAGTCTTTCCTTCAGAGCAAAGAGTGGGGAGGAAACCAGTGAGAGAGCTCGCCTGGAACTGGGCTA
Organism: Balaenoptera musculus; assembly: GCF_009873245.2. Lineage (NCBI taxonomy): Eukaryota > Metazoa > Chordata > Mammalia > Artiodactyla > Balaenopteridae > Balaenoptera > Balaenoptera musculus. Next base: position 63,977,380 of record NC_045790.1, read on the forward strand.
TGATGGGTGACCACTTAACACAGCATGAACAAGGAAGGGGGAGGAGGGACTTCTTAGCAGCTCCAGGTTTTCTGCTGACATTTGACTCATGAAGGTACTTAGTGTGAGAGAAGTAAAGGACGTGGGATGAGCATGAGTTGGGGAAACTGGAGACGTGTAGTAATGTGTAAAGGCTGGAGGGGAGAAAGGAGGCTGGAAGGAAGAAGGAGAAGGGAAAGGTGTGTTTAGAAGTCAATAAGACTAAAACCACAAGTAACTCAAAATAAGCCACTTTATCCCTTTTCAGTTCCAAGGCAGATGGAAGTTTGCATCTTTTCTGGGAGGCTAAAGTGATAGCTCAAAAGGCTTCAGCTTCTACCTTGCCCACATACCCACTCTTAGGTAGCTGCTTCGCTTCCACCCACTTTTTCCATCAGTCAAGGTCATCCTACCACTTGTTGGAGTTCCTGGAGCCCAGGAGAGCACGAGACTCCAAGGGCTGCCTTAGGGTCACGTCACCTGCTTTAGTGCAGTAGTTTTGTCTTTCTCAGCCTTAAAAATATTTTCCTTTTCCACTCTTGGCACTGTCTGACCAAGAAAACAAATATTCCTGTTTGCCTGTTGTTTTTTGTTTTTTTTCTGCTGGTGAATCTGTCTTTTAACAGTTTCATTTGTGTTACCCTGAGCAGTGGATCTGGGAAATGGTTTTCCTATTCACATGGAAATTACAGGGCCATTCTTCTGTCTTTCCCCTTCACTTAGGAGCTGACAGGTGGAGCCCAGAGCAGAGATTTGTTCAGAATTATTCTGTAGACAATGAGGACTCTAAGAGGACCTTACCTCCCATTTTCATGTTGTCATCATTTTTCTCTGATTTTTTAACAAGAAAAGAATCTGGCAATTTGAACTTAAGGTGGAAGATTAAACAGTATCTGTCATAATAAATACAAATGGGGAGGACCTTTTCCATCCTCTGCTTTGTCTGCAGGAACTTGCACAGCTGCAATGCTTTTGTCTTTTCCTATGGAGGAGGGAACTAAATGCATTTAATTTTGACCCTTAACTATTTAATTTTGACCCTTCACTATTTTAAGACTGTCTTTCTTGAACAGTGATTTAGCAAAACTTGTTTTTCGGTAACTATGCTAGTTTGATTTGTCTGATACAGAGAAATGCTTTATAAGGAATTCCTTCATTAAGAAAGTTCCACAAGGTAACCAAACACACATCACCTGTGACCCATTATTTGGTACAGTTTATGAAAATTATGCCTATTGAGAAAATGAGCACCAACAGCCTTGGGTGAGAGAAAGACCTATAAGATCTGGGTTTTAGTCTCAACACAACCAGTCCTTGGCAAGCCAGATAATCTCTCTAATCTTTAGTTTTCCTTTGTCTTTAAATGGGAATAAAACCACTTGCCCTATGTGCCCCACAGGGATACTAAAAGTATCAGAAGAGAGAATATAAGTGAAGTGATTTGAAGAACTGTGAAACGCTATAAAGAAGGAAACAATGGCAGTCTCAAAAATATCACCTCATCAAAAGTGAGAAGGAATTTATATTTGAATGAGCTTACCTTTAAAAGGTTTATCTGGTACTTAATTGCAAAATTTCATACCTGTATATTGAGGAACAAACATTGTGGTTCATAAGACAAAACTACCTGATGGTATTTCTAAAGACCTCAACCTTCATATAGGTGAAATATGAACCATAAAAGATAATTACTCTTATTTTTTTCACTGTTTTCTTTTTGAACCTTTGATTTCCAGGAACTCTAAAAAAAAGGAAGGGGATACTGCCTATTTAATATACTTCATTGAAAAAAATTTATTTTAGGTTTCTTTTGTCTTCCTGAAGTAAAATATGTCCAGTTCTGAAAATAAGTATTTCCTCAGAGAATGATCTAATAGAAATCCAAGAATAAAAGCGATCACTGTTGTCCTTCTCCATTATTAATTCCTATATGGTGGGTAGATCCAAAAATAACCTGGAGGAGAAATAGAGGAAGAAAGCCTAATCAATGTGTATGGAAAATGCTGGGAGGAAAGAAGTACGAATGGGTTCATGGATGGACTTGGAAAAAGGTGAAAATGCCTTGTTTTCCTGATTAATTCATGATATAGGTTGTGTTACTGTATGAATGTGATTGGGAAACTCTGACTTATATCTGGATGCCAAAACTCATAACTGTTGCACTAGCAGTCATTTGTTTGAATATAGGGGAATAAAGGTCTTTTTTTTTCCAGTCCCTTTTTATTACCCTCCAATTCCTCCACTGGTTCCAGACTGAGCCATATTTGAGATTGCCAATCTAGACTGGTTTGAAATGTACACTGTGAGGAGAAGATTCTAAGAGCCAAAACTAATTTAATATTCTTGATTTGGGTTGCCATTTGGCCGCGGTGTTCCCTACTGCGGAGAGCATGGTTACAAGGGGATTACAGAGGAGTTGTATGTAACTTTTGGGGGTGACAGGTGTTTTTACAATCTTTATTGTCATGATGACTTCACAGATGCACACATATGTCAAAACTTACCAAACTATACATTTTTAATACGTTCAGTTTATTGTGTATAATTTGTATCTCAGTAAAGCTGGTAACAGTAATATAATAATTCTTAAATGAAAAAAGTTAATGTAACTTTATAATGAATTATTCTGGGGCAGGTCAGTGGGACTCTTGTTCTCCCACCTAGTAAGATCTGTTTTCTTTATTTTTTAGCAATTTTTAAAGGCATTCATAATGACCTTTTGTTTAACAAACCTCATCTTTCTTTTATGTTTATACTAGTATCCAATAGGATATCTCTTGTTCCCCATTTGAACAATTAATTGCTCCATTAGCTTCCTATTGCTTCATAATAAATTACCACACATTTAGTGGCTTAAAATGACAGACATTTATTATCTCATAGTTTCTGTAGGTCAGATTTCCAGGCATGACCTGACTGAGTTCTCTGCTTAAGACCATGCAAAGCTGAAATAAAGGGATTGGTCAGGCTGGGGTCCCATCTGGAGCTGAGAGCCGCCGTGCAAGCTGATTCAAGTAGGTAGAACTCAGTTCCTCGTGGCTAGACAACTGAGGTCCCATTTTCTTTCTGGCAGCTAGAAATCAGTCTCAGGTCCTAGCCACATGGCCCCTTCCATGGGCAGTTTACAACATGGCTTTTTGCTTATTTCTAGGCCATCAAGAGTCCTTGTCTCTTTGAAGGACTTACCTGATTATATTGGGCTCACCCATTAAAATCTACCTCCCTTTCAGTTAACTGAATGTCAGCTAATTAGGAAACTTAATTACATCTACAAAATCCCTTTTGTTATAAAATGTAACATAATCATGGGAATCATATCACACTGTATTCGTAAATCCTGCTTACTAGGGGCAGGATTCTTAGAGGCCATCTTAGAATTCTGCCTACCACAATTATGTGTAACTAAAACAAGATTTTTCACTTGTTTATACAAACTTTCTCTTTTGCTCTCTTGTCCAGGTTTCAGATATTAAATATTCACTTTAACTTTATTTTTATCATCTTTGGTAGTGGCAGAACAGGAAGAACACTGAAAAGATCCAAAGAATAAGGAATGCTGAAGTGTGTGATTAAAAGTTGAGCCTATTCTGTCAATATTCATGAAGTTTCCGAATTTCTAGCTTGGGCATTCTGAACACATGTAAAGTGGCTTTTATTAAGAAGACAATTAGAGATCCATGCCTGTAAATAAAAGACAGTACCAGGATAAGCCAGAATCAGACACTAGCACTGATCTAATACTGGAGTGAAGGCTAAGGGGCAGGTCTGGTTGAGAATTAATGATTCTGCCTAATCAGAAAGGTTTACCAAGGAAATGTTACAATACAGTTTTCAAGGGACAAAGATACTAGAAAAAGTGCTTTATCTGGGTACATCACAGCATTGGGTGGGTAAGTCAGGCAACATAGCCAAGCAAATATCTTACTGGTCAATCTACAAATAGGGGTTCTAAGCCAAAACCTCAGCTCCTTGGGAAATGCAATTGGCAAGTGCAAGTAAGTGTGTGAACCACTAGAAATGAACTGGGATGTTAGGCACATTAGCCCCCCAAAATGGAAAAAGGGGAGCCCAGATAAATGAGTAGAGGCAAAGGTTAGGAAGGAAGGGTTAGCTCAGGAATTCAAGCACAGGTCCCACTTAGTCAGAGTAAGGGTGTGGGCATGAAGAGTCATATCAGTCAGGGGAGGTTAGGTTGTGTTGCAGTAACAAACAATCCCAAAACACTACAACAAAATTTAATTCTTTCTCATACACTCTTATGGACCTAGGCATCTTTCCAAGGCAACTGTCCTCCATGCAGAAATTTAACAGTTTAGGTTGACAGAGGCTCCACTATTCTGTAGCTAAACTGATTCTCCTTATGGTTGGGGGAGAGCATGAGAAGCACAGAAGTAAAGGGCACCATTTCTGATCACATTATGTTGTCTGAAGGGAGCTACATAGCCATCCCTCTCCCTGTGAGCCTGAAGATTTTGGTGAGCAGTACTAGTGTTGACCACAAAATCTGATTATGACCCAGAAGTTACTTTGCAGAAGCATTAAAAGTAAGATTCTGGAGCCCAAATGTCTGGGTTTGAACTCTAACTCTTCTAATTATTAGCTGTGGGCCATGGATAAGTTTGTCAACCCCTTTGACTTACTTTCCTCATCTTGAAATGGGTAATAATAGTACCAATCTCAAAGGATTCTTATAAGGATTAAATGAGTTAATATATGTTATGTGTTTCGTATGCAGTAAGCATTATGTAACCGATGACCATTATTATTAGGGTACGAAAATCGGGATCCAGTGGTTAGCCCAGAAAGAGGTAAATTATCATTAGAGTTGATGGGTGACTGTGATCTGTTGTAGGCCACTACATCCCTATTAAGTCTAGTATTTCACTCTTTCTTGAATTGTTAGACCACTCACGACTGCAATGGTCCATGCTATTTCCTCTCCCTGGAATGCCCACTGGCCTTCTTCCTCCTGGTAACTCTTATGTCTCATTCAAGATGAAAACTCTATAAACCTTTTTCTAATCCCACAGGCAGAATTACTGCTTATCTCCTATGAGGGCATAATTAAAATAGTAACATTTATCAAGTACCTATAGACACTCTACAAGGCACTTTACCTGGCTTATTGACCACCTACTATGTGCCAGATACTGTTCTACTTGGTAGGGATATAGTAGTGAACAAAATAAAATGCTTGCCCTTATGGAAGTTACATTCATTCCAGTGTAAACATCTATGTAATAGGCATTATTAGGAAAGTTTATGTCAGAGAAGTTAAGCGACTTGCCCAAAGTTTCACCTCAAGTAAACATCAAAATCAGTATTTGAAATTAAGCCCGTCTAATTCCAAGGTGCTCACTAATAACTGCTGAGTAATATTTTCTCTGGGTTCCATCAAGCCCTTAAGACAAAGTATGTAGTTGCAGAGTAATGTCTCTCCCAAGAAACTGTGAGCTTTTCAAGGGCAGGGCACATGTAAAATGTTGAATTTAATAAATTAATAATAACCTGTTATTAAGGTCCTCCAAATAATTCAAGGTTTGGGGACTAAGTCTACAAGTTAGCATCAACTAAAGTATGGACCAGGAATGAGTTAGGGGCAGATCTGTAAGGGGGAGATGAGCTGCAGGGGGCCAGGAAAATGAGGGAAATAAGATTGCCATCCGGCAGGCTATCTTAGGCCCAAATGTGCAAAAAGCAAGTTTATCTTTGAATTTTTGCCTGTCTTTCATTTCTGTGTTCTGTTCTCCCGTCCTGTGGCCCCCCTCTTACCAAGTAGGCTAAGCTTTTTAAAAGGAAAAATATTATTAATGGGAACAAAAGGATCCCTAATGGTGGAGCAGAAAATAGAGTGAGGAAAAGTTCCCGTCTTCCAAGTTTGTGGACGATTCTTTTGAAGGGGGAGGGCGGAAAAAGGCTTCCCAGCAACCTTAAGTCACACTGCATGGGCAACCTTTTCTCCTGGCTGTAGGCTTGCCCAGAGAACAAGCATAGGCTCCACCAAAATGAGGTAGAGACAGTATATACGTGTGTGTGTGTTAGCGACTAATATCCTGCTGTTTGCTGTTGCTGCAGAGTGCTACTCTTAACAGCAGTGGTTCCCCTAGAGCTATTGGTGAGTCACTTACAAACCAGAAACTCTCCTGGACAATGTGTAATAATGGTGCTTTGCCCAGCTGAATTCTTCCATGAGTGATCTATCTATACAAGATCCTTTGTAAGCCTCTTATAGAGGAGGAATCAAGTGGATGAAAATGCAGTAACCCTAGATAGGATGGGCCAAACATCATTCTTCCAGGCTGTACTTAAAGAGCTCTGCAACTCCCTAGTAAGAAGAGGTCGGCTATGAATAAGAGAACTACAATGTTTAATACCGAACTCACACCATGTGTGTCATTTATAGGTTTCTGTATGTTATGTGTATCCACTCAGGAGATGTACAGCGTGCACACCCATCCAGTGGTGTGCTAAAGCCAGCCCCTACGGGCTCACATGAGCTGACTGTTCAATCTTGCCCTAACTCCACATTCAGTGATGTCACTGTAGTAGCTTGAAGTTGGCCATAGCGGGAGTATTTACACCATGGAAATTGCCAAACATTATAGATTTGGGCTTTCTTGTTTGTTTGAGAGCCAGTTATTAAGCATTTACTAGCATACCACTATGTGAATATATTTGGGGGTATAAAGATATATGTATAGGGACCTCCCTGGCAGTCCAGTGGTTAGGACTTCGCCTTCCAATGCAGCGGGTGTGGGTTCAATCCCCGGTCAGGAAGCTAAGATCCCACATGCCTCGTGGCCAAAAAACCAAAACATAAAACAGAAGCAATACTGTAACAAATTCAGTAAGACTTTAAACATGGTCCAGATCAAAAAAAATATATATATATGGTCCACATCAAAAAATCTTTAAAAAAGAAAGATATATGCATATATATACATCCATATATATGTATATATATATATGCACATACATACACACAAATATGTATATGTGTATAAATACATGTATTTATATATATATATATAATGTGTGTGTGTATATATATGTATATGTGGTATACATATTCTATCATAAGTGAATGGTCTTCCATCTTAACTGTATAGTATGAGTTCATTTCTAAATTAACCATTTTGTATTACTAGTAAAATGTTTTAACTTTTAAACCCTTGCATAATATACAAAGATAAATACATGCATTTTCCAAAATTTTTCTATAACTACCATGTAATGAACAAAAATCAGTAATAGCCATGAATATACATTTGGATTAAGTAAATCTCAACTGACCACTACAAGTAAGGTCACATGCTCAGAGTGAGTAGACAATGTACGAAAGCGTGTAACCCTGTGCAAAACAATAGCCCATTTAAAAGCTCAGGTCACTGTGCTTCAGCCTTCTTTTTTTTTTTTTCTTTTTATAAATTTATTTATTTATTTATTTACTTTTGGCTCCGTTGGGTCTTCATTGCTGCCCGCAGGCTTTCTCTAGTTGTGGATAGCGGGGGCTACTCCCGGCTGTGGTGCGCGGGCTTCTCACTGCGTGGGCTCAGTAGTTGTGGCTCGCGGGCTCTAGAGCGCAGGCTCAGTAGTTGTGATGCACGGGGTTAGTTGCTCCGTGGCACATGGAATCTTCCCGGACCAGGGCTTGAACCCATGTCCCCTGCATTGGCAGGTGGACTCTTAATCAATGAGCCACCAGGGAAGCCCTGCTTCAGCCTTTTTTACCTTTAAAAGCAGAGTTAACAGTGTCCAGGGCTGTTCCCCTACCAGGCAGGTCTGTGCCCAGGGTAAAGAAAGACAGGTTTTCCCAACACTGCACACAACCTGGAAGGCCCTAGAGATGCTGATGGGCTTCTAGACCTCCGAGCCAGGTGCTTATGAGTTTCTCTAATGATGTGTCAACACAAGTAATTGGCCCAAGCTCCAGTGACTCTCAACAATAGAAGAAAACACTTTGCAAGTAGGGGAGTGGGAGGAAAGAACTTAAATCAAACTCGGAGCTTAGTACCTGCCAGATTTAATCCCTTCTTCTTCTCTGCAATGACAGAGTTAATGAGTGGATTGCAAGATTTTACATTTCACCTCTGATGTTTTAAATACCTCAGATAATAATAGGAATACATTTATATAGTGCTTTATATGTGTTGGCTCATTTAATCCTCACATCAATGTGAGAGAGAAGTATTAGCCATGTTTTACAGCTGTGGAAACAGAAGCGTGGAGAGATCAAATGACTTCTCTAAAATCACACGGCTGGTAACTGAGAGGTCTCCCAGTTCCAAGCTCAGCGATCTTTCCTCCACACATGCCCAACTTTTCTTAGGCCAAAATGGACTCCTGCCTTTTAGCCACAAGTGGAAATCAGTCACTGATCCAGGTAAACTGAGGCAGATTTAGGGAGAAGTTGCCCCCAACCCAGACCTCACTAGACTGCGCCCATGCCCCTCTCTAATCTTCACAATGTTCCCCAAATCAGAACCAGTCATCAAAATGTCAGAACCCTGAACTTCAAATGCTCATTCACATTAATGCACAAATTACTGTAATAACTTAAAGTATTCGCCTGTCTATACCTTCATTTTAGAGGTAATCAAAGCCTTACTTACCCAAGAGGAATAGCTTTTGGGCATGCAGTGGACATCACATGTGTGGTTACAGAGCTAGAATCCCCACAGAGCTAGCTGTCTAGTTCCACTTACACGAATGGCTTAATTTCTAACATCATAGCCAAGATGTGCTAGAAAAGGAGACCTATTCAAATGGCTTGTCCAGATCTACTTGCGCCTGCCTAACCCCTTCGAGCATCTTCACCTCAGCAGGAAAATCAATAGTCCCAGTACTCACAGAGAGGAATTAATATTTAGGCTCTTATTTTGTTCAACGGTATCATGAAAGTCTTCTTAGTTCAACAGCTCAGTCTCAGATATTTGGAATTTGTTTTTCTGTCCCTGCCTTCCTCCCACCCACAGTGATTTGAGAGATATAAATAAGGAGTTCCTTGTGTGATGGTGATAGTTTACTCTATTCCTACCCACCCTCTCCTTTCAAAATGGAACATGATTTCTTCCTTTGGTAATAGAGTGGATTGTGGTTGTCATGTAGATAAACGCAATATAGTTTCACACCTTGTTCGCTTTGAGTTACTAGGTAGGAACTCCCAAGAAGCAGCTCCATTTGAAAAGAATGCAGGTGCTTTGATGCCATGCCAAGGACTACATTTTTGAAGAAATAGTGTTTTCATGGCAAATCCAGGAAGCAGAGTCTCTTGCCATCATCAAAAAAATACCCACTATGTAGCGTAACAAAAGCAATGCGCACCTGACATCAAATGGAGCCCCCTTTCTCCAGCAGCATCTTCAATCACAAATCTAATCAGGCATATAACCTGTTCTCAAAGAATCTGAAAAGTTTGCTAACCACAGTATGACTTTCCTTTCCAATTTTTTTTTGCTGTGGCTGCACTTTTTGGAAGCCTCAAGTGCAGAGCTACTTTGTAAGTTTTTTCCCTTCCATAACCCCCCTTCCAGAAAACATGTTGACTCTCAAACATGTTGACTTATACTTAAATGAGATCCCCTTAAAGATAAGTAAGAAAAATAACATCCATTTCAAGTGTTTCTTTCTCACTGAAAAGAAGGTAAGGAAGATATTTCCAAGCCATTAAGGGTGTGTGCAAGAAAATTGGTAGAAGGAAAGCAAAATGGGACACATGACCCTTATTAAGATTGACTAGCTCAGGAGAATCTAAAAATAGTCATTCAAACTTGGCATATGTGGACTTGCGTGGAAAGTTTGTGCCTGAATTTTGTTTGAAGATACAATGTTGACAGTAAATGAAATGTTGCTGCAGAGTAATCTAATCCTGAAAGAATCTCTATATTGACCATCCATTGATGGCTGATGCAAGGTGGTCTCACACATTGACTGGAAAAGCTACCCAAAAGTTTCAGCCTGGTGAGTTCAGAATCATCTTGGTTATACCCAGGGTGAAATTTTATTACATTCAAAGTAAATTTTCAAAAATATATGAACATCTGGAATAGAATTGAGAGTCCATAGATAAACCCATACATTCATGGCAAGTTGATTTTCAACAAGGGTGCCAAGACCATTTAATGGAGAAAGAATTGTCTCTAACAAATGGAGCTGGAACAAATAGATGCCCACACAAGAGACTGAAGTTGAAACCCTACCTCCCATAATATACAAAAATTAACTCAAAGTGGATCAATAACTAAATATAAGAGCTAAAACTATAAAACTCTTAGAAGAAAGCATAAGGGCGAATCTTCATGATCTTGGATTTGACAATGGTTTTTTAGAGATGATACCAAAAGCATAAGCAACAACAAAAAAAAGATAAATTGAACTTCATCAAAATTAAAAATTTTGTGCATGAAAGGACATTATCAAGAAAGTAAAAAGATAACCTACAAAATGAGAGAATATATTTGCAAATCATACCTCTGATAAGGGACCAGTATCCAGAATATGTAAAGAACTCTTACAATCGATAACAAAAAGACAACACAATTAAAAATTGGGCACAGGATTTGAATAGACATTTCTGCAAAGAAGATATAAAAATGGCCAAAAAAAATTTGAAAAGATGTTCAACATCATCTGTCATTCAGGAAATGCAACTCAAAACCACAGTGAGATACCACTTCACACCCACTAGGAAGGGTAGCATGAAAAAAATGTAAAATAAGTGTTGGTGAGGATATAGAAAAATTGGAACTTTTGTAATTTTCTGGTGGGAAAGTAAAATGCTATAGCAACTGTGGAAAACAATTTGGTCAATTCCTCAAAATTTAAACGTGAAATTATCCCATGGCACAGCAATTTCGCTCCTATGTATATAGCCCCCAAAAATTGAAAATAGGACTCTAACAATATCTGTGCACAACTGTTCATAGCAGCACTATTCACAACAGTCAAAACCTAAATGTCCATTAACAAATGAATGGATTTTTAAAATGTGGTACATTTATACATTAGAATATTATCCAGCCATAAAAAGAAATGAAGTACTGATACACGCTACAACATGAATAAACCTTGAAAACATTTTGCCAAGTGAAGGAAGTCAGACACAAAGGATCTATTTTATATGATCTTATTTATATGAAAGATCCAGAATAGGTAAATACATAGAGACGGAAAGTGAATTGGTGTTTGCTGGGAATTGGAGGGAATGAGGAGTAACTGCTTAATGGGTACCGGATTTTATTTGGGGATGACGAAAATGTTTTCAAACTAGATAGATGTGGTGGTTTCACAACACTGTGACTGTACTAAATTCCACTGAATTTTTCACTTAATAATATTTAATTGTACGTATGTGAATTTAACCTCACTAAAAAAATTCCAAGGACAAGAATCAGAAAATCCTTGGAATTTCTCTTAACAGCCAATGGTCTATTATGAACTTTAATGTCCAATCAAATCATTTTTCTTTACTTTCTCCTTTTATTCTGTTTGCCTTTTTGTCCAGGGATATAATTTTTGCTCTCCTTAGACTCTGCTGTAAGAGTACCAAACATAAGCCAGAAGACACCATCAATGACAGTAAACTGTATCCCCTCTGGACAGAATCTTCACTGTATACCCTCTTGTAAATGGAATTTGGATGTCCTCACTGAAGTAGATGCCTATTGTTTTACTTATCCATAATAGCATCACCCATTCCTACTCCTATATCTAATAAACGCTTCTCCAGCCCAAGTGGTTCTAGCAGGTACTGGCAGTTGTAGTATGCAGGCTGCTTACCTCTCCCCTGCCCCTGCCATAAAGTCACTCACATGACTCAATGAGAGCCAGTCTTGGGCACAGTTCAAGAATAGGCATGTGACTCAAGTCATGACAGTCAGATGCCTTCACCAAGATTTGTTCAACTCAAGCTGGAAGAAGAGAAATTGTTTCTCTTTGGCTAGCAAGACACAAGAATGGAGTTCAGAGTTGCCTATGGTCTCTGAATACCACTGATACCTCTTTGAGAGGTACCAATACATCTTTGAGAGAATGGAGCAGAAGCTAGCTTTCAGGGGAAAATAAAGCAAAAGATAGCTAGGGAAAGTAGTCCTGGTGCTATTCACATCTCTGGTTCCAAATAACACAAAGGTCAGTACCACCAAATGACTCTTCTGAAGTATTCTTATATAAGCCAAGCCAAATTTATCCCTTTGGTCAGACATTTTGGTACTTAGGAAGGGCTTAACTTACGTGTACAGATACAGCTGATACTATAGGTATTGATTTTTTTTTAACTGCAGAGAGTAATCGAATACCAGAGCCAACTCTTTGGTCCTACTCTCCTCAGACTGCAGAGCCTCAGCATTTAGGGTTTGGGTTTGGGTGAAAGAGATACCAGTTCTTCACATTTCTGCTCACACTCTCCAAAATTAAGTTGATGTGGAACCTCCTTGTAAAAAGACACCTAGATTGAAGATTTGAAATCCTTTGAAAATCTCTGGAAACCTACCTTAGAATAAATTATGGGCCCATTCTCAGGCAAATCTATCTAGAACTTCATTGCTGGAGAAGTCAATATCATTTTCTATCTACATTATCTTTAATGTTAGTTACACAACCCCTTGAAAACAATCTGTCATTTATTTGTGCTTGGCATTATCAAGGCATTCAACAAGTTATTTGCTACATGAGAGTCTTTTGTTGTGAGATGCATGTTAGGTTAAGGATAGAAATGGGGATGAAACAGTTAAGAGACAATTCCTAGGAACTTAATTGAGATGCACTGATCTTATGGGGAAAAGAAGAAAATATGCTGTCATATGTCACATTTCAATTTATCTGTTTTCTGTAGAGGGAAGGAATAAGCATTTATTTTAAAAGACCATGGATTATAAACTATAATAGATAATTTCATATGCATAATTTTGTCTAATTATCACAACAAGCATGTTGGGAGGATATCATTAGTTGTATTATTACACACAAAGAAAATAAAACTCAGAAACACAAGTAATTTGCCCAGGGTTAGAGAAAAATATGGAATTCAGGCATTGCTATCTCTGAACTAAAATTGGTCTCTCTTCACTGTAAGTCCTTCCTGAGCTTTGATTATAATATCTGTGCTATGAAGGATTTGAACTAGATCAGCGTGCACAAATATACAGCACATAAACCAACTACTCTCCCCACGGTATCCCTGGTGGCCATTGTTAAAAATCGATTACGTTATTTTTCTCTGCTGAGCCCTGACTCAGAATCCCTGTAAATAAGATGCTCCAGAAACAATTCTTCCTATCAAACAGAGGTTACACTCATGTTCCATTCTATTCTTATTCTGAAAATGACACTAAGCACATTCCCAGGCCTCCAGATCCAAGCTAAGAATTTCATATAACAGCAAAGCAGATCTAAAGAGGTCATCACCCTTGACTTCACAAAGCAGATGCCCTAACACTGGGACCCCCTCTGCCAGATGGTCTATGGAGCCATTGCTCCTCATGAAAGAACTCCTTGCCCTCAGAAACACCAGACACTGGCAGCTCTAGATCTCAGTGCAAAGTAGGTCCAGAAACTTAAACCCATATAGAAGCCAATGTTTGTTTCTTGGCTGTTTCAAATCTGACAAGGTAAGCTGAAGTATGATGGAAGGAAGCAAACAGGAGGAAACAGGAGTTTGAGCGCCGGGCAATTTGGGTAGCTTGGCAATGTCAGCTAGCAGGAGCTGGGGAGCAATCAGGGACCCAGCATTTTCAGCACATTCACATCTCATTTTGTCCTTCCTCACCCTTGGCCTAGAGAATATGCCGAGGTGATTTCAAGCAAAGCCTCAAATTCAGTCTTGATGAAAGAGGCAGTATTCATTTTGAATTATGTTTGCAAAAGGCTGGGGGTGGAATATTAGAGGGAAGGAAAGGTGAAGCAATGGGGTGATGTCATTTGGAGTGGAGGTATTTTGCATAATAGAATTTTCTCCTATGTAGGGCATTGTAGAGAGTGACATTTCAAAAGAGCACAGCTAAAACAGAAGGCCATCAAATGCAGTGGAGTTATCAAACTTGAGAATGCTTTGGATAAAACCTAATAACCCAAGTGCTAAGCCAGCCTGTCACTTCAGCAGCATCACTGTGCTATGCCACCTTCTTTAGAATTCTGCAAGCGTGGAGCTGGAAGTCCAGTGGCTTTCAAAATTATATTAGCAGTTAAATATTTGATAAAGTGAAACCCTATATATACACCTACATCCAGTGAAGCCTTCCTGCCCTCCCATTCTGCGGCAGACAAGGCACAGGATCTTTTAATAGTATCTAAACAAATTCATGTCATAATGAAATAGACAAAATATGTCACATGACTTGTTCAAGACCCAAACCTACCATTCACTAGCGTGACCCTGAATATTAATGCCCCTGTGAACCTTGATAACTGCATTTGTAAATTTAGGGCTTGATGTGATATTATAGCGGAAAAAGAAATATGTGAACAAAACCTTTATCTCTGATAAAGGATATCTTTTTTTTAACCAAAAAGGAATGAGAAGAGAATAAATTAAAACTATTTTTTGTTCGTTTTTTTTGTTTTCATCTCCCTCTTCCCTCCCTTAGTTGTGAATGTCTTTTTAACAACAACTGACTCAGTGATGGTTCTTACTGGTTATATTAATTAACATAAGAAATGTTGGTTGCTATAACAAACTCTAAAACTTCAGAAGCTTAATAGAATGTAAGTTTGTTTCTTAATCAAGCAAAATGCAATGTGCGTGTTCCCGGTCAGTGTGTGGCCTTCCATGTAGCTCCACCTCCCCATACAGCCTTAGTAGAGGACCTTAAAGAAGTACAAGATCCTCTCCTCCTTCCAGGAGGTAGCAGAGGATAGGATGAAGGAATACGTGGGAGGTTTTCATGCACTAGGCCTGGGAGTGGCATACATGGATTCTGAGCATATTCCATTATCAAAACTCAGTTACAGGGCTTCGCTGGTGGCGCAGTGATTGAGAATCTGCCTGTCAATGCAGGGGACACGGGTTCGTGCCCTGGTCTGCGAAGATCCCACATGCCACAGACCAGCTGGGCCCGTGAGCCACAACTACTGAGCCTGCGCGTCTGGAGCCTGTGCTCCACAACGAGAGAGGCCGCGATAGTGAGAGGCCGGCGCACCGCGATGAAGAGTGGCCCCCGCTTGCCGCAACTGGAGAAAGCCCTCGCACAGAAACGAAGACCCAACACAGCCAAAAATAAATAAATAAATAAATAAATAAATAAATAATTTTAAAAAAAGAAACCTCACTTACACGGTCCCATACCCATGCAACAGGAACTGGGAAATACAGAACCTATAGAAGTTCTATTATGGAAGGAGAAATAGCATGCATGTCACTTTTATATGAGTCTCTACATGTCAACATTGAGAATTATCAAGCAAACACATCTTCCTAAAGAGGAAACACTTGGTTGTCAATGTAATTACAGAGATGAGAAAAAAAAAAGAAACAAGGGGAACCCACTGTTTTCCCATTTAATATAATTTTATACAATAAAAATTCTGATCCATTTCCAAGATAATGTAAAGCACATTTAAAAAAAAAAAAAGCCTGTACAGTCACAAGCATGAATCTTGTGGGGAAGAGGGGAAATGTGGCAGAAAGAAAAAAATGGTGTTTTGCTTTCCCAGTTTGATTTTCTTTATGATCTTTTGAATGTTATTTACTCTTTTTAAAGTATTCCATTTAAAAAATTTAAAAAATAAAATATTCCATTTTTCTTGTCTTCCCTGCTGCTTTTGAAAGATACTTTTACCTACTTTATTTAGATGTTTATAAACTGTGATGTTTGGGGACTCCAAATTCTATGAATATAAAAGGGGCTATTTACAGGAAAATGTTACAATCTTATATCGTTCCTCATCCACAAATTAATTCTCTACACATGATTTGTTTAAGTTGGTTAATCAGTAAGCACTGTGCAAACAGGTGTCATCCATGATTTACAAAAGTGATGTAATATGAAAACGGTTCCAAGTACATGTTCCATTCATGGTGCTTATTGATATCAATGTTTCTCTAAACTGATACTAGCTTTGTTTATAGGAAAAGAACAAAAGTGACAGCTGGAACAGCCAGAAGCCAAGGCATCCATTTGGCCTGGGAGTCTGTCCATGTGTCCCGCCATTGACCATGGAACTCTCTTGCCAGCTGCCCCTCTACAGAATGGATCTTAGCCTCTGCACCCACTTATTGAAAGTAGGACTCTTATTCCACAAGCTCTGATAGCCATATTTACTTTCCTCTTCCTGTGCTTGGGAATTTTCTAACTGAGTACATCATTTCTTCCCTTCAAGGAGCAGTGCCCATTCTTCAAAAAGTACTTTTTTCCGGTTTCACACCTTCTGCACCTCTAAGGACCTTCTGTTAGTTCCAGGGTCAGGCTTGATGGGTAAAGATAGTTCTCACCACAACATAGGGGTGATTTGATTCCCATGGCCCACCACTGGGAGTACTCTGGCCCAGTATTGTCCTCAGTGTATTCCAACAAATTCTGTTTCCATAGGTTGCTGACAGATGTTACCAATAAAGAGGCAGTGGTGGTTTATAATCAAATACATTCTGGAAACACTGAGAAAAATAAACATATGTCTTTAATGCAGAACTTCTTAAAACTTGAAATATACCATTGCTCTTATGAATCTCTAAGAGAGGGAGGTAGCATGTCATGTTCCCAAACTGATTTGACTTAAGCACCCTTGTTCTCAGAGTTTCTCATGGAACTGATGACAATGGGAAGATACTTCGGGAGAAATGGTGATTCAAGCTGTTCTGTCTCAAGTTGGCAATCCCATCCATCTCAGGAAGATTTTATGATGATTCACGCTGATGATATTACTCTACTCGTGAGGAAGTGGCCTTTGCCTGATACCACTGCACGTGATGGTAACCCTTTAAACAATAACGTATGTGGTAGACTTAGAGATGTGCTATCTAGCACCCACTTCAAGGAAGGAATTGCTGCCCAGCTGTCGTGACAAAGTTTCCATCTATCAGCTCCTGCAGGACTTGCCTCAGCTGCAGAGAGCCACCTTGCCCAAGGTCATGCCCTTCCCGAGGCAGCCCCTACCAGATGACTGAACATGGCAGGGGAATAAAGGTCTCTTAATGTGGACACTCTGGTGTGCAATTTCCACTCCTTGCTGGTTGATTGAGGTTTGTCAGGCCTGCATTGCAACTCAACTTCTTCCCTGCCCAATCCTGCTTCCTGCTCCTTTTCTGTCACAGGTATTGAGCCATAATAAACATCTTATGTCTTAACCTCCATCTTGGCTCAGGGTCTGGATCCAAAGAGCTGTTACAAGAATGGTCTGAGGAAGCAACGCTATGATGGAATTTTGGAGCTGGATCATGTCCCTCTCAGTCAGCAATGAAGAACACCATCACTAGTGGACAGGCTGCTCCTGGCACAAGCTTAACCTTTCACTGGAGGTGAACTGGGATGGTGAACCTGTGAAAGGAAGACACTAGGGGGTGCAGTGTATCAGGCACTCGAGATGTGGAGGATGTAAGGACTCTCAGGATAATGGTACTTATGATTTTTGCTAAGCAACAGGAGTTTGCTGCAGAAAGGTAATGAGCATCTGAGCATGGGTAACAAGAAACTGAAGACCAAGCATGAAAGAGAGAGGATCTCTGGATACAGAGGAATAACAAAGAAAGTCAAGGACCAGGCCCAATCAGAGGCTGAACCTTCAATGTGGTTAAATGTCCAACCAAGGCAGATAGATTAAACCAAGGTCACGGCCTTCCTTGGTAAAAACTAGAACCCAGACATGGAATGGAACATACAAACTGGCAGACCCTGTGGTACTGCAGGTATCATTTGTGGGAAAAGATGTCATGTGGAGTATGTGAGAGATTCACCGCATAGGTACCTGGAGTTCTGGAGCAAGGCTATGCCATCTGAAATGGAATAACATACATTTCTGAAAAGTACCCCCTGACATGCACCAGGATGGCTCTCTGAGCTCACGCCTACGTCTGTGTGAGAGATCCATTATGACCAGCTGAAAGAGGAGGGAAAAGCCTGAGTTTGGTTTACTGATGAGATGGCTCTGTATGTGGGTACAGCTGCACTACCTTCAAGGGTTGCCTTAAATGACAGTAGTGAGAGAAAACCCTGCCAATGGGAAGAACTTTGGGCATCGCACTTGGTCATTCACTTTCTCTGTTGGAAAGAAAAGAGACCCAAGTTGAGAATACATATGGACTCATAGGTAGTGTTGCAAAGCCTGGACAGCTGGTGAGGGATATGGACGAGAAAAGACTGGAAGGGATAAGGAGGGTGGGATTTAGTCATGTGCAGTGGGCATGAACGGGAAAGATGTTTCATGTGTGTTTGTCAACACCCATCAGACAAAACTATTTAGCCAGTTAAGAGCAGCCAGTCTCTGTCATTGCCTACTAAACTGTAGGCACAATGGGACATGAACTAAATGGCCAAAATGACAGAGATGGAAGCTACGCATGGTGCTGACAGCATGCACCCCACTTATTTAGTCTAATTTAGCTATTGTTGCAACTAAATAGCCAATGTGCCAGCAACAGAAACCAACACGGAGCCGCTAATATGGCGCCACTCCTCTAGAACATCAACTAGCCACTTGGTAGTAAGTTGCACACATTGGACCCTTTCATCCTAGAAGGGCCAGTGGTTCTTTCTCACCAGAAAAGACACTTATTCCAGGTATAGGTTTGCCTTTTCTGCTCATAGAGCCCAAGGCAACACCACTATCTAAGTACAGAGTGCTTGATCCACTGGAATGGAATCCCAGAAATATCACATCAGACCAGGGGACTCACTTTACAACAGAGGAGGTGTAGGATTGGGCACATGCCCACGGGATCCACTGGTCCTGTCATATGCCATAACACCCAGAATGCCTGATAGAGCATTAGAATGGCCTGCTAAAGGCTCAGACAGAGCGCCAGCCCTCACACGATAATGTGTGATGGAGGGCCACCCTTTAGGGTGCAGGTAATAAACTGTATCATAGTGTCTCCAACAGGAAGAACACATGTGCTTAGGAAACCAGGGGTGGAAGCAGTAGGGGCTCCACTTGCCATCATTCTCAGTCACCCACCGGGGGAACTTGTACTGCCTATCCCCACGACTCAGGACTCTGCATGGTTAGAGATTCTGCTTCCCAAATAGGGTAACTTCTATCTCCAGGAGACAGAGTACCATTACATTATCAGCTACGGCTGCCTCCTGGACACTTTGGACTTGTGTCCAGGAACTAGCTGACAAGAAGTGGAGTCACCATCCTGGCAAGAGAAGGTACAGCTGTTACACATGGGCGCAGGGAGGAATACACATGGAACCCGGGTGATCCACTTGGTACTTCCTTACCCAAAGTCACTGTAAATAGGCAAGTACAGTAACCCTAGTCTGTGAAGGTCATAGTGACCAGCAGTGTAGGCCCCTGTGCATGATGGTTGGATCACATTAACAGGTAAATTGAGAAAGAGGTGAGGGCAACCTAGACTGGATAGAAAAGGAGACAGATGAGCACCAATTGTAGCTTTGAGGCCAAGTGCAGCAGCACGGACCACAGTTCACCCCACACACTGCCCTCTTCTAATCACCCACGGCGGGGGGAGGCCACGGGAATCCTGGAGAAGCAGCTCGCTGCATGTCCATGGAGAAATGGATCTAAATGGCACTATGTAGACACAGAGCAGCACGGCTCAGCTTCCCCTTCAAGGGTGGGCTGGCTGTCTGGCTGTGGGAGCCGCCAGCTCCTTCAGGACTGCCTTCAGCTTCAGAGTCACCTGAGGTCATGTGCCCTTGCCTGTGCAGCCAACATCGGGGACTGAGGAAGGCAGGGGTACAAAGGCTGGGCGCCATTATGGCTCATTGTGGAGCACCTGATGGGCAATATTCCTTCCAGAGCTTGCCGACGGATGGACTGAAGCTTTATCAGGCCTGCCTCGAAGGTCAGTTTCTTCCTCTGTCCAGCCCTGTTTTCTCCCCATTCCCTTCATAGGCATTGATCCCTATGAAACATCTTGCACCCAAACACTGGCTCAGGTTCTGCTTCCAGAGAATCCAACCTGTGGCAAGCAGACAAGCAGCAGGAATAGACAAACATAGTACCAGCAACAGGGCACATTTCAGCGCTTCATATGAACCGGAAATTTTGCTCAGTGTTTTATATTCGTTGTACATCTCATTTTATCCTAAAGAACACAATAAACCTGTGGGCTACATGTTACTGCTACTATCATCCACAATTTACAGATAAAGGGACTTGAGGCACAGAGAGTTCATGCACCTTGCCCAAAGTCACATTTCTAGGAGCTCCAGAGCCCATGCATTTAATCACTACATATATTAAAAGTTAAAATATCATGAGATAATAAGATTATCTTGAAGAGCTTTTGTAAATTGTGACACATTATACAAATAGTAGTCAATCACCATGTGTGTCAATGTCTCCACAGGAAAGAGATGACACACTGAAAATGAGTAGTTTAAGGGCAGATTAATAAACTATTTGCAAGGGTGTGAGCTGGGTATGGGGATACCACAAGAAATAGTGCAGTGCCCCAGTGCTAGGAATACCGGGTTTTCTTCCCACCCAGTACTTGGTATGAAGGAAGGAGAGGAGGAAGCAGTCACAGGAACCCAGAGGCAGAGAGGGCTCTGTAGGAAGGGCTGCCTGACAGGTTTGGGACCTTAGATTGATGATGAAGAGAAGGAGCCGCCGGACTACGTACATTCTCTCCCCCCGCCCTCTGCTCTCCTACTGGCGCTCCCCATGTAGGTCAGCCTTCCCAGGCAGAAAGCAGGGCATAGACAGTAAGGAATGGATTGGAGGGGCAAACAGAAACCATCTAGAATACGCAGCAAGACAAGTAGCAGGTGAAGAAACTGAGGATCAAGGCAGACTCTCAACCGAGATGACTCAGTTTTGGTGGCAGAATCAGGACCTGAATCTATTGAACCCAATCCTATATTTTCCAACCCCATTTCTTTGTGTAATAATAGAAGGCTAATTTTTTTTTCTTGGTGTTGGCACTTATTTATTGATAATTACAGAACAATCACACACCCTGCATGAGCTCCTGTTAAACTTAGGCTCTCACTTGCTTCTTATTTCATGTGTCCCAGTTGAAAAGTCATCCTTGTAGGTTTCAGCTGATATTCAACGGTATGATAATCTTCCCCTATGGTAGAGATAGATTTGATGTACCCCCTTAAAAATACCATTTTCATTGTCTAGAAAATTCTAACACACAAGGAGCAGGTGAAGCAAATCCTGATAAAATGTAAGACTTCCTTCCTTGAGGGGCCAAAAGAGCACGTAGAAATGAAGAAAAAAATCAGGATCCTTCGGCTGAGAAATTGGAAGGTTGTGGTATCTTATAAAACCAATTCAGTGAAATTACAGAGATAAATTAGCCCTAATAGAAGGGAAAGCAAGAAGGGAAGGACAGGACAATGGATGTTTGAATATCTACCACAAAGCCAGACCTTGTGCTATGTAGGTTGTCTTATTTAATCCTCCACATGATACTACATCCTAATAAATAAGGAGCATCTGAAACTGACTACTCAGGATTCATTCCTCCTCCGTCTAGAGACAGAAACTGGAACCTCCTTTGGGAAATTGCTCTTTTTTATTCTCCACCATAAAGTTGAAAGAGGTTGATCACACTCCCATTTCTAGGACTAGGTCCTGATTGGCTCATACTAGCGTATTCTGTATCCTTATATTAGTTTGCTAGGATGCCATAACAAAATACCACAGAGAAATGTATTTCCCCACAGTTCTGGAGGTTGTAAGTCCAAGATCAAGGTGTCAGCAAGTTCAGTTTCTTCTGAGGTCTCTCTCCTTAACTCGCAGGTAGCCTTCTTGCTGTGTTCTCACGTTGTCTTTCCTCTGTGCACCCATGTATCTATCCTAATCTCTTCTTATAAAGATACCAGTCATATTGGATGAGGGCCCACCCATATGACCTCGTTTTACCTTAATTACCACTTTGAAGGCTGTATCTCCAAATACAGTCACATTCTAATGTATTAGGAGTTAGGACTTTAAAAATATGAATTGGGGGGCGGGGGGCTCATAATTCAGTGCGTTTGGGCACAGTGATGGGTTCAAGGATGAGAAAGTATTCCAGCCAAAGTCTATGAGACTCAAGGAAATGCATGTCCAGATCTCTGGGAAAGAGGAATTTCTTTTTTTCCACTGGACTTGGTAGTATTAAGATATCAGGCTTGAGGTTCCCGAAGCCAGTTTTATACCATGAGGAAAGCCAATTCAAGATGAATCCATCACATAGAGAAAGGCAGAACAGAGATTCAGAGAAACTGCATCTAAATATATGATTTAAGCCTCTAGACTACCTCCAGGACTTATAAGGTACTTGAGCCAATAAATTTCTTTATATTTAAGCCAATTTGAGTTGGACTTCTTTCACGCACAACGTCAAAATTCCTAACTGATATATGTTATATCTTTGTTCTTTATTTATTTTTTTAACATCTTTATTGGAGTATAATTGCTTTACAATGGTGTGTTAAGTATCTTTGTTTTTTAGAGTCACACAGCTAAGTGCTACAATTTGTGTCCATCTCTGACAGATGTTAATGTTCTGGCATTTTTCACTACACTAAGGTCACTCTTTTCTTTCTTTAGAGAGCCACACGGCTGCAGGCCAACCATATCTACAGCCTAAACTCCACTGAGCCTCTAACGTCAGAATATAGTAAGTTACCTATCCTTCCAGAACCCACACATTTCCCACAATGTCCCCCTAATTCGTGTGTAAATAGATGGTACTAATGTGATAAACCAGCCAGTGACTCTCTGTTCCAAATTCCAGAGGCAATTTTGGGTTTCAGGAATATCACCTATCTCGGGCACATCTCCTAAAGACATGGAAGACAAATTCCCAGAGCCATAGGTATTTTGAAAGGTCAGTGACTTGTTGCTCTCCTTCAATCCAATTGAATTCAACACAGGTTTCCCGTGCCTGGCACTCTGTGCTGTGATGTTGGGGGGTGGGGGTCTAAAGGTGTAGACCCTTTACATGGCCCTTGCCCTGGGGACACTCTCATTTATCACCATATGGGGAACCTGTGAACAGCTAACCAAATACAAAAGGAAATAACCAGACATAGGATCTTTCATAGCTTTTAAATAACTATTTTTGCTCAAAGAAGCGAAAAAGAGCACACTGCCTCTGATGCATGGTTACTTTCATCTGTGGTTGCGAAGGCTAGATCACTAAACAAACAGTACCTGTTTAATGCTGAAATCTATTAAAATTACACGGTGTTTTGTATTTGCCTACCGCTGACTTTAAAATGCCTTTGCCACAGTTTACAATGGAAAAGGTCTAGAAAACATGGGACCACATGGGAAACTAACACCTCATCATACTCTATCCCCTTTACCAAAGGAAAGAAGTAAAGCTGTAGCCATGATAATTATGCAATACAATGAAAACAATACAGAAAATCATGGAACGAAGAACAACTAAAGAGACTTTTTTAGGACAGTAATTTCCTCAACAATAACATGGGGTTTTTTTCTTGAGTTAATTTGATTATAT
The DNA here is from genome assembly GCF_009873245.2 of Balaenoptera musculus. Classification (NCBI taxonomy): domain Eukaryota; kingdom Metazoa; phylum Chordata; class Mammalia; order Artiodactyla; family Balaenopteridae; genus Balaenoptera; species Balaenoptera musculus. Next base: position 64,000,985 of record NC_045790.1, read on the forward strand.
GGTTTATAAATTCAAAACAATGTCTGGCTTTCCCACTTTGAGTTTTGAAATGATTTCATTATATTAAGTGAAAACAGCCAAGAAACTTGCTTATGAGGACCCTAGAGACAAACTCTTTATAATCTAGAGTGCCTGGAAATTGTAGAATGATGGGGTCCAGAAGCATAGTTTAATTATTTCTCTCCTTTATTGTTTTTATTATAGTCAACAAATACTTAATTGTATAGTCTATTGGACTAGTTTTATTATATGTTAGGAGAATTGTAAGAATTAGTTTTAATGGCCTCTTCTTCTGTGAGGCTTACGGTTCAGAGAAAACTTTACCACTTAGTATTGACCTATTGAATCATTGTGGAAAAAATTGTGATTTTTCTGCTTCCTTTAAAATCGGTGTGACCAGCAGTCCACCTAGACAGAAATGAACTTTATTAAGCAGCATTTACTAAAGGGATGTACTTTGCTCGGGTTTAGCCCAACGTGAACAGCAGCATCTTGTCTACAATATTCAGACCAAGTACACCAGGCTTGCTCCTTTTCTATAGCAATACCTGGAGGGATGCTTTAGCTCAGGAAGTATTCAACTTTCTATATGAAATGAGAACGACATTCACTGACCTCAGGGTAACTATGCCCTACGTTGCATCACGGAGTTCTGATTACGTATTTCCAGTCTCTCATCCCTCAAACTCCAGCTGAACTCGCTGAAGGCTGCGGCTGGGATAACGCCCCTGCTGGACCTCTCTTGTATACCAGTTCTGGTTCTCTTTTGTGTCATCCTTATGCTGCCCTGCCCCCAAAGTAGTCTGTATGATAACGCTTACTTACCAACATCAAGGCCCCAGATCACAAGTCTGCATTTTCTTTTTTTAAAATTTATTTTCATTTTCTTTAACTGAAGTATAGTTGATTTACAATAATATATTAGTTTCAAGTGTACAGCATAGTGATTCAGTATTTTTGCAGATTAGACTCCATTATAAATTATTACAAGATAATGGCTATAATTCCCTGTGCTATACAATATATCCTTGTGGCTTATTTATTTTATACATAGTAGCTTGTATCTGTTAGGCCCATACCCCTAAATCTGTCCCTCCTCCCTTCCCTCTCCTCTTTGGTAACTAACCACAAGTTTGTTTTCTATATCTATGAGTCTGTTTCTGTTTTGCATATATATTCATTTGTATTATTTTTTTAGATTCCATATACAAGTGATATCATACAGTATTTTTCTTTCTCTGTATTTTCAAAGGTTCCAAGTTCTCTTTAAATAGGAAGCTCCATCTACTGTATTTAAAGGCGGTCACTTTCCTGCAGCATAATCTACCAAATGCCTGGTGGCAACTAACTTTTACCTAGGAAATCGCTTCTCATTCCAATCACAAGGCTTAAAACTTCCTTTCTCTCTTTGAGCGTTTTCTACCAGTTGCCTCTAAGTGTGGCTCATACAACAGTAATGAGGGAGGGATCGTAACCTACTTACTTCTGGTGGGACAAGTGACTTCCCTAGTGGCATTTAGACAGAACCTGGAGCAGAAACCAATACCCACCCCACCTGCTGCAGTTCATTTTGCGGTTTAACCGTTTATTTCTCATTAACTGTGTGAGCTATATTTGCACCTGAAAACTGTGGATATTAACAAGCAATATATACGTGGAAAAGGATCTGTGCTAAGAGCTATGGAGAAATAAGATAGTCCCTATTCTCAGGTAGTCACATCTGTCTGGGCACCCAAGACAAGATGCATATATCACTTATAGTATAAGAGACTCTTGATATTCCTAAAAATTATGTCCTAAGGCTTCCTTGCATTCCCAAATTCATATATCACATAATTTTCTTCATAAACTATGGTCAAAATATATTTAAATGGCACCTTCAGACACAAATCATTTTCCCTATATAGGACTAAAATTATGTATACTAATATAACTTATTTCTGACTAGGAACAATCATTTCCTAGTAACTCTTCAGTTGCTTTTCACTTCCACTACCAGCACCAGCAACATGTTTCTTTATGAAAAAAAAAATTACCTTCAAAAGAAAGTTTCAGGGGAAACTGAATTTCCAGGTCAGTCTGAAAATTTGGGAAAGGGCATTTGGTTGTCACAATGATTGTGGGGTTGCAGGGTGGGGACCACTACTGGCATGAGAGGACATGGTCAAAGATGCAAATTCCTGTACAACGTATGGAACAGCTCCTTCCAATGAAGAATTTTTCACATCTGTCACAATTTCTAAATGTCTTGCCAGCTATCCATATAGATGAAACATCTGTTTAGAATTAGCCAAGCTGATACCCTAACTCTATTTTAAATAGAGACAAAATGTATTTTTGCTTGGTTTTAATATATGCTGAATTTTCTAGGAATGCAGCAACCTTGCAAATCAAGAGAAGAGTATCTTTAGGTTTTATCTTGTTGAGTATTTACCAAGAGGGGCTTGCCTTTTCAGAAAAATCATATCACTGTTAACAATACCACTTGTGATATCTGAGTAACCAAAATAAATGCCTGGGATCTGTCTGCATTTGTAACTTGGTATTGATTATTTATAAAGGAAGAACTGTATCTTACAGTTCACTTGCCCCCAAAAATGCACATGTTCAAATACATATTTTTATTATTAATTATTTCTCATATATTTTTCTTTAATTTTACATTTAAGTAGGACATTACATTAACTTTTATGAATATAGGCGCAGATATGTTATTTAACACGCTTCAATTTCAGGATACCACAGGGAGCATTATAAATATACATTATGAAAGAGAGAGAGAGAGAGAGAGGTGTTTAGCTTGATAGAGTTTAAAACCTCTGATTCAGAGGAAGTGAAGAGCAAGGTGATTTTTGGAAGAAGCGTCATTAAGACATCTTGGCAGGGGTAAACACTTTTTCCATGTACATAGTTCTTAAAGTTTTCAACCATCCCCCTCTCATGGCCTAACCTTGATGAATGTATCCTTTCCTACACTTCTCTATTATTCCATTACAGAACTTGAGTCTTGGAAACCAATGCAAATGGGCCATGGAACACCTGGGGCATTGAGTTAAGCACACAGCTCTTTTGGCTAAATGGCCCAAAGCTGTCAAGCTTATTCCAAGATTCCATGAAGCTGTGTGCATGCTTGCTGTGTGGAGGCTGCAATAGGAGTCCAATAGTTGGGAGAAGCATAGTAAGAACAGAAGGTCTGGAACCAATCAACTTTCCACAGCCCAATAACAGGTCTCTCTTTGAGCCAGACGGCCACCATTCCCAGATATTACCTTGGTCTCATTTACACCTAATCCTTTGGACTGTCGGTTTCTGGAGTCCACCCCATGCTAGCAAAGCTGTTACACCTTGGGCTAAGGGCTATTACTAGATCAGAATAGTTTCTTACAAGATAAGCAGAATGCTTTACGTGTAATTCAATCCCTCAGGTTCCAGTAAGTGTTTATAAAGTGCCCACAGGATGCTGTACAGTTCTAGGCATTTTATAATAATGGAATAGAATGTAGGAAAGATTTGGTTTCTGCACTTTGGGTATGCAGTTTAGTAAAGCCAAACCAAATGAGTATCAAGAACAATAAACCTTTACCCAGAGAGGTCTTATATCATTGGAGCAAAATTAATATCGCCCTATCCTCCTGGGATTTACTAATTATGTTATTTCTTCATAGATATACCCTCCAGTGCAGACACTTCAAAATGATATTCAGAGGAGCAAGCTCTCAACTTAATGAAGAAGAAGGCAGCTTCAGTTCCAGTTCAATCCTGGGAATCCTTTATCAGTGACCCAGAAGCTCACACATCCCTGTTGCAACATTTTCTGCAAGAATTAAGTTCCTGGATTTTGAGTCATTCCCCCAAAAAGATCATAAAAGTTAGTTGGTTATTTATGCTTGTGGTTGTCCACTGTTTTTATTAGAAATACAATTTGAATTTTTTTAATGTTATGGTACTTGGCTTCATATGCAATTTACATCAACATATCGATAAACAAATATTATAATTGTCTAGCAGTTTTTGGGGGGGAATAATATGTCTTCTGATTAACTCTTTGCTGTTCCCTTAAAAACTTTGTTTTAAATTTTTTAAGAAGTCATAATACTTTTGATCATTTTTATGTAGAGGCTCATTTGACCTCTGACTAGACTTCACAGGTCCTCTCCACCAGGTCACAGCTTCCTTCTCTTTCTCCTCTTGGCCACACTGGTATCTTGATCTGATTGGGAGTTTACACAGCACTGTATTACTTCTAATGGGTTATGAACCCTTATATAAAAAGGGACTGTGTCTCTGATCTCTTGTACATTCCCGTATCTTCCTGATACCTCAGGTGTTTTACACAGAGGACAACCAAGCGGTGGTAGACTTCTAAATTCTGGGCCCAAATTAAAAACTGCAGGTCTGGCTATGTTAGTTACCCTTAGTTAACTGTTCATCAGCTCCTCCCCCATCTCTCTTGCTATCAGGAGCAAAACAGAGATTTGGAGCTTTTATCTTCATTAAATACTTTTTCTTATACTTCTTGTAAAAGCTAGAATACTTCTAGTAAAAGCTAGAAGCCTTTACTATTACCCACTCTTTCTTAGAGAATATAGAAAAGAGGGTCTCTTCCCAATAATAAATTCATGTGGATTATCTCTTTGTCTCATGAGACTTATGAATCAAATGAGAGGGAAGGAGAAAGCTAATATTCATTGAGTATCTACTGTGTGGCAGATATTGTTGTTAATGTGAATATCTTATGAACAAGGAAAGTGAATCAGTTGGTGAGAGTAAGCAAACAAGGTAACGAACTAGTAAGTGGCAAACCAAACCTCTGACTTCATTGTCTCTGGTTTTTCCACTGCTGTCTCAAAAGAAATGGAAAGGGAAACTCAGATTTTGAAAAAGATTTTGGTTATGGTAACAATTAGCATTTCTGAGCACTTACTATGTGCCTGGTATTGAGTGATATCTTTATATAAATTAACTAAATTTTAATAACCATCCTCCCTAAACTGTTTCTTCATCTCTAAGATGGAATGAGGAAGATGATGGGCTGCACTATACTGTACTATCTCTTCCTCATGCCCCTTTTACAGGTGAAGGAAGAGAGAGGTCAGGTAACTTACCTGCCTGGGGTCACATAGCCAATAAGTGGAGGAGTTGGAATTAGAAAGCCGCTAGTCTGCTTCTGGGGTCCTTGTGCTGAACACCATGCTCTACTTAACATTTGGGGAAAGGGGGGAAGTGGTGAGTAACGATGAATGTACTGTTAAAAGGGGGGTACCTTAAAAGAAGCACATAAGATTTTTAATGTTTCAAATAAAATTCATTAGTAATTAGTGTTGACTATGTATGTAGTACTGATTGATACCTTGGAGTCCTGTCATAATGTTAGTATTTGGGGATGAGGAGTTGTCCCGTGTTACAGATTTTATTTGCTCTGGGAAGATTACTTACTCTTTGGCATGTACACAGTGGCATAATTTAACCCCAGATATTCCTGATTCTGTAGACTGCCCCAGCCCCTCACGTGTGGACCCACTGTACTACTGATTCTAGCAGAGACAGTATCTTACAGTTTGGCTGAAAGGCTGTGCCCTGTGGTTCAGGATGTCAGGCAGAAGGATCACTGAACTTGGAGTAGACTTAAATTCTCATCCTGAACCACAAAGGGCTTCTTTTCAGAAAATGCTGATCACCAATTCCACTCTCAATTCCTCAACCACTTTGTCCCTTGTCTTCCTGTTACCTTCTATCTGATTCTGACTACAGCTGAAAACGAGAAAAAGCCATTCAAGGGCATAGAGACAGGACGAAAGTGTGGCACAGCTCCAATAAAATATAAAAAACTACCTTAACTATTATTTTTACTATTACTTTTAATGTTAAAATTATTCGTGTCTCAGCATAAAACATTCTGTGAGCCTTTCCAGCCTTTATTGTTGGAATACAATAGGCTGATTATAAGCCACATGCCCTTACGTATGCCTACATAAATTGTGTGTCTAAAACCAGTTGCAGGAATGACATCTTTGATGATCCTCAGTCTTCATGTTTAGCTCAAACCGTCATCTGTATGTTTCTTTCTGAGTGATCTCTGTCAGGACTATGGTTTCTTTACCATTTAGATCTTGCTAATCCCCAGACTATCTTTAAGACTCTCTGAAATCGCAGTCCCTGAGAATTACATAACTTGTACCTATCACTTCCTCAAGTACCTAGGACCTATGGCTTCACTGGCCTGAATAGGAATCCCACTTCCTGACTGATTCAAGCTGGGACTTGAAATCTTCCATTTGGTATTGAGCCCTGATAGAGTCAGTGCCTAAGTACCTGAGGAATAAACTGAATGAATGGCAATTTGCCTCTTTCCAATATGTTCCATAAAGTGTGTGGGAGTGGCTGCTCGCTACCAGGGAATGCTTTTTCTCTCTGAATTAGTGAAGTGGTGTCTGTGCACAAGGGCATCCCAAGAAAGATTGTGAAATGCACATTTTCAGAACTGGATGATCTCGGAACTCACTTGGAGAGTAATTCAGCAATGTTTTGAAACAGAAGGAGCATCCTTCTTCCTCAGGACTTCTAGACCGTGATTCCCAGAAATATACATTTCCTTCCCATTGTCCACCTCTTAAGAAAATTTGTCTGCACAAATGTTCTCTCTGTGAGCGGGCAGCTCCATATATTGTCATTATACACACGAGCCAAGGAGGTGACTGTCTATGACATGATGTCAAGGCTCTGCAATGAGTGCCTTGTTCAAAACCCTGCATTAGAATAAGTCTTTTCATGTAAATATGCCTGGGAAGGGTGTGGCTTGAGCTACTTCTCTAAAGCAAGATTTCTTGAGAGACAAGCTTTAACAGAACAGAGGATGGAGAGTAGGTAGGAGCACACAGCACCTAAAAGAAGGAGGGAGAATGAGGTATTATGAAGAGGATGGCGGGGCTTTGCTGAAAATGAAGACAGCCATTTTCAAGGATAAAGTTCATCTGTGCAGCAGAGTAACCGGGGATGGAGTGAAGAATGGGATGACTTGGGTACATATCCTGAGGTTCTCATTAAATAATTTTGTGACTCTAGGCACATTGCCTGACTTCTCTGGGCCTAAGTTTCCTCATCTATTAAACAACTGGGTTGGTAAGATGGTAACTTACATGCTTTTCACTCCACTCTCCTCTGATCTGACCTTGCACTTATGACCTTGGATAAAAATCTTAATCACATTTCATATCTTGGCTTCATCCTTGGTTTTCTTGTCCTGGTGGAAGTATGTCAGAGCATGGGCTTGGGGAGCCATTACTGGCATTGAATTAAAGGATCTGAGAAAGACACTGGAGAGGAAAATGTAGTCCACATCCCCTAGCTTGTAAGCAGCAAGTTGGCCTCCCTGCCCTGACAAGTGGGATAGGAGATCTTTAATGAGTGGCTGTATAATAGCCTTACAAGAAGCCCAAGAAATGTTTGATTCATTGAGCCAATGCAAACTTCAGTTGAATCACACCTTATTCCTGACTCAATCTCTTTTATCGCTGCTAAAATACATGGAGTAAATATGTAGGGTTGATGCTGTAAGACTATGGAGGGGAAGCTGGAGGCAAACACAGTAAGGCTGTAATTCCTTCCTATTTGTTGGGTTCCTTTTGCCCAGACTCACTGGTGTCAGGTGATACCAGATACATGAAGCAGAGAGCAACTGTTGCCCGTTCTCGGAAGGAGCTTCGTTAGCAACAAAATTGAATGCACGTTTTCTCATGCTAAGCAGAGCACCCAGAATGAGAACTCTTCTGGACGTGGGGGATTTAAGTCATGGTCCTCTGTCATGGTTCCATGTGTATTCACCCAAGCAGCCCATGTCTTCGTCAAACATAGGAAGCAGCAGCTCCTCTTTAATGTGTGAAATCTACCAGTGGCCACATTTGGGGCAATCACCTAACTGATGTCTGCTTGACACAACAGCTTCATGGAAATACACGTACACTACTGCACGCTTATTTCTAGGATTTAACTTACTGCTGCTGAAGTCTTAGCTCCAAATGCAATTTAAAAGTTTCTCACGCCCAGATAAGAATTATGGAGCAGGGGTGATAGGGTAACTGCCGCCAAGACACTTGGGTTACGGGCATGCACAGCCAGGTCTGACATCGCAGAGCTGACTGGCTATGGGTTATGTTGCATTACGTGGAAGAGTTTGATATCAGTGGCTGGGGAGTCATAGCTCACAACGATGTGGGTATTTGGGAAGGGGCCCTTCTTTTCACGTCGGGCCTCATGCTCCTGACCTACACTAAGCAGCTCTTAATGTGTGTACATTTACAGAAGCACATGTGGAGGGTGCTGGGGAAATTCCAACCACTCACTGTTTCTGCTGGACTGTGTCCTGTCTTTTCCTCAGTGGAGATCCACTATGGCATTGGATGCTTTAAATAGCAGCTGGTACACATATCGGCCTTCTTATTCTTTCTCCTTGACATCTTGGAAACTGCTTTCAATGATTTTAAATCTGCATTTGTACACTATTTCAATTTTGTTTTATTCTCATCCATTGTATTGTTTTTCTCTCCAAATATATAGATGGTTGCTTCCTTCTCTCTCCTTTACCAAGTACTCTTCTCCTCAAAGTTATAGATACAGAATCTGCAAAAAATCCTGATCTTTTTGAGCATTTTTAGAACTGGGAGCATGTTTTGCGGGGGAATGCTCCGTCTACAAAAGCCTTATAGCACTCCTTCATGCTAACTCTCCCCCTACTCCCATCACCCACATGACAAACACAAGATCTTACTCCTGGCATATATGGGTCTCCCTGACTGGTCCTTGGCCACCTCCTCGGATTCCTTATTCATCAGTTATGTGCTACCTACAACCTGCCACTGTCCACTTAGATCTAGCATCAAACTATTGTCCGTCTTCAAACAATCACATTTGTTTCACACAGCCATACCTTGTGCCTTGACACACACTGTCTTTGAGGTCTGGCCTAACCCATCTGCCCTTGCCCGCCTGAGAAAACCCTCTTGATTCTTCAAGCCTCAACTCAAGGTCTCCTACTCTCTGAACTTTTTTTTTTTTTTTTTTTTTATAATTTATGTTGACCCTCTTATTTACTTATTTATTTTGTCTGCGTTGGGTCTTCGTTGCAGTGCGCGGGCTTATTGTGGCGGCTTCTCTTGTTGCGGGGCATGGGTTCTAGGCATGGTCTTCAGTAGTTGTGGCACATGGGCTCAGCAGTTGTGGCTCATGGGCTCTAGAGCACAGGCTCACTTGTTGTGAGGCACAGGCTTAGTTGCTCCGCAGCATGTGGGATCTTCCCGGACCAGGGCTTGAACCCATGTCCCCTGAATTGGCAGGCAGATTCTTAACCACTGCACCACCAGGGAAGCCCTGAACTTTACTAAACTCCCCAGAACAGGGAAGATCCAGGTATTGCAGAACCCAATGGATAAACAATTGCAGGGAGGGAGACTCTTTAAAAATAATATAAAATAAACATTCGCTAAATTTCAGTTGAAATAGTCTACCTGTGCAACACTTACAGAAACATGATGAGTAGTGTCCCTCCGGAGCTTAGGATGGGTGCTATGCAAATGAGAGACCCTGACTCTTAAGCATCATTACTCTCAGAGTAAATTCACCCTGACAGACCTGGACACTTCCTTATTTTGTCATAGTGTTCTTTGTACTTACCTCAGTTATAGCATTTATCAAAGGAACATTGACTAATTACTTTTTAAATTTCCCAGTACAAAAATGTGATTAGGGACCATATAGAAGCCCAATACCCAACAAATGGGTTTTAACTGTTTTAACACCAAGGAGGATATATTAGTCGAAAGTATAAAAATGCAGGAAATCTAGGTAAATTAAACTGCTGGGTTTTGTTGTAAAGATACCGCCTCCTGGATGTCAAGATGGGAAATGAAGCATCACTGTAGTTGTCAGGAGAGGAAGTGGGAGAAAAGTTCTGAAGTCTGGACAGCCCTGGCACCTTGACTTTTGAAGCTGGTGTTCTGCCATGAACCTGGCTCATTGCCTCTTCATGTCTGCTTCTAGAATCCCTGCAACCCACCAGTGACTTTCCACAGGGTCTAAGTTCAAATCCCCCGTGAGGGAACCTGATTGTCTTAACCTAGATAGTTGTCATCTTCCTCTCCTTCTCCCAACCTGGCTGTAATGGGGCATGTAGGAGAATCAATAATTTTGGAAAAATTTTCACCAATATCTGTAAAATCTGAACACATTCATTCATAAGATAGGACCCAGCACTCCCACTTGTAACTGTACACCCAACAGGAATGTGTACATCTCCTCACCAAAAGACTTGGACTAGAATGATCATTGCACCCTAGTGGTACTAACCCCCAAACGAAAACTAACCAAATACTCATCAACAGTTGATAGACAAATTACGATATAGTCATACAATAAAATGCCAGACAGCAAAGAGAACAAGTATTTTACAAGTACGAATAGCAATATGAATAAATCTCACATATACAACGCTGAGCAAGGGAAGACAGACACAAAAGAATGCAGCCTGTATGGTTATGTTTATATAAAGTGCAAAAATAAAACATACAACACTGATCTATGTGGCTAAAAGTCATGATAGTGGTTAACCTTGGGATGCGAATACTGCTTGGAAATTAACATGAGGGAAACTTCTGGGGTGTTAGTAAACATTGTATTTCTTGATCTGGGTGCTTGTTGCAAGGTTGTGTTCACCTTGTGGAAATCAATTGAGTGGCACACAAATGTACACTTATCAGTATGTAAATTATAATTGAGTGGAAAAATTTTTTTTTCATTTAAGCAATCATTCATTTCTTTATAAAGTAGAACTAAATAATGACAACTGGGCTCTCTAGTCCAGAGGTGGGGAAACTTTTATTCCACCAAGGGCCAGTAATCCAAAAACTAATATCATGAGGCTTGTAAGTAGAGAGCAAATTCATTTGGAGGATATTTGTCTTTATTTTTTTTAAAGAAACATCCACCTAATGGTTAGAGCATTGCACTTATATTCACAAGATCTGGGCTTGATTCCCCAATTCCACCCATCATTAGCTATATGACAGACAACAGCTAAATTAATTCCACTTGCTTCACAGATGAGGAGTCGGGTCAAGAGATTAGTGATGATTTCTCTACTGCCTTAGAAATACTTTATGTACCAAATCAAATCAAACCATCCAGATAAAGCTGCTTGTAAACCGCACAGTGCTGTGAACATATCAGGTATCAACTTTTAGAATTAAAAAGGAACAGTAAAATAATACAGTAGGAAAAAATTAATTTTAATGAAAAACAAAACAGAATAATCAAAAACCCAAGGACTGGTTTAAGTCAAAGAATCTTGGTTCAGTTCTAGAGTGTAGTATGTTTTATTAAACCAGTAAATTATTTTCAAGAGATTACTAATGGCAAGTGCTTAAAATCAAATCTAATCCTATGAATTATGAACAAATGTAAACATTTAAAGTTTCTGTTCCAGGAATGAATAAGAATCTAGACTGGGGCATTCGTCTGAAATAAATTTTCCAGACAATTGAAATATTAAACTGTTGGTATGAAAACTTCAAACTTTAGCCATTTTTATAGAAATACTTTTAAAGTAATTTTTTTGAGAAGGATAACACACAATTAGGATACAACATTAACATGGATCTCAATGGATTATCATAAAGCAAACATCCTGCTACCCTCCCAATCCCAAGCCCCTTTTCTCTCCCAGAAAAGGTAGTCACTAATAAAGTTGTCTTTGTAACCACTTCCCTTTCCTCTGAAGTTTCAAAATCTAAGCAGGCCCTTCGCATTTAATGTTGTGGACCTCTTTCCATCCTAATTAATGCCTAACTCCTTTTAATGACTCTATTTTAAAAAGAAAGGCACCTGAATATATTTTTTTAACTGCTCAGATATTAAGTGTCTACTTGTCATCCACATTAAAGTGAATTATTTTACTATGCATCGTCCTGTGATGTTCCCAGGTGCCAGTCATTTGGATAAGCGTCACCATTTGCCCCCAATTAAATGGCCTTAGACATATGAGCTACTTCTAATTCATTCCTCTGTGCCCATTGTTCTTAGAAATCTGTCACCTGACAGTATTTTTGCAAACCTATTTCTCACTTCCAGCACCTCTCCCTAAATCAACAAATTCCTCATAGGGCTGATTTTCCTTAGTTGATATCCCAGACAAAACAGCAAACATCAAGTCTTCTTTCCAGCCTACAGAGAAGAATTACCAGAATTGCTTGTTAAGAATAGGAATTCCTAAACCCATGAAATTTTGGATTCTGGAGGTGTGAGATGGGGCCCCAGAATCTACAACTGCATCAAGTAATTCTTTTGTTGCTGGTCCCACAAACCAGTGTTTGGTAACCACTGCTCTGTGGAGTTGACCAGCCCAGCTCCCAGGCACAAGTCTCACTCTGTATCCCATAAACTCGTACACCTAATGCATATACTCACCACACATGTGCAAACACATGCACAAGCATACACCCACACTCACTAAGGAAAACAGCTCTACAGCAATCTAGGCATTAAAGGGTAAAGTACCTCTCTTCTAGTTCTAGTTTTTACACATGTTGGAATTTACTTCAGGGGGAAAATTCTGTGAAGCCCAGAGGGCAGTATTTTCCTGAAACTGTACGGATGGCATTTAAATTCACATGTTCTCATGAGTTCATTAGTTTGTATTTTCTAAGTCTCTAAATATCTCTAAAGATTAGGAGGAATTCAAGAGAGAGAGAGGGAGAAATGATGGGGAGAGGGAAGTGAAGAAAGGAAGGAGGTGAAGGAGGGAGGGAGGGAAGGAGGAGGAGGAGGAAGGGAGGAAGGGAGGAAGGGAGGAAGGGAGGAAGGGAGGAAGGGAGGGAGGGAGGGAGGGAGGAAGGGAGGAAGGGAGGGAAGGAGGAAGATCTGGAAGGAGTAAGGGAAAGAGAAAAGAAAAAGAAAACAGAATGCTGGAAATATCAATGGAACCAGTTGATCCAAAATTTGGTTCCCAGCCCTTATCAAGAGCTAGCCAATGAAGGGACAGTGACACGGGTAGTTATCTATTTAATGACTGAAAAATTACATATTGGAAATCTATAATTCCAGGCAATCTGCAAGGTGCTGAGTACGATATGGTGACCAAAAGAACAGTTCTTGCCATCATGCAGCTTAAAATCCAATGGGAGCGAAAAACACTGCAGAAACACACTAGAAGCAATAGTCTCAATGTGCTTTATTCTTCTCATCTGTCCTTCTCATTTGTCCTTCTAAATGCATCAAAAGTCAAAAGGAGAGTGCCTTTAGAGGACTGTGTGCTATAAGGTAAAGAATTGCAAACCATGTCAAAATGAGGAGTGACTGAATGAACGGACCAGTTTAGTCTGGAAAAATAAACCTAAGGGAAAGTTGGAGAGCTGTCCTCAAGTATGTGAAGGAAAAATCTGTAAAGGCAGGACTCGACTCACTTTGTCCCATCACAACAGGCAGAACCAAGGCGGACAGGAGAAACAGACAAGGAAATAGAACACAGCTCAACTGCAAAAAATTGCTTTCTAACAACCTGAGCAGGCCAGTAGTGAAATGACTATCTTTATGTATTACAAAGTCCTGACTAGCAAAGTGTTAAATGGAGGCTAGGGTCTTCTGTTAAAGGAAGATTCACACTTAAGTGGAAAATGAGACTCAGTTTCCATCCATGTCTAAGGTTCTGTGATTCCATAAAATAAAATGAACAAATGAATTAAAACTATTTTCACTTAACAGAAAAGTTTTGTCTCAAATTTCGGTGGTTCAACAAAGAATAATCTTTTTATTCTGCTTAATCATCATCAAATCTTTTTGAGTAAGATCACAAAAAATAGTTCTCTATTTTTTTTCTCCAGAACACACTGGATTTACTTGCAGAAGGTGTAGACTCATGAACTGCAGGCTGAATTCTGGCTTGTAAATAGATTTTGTTTAGCTAGTACAGTGTTTTTAAACTTAAATGTAAATTTCCTTTAGGCAATGCATCTCATTTTGCTGCAAATCCCAATCTTCCTATTTTACTTCATCTGTACACTCTCCACGTGGATTTTATTCTCTTTGTCAGTGACAGCAGTTGAGTTTGTAATCTTGATTTAGAGTGAGACGATTTGGAAAAAGAAAAATCAAAAATATAAGAGTGAACCATATAATAACTTTGGTAAAAGAGGCAGTTGTTGCTTAGAAATTCCAACGTGACAGCTTCTCAATGGACTGAAAATAAGACTGATACATTCAGATGTGTCCTTGGAAAGTTCTGCTATAGAAGGAAATCACAGGTAATCCACAGTAAATTTCTGAGTGAAAGAGAGACCAGGAGGAAAAGTCTGCTATTGTAGGCTGGATTTAGCTTAGAATTAAGAGAGAGTAATGAGAAATTTAGTAAGAAATTATGTAGCTAATACATCTTTCAACTTCATTTAAAAAGCTCATTAGCCTTAAGCCATAATATGTAGAAGTTAGGGTCACCATGTGAATTTTTTGCCTGACTTATGCCTATTTTCTTAGTATCCCAATTGGTTTAGCATTTATCCATAATCTTTAATTTTTATCTTTCTTGAGGCAAGATTCATATAACATAAAATTAATCACTTTACAGTATACACTTCAGTGACATTTATTGTTGTACACTCACAATGTCATACAACCATTTAACTACAAAACATTTTCACTACTCCAAAGGGATATCCCATAACCACAAAATAGACACCTTCCCTCTCTGCCAGGCTCTAGCAACCGCTAATCTGCTTTCTGTCTCTATGGACTTACCTATTCTGGATATTTCATATAAATGGAATGACAAAATATTTGACTTTTGTGTCTGGCTTCTTCCTATAGCATAATATTTTTGATGTTCATCCATGCTGTAGCATTATCAAAACTTCATTTCTTATGGCTGAATAATAATCCATTTCATGAATATATCACATTTTATTTATCCATTCTTCATCTGATGGACATTTGGATTGTATCCTTTATTTGGCTATTGTGAACAGTGCTGGCATAAACATTTGTGAACAGGTTTTTGTTTAAACACATGTTTTCAGTTTGGGGGGGTATATACGTAGGAGTGGCATTGGTAGGCCATGGGGTAATTTTATGTTTAACTTTTGCAGAACTGTTTTCCAAAGGAGTTAACCATTTTATATTACCATCAGTGATGTACAAGGATTGAAAATTTCTCCATATCCTCACCAACTCTTGTGATTTCTGTGAAATCCTTGTCAAAAATATGGATAAATTGGTCAGAGGTGTATGGACTTATTGCTGAACTCAGAATTCTATTCCATTGATCTACATCTCTATTCTTATGCTAGTACCACAATGTAGTGATTATGCTAGCTTCTAGTAAGTTTTGAAATCAGTAAGTATGAGTACTCCAACTTGTTTCTTCAAGACCTTGGATTAGGCAATAGTTTCTTAGATATGACACCAAAAGAAGACAGCAATGGCAACAACAACAACATCAACATTATATATACTGGAATCATCAAAATTATATATACTGGAATCATCAAAATTAAAAACTTTAGTGCTTCAAAGGATACTGTGAAGAAAGTGAAAAGACAGAGCACAGCCTGAGGAGAAAATATATGTGAATTATATATCTGGTGCTTGTATCCAGAATAGATAAAGAAATTTTATAACTCAATAATAAAAAGACACATAATCCAATTTTACAATTGGTGAAGGACCTAAAGAATCTACACAGATATTTCTCCAAAGATACACAAATAGCCAGTAAGCACCAGGAGAAGAAGCTCAACATTATTAACCAACAGGGAAATGCATATCATAATCACAATTATATATGACTTCAAACTCACTAAGATGACTATAATAAAAAAGAAAGATAATATCAAGTGTTAGGGAGAATATGGTGAAATTGGGATACTCATACACTGCTAGTTAGAATGTAACATGGAGCAACAGCTGCTGTAGGAAATAGGCTGGCAGTTCCTCAAATGGTTGAACATTGAGTTACTACATAATCCAGCAACTCTACTTCTAGATATATACCCAAGAGAAATTTAAAAAATCTATGCCCACACAATAACTTTTTGGAATATTCACAGCAGGATTATTCATAATCGTTAAAAAGTGGAGACAACCCAAATGTCCATCACCTGATGAAGAGATAAATAAAAAGGTAGCATATCCACACAATGAAATATTTGGCAATAAAACAAACAAAAAACGAAGCACTGATGCATGCTGCAACATGTATGAATCTTGAAAACATTATGCTAAATGAAAAAGCCAGTCACGAACGAACACATATTGTATGATTCCATTCATATGAAATGTCCAGAATGGGCAAGTCTATAGGGATGGTAGGTAGATTAATGGTTGCCTAGGGCTGGGGGAATGTGGATATTGAGAAGTGATAGTTAATGGGAGTGGGTTTTTTTCATGGATTAATAAAAAAATGTTCTAAAATTGATTGTGGTCATGGATGCACGACTCTGTGAATATACTATAAGCCACTGAATTGTACACTCTACATGGGTAAATTGTATGGTAAGTGCATTATATCTCAATAAAGCCTTTTACAAATAAGTAGAAGCTGTAGTTCTCAGAAAAGATTTTTGTAAATATATAACAAACATTCTAAAAATTATATGGTAAGGCAAAGGAACTAAACAATTTGAAAAAAGTTTAAAATGGTAGAAATTACTCTATTTGATGTTAAGACTTAACTTATAGCTATAGTAATCCATACAGCAAGGTATTGGCAAAGGGATAGATGTACAGATCAATGGAACACAATAGAGAACCCAAACAGACCAACACAAGTACACCTAATTTTGATAAAGTTGCAAAAGTAATTCAATTCTCAAAATGAAAAAAAAAACAAACTATAGAGATGGATAACAGACTAGTGGTTGCCAGGGAACAGGGACTGGGGTATGTGGAGAGGATGGGGATGGTGCATATTCAAAGAGGTAACATAGAGTTTTCCTTCACGTTGATGGAAGAGCTTTGTGCTGGTGTTTATATGAATCTACCAATGGGATAAAACTGCATAGAACAACACATACACACATACATGTAAATGAATGAAAGTTAAAAAATGGGGAAAACTGAATAAGACCTGTAGTCTAGTTAGCCGTAATGTATCAACATCAATTTCCTGGTTTTGATATTGTTCTACATCTGTATAACAGGATGCCACTGGGGGAAGTTGAATGAAGGGTACACAGGGCTATATACCATTTTTTGCAACTTCCTGAGTTGATAATTATTTTTAAAATAAAAAGTTAAAAATAGAAGTTGTAATATCAAAATCTACAAATATTTTATTCATGTAAAATTAGAGTAAATAGTAAAACGAAGCTTATTTTGAATTAAAAAATATTATAGCATGGAGGTATATATTTTCTTTGCCGTCTACTTTTTCATACCAACATGCTATCTTATTAAATTTCTCTTTTCTCTGTAAGAACAAAGAGACTTAGAAATGTTTGAGACTTAGGAAAAATACTATTTTAATCAATCTAAGTGTCTAAAATAATATTAAACTTTTACATATGATTTGTCTGCATGTTGTTCAAAATCATTTGGAAAGCCTTAATTAGAAAATTTAATGAATGGAGCACAAAAAGTACCTTATTTTTGCTTTTATTAAATTGTAGTTATTGAAAACTATGCTTGCAAACCAGAAAATGTTGAAATTTATTCCTATGCAATCAATCTAGGAGGAAGCTGAACAAGTTAAACAATGAGAACCCTAACGGTGTACAGGATTTAATTTTCAAATTTGATCATTGTATTTTGGAATATCTTGACATCTAGCCAATCTTTGATGGAGTAGAACTCCTACTATGATTTCATAAGTCTATTATCTATGTCAGAA
Source organism: Balaenoptera musculus (assembly GCF_009873245.2). Taxonomy (NCBI): domain Eukaryota; kingdom Metazoa; phylum Chordata; class Mammalia; order Artiodactyla; family Balaenopteridae; genus Balaenoptera; species Balaenoptera musculus. Next base: position 64,018,848 of record NC_045790.1, read on the forward strand.
TGAAATGAAAGTGAGGAAGCCTACATTTTGCAACATCAAGTTTTCACAAGGTAATTAAAAGAATCATAAGTACAATTTATTTGATTATATTTTAAATAATTTTTATTAAATCAAGATGCACAGAATGGAGGCCATAAGACAGTACCTATGAAAATATTTGGGTTGAAATAGTTATACATTTCAGTACAAAAAATTATAACTGAAAATGTTTTTATTTAGCAAAATTTACCGTGAACTTCCTTGTATAGAAAACTTGCTTTTTCAATTAAAAACATTATGTGGTCTACAGGGTAAAGTCACTGAAAGTATCAAAAATTTCAAAGTTATTAACTATAAAATGCTACTTTGAAGGAGACTTTAAGCTATTTTTTAAAAATATGGCCATATTAAAAAATAGAAATTAAAACACAAAAATTCTGTAGAATATTTCCACGGGAGGCATTTATCCTATAGTATGATTGAGAGTATTTTGATTAAAGTATGTTTCCTTCTCTGTTATAAGCCTACTATAATGTATGCTATGAAAAAAATAAAAATTAAAACAAAATATGAGCAAAAAATGTTAAACAGCCAAGAAACATTCAAAAGACAAGGAAATTCTCAAGGGTTTGGTACTGCAACAGCTCTGATATCTACAGTAGAACAAATCACCCTGAAAACAAAAAACCAGGAGACAACTTTAAACATAATATTATCCTTGAAAACAGAAATGTGAAAAAAAATCAAGTAATTCATATATTCCCTGTGGTATTAGCTGACATCCCATAAATAGTGTATGTGTTTCTTGATACAGAGCAGACTCATGGCATAAGAGGAAAGGAAAGGAAAAACACAGAAATGGGCGGGTTTTATTTTCTGCTTTTTTTTCCCCACAAAGCCTCAGGCTAAAGTCCATTCTTTAGCCCTCATTACTTGTATAGCTCTGGGCAAGTTACCTAATCTGGGAACTTGGTTGCCTCATTTGTAAAATTAAGGAAACGGTGATGGTGATGGTGATGATGGTGATGATGATGATGATGATGATGATGACAATGACACGATGACGACAACGAGGATGACAACACCACCACCCACACTTCTCTAGAAGATAGTGGGGAGGTGTCCAACAAATCCATTTCCCTTATCTTACACAGGAAGGAGGAACTTGTAGGACTCAGGAAGACCACTGTTGCACTCGCTTGCGATCAGGTGACTGAGTCCCGGCCAATGCAAAATGGGCAGAATTGGTGTGTACTTCATTTAAACCTGGCCATGAAAACCTCCTGTGCATTGCTTTCTCTCTCTCCTCCCTATTTGCTGATTGGATGTCAAGACTCAAGACAGCTTTGGAGATCACAGGTTGAAAAACTCCCTGCCTTCCATCTGCGCTGGTCTTTGAATGACTGCATGGAACACAGCCTCTCACTGAGGATTTTATGTACATGAGAAAATAAATTTCTCGTGGGTTAAAATTTTTTTTCTAAGTTATTAACTATAAAATGCTACTTTGAAGAAGATTTCAAGCTCTTTAAAAATAATAATATGGCCATATTAAAACTATTTTCTCTAGGAGAAATATCAGTGATTGGGTATTAGAAATATATTTGGCTAAGAAATTGCTTATAAAGAATGTGAATAAATACCAAGAATAATTATTTTGCATGTTATTTTTAGTATTCCTACAATCAATATACATTTTAAAAATTTGGTTTATATTAACTGATATGTGTTATTTTTACTTTAAGAATTTTGTATTTGGGGACTTCCCTGGTGGCACAGTGGTTAAGGATACGCCTGTCAATGCAGGGGACACAGGTTTGAGCCCTGGTCCGGTAAGATCCCACATGCCACGGAGCAACCAAGCCTGCGTGCCACAGCTACTGAGCCTGCGCTCTACAGCCTGCGAGCCACAACTGCTGAAGCCTGCCTGCTTAGAGCCTGTGCTCTGCAACAAGAGAAGCCACTGTAATGAGAAGCCCGAGCACTGCAATGAAGAGTAGCCCCACCTCGCCAAAAGGAGAGAAAGCCCACGCACAGCAACGAAGACCCAATGCAGCCAAAAATAAATAAATTTATAAAAAAAGAATTTTGTATTTGAAAATCGTTTTAATAGAACTGTTTTCATCTAGTCAATTAATATTTCAAAATCATGTAATTTAAATTATTTTTGTTGCTCATTTTAATCTCAAATATATGCCAATATGGACAAGAAGCTTTAAGGTCATCCTAATGAAAATGTTCTTTTTAGGAGAAATTATCAGCAGTTTATGAACTTAGAGCTCTCACATACTAAATTTCACAGAAAATTATTTGAGGCTTGGAGATATAGCTAATACTCTCTGATAGAGGCAGGTGGGGCAGGGTCAGTTCAGCAAAGAGTATGGCACAGACCTTGCTTGGGAAGGAACTCTAAAAGTCAATATTGGCCACAAGAAAAAAAAGAAAAGGGAAAAGAAAAGCCAAATATTTGGAATTAAATGATTCTTTTCCAACAATGGTGGTTTTTCACCCATGATCTTGGGTACATCACTGAGCTTCTCTGAGCTTCAGTTTCTTTTTATGTAAAATGGGAATAGAAACAATAACTATGTCTCAGAATTGCCATGAAAGAGCATGTGTGAAGTTCTTAGTAAACCAGAAAATTATAGGCAAACTTTGACTCAAAACAATCAACAACGCCAGTAGCAGACCTTCAAGAATCAAATAAGGAAGAGTTTTTGGAATGGCCTTAGGATGCCTGGGGAGGATCAGAGAAAGAATGGAGAGAGTAGGCAGGGAGACCACCCAGGATTCAGTCAGTTCTTCTAACTAGACCTTTGGTTTGGTATTTGACTTTCATGGCAGTGTGGGTCGTTTTGTGCTTGGCCAGGAGTTAGAAGACAGAGCAGCCTTCTGCATTCATCCACACATGAATTTTGGGGTCTTCCTTGTCTACCTCTCCACCCGGTACAGCTCAGCTGCCCCTCCGTCCTAAACTGGGAATTACAGAACCCTATGCCATTGATACATTACTAAAATGCATCTGTGTGACACCATGTTCCTCCTCTTGCTCCATGACATCTGTCTTCCCTAAGGTGGCTGATGTGGACAGAACCCACCAAGACAGACCCACGGCCATGATTTAGGTGCTGACTGGCTTGGCTGTATTCTGGTGATAGATGCCTCCTACCTGGGTGTATTGTGTCCTGGGCTGCCACAGTCATTTCTGTGAGATTTTTAACTTGAGCCATGTTTGTTCCCTGGATTAGAATGCAGAGGCATGGTGTTAAATCTCCACTGGTTAAATATAATCATGTTCTAGGGTTGAATTCTTTTTGTTTCAAAGTCCTTGCATTTAAAACTGGTTACATTTTGCTGTGAGCCCTCTACCCTCGCTCTTCAATTCCACCTTTTCCTATCACTAACCCCACCCCAGAGCCCTATTTCTTTGGGGTCCCAGATCAGCTTGCCTTTCCTGTGTGGTGCTAGTATTTCATGATTCTCTTAGCAGATGGACCAGTCCTGGAAGTGGAATTCAGTCTTCCCCAAAAGCTCACTTTAGAATCAATTTTCAGAACAACCTATTAATGACTCATAATTATGAGCCAGAGAGAGACTCCACTTTCTCAGCTTTCATGGTAGACAGAAAAACAAACAGACAAACAAAATTATTACCTACAGTGACTTGAGCAGTGCCTACATCAGAAAGAAAAGAATGGAGAAGCACTGTCATCAGGGTGCTTAATTTACTATTCCAGAGGACTGAAAACAATTCAGCAAGATACTTAAGAGCATAGGCCTTGGAGTCCAACAGACTCAGTTCTGATCTGTTCTAGACTCCACTGTCTTGTGTAACTTTGCACAAGTCACTTTTCATCCCTAGATCTCAGCTTCCTATCTGTCAGATGAGAATGATATTGACGGCTACCTCATGAGGTTGACGTAAGGATCCACTGAGATGATGCATATAAAGCACCTAACATGGAGGCTGTACAAAGTAAGTACTCAATCAAGGTAAGTACTCAATAACTATTAATATTACAAAGTATATAATCCACTCAAATGCAATATTATAAATTATATAACTTACTGAGTTCCCTGAGAAAGGAATGAGTCACCTAAGACCATGCTCTGGGTTAATGGCAGAGCATGAACTTCCACTAAGCACTCATTTCATTTAGCATTTACTGAAAGTCTACTTTGTGCTAGGCACTGAGCTAAGTGCTAGAGGTGCAAGGATGAATGAGACAAGGTCAATAGCCCCATTGAGCCCGGACATTATTTATCAGAGGACATGAACCATGTGTGTAAAGAGTTCAAATTTGTTAAGGGAAGTAATAGAAGTACATTCAAAGAACAGAATTAGCTGGAGTAATTCTTTCTCAGATAAAGTAAGTCTTATAATAAAGTCAATAAGAAACTTAGTTTTGAAGGATGCCAAAAGGCAAAGTACAGAAAATAGTATCCCAGGAAGAACAAAGAGTATACAAAACATAAGCAAAATGCATGAAGGTCTGAAACTCCATGGTGCATGTGACAAAGTTTTTTAAACTTAATTAATTAAACTTGCTGAGGTACAAAGTACTATGTAGGATTAGAGACAGCAACCTGCTACAATGCTCATCTTCTCACCCTTGTGTCACTGTGATGGGCTCTTTGGGAATTGAAACCAAATCAGGAGTTATAGAAAAGTTTGAGGACACAATTATCACTGGTGATAAATACTTTTAAGGAAGTATCCCCAACACCTGGCCTAGTACCTGGCATATAGAGTATTCAAGATACATTTGTTGAACAAAGGAAAGATAGAAATTGGGGGCAGTGTTTTGTGGGAAGGAGAGAGGTAGGATGGGAGATTTGCATCTCCACAACCTGGTACCAGAGGCAACTCTTGGAATCACACAGAACTGAGCTTGTGTCCTACTTCTTCCATATATTACCTGTTTGCCCTTAGGCAAATTGTTTATCTTTTTGATACCTACCTCAAATTCCTCATCTCTAAAATAGGGGTAATAATACTTATAGAAGGTTTGTAGATTGACAAGAGACTATTTAAATCATTTAAAATCATCCTGGTCAGTACTTGACCACTTCCCTTTAAAACTTCAATCTTAAATCAGTCTTTCCAGAGCTCAATTTTAAATCTCAGGTTATGTCTTATAACAAGACAAATTCTAAGGGGGAGGGAATAAGTGAGACAAGAGTCCCCAAAAGGACAAGTGGAACATGAAAGCAGAGCATGAGAGCATACTTTCATTTAGGACCAGCTCTGCGAATACTCACTCTACCAATTTATCTGGAACTGGTAAGTGTATTCCTGGGGAAAAAGTTGATATGTTAGGGATAATGATGTTCATGGAATGATCTGCAGGTTGTAACAATCTGTGATTCTAACCAAGGCAATGTTTAAGCTGATCAAAGAAATCAAGCGTCCCTTTTGCAGCCCAGCTCCCTGCCTTGTTAAACATTGCCATTAGTCCAAGAGGCTTACTCACTTCACCCTAACTTTATTTACTGATTGTAAGATAACACTCCTTGGTAACTGAGCAGGTGCTATTTGATGCCAGAGAGGCACAGAAGGAAGCAGAATTTATCCCTGCAGTAGCATCCCCATTAATCATGTAGACAAGACATGGAGATCAGATGCATTCTTCTCTGTTAACAAGCAAAGACAAAAGCGGTTATGGGGCTATCTGTAACCAGGACTAGTTGAGTGAAGCTGTGAGCAACTCATGGTGGGTTGTTTTACCTTTCATATAGTCCCCCCTGCCCCCACATACACACCCTCTCTGAAAGGTGTCATTCACTTATGACACTGCCCATACTGTTCCCACTTGACCAGGTTTGACAACTACCACCCATTTCTGAGAGATTTTCTTCCCCTCTAGTGCCTTTTGTGGTCACCTGTAATGGAGGATGACAAATAATCCTTCCCTCTTCTCCCTCGTCCCCAAGCCTCCACCCAAAATAAATTGTTAGTCATGAGAAATTTTTTAAATAAACAAACAAAAAACAAACAAAAAAATCTAAAAAAGTACTGTGACCACAGAACTGTGACTAATATTGGAATTTAGCAAGAAGTCAGTTCTGGTTTCATGAGGCTACACTAAGAATCTGGGAACATTTTGCTACTAAAGCTCATGATGAATGACTCTAGGAAGAAAGGGCTGCAATTTCTAATGTCATCTTTTTCAGTATCAGTTTCATGTCATTGGTAATGGGAAGTGACATGTAGGCATGTAGCAGACTGTCTCCTTGGCTAACAAAGATAAGCTACTGTCATATCAGTCCTGTCACCATAGAGCTTCTGGTTTGTAACTCAAATTTGATTCAGAAAGGGGAAGCTATCAGGAAAGAATAATAAATCATTCCATTTCCTCTGTGTTTAGATTAAACCCATCAACTCTCCCAAGAGGCTAACCAATGTACACCTAGCAATAAAAAGAAACTCAATCCTGTGCACTTGAGCCAATTCACTTTTGGTAATTTTTTTTTCACATAATTTCAGTTTTCAGAAAAGTTACAAGGATGATACAAATAATTCCTATATAACCTTTTCCCAGATTCAACAACTATTTACATTTTCTTCAATTTATCATTTGCCTGCTTGTGCTATGTGTGTGTGCCTATGTGCATATGCAGGTGAATGTGTGTAATGTCTTAAACACTTTGAAAGAAAGTTGCATACCCCTACCCCTAAATACTTCAGCATGCATTTCCTAAGAACACTGACTTACTCAGCTACAGTACAATTATCAAAATCAGGTAACTTAACTTTGTTATATTACTATTATATAATCCACAGATCATATCCAAATTTTGCAATTGTTCCAATAATATCCTTTAGATCTTTTTTCCCCTCAGTGCAATATCCAATATAGAACCATTCATTGCATTCTGTTGTCCTGTTTCTGTGGTTTATTTTAATCTGGAAAAAGTTCCTCAGTTTTTCTCTGTATTTCACAAGCTTAGCACTTTTAAAGGTACGGGCCAATTATTTTATAGATTGTTCCTAAATTTGAGTTTGTCTGTTTTTTTGTTCACAATTAGTTTGTGGTTTTTTTTTTTTTTTCTGTCTGAATATCACACAAGTACCACTGAAAAAAAAGAAGCAGAAGACTCTGGAGCCCATAGGAAACCAGTTATCTTGTTCTTATTCCTACCACCCTGAATGGAAACATCTCCTAACATACAGAGCATAGATGTGTTCTTCAGCAGGGTATTTCTTTAGTGGTAGAGCCAGCCAAATTTATCCTGAACTAAAGGCTTTTCTGGACCTGCCTTGACAAAGTTAAAAAGCAAGTTTCAAGAGAATCAAACTGATTCTAAATAACTGGATTCCAAAACAAATCCCAACAATATTGAAAAGAATTTTTAAAAACCCAGCACCCAACAATGTGAAATTCAGAATTTTTTCATCCAATCAAAAATTATGAATCATACAAGGAAGTTAAAAAATATGACCCACACCAGGAGCAAGAAACAATCAATAGAAATAGACCCAGAAATGACATAGAACTGGTAGACAAGGGCATTAAAACAGAGTAATGAAAGATATAAAAATGCACAAAATTTTATAGATGAAAAATGCAATATATGAATAGAAAAATTAACATCAGATTAGACATTGTAGAAGAAAAAGCTGGTGAACCAGAAGACACAGCAATAGAAACTATCCACAGTGAAACAGAGATTAAATAGACTGAAGTGATGAACAGAACATCCATAAGCTTGTGGATCAATATCACACATTCTAACATATGTTTAATTGGAGCCTCCAAAGAAAGTTAGAGTGGGGAAGAAAAAATCCTTTAAAAAATAATGACATTTTTTTTCCAAATGTGAAGAAAATCATAAACACACAGATCCAAAATAGTCAACAAACCCCAAGCAGAAAAAACAAGAAGAAATTATCAGTAAGGCATATCACAATCAAATTTTTAAAAACACATGATAAAGAGATATTTTTAATGCACCAGAGAAACAAAGATAAGACTGAAAGGAGGGTTCACATTAGTAGCAATGAACATAAGAAGAGAATGTAATGATCTCTTTAAAAATAACTGTCAGTGAGGAATCCTACACCCAGTGAAAAATCTTTCAAAATCAAAGACAAAATGAAGACCTTTTCTAACATAACCAAGATGAGTCACCACAAGAAGAGCAGCACTATTAGAATTACTAAAGGAAGTCCTCAGGCATAGGTAAATGACACCAGATGGAAATTTGGATCTACACAAAAGAAAGAAGTGCTCAGGAAATAATACATAGTTAATTATAAAAGACATTTTTCTCATTATTTTAATTTCCTGAAAAGATAAATGATTACTCAGAGCAATAATAACAACACTAATAATGAGATTTATAACATTTGCAGAAATGCAGTCAATGATAAAAATAATATCTGTAATATTGCCAAGAGAAAGTTAAATAGAAATGCAATTTTCATATGAAATTGTGAAATCAAAATACATATTTTATAATATGTTAAGCATGGGATGAATATTATAAACCCTAGGTAACTACTAAAAAGCAATGCCAAAATATATAGATAACAAGCCAAGAAAGGAGATGGAATTATACAAATATTCAATTTCTCCAAAAAAAAGAGGGAAAAGCTACCAAAAAAAAGATGGTACAAATAGTAGTGGCAAGATGGTAGATTTAAACATAATCATGTTGATAATCACATTAAAAGTGTTCTACAAAAAGCACAGATTCCCAGATTGATAAAATAAAAAAGACATAGTTTTAAGCTGTCTACATTAAACCCATTTTAATATAAAGACAGACAAATGTCAGAAGTGAAAGAATGGAAAGAGATATACTATATAACCACAAATCAAAAGAAAGATGACAAGGCTATATTAATATCAGACAAAGTGGATTTTAAAGCAAATAATATTACCAGTAATAGAGAAGATCATTTCATAATGATAAAGATGTCAATTTAACAAAAGGACATAACAATCTTAAAAGTGTATGCACTTAATAACACAATCTTAAAATATAGTAAGCCAATAACTAGTAGAACCTAAAGGTAAAAGAGACAAATAAAAAAGTTTATAGTTGGATAACTCATCACTTCTGACTTAATAATTGATTTTTTTTAAAAAGTAGACAGAAAATCAGTATGGATATAGAAGACTTGAAGAACACAATCTACTTGATGTTTATTGAACAATATATGTAACAGACATTATTTTCAAGTGCACACAGAACATTTACCAAAATAGACCAGATTCTGGGCCATAAACCAAGTACCGTACAAAGTATACTGTCTTATCAAAATATAATTAAAAGTCAATAATAGAAATGTTCATAGAAAATCCTTAAATACTTGAAAATTAAATGATACATTTCTAAATAAACCATGGCTCAATGAAGAAATTTAAAGGAAATTGGAAAGTATTTGAATTTCATAAAAATGCACACACAACATATCAAAATTTGTGGGATACAGCTAATGCAGTGTTCATAAGAAATTTTATAGCATCAAATGCCTACATTAGAAAAGAATATCGCAAGTCAGTTACTTACACTTTCACATTAAGAAACTAGATAAAGTGGAGCAAATTAAATCCAAAGTAAACAGGAAGAATGAAATTTTTTAAAAAAGAGGAGCAGAAATCAATGAAACATAAAAACAAAATGAAGTAGATAACACGAATGAATCTAAAAGCTAATTCTAAAGATAAATGAGCTGGATAAACTTCTAGCAAGCTGATAAGGAAGAAAAAAGAGAAGATGCAAATTACAAATATTAGGAACCAGAGAAAGGACAGCACTACAGATCCTATATACCTTAAAATTTTAATAAGGGGATACCATAAGGAAATTTCATGAAAAGAAGCCCAACAACTTGATGAAATCAACAAATTCCTTGAAAGATACAAACTACCGAAGCTCAACGCAAAACACATAGGTAATTTGAAAAGGCTTGCATCTATTAAAGAAAGTGAATTGATAATTTTTAAACTTCCTAAGAATAAAACTCGTTGCACAGATGGCTTCATTAGAAAATTCTTTAAAACATTAAGAAACGATGCAATTATATTCAAAATCTTCTAGAAAATACAGTAGGAAGGAACACTTTCCAGCTCATTGATGAGACCAGCATTGCCTTGACACCAAAACCAAGGAAAGAAATTACAAGAAAACAACAGAACAATAACCCTCATGAATATATATGCAAAAATCTTTAACAAATATTAAGCAAATTGAACCCATCTCTGTAATTCAAGGTAAGTTTGGAAACATTTGGAAATCATCAATGTAATTCCTCATGTTAAGAGTCTTAAAATGAAAATACATGTGAACAGCCCAATACTCATAAAATAAAGTTGACATTTAATATTTTTTCATGATAAAAATTTCCAGCAAATTAGGAATAAAGGGGAGCTTTCTCAGTCTAATAAAGGACACCTACAGATAACCTACAGTTAATATTACACTTAATGGGTAAAGACTGCTTTCCTTCTTAGATGAAGAACAAGGCAAGGATTCTGCTTTAATTATTTCCATTCAACATTATGCTGTAAATCATGGCCAGAGCAATAAAGCAAGACAATAATAAATAAATGAATGAATGAAATAAGTACTGGAAAGGAAGAATTCAAACTGTTCTTGTTCACAGAGGACATGTTCATCCATGTTAAAAACCCTAAGGAGTTTCCAAAAAGGCTCCTAGAAATAATAAGTGAGTTTAGCAAGATTACAGTATACTAGGTCAATACATAAAAGACAATTATATTTCTATACATTAGCCACAGATGATCCGAGTTTGAAATTTTAAAAATACCATTTGCATTAGCATCAAACATGAGACAAATAGAAATATATTTAGTAAAATATGCATAAGTCATATTCACTAAGAATTGCAGAATATTGCTGAGACAGATTAAAGAAGACTTAAACAAATGCAGAACTATATCATTTTTATGATCAGAAGATTTTATATTTCCAGAATGTCTGTTTTTGCCAAATTGACCTATAGATTCAATTCATTCATAATCAAAATCTCAACTGATTTCTTTATAAAAATTGGCAAGCTAATGCTAAAATTCATATATAAACTCAAGGGATTCAGAATAGACAAACTAATTTTGAGAATGAAGAACTAAATTGAGAGACTCACACTATGTGATTTCAGTACCTACTCTAAAGCTACAGTAAGTAAGACAACTTGGTATTGGCATAATGACATACAGATCAATGAACCAGAAAGTCCAGAAATAAATCCATACATATATTGACAATTGATGCTTGACAAGTGTGCCAAAATAAGTCAATTGGAAAATTTTTTTTTCCAACAAACTGCACTGGAATGATTGTAGCTCAATATTTAAAAAATTAACAGTGACCTTCATCATACAAGACTGAAAAATGTATCACTGACCTAAACAAAAGAGCTAAAACTATAAAACTTCTAGAAGAAAACATTAAAAAAATGTGAAACTTTGGGTTAGGCAAAGATTTCTTAAGTAGGACACAAAAAGCACGAAATATAAAAGTTAATGAATTGTATTTCTTCAAAATTTAAAACTTTACTCTTCAATAGGTAAGAAAAAGAAATGGCAAACCAGATAGATAGAAGGATACCAAAGAAAATATATGGGTGGCAAATAAACATATGAAATTATGCTGAAACTCATTACTCATTAGGGAAAGGCAAATAAAAAACAGAATGAGATAAAATACACATCCATTAGATATGGCTAAAATTAAAGATTGACAATATCAGATGTTGCCAGGGAGGTAGAGCAACTGAAAGTATTCCACACTGCTGATGAGAATGAATAACAGGACAAGCATTTTGGAAAGCAGTTTGACAGTTTCTTATAAATTTAAGCATACACTTACCATAAGACTTAGCAATTCCACATCTAGGTATTTATCAAGAAAAATTTAATATATGGTCACACAAAGGTCACACACTGCATATGAATACGCAGAGATTTTAGTCTCAACTTCCCCAAACTGGAACAAAGCCAGATGTCCATCAGCTTGCGAATGGATAAACAAATTGTGGTTTAGCAATAAAATGGGATTATCTAATTATCAATAAAAAGGTATTAACTAGCAATACTTTCAACAATACAGATGAATCTCAAAAACATAATGCTAAGTTGAAAAATATCTAGACACAAAAGATTGCATACTGTATGATTCCATTAATATAAAATTTTAGAAAAGGCAAAACCATAGTGAAAGGAAAAGAAAGGAAATAATCAATGATTGCCAGAGACCAGGAGTTGGTAAAAGGGCATTGACTACAAAACAGGTACCAGAAATGATGAAAATATTCCATAGCGTCATAGTACGGATGGTTACATGACTTTTTACATTTGTCAAAACTCATTGAATTATATACTTTAAATTGATGAATTTTATTATAGGTAAATTACACCTCAAGAAAGCTAAGAAAAATAATTCTTTATCCATGAATCCTAGAATCCGTGTGTGTGTGTGTGTGTGTGTGTGTGTGTAAAATAGTCAAACTGAGACCCAGAGGTAAAAAGACAGAGGATATTTGAAATAATATTGCCAAATGTTTAGACCCTGATATAAATTCAAAAACTATTTTTCTTTTTTTAAAGATTTTTCTATTTCTTTTCTTTTCTTTTTTTTTTGATGTGGACCATTTTTTAAAAGTCTTTATTGAATTTGTTATAATATTGCTTCTATTTTATGTTTTGGTTTTTTGGCCCTGAGGCATGTGGGGCCTTAGCTCCCCAACCAGGAATTGAACCCGCATGCCCTGCATTGGAAGGCGAAGTCTTAACCACTGGACTGCCAGGGAAGTCCCCAAAAACTATTTTTAAATGTTGCTAATTAGAATATTTGAGATCATTATGTAGTCAAAAATACAATTCAGAACTTCATCTCACAGGCAAAAGTAATTCTAAATTATTTTTTAAATTGTATTAAAGCTGTTTGAGATACTTTAAAAATAAAAAAGGGTAAAGGAGAAAGGAACTAAGATTCTGAGTTAAAACTATGTGTTAAGTTCTTTCAATGTATTTATTACCTCATTTAATCCTCACAAGAACTCTGAAAGTTAAACTCAGTTATCAGCTCGGGATATCAAGCAGCTATAGATGTGGAAGTGACTCAAGTTTAAGTCTATTTGACTCCAAATCTTTATATCCAGCAGCTCTTATTTTCCATATGCAGGAAGACGGAATTTTATTACAAGGTCATATAAGATCTAATAGACACATCTACATTTAGAAATTTTCTGAATGCCCCCAAGTAAAGATTAGGTTTTTCTGCATTCCATTTGCCAACCATTGTGCTGGGTACTTTGTCATATTTCATTTAAGCCTTTTAACAATCCAACGGTCTAAGCACTATTACTATAGCCATTTTGCAGGTGAAGAAAATTTCATATGTTTTTATACAGCACTAAATTCTTCATTCTTTCTACACCAATTACTGCTCACTTTCATAAATGACTTTCAGTAGATTTAGGGTCTGTAACTTACCACTAGAACCAGTAACCACATTCTTTGACTGCAAGTCAAATACTTAGAAGTCATGGGTATACCCAACATGATATTCCTTCATATTGAGCCTATTGGGCATAGTTCACTTACCCTTCCCATGTACCCAACCTCCCTCCACCTGTCATTGCTCTGTAATCTCTCTCCTTCACGTATTTCCTGCCATGACAATTCTCTTCTTTACCTAATAGTCTTTCCTTTAGTGTAGAAAACCAGGGTTCTGCAAAGCATGACCCTTGCCCATGTTTATTTTGTAACCAGCCCCTCCTTCTTTTTCTCTTTAATATTTTCCGGTGAATACTAACATTAGTTGATAATTCTATGTCACAGACATAATTTCCTATCCCTCTGAATTTCCTTTTACTCAGTTCCTGGGCTTCTGTAGGTAGATAATAGTGGTATTCCATTGGGTGCTGTGGCTAAGTTCTAAAGTCAGGGCATAAGAAAAGAATTTGAATAATATCAGGACTTCCCTGGTGGTGCAGTGGTTAAGACTCCACGCTCCCAATGCAGGGGGCCCTGGTTCAGTCCCTGGTCAAGGAACTAGATCCCACATGCATGCCACAACTAAGAGTTCGCATGCCACAATTAAGGAGACTGCATGTTGCAACTAAGAAGCTGGCGAGCTGCAACTAAGGAGCCCACATGCCACAACTAAGGAGCCCACCTGCTGCAACTAAGACCTGGCACAACCAAATAACTAAATAAATTTTTTTTTAAAAAAAGAATTTGAATAATATCAAATTTTCTCTTGAAAAATTGTTAGAAAGGAGTCACACTGCAAGCAAATGTACAATTTTCCAGTGAATCCATCAGAGTTAACTTTGGAAAATAATTTACCATTTCTTCGGCTGAGCTGTAGTTGCTTGTATTAATGGGCCATTTTATACAAAAACACGTATCTGTATATTTAATAACTAGAATGACTTTCAATGCAGCAAGATGTTCTCACTAAGAGTTACATGGGAAGAGAGGTCACCTAAGGCTGGAGGAATCTCTCTCTCATCTCATGCTCACTGGATAGAATGGTAACTGATAAACCTGCAATTACTGTTATTTTTTATTCCTCGTCTCCCTCTCTCCCTTTTCACTTTAAACCTGGAGTAGTACAAATAGTTGAGTTTGCACACATTATATGCATTTATGATGCAATGGCACTACATAGAGATATAAAGAGCATACTATATAATCTCTGGTGAGTGTGCAGCCCACAATTTAGGTTTTATGGATGACTGGTGTGATTCTCTTGCCCCTCTCTGAGGAACAGTTGTCCAAAGGATTGGAGAAGTTCACCATGATGCTAGATCACTATGTCTAGGACTTACAGGTGAACTGTTACATCAGTCTGCCCTTTTCACACTCCGGGCCAAGAGTTAGTGACATCACCAACTCATGGATAAAGTCTTGATCTCCACGTGGCATGATTTGGGGGCCTACTGTCTCAATTTCCTCATCTACAAAGCAGAGGCTGTAGGAGGTCAGTGATTATTAATTTTGGTCAGATACAAAGACATCTATTTTAAGGGTCTGTTTGGATTTTATTCACTTTCTTCCAAACTTCTGGGTCTTGAAAACATCATCAGATTTTTCCAAAATCCTATTCCCTCTTATTGTTTAAAGCTTTCTTTCCTTTGAAGGCAGTTTAATCCATGTGTTTCTGATTGATTTTCTCTTAAAACATCAGTGTATTTTTTCCCTAAGAGGTAATGGTATCCAAGAAGCCTTAAAATACACTTCCACAGAAGTTTCTTTTGCTTAGTTTTCCCTTTTTGAAACCTGGAAATTATTCTTTGCCAAATATAAATTAACTCAGACACCAAAAAGTTTGGGTTCAGGTTGAAACTTCATATCCATGAATTTTAAATAGCTTCTAAACTTGGCACAATCTATGCTATATTTGGCCTTTTTAGCCACTGGCTAAAAAAGACAGTCCCTTGATTAAATGAATTTTGGGATCTAAATAATATGAAAAAGCTGAACAAAGGCAGCTAATGATAAAACATTGAATGTCATCATGTGACAAAGGGAAAGATCCAAACTCCTTCTCAGAAGTTTCGGATTGACCATGGGTGCTATTTAAGAAGTTCACGGGCCACTTGCTTTGCTCCCAGAAACCAAATACTAGAATTTCAGGGGATTCATCTAAGTCCTTTGTCAAGTGTTCCTGATCATAAAATTCCAGAAAATAGGGCTGGGAGAAGCACAAGTTCATAGATGCAATCCCACGCTGTTGTATAGTATTATAATCCTTACATTGATTCTATCACCCTGCTTAGTTTCCTAGGATTTCAACAGTGAACTCTACAACAGCTATGCAAAAGAGAAAATTCTACTTTCAATTGTCTTTTTCTGTAGTCTCAAGCAAAATACACATTTTCATGGCTGTACCTGACAAACTGTTTGGTTGTGACCACCTTCACAATCCACTCTCCCCAACAAGCAAGACTTGCTGGTCCAAAGCAACAAGGAAACTGAAAAGTTCTGAGTTAAGCTAAATCACTAGCGGTGTGTGTCAGTTTCCCGTTGCTATAATATTCCCGAGTCCACCATTCCATCAGCTTCAAAGCTCTTGATGACACCTGAAAAGTATGGAAGCCAACCCAATAGATGTAAAAATGGACATAGCACTTCCTACTTCAGGCACTCAATAGAGTAGGGTTTTCTTCTGAGAACATATGACAGTCTGCTCATTCACTGCCTAGTGATCGAAAGCCACCATCTCTCATCAAATATCAACCCTTCCTACTTGTTTCCTGGTATACTGCTTATTCCTCATCTTAAATAACTCACATTTGCCTACTTCACATTTCTTCAAATTCACCTTGTGTTTTTACCACTCCACACATGACCCTGATGTTCCCATAGCCTGGAATGCCTTTCCCTGTCTCTCTGCCTATTTGATTCCTACTCATCTTCAAAGTCCCACTTACATGCTGCCTTTCTTTACTCCCCAGCCACACATAGCCCTAACCAGAATTCACTACTCTCTACACTCCAACACTACTGTGTTTAATACCATTATTAGTAGTACTTACAGTTTAATTAGTAATACCGCTAGGACTTTACAGGTCTACCTACTCTACTAAAACATGAATTCCTTGAATTTCCTGAATGTCTTATTCATCTAAAAATCTCCAACAACTGGCATCTAATAGACTTTCAATAATATTTTTTTAATTGAGTACTCAATAGGCAATTAGCCATGTACTGGATCCTATACAACAGTATCATGAAAAATACGATTCTTTTTTTTTTTCTTTTTTTAAATTAATTAATTAATTTATTTATTTTTGGCTGTGTTGGGTCTTCGTTTCTGTGCGAGGGCTTTCTCTAGCTGCGGTGAGCGGGGGCCACTCTTCATCGCGGTGCGCGGGCCTCTCACTGTCGCGGCCTCTCTTGTTGCGGAGCACAGGCTCCAGACGCGCAGGCTCAGTAGTTGTGGCTCATGGGCTTTGTTTCTCTGCGGCATGTGGGATCTTCCCAGACCAGGGCTTGAACTCGTGTCCCCTGCATTGGCAGGCAGACTCCCAACCACTGTGCCACCAGGGAAGCCCAAAAATACGATTCTTGATCACAAGCTCTCACATTCCACAATACATTATACAGATATTCTATGTCTTACAATTGGGTTATGTCCCAATAAACCCATCATAAGTTGAAAATATCATAAGTTGAAAATGCATTTAATACACCTTACCTACCAAACATCATAGCTTAGCCTAGCCTACCTTAAGTGTGTTTAAAACACTTACATTAGCCTACAGTTGGGCAAAATCATCTGACACAAAGCCTATTTTACAATAAAGTGTTGACTATCTCAGGAAATTTATTGAATGCAGTGCTAAAAGTGAAAAAAAGAATGGTTGAAAGTGTATCAATTGTTTACCCTTGTGATCACCTGGTTAATTGGGAGCTGCAGCTCACTGCAGCTGCCCAGCATCACAAGAGAGTATCGTACTGCATATCGCTAGCCTAGGAAAAGATCAAAATTCAAAATTCGAAGGCCAGTTTCTACTGAATGCATATCACTTTCGTACCATCGCAAAGTCAAAAACCCTAAGTTGAACCATCATAAGTCAGGGACCATCTGCATAAACACAGACATTTAAGTCATTTATTACCTAAGACAAGGTTGACAATCGTTTTTCTGTAAAAGGCCAGATAATAAATATTTTAGGCTTTGTTGGCTACACGTGGTCTCTGTCACATACTCTTCTTTGTTTTCCTTTACCATCCTTTAAAAATGTAAAAACCATTCTTAGCTTGCAGGTTGTACAAAAACAAGCCAAGAGCCAGAATTGGCCCAGGGATGTAATTTGCCACCCCTGATCCAAGACAGAAGAACCCAATAAAACTTTCTGTAACGTGGAACTGTTTTTTCTACTGCTCAACATGGTAGCCACTAGCCATATGCAGCTATTGAGCATGTGAAATAGGCTAGTCCAACTGAGAAACTAAATTTTAAATTTTACTTCACTTTAATTAATTTTAATTTAAATAGTCATATGTGGGTATTGGTTTGCCTACGTGAGTAGATTGTTTAGAGATAATTCAAACTACCAACTCCCTGAAATTAGAGTAGAATATTTGGGAGTAGACTCAGGATGAGTAGACTATTTGGGAACCAGACAGTCAGCAACTAGAAAATGTAACTGTGATGATGGGTCTCCTTACTCAGTATGATACAAGAAACCAGAAAGCCCCCAAAGCTGTCTACATGTCATTAAAAACAATCTCTGTCTGTGCACATTCAGAGCAAGGGAAAGATTTTCAGAGCTGGTGGCTATATGAAGTTGCTTTAGCTGTTAGGATTCAGAACGTCAAGATTAATCCTTATCATCTCTAAGTAGCCCCAACCTGATAAACTTGAAAAAATAACTTTATTTTTACCTGCAGAGAAAAATGTTTCCAATTCCCTTAAGGCTTTTAAAGGCCCTTGCCACCTCATCACATTTCCTAAGAAAATACTGCCCTTCAAAATGGTGGGGGCCTAGTCCCTTAAGAACCACAGGTTCAAGTGACAAATGAGGTGCATGTGCTTTGCCTCAGCTTAGTTGAAGGCATTTGTTATAGTGTTAGCCTAGTGAGGGACCATGTGATGATAAGCTCAACAAGGAGGGGGTCAGACAAAACAGGAAGGTGTTGATGGATGGTGAGAAAGCAGTGGATCAAGGAATTTGTGGGTCTCCCTGGTCAAAGAGCTTCTCAGAGGAATATGAGAGCAAGTAAGCTGGAAGTATAGGAAGTGGTATATGGAGCAACTGGATTTCAAAGCAGACTGGAATTGGAGCAGCTACTAGTGATGACAAGGTCTAAGATGAAATTTGGCTGCAGTGCCGTGGAAAACAGCATGTCATTGGAAATGAGGAAGTAAAGGAATGAGGGTCCAGGGTTTGAGTTGGGTCATCTGCTGTATATGCTGAAGACACGAAAAAGGATGACAGACTTAGGGCCAGGAACCAAAGTTTTCAGAGAACTAGGGATGGGGGTGTGGTGGCATAAACCAGTTTTAAACAGAAGCCAGTAAGATAGGGTAGTAGATGGTACAGCCAGACTACGTTCCTCCAACTCTATTTACATGCCCAGCTACCTCCTAGGCAAAAGCTGGAGTCAGAACATAGCATCAGCTTGTGCTAAGACCTCTACCAATTAACAGTCTCTGCCTTAGTTCATCCTAGGTCAAGGCCACTTCCTGTGTTAGCCCTTAAATACAATAAGAATCTCCAATGTTATCCCAGTCTTCCAAAGGCATCCATCCTGAGTACCTGGAGTTGGGGACTCTTTTCTTTTGAGAGAGACTCTGATAAGGACTCTTAGTAGTCAGGGCTCTCCAGAAAAACAGGGAACACAATCAGTAAGGGGTGTGTGTGTGTGTGTGTGGGTGTGTGGGTGTGTGTGTGTGTAGAGCGGGGGTGGGTGTGGGGGGCTGTTATTTCAAGGAACAGACAACTCCCCAAAATCTGCAGGGTAGGCTCACAGGCTTAAGACTCAGGGAAGAGTTGATGCTGTAGTTCGAGTCTGAAGCCAGTCTGCTGGCAAAATGTCCTCTTCCTCAGAGGAAGTCAGTCTTTTTCTTAAGGCTTTCAACTGTTTGGATGAGGCCCACCCTCATTACAGAGAGCAATCTGCTTTACTCCAAGTCTACTGATTTAAATGTTAATCTCATCCTAAAACATACCTTCACAGAAACATGGATGACTGAGAGTGGGAAATTGATATAACTTAGGCAGGATTTTAATTTAAATATGTACTACTTCAATCAAACTATGTTTGCTAACTCAGAAGATATCATTCCTTGCCTCCAGGCAAAGTGGACCAATCCCTTGCATGAGGATATTTGTGGACATTCTGTCATACTTGTCAGTCTCAGCTTTTTATGGAGTCACCACTTCTTCTTTTCCTTATCTCTTTCTCAAGGGAGTTGTACTTTCTCATTACCTGACCTAATCTCTGGTTTTATTTCATGAAAATTAAGTGCACTTCTGCCTTCATAGAGTATGCTCACCCACCAGGAGACACAGATAGGTAATTTACATATCTTTAAAGGAGGGTCAAGTGAAGTCCTCCTGAATTCAGGACCTCCCACATCTGGGTTTGTTTTCAGCAAGTTTCCACTGATCTCTCATGAGTGCAGAAAGATGCTAGCTACTCCTAAACTTAAGAGTACTACTACATGTATTACAGACATACCTCAGAGATACTGCGGCTTTAGTTCCAGACCACTGCAATAAAGTGAATATCGCAATAAAGGAATTCACATGAGTTTTTTGGTTTCCCAATGCATATAAAAGTTATGCTCACAGTATACTGTAGCCTATTATATGTGCAAGAGCATTTTGTCTAAAAAATGTACAGACCTTAATTTTAAAATACTTACTATTGCTAAAAACTGCTAACCATCATCTGAGCCTTCAGTGAGTCATACTGTTTTTGCTGTGGAGAGTCTTGCCTCAGTGTTGATGTCTGCTGATCAGGAGGCTGGCTGCTGAGGGCTGGGGTGGCTGTGGCGATTTCTTAAAATAAGACAGCAACGAAGGTTGCCTCATCGATTGACTCTTCCTTTCATGAATGATTTTCTGTAGCATGCATGCTGTTTGGTAGCATTTTCTTACAGTAGAACTTTTTTTAAAAGTTGGAATGAATCCTCTCAAACCCTGTTGCTACATTAGCAATTAAGTTTATGTAATATTCTAAACCCTTTCTCGTCATTTCTACAATCTTCACAGCATCTTCACCAGGAGTAGATTCCATCGAAAGAAACCACTTTCTTTGCTCATTCATAAGAAGCAACCCTTCATTTGTTAAAGTTTTATCGCGAGATTGCAGCAATTCAGTCACATCTTCAGACTCCGCTTCTAATTCTAGTTCTCTTGCTGTTTCCACCACATCTGCAGTTACTTCCTTCACTGAAGTCTTGAACCCCTCAAAGTCACGCATGAAGACTGAAATCAACTTCTTCCAAACTCCTATTAATGTTGATATTTTTACCTCTTCCCAGTGAATCACGAATGTTGTTAATGGCATCTGGAATGGTGTACCCTTCCCAGAAGGTTTTCAATTGACTTTTCCCAAATTCATCAGAGGAATCACCATCTACAGCAGCTATAGCCTTAGAAATATATTTCTTAAATAAGAAGACTTGAAAGTTGAAATTACTCCTTGATCCATGGGCTGCAGAATGGATGTTGTGTTAGCAGGCATGACAACAACATGAATCTCACTGTATATCTCCATCAGAGGTCTTAGGTGACCAAGTACATCATCAATGAGCAGTAATATTTTGAAACGAATCTCTTTTTCTGAGCAGTAGGTCTCAACAGTTGGCTTAAAATATTCGATAAGCCATGTTATAAACAGATGTGCTGTCACCCAGGCTTTGTTGTTCCATTTACAGAGCGTAAGCAGAATAGATTGAGCATAATTCTTAAGGGCCATAGGATTCTCAGAATGGTAAATGAGCGAAGGCTTCAACTTCAAGTCATCAGATGCATTAAGCCCTAACAAGAGAGTCAGGCTGTCCTTCGAAGATTTGAAGCCAGGCATTGACTTCACCTCTCTAGCTATGAATGTCCTACATGGCATCTTTTTCCAATAAAGGGCTATTACATCTACATTGAAAATCTGTTATTTAGTGTAGTCTCCCTCTAGAATTATCTTAGCTAACTTTTCTGGATAACTTGCTGCAGATTCTATATCAGCACTTGCTGCTTCACCTGGCACTTTTATGTTATGGAGATGGCATCTTTCCTTAAACCTCATGAACCAACCTCTGCCAGCTTCAAACTTTTCTTCAGTAGCTTCCTTACCTCTCTCAGCCTTCAGAGAATCGAAGACAGTTAGGGCCTATCTCTGGATTAAGCTTTGGCTTACGGGAATGTTGTGGCTGGTTTGATTTTCTATCCAGATCTTTCTCTATATCAGCAACAAGGCTGTTTTGCTTTCTTATCATTTCTGTGTTTATATTTAATTTCCTTCAAGAACTTTTGCTTTGCATTTACAACTTGGTTAACTGTTTGGAGTAAGGGGCCTAGCTTTCAGCCTCTCCTGACTTTTGACCCATCTTCCTCACTAAGCTTAATCATTTCTGGCTTTTGATTTAAAGTGAGAGATGTGTGACTCCTTCTTTGACCTGAAAACTTAAAGACCATTGTAGGATGAATTGGCCTAATCTCAGTATGATTGTGTTTTACAGAATGGGGAGGCCCAAGGAGAGGGAGAGAGATGGGGGAATGGCCGGTAGGTGGAACAGTCAGAATAAAAAACACATTTATCAATTAAGCTAGCATTGTTACATGGGTGAGGTTCATGGCACCCCAAATCAATTACAATAGAAAATCTAAGATCACTGATCACAAATCACCACGACAAAAGTAACAATAATGAAAAAGTCTGAAATATTGCAAGAATTACCAAGATATGACACAGAAACATGAAGTGATCAAAAGCTTTTGAAAAAATTGTGCCTATAGACTTGATCAATGCAGGGTTGCCACAGACCTTCTAATTGTAAAAACAATGCAATATCTATGAAGCACAGTAAAGTGAAGTACAATAAAACAAGGCATGCCTGTATATCTTACTGACTATAGGCAATTGATTATTGCTTTGGCAGAAGCCTATTACAATGCACAGTGCCTGGCATATAGTAGCATCTTTTATTCTTGTGTTGGAGATGAATACTTGAAAACAAATTCCTCGACAGTGACAATCTTTGTCTAGAACTGTGTGGTACCTGCTGCCTGAGTTCCAATGGAGCTGTTATTAAAAAATTGTGAATTTATTGCCTGACCCCTGAACTTCTTAAAGTGTTCTCAGTGGAAACTTTAAGGAACCCAAAGGAAAACAAAAGACCATCCCCGACGTATTCCCATTAATGTTGGTCATATAATTCTGCATGTATTGAGTAATGTCTCATCTTCCAGTATTATATAGAAACTTGGAGGACAACTGACCACCCAAGGAGGCTGCCTTATGAAGAAACAGTCTATCTTTGATTGACAGAGCAAGCCCAACATGGAGTATAAGAGTGAACAGCATATGCAGGCCATCTGGGAAAAAAAGGAAGAAAATTATACCTTTTAGACTCATGGGCTAATAGTAAGAGGAAGCTGGAGTGGCCACGGAAGTATGAGGACACAGTCAAGTTCAAGTGAACCTCAAAAATGTGTGGATGGAAAACTGGTTAGGTGCACTGAACAAGCAGTGAAATTCTTTTCATCCCACATCCTGCAGAGAATCCTGGTTTTAAAAGAATATTCTGCCATTCTGGAAACGCTAAATGCTCTCATCCTGGAAAGGAGTCATTTTGCCAAAATATACCTTATTTCCACCAATCTTGCCTTTCCTTCTCTTATCTCTAATGTTGCAACTTCAGTAAGAGTCAGGCTTTGAGTAAGAATAAAGCTTATGAGACTGCCTCTACTCGACGAATTTCAACAGTTCCACTTAGACAAATTATTAATTGATGTATTACTTTCAAATTCTGTTGTGTTGAATTGGCTTAATTCCCCTAAGGATTATGGACAACCTAAGTCCAACTTTCTGGGAATTTCCCATTCAACCAACAGAGTGCTAATAAGCACCAAGGAGCCAGAAGGAACGCATTGTGTCCAAGGCAATGCTACTTCTTTTATTTCCAATACTCACATCTATGTAAGGTAATTCAAACTGAAGACAAAATTCTCCTAGCCTTTTCCCTTTTATTCATAATCAAAATATACCAAGATAAGGACACTTAAAACCAGTACTGTTTTCTACAAGTGGATCATTAGCAATTGAGTATGACCCCCCAAAAATGATTAATTTCACCACCACTTAAGGACACAGGAAAAAATAATTTCATCTATTTATTTATTTAAGTCCTTTCTTCAAGAACAGAAAAAATATGAGATTCTGAGTTGTATTAGCATTAGAGGAGAGTTTCTCAATATGGAGGTCTAAGGACCCCTGGAAATCTGTGGAGAGATAGAATTCAGCTGGCCTGTGAACTTAAATGAGAAAAAAAATTGCATCTTCATTTTTGCCAACATCTAATTGAAACTTAGCATTTCCTTCAACTATGAATGTTGACTACAAACCATCGTAGTATTAACAGTACCTGTGACAGGTATTTTCATATCATATTACATTTTTTGTAGATATTTCAAAATATCATTAATACTTATCACTGCTTCAAAATTATAGTAATTATTAAACTCATCATGAGATTTGGTTTTTAATATATTAATAAACATATTTCTGTATCAAAATTTTTATTAATTTTATAACTGTGTTTCACTGTAACTCATTTCCTTTGTAATCATATATGTTTTATGAGTTCAAAAGCATTAGGAGAAGGTGCCCATCTACAGTGTCTGAAATTGAGAAAGACTATTTTAAAAAATTCTGCTTCTTAATGGTTTTCATAATTTCTTTTTGAACTTTACAGAAACATTTCAGGAACTACTATCTCTGCCACTACAACTAGATTAACATGTTTCTGCTTACTTTCACCTCTCCTTCTCTCTCCACAGAGAACACTTACTTCACAAGGGTTTAACTCTTTTTCTTTCTGTTCTCCAGCTATATTTGCTCAAGTTGTAGCTCTCAGATTTATATAAATTTTATATTTAGATTTAGCAGGTATTTTTCTATTCCTGAGTTCGTTTTGGTTCGTTTTTTGGGCAAGATGTCATTAGGGAGTTGATTTTCAAGAAGTGCTCATGAGTGTTTATATTCCCTGATTTCATGATATTTTGAGATGTCTACAACAAATGTAATTTGTTTGCATCTGTCCTCAAATAGATTAAAATCTTAAAGGAGGCTTGAAGGGGGAATGAGCACACAAAGGCTGGGTGGGCAGAGGAGGAGGGGGGAGGGAAGATAGAGTGATTAGGGAAGACTTTCAAAATCGAAATTGAGCCAAGCCTTGAGAAAGGAGCAAAAGTAAGCTCATCGGAGAGAAGAGAGAAAGGACATCTGGGCAGGGGCGTGGATAGCAGCAAAGACCCAGAGGTAAGGGTGCTTTTGGCCTGTTGGAGGGACAGATAAGCAACCAGTCTATCTGGAATGTGTGTGCTGAGGGGGCTTATGTGTCAGAAAACTGCCATACATCATCTGACACAGTTTTGCACCATTTTGGCCATGGGAGGTCAATTGGCACTTGGTCTCCTAGGGTCTCCTGATTGATAAATCCAATGGCTGCTACTTAAATCCCTTTGCCCTTTGATCTCTCTGAAGTACTTAACAATCCTGAGTACCTTTCTTTTTGAAATTCTGTCCTCTCTTGGTCTATCAGTTACCTTCTGAGTCTCTGGCCTCTCTGTCTTGGTCTCCTCTGTATCATCCCCTTCATCTGGCCAGTCCTTGACTGTGGTGCTCCCACAGGGTCTGTCATTGGCTCTGTTCTCTTCTCCTTCTACCATCTTTCCCTGGAAAGCTCCTCCATCTACTCTCACCATGTTACCTACCACCCCAAGGCCAATGACTTCTAACTAAATATATGTAGTGCAGGCTGGATCTCTCCTGAGCCCCAAATCCCTACGGATGGGACATCTCTACCTGAGAATCCCAGTTGCTCCTCACATTTGGCATGCCCAAAGCTAAACTTGTGCTACTGTATACATAATACATAACCAGTAAGGACCTACTGTATAGCATAGGGAACTATACTCAATATCTTGTAATAACGTATAATGGAAAAGAATCTGAAATATATATATATATATTCATATATATAAAGCTGAATCACTTTGCTGTGCTCGTGAAACTAACACAACATTGTAAATCAGCTATACTTAAATAAAAATTTTAAAAATTTAAAAAATAAAAAAATAAACTTGTGTCCCCGCCCTGCCCACCCTGCTCTTTTTCCTATGTTCCTCATCTCAGCGTGACTCAGAGGTGGAGGGAGAAAGAAAAGCAAAGGGATAGGGAAGAGACAAAGGGCTCACGAGTCCTGTAGGGCTCTTGTATGTCTTCCCTTCCCATCCCAACAACTAACACTTTAGGTCAGGCTCTCTTCCATTCTCCCCTGTACTCCCATACCAGCCTCCTGGTTGCATCTGGGCGTCTATTCTTGACTTGCTCTAA
The DNA here is from genome assembly GCF_009873245.2 of Balaenoptera musculus. Taxonomy (NCBI): domain Eukaryota; kingdom Metazoa; phylum Chordata; class Mammalia; order Artiodactyla; family Balaenopteridae; genus Balaenoptera; species Balaenoptera musculus. The sequence continues at coordinate 64,044,881 of NC_045790.1, forward strand.
TCCGTCTTCCACAACTGATCACAAAGATTTGGTAAAGCACGAAACTGAGCATTGAGCTTACCTTCGTGGCCCACCTGCCCAAATTTATTTTTCACCACCCACATCCTTGTAAACTCTCTTCCACACACAAATATTTTTTTCTAAAATCAAACAAAACTTTTTTGATAACCTCAAGCACACTCTGATCTCTGACTTCAGACTTTTCCCACGGTACCCTGGTTCTTACCTCCCTTTACCTGGCCATTATTCACTGGCCCTGGAGGGCTCATCTTAGAAGCTCCTTTTTCTAGAAAGGCTTCTCACCATCCAGCCTGCATTAGGCCAGCCGCCTCTGTTCTCCCAGAGACTGGGTGTGCCCCATGACCCTCGACCCACCAGACTCTTTTGTAATTCTTTGTCTCCAGGCCTGCCTACCCCTCTAGCCCCTAAGCTCAGGGACACCAGAAACTCTAGTCTCTGTCATTAGGTCCTGGCTGCACACCTGGTGAGTAGTAGGTGGGTGTTCTATAAATATTACTTATTTTAAGATCATCCCCCACATGATGGCATTTCTGGAACATCTGAAATCCAATAAAGACAACAGGACAGAGACTTGAAATTAGGACTATTTCAGAAAATACAGGTGGATGGTTATTATAACAATACCTGCTGGGTGCCATGTGATTTATTCGGATTTCAGAACTCAAAGCTGTCCTTCCCCTCAGAGAACTCACCACCCTGCCTAACAGATACTTTTAAATAATGCAGATTGAAACGACCTGAGAACCCCGAGGGCCTATTGCTCACTCCTCCTGCATAGGTCATCTGGGGGGCTCATTCAGAAAACGGTACCTTCATTTCTCCCTGCGCTTTGGGGACTGCATCCTGTCCATGAAGAGAATAACAAGGTTCAACCATACGGATGGGAATAGCATACAGAAGCCACCATCCAGGACCTGTCACTCCTGACCCGGAGGCTCTGTGTGACTAGGAGTCCTTCCACTCACATCGTTACAGTGGTTTGTCTTTCCAGCAAGATCTTATTCCTCGTGACTGTCCTCAGTCTCCATTTCTTAATTTTGCGGGGAGGTCCCTGTGCTCTGCTCGGTATTCCTTTCACGCTCTGTATCTACACCAACATGGAGGCACCAAACACAGGCTCCTTCTGTCCTCTCTGAAGCAAGCCATCTAAGTGAGGGTCCTGATAAGGAAAATATCCTGAAAAGCTCTAGCCTTTTACCAGGTTTATTTTTTTCTTCTCCCAGCACTCAGGGAACCCCCCAATACACCCATGCCTCATCTCCTTCCGCCTTAAACCCTCATTTGTCAGTTTCTACTGGTCTCAATATTTCTTCAGTGTTTGCAGATGGAACAAAGCATTTTGCCGGATACGCAAGGTGACCCCCTAGTGGTTAAAAGGATCACAGCAGGCTTCCTTCCTCATTCCTCTTCATCTTCCCACCACACCTGGGAGTCTCCAGCTCTGAGCCTCATTCTCTACATGTGTAAACTGGAAATAACAATCCTCATGCATCTGTGAGTCAAAGGAGAAAGTGCAAAGTACATTCGAAAACTGCAAATTTTAAATACTGCCTATAAGATAGAATTTGAGGGCAAAGCCCCTTTAAGAAACAGGTCAGCTGGGAAATTGCCTTGTTACTATAAGGAACACTAAACCATCACTGGCTAAATAATGCACTAGATAGAAACATTCAGATTTATCAGAGTACGTCTCAGGAAAAGTACTATATGTGCTTAAAGCCTTTTATAACCTGCTTGGAAGAGGGAGAACACAACACTTCCAGGGACATGCTAGAGTGACCACAGATGGACACTATACTACCTTCTAGGGAGGATGGGGCTGTTTTCTGCAGAGCTGCTGTTTTGCTGAGTGGGGTGTGGAGATGTGCTCAGAGCTGAATGACTCTGGACCATCAAGGAGGCATAGGGTGCTGCTCAAGCAGTCGGAACCTCCTTCCCACCCTTCCTCCAGACTATGCCAATTTTCTTTCTAAATAGGGGTTTAAAAAATATAAAGATTTAAAGGACCCCCAAATAATTAGCCTACCTGAATTGTCCCCATGTCTCCTCACTTCCAGGTATACCTGTTAGTGTAAAGTAGGGACTATCTGTATAAAAAGAGTAAATGGCAGCAGCCCAAGGGCCCTTGAGATGGGGGAAAAAATCTCTTCAGGTTAACTCATTAAACAAACCTTTAAATCTATTTTCAGAGACAAGAGTAAAACCAGTATGTTATATTTTCTGGGTTCTAGTGAGGTGCTATGGCATTGCATATTGTCTTATTAAAGGTATGAGATTGCGTTGTACTGTTTTAAATGTCTGGATGGGAGGGGTTATGTTAGCATATTATATTCTCTTTGGGGTGGATCCTTTTGCAGAACATCTTCAACAATGATATTATACGCAATTTCCTTCTGTCATGCTAATTTTAGGCCTACCAATGGCTTGTAGTTTCCCATCCAGGCCCTCCAAGAGAGCCTACAGGTGATGTGCAGAAATTGAATGCATTCCTCCTCCCCATCACCTACAATTGCAGCCTATTTCTTCTGTAGAGCTTCACAATGCCCATAAAAGCTTGGATAATTGTTTGTTTGAATTCAATAAACTCTTCACTCATGTTAATGGGATTTTTCCAGCTGTCTGAGCTCCACCATGAAATTTCATTTCTTTTTCTTCTCCCCACCCCTGGCCCCACTGTGAGCCACCCATGAAATACTTGCGTCACAACCCCATATTTGCATGGGTCTCCAGTTACAGCTTGAGCATGTTCATGCTCATGGGACACCAAAAGGTGTATAATGGTGCTGTGCTGTGCAGTGACATCCAGGTAATTTCCCAACATATATATGCAACTATGCCCCAACTACTCTATACTTGGCAAAGTTTATACCCGAAAATCGTCCGAAGGATTGTGTCTTCTCTAAGGGGAATAACATTTAGTATGGTGTAGCTGATTTTTTCATTCTAAATTTCCATATTAAATGCCCAGAATGATGTATATCTATATATTGATAGCTATATCTATCTATATCTATCTATCTATCTATCTATCTATCCTCTGTTTCTATCCCCCAAACCAAGTAAAATCCTATATAATTTTGAGGAAGAGGGATGGAGTGGGGAGGGGGGTCAGAGGTTATGCTATATGTGTTGAACCCACTAAGTTCAATTATAGCAAGTCTTGTTAAGCATCCTTATTTACATTCTCCTGCCTCTTTGGACACTGAATTTGTGAGTTGTGGGTGGTCTCACATATATATTCTACCTTAATTTAGTTTTTTCCTTCCAGTTTTATTGAGATATAATTGCCATACAGCACTGTATAAGTTTAAGGTGTACAGCATAATGATCTGACTTACATACATCATGAAATGATGACCACAAGTTTAGTGAACATCCATCCTCTCATATAAATACAAAGTGAAAGAAAGAGAAAAAAATATTTTTCCTTGTGATGAGAACACTTAGGATTTACTCTCCTGGCAACTTTCATATGTAACATACCACTCTGCCTTAATTATAAATTCCAACCCAATTTATGACTCATCACCTCAAGTGAGAGAATGAATGATGACATCTGCTACAACACTGAGTAATTATTCCTCATGACTCAGCCTCCAAGTGGCCATAAATGTGTCTCTGTCATTAAGAACCACTCAAATGTGGTTGCACTAAGATGTAGGGTGTGAATACAACACATTTTTATTTGAAACGAACAGAAGCCATAATGTGAGAGATGGAGCATTTTCCCATATTAACAAAGAGTTGATCTACAGAAGTTGCCACCCCAATTTCTGTAATCAGTTTTCACTGAGGACCACAGTATTCTGAAATAAACTGGAATAATCACATTGAGATGACTGCTCCAGCTGCTTAACTGGAATCTCCAACTCCAGCTTAGTAAGAGTTATTCCTATTTAATTCTTTCACTTACATTTAGCAATTATTTATTGAGTTAATATGGTCTACTGGGGGAAAAGAATGCACATCTGGAATTCTGAGTTCTGGTCCCAAACACTAAATAGCAAACTATGTGAGCTTAGTCAATCACTTAGCTTCTCTGGATCCACTTCATCATTTATAAAAAGACAGGTTGTAGCTCACAGGGTAGTTGTGAATTTCAAATAAGACAATAGATTTAAAAATGCCACCAGTAAATTACTGCGCAATTATTATTTCCATTGTTATCATAACAGTCTCAAGACACTGAAAGCCATATAAAAAGTGTTAAAAGATCAAGAGCTCTCAAAGCAGACTGCTTGGGGACAAACTCCAGCTCTACACTTACTACCTATGGGAATACAGGCAAGACACTTAATCGTATGTCTGTGAAATGGGGCCAAGCATTACCTTATTTATAGGGCTGTTATAAGGATTGAATGAAATAAAGCCCATAGAGCCCTACACAATTCCTAGAACATTCTATAAATGTTCATTTTTATGATTCTACCAGACCATCCAAGCAGAGACTCAAGAAAGAGGCTATAAGAAAGACTGACTTATCTCACCATTTTCCATTAAGACTGATAACAAGACAAGCAAAACTTTGGGAGAATTCTCACACCTCCTCTTTTCCCATTTTCGTTACCCAATTGCTCTATCTCTGTAGTGTTTCCTAAAATTAAAATGAAAGGGTAGGGTGCATAAAATCTCTGATCTGAAAGACTGTGAATCTACTGTATATACAGTTGGCCCTCTGTGTCTACCAATTGAAATTTCCATCCAGTTAGTTAAATCCACAGATGTGAAACCTGCAGATATGGAGGGCCTATTGTATTCATTGTATTACACCATTTAATATAAGGAATTTGAGCATCCAGGGATTTTGGTACCTTCAGGGGAATGAACCAATCCCCTGTGGAGACCAAGGGAGGACTGTATATTCTTTTGGGTTTACGTAAAGAAAAAACATTGGTGTTGGGGAGCTTGCAATTCAATGTTTACAAGGAAAGTAAAACAACAGAATTAGCTCAGTGTCAGAATATCTAGAATGAGCTATATGATAAGTATCAGAATCTTAAAGATACTAAGGAGTTCAGAGAAGGGAGACATCAACCCAAACCAATTCCAGACAGTTCATCTCCATCCCAACGCACTTAGAAGGAGTCTAAGAAACAATAACGTAAAGGTTCTGGGTGAAGGAAGCAACTAAGTCATTAATAAAAGTCAGTGAAGACTGTCCCTTTCACACTCAGCCTAGCTTTGTCTCTTGAGTAGGGACTGTAGTAACTTTCATTGTCAGAGAGAAGTGTGGCCTTACAGGGCTAAAACTGAGCACTAAGAATACTAAACTCTACACAAGAATCTTAAAGGAATCTTAAGGGCATGGTAAGTTTCTTAAGAAACTATTTTTGTGAGATCTCTGTATATTTTCGGTGTAAAGTTATGTGAACATCATGTGGCTTTAAGATTTTGGACGTTGGTCTTTTTTTTTTTTTTAACATCTTTATTGGAGTATAACTGCTTTACAATGGTGTGTTAGTTTCTGCTTTATAACAAAGTAAATCAGTTATACATATACATATGTCCCCATATCTCTTCCCTCTTGTGTCTCTCTCCCTCCCACCCCCCCATCCCACCCCTCTAGGTGGTCACAAAGCACTGAGCTGATCTCCCTGTGCTATGCGGCTGCTTCCCACTAGCTATCTATTTTACATTTGGTAGTGTATATATGTCCATGCCACTCTCTCACTTTGTCCCATCTTGCCCTGGACGTTGGTCTTTTGAGGAGCCATTACATTTACAAAATTCAGATGTTGCATCTTTGTAATGAAATGACCAGCTATAAAGGGGGATTTTTTTTAAGCCCATCTCTGTTAATTGAACTTTTACATATCTCTGGGTCACTTACCAGTTCATACACTAATTCTGAATGTGTGACAATAAAGAGTAGAATTTGGCATGAAGAAATGTTCTAGCCAGAGTTTTCAGATACACTAAAAATGACCTCTGTTTCTAAGATGCTTTTCATCTAATATATGAGAGGAAACATCTTCCTTACATTTGAGTATACAAGTCTCTTGAGAACTCCTTTCGCAAGTGTCATCATCATCTTAGAGGCCTTCCCCTTTGTCCCTCTCTGTCTTGCCAGCTATATATACCAGAGAGTACTGCCACCTGCTAAGGATCACTAGGTTCATGTATTCATGTTTAATCCCAGTTTAGTGGCACTGATGCGTAGGTGAATTTCTGCATGAGCTCCAGGGATACATTTGTTGTGAAGAGAGCATTTTTAAAAAGGAATGTTTAAAATGCAATTTTGTTGCATCTCCTTGATGAACTGTTCCCTAAGTTTGCTTGTCAGCTCCATAACAAAAATGAAAACAGAAAACTGCCAATGGTTTAAACCCCAAAAATAAGCTAGTCCCTACTTGGCATCCAGTTACAACAAAAATGTATTAAAAATTGAAGGGATCTGAAAAATACTGGTTTCTCCTTGTGGCAGAAACCTCTAGCTATCTATCTATCAAAATCCTTTCTTTTTTTTTTTAATATCTTTATTGGAGTATAATAGCTTTACAATGGTGTGTTCATTTATGCTTTATAACAAAGTGAATCAGTTATACATATACATATGTCCCCATATCTCTTCCCTCTTGCATCTCCCTCCCTCCCACCCTCCCTATCCCACCCCTCTAGGTGGTCACAAAGCACCGAGCTGATCTCCCTGTGCTATGTGGCTGTTTCCCACTAGCTATCTATTTTACGTTTGGTAGTGTATATATGTCCATGCCACTCTCTCACTTTGTCCCAGCTTACCCTTCCCCCTCCCCGTATCCTCAAGTCCATTCTCTAGTAGGTCTGCATCTTTATTCCCATCTTGCCCTTAGGTTCTTCATGACCATTTTTTTTTTTTAGATTCCATATATATGTGTTAGCATACGGTATTCGTTTTTCTCTTTCTGACTTACAAAATCCTTTCTTTGCTTTGAGCAACAGCTAGACTATGATTCCCAACATCCCTTTTCGTTAAGTATGATCATGAGTCTAAGACTTCTCTATGAGAATGTAAGCAGAAATGATACCAGGCTTGACCTACAAAAACCTCTTATATTTGATTCTCCATCCTCTTCCCTTCCAGTTGACTGGTATATTTATCTCCAGGTAGGGTGGCCAACCATTCCATTTCACCAGGAGTTTTCCAGTTTTAGCAATGAAACTCTCCCATCCCAGGAAACCTTTTAGTCCCAGGCAAACTGAGATGGTTGGTCACCCTACCTCAAGGTGTCCTTGGAAGCTATATGTTGAAGATGGTAGAGCCACTATCAATCTGGGCCCCTGAATGACCACATGGAGGAGAGCTACCCTGCTACACAGCAAGACTGTTACTTGAGCAAAAAAAAAAAAAGTAACAAACTTCCATTTTATTGTGCCACTATATGTTTTGATTTTGTTTTACAGTGACATGGCCTACTTTAATAAACTCTAAAAGGAGAAAGCAGAGCCATGTCTAAGTAAAACCACAAGAAATAAACTGTAGGAATAAATAGGTGAGGGAGATTAAGAGGTACAAACTTCTTGGGATTCCCTGGTGGCGCAGTGGTTGAGAGTCTGCCTGCCAGTGCAGGGGACACGGGTTCGAGCCCTGGTCTGGGAAGATCCCACATGCCGCAGAGCAACTAAGCCCGTGAACCACAATTACTGAGCCTGCACGTCTGGAGCCTGTGCTCCGCAACAAGAGAGGCCGCGATAGTGAGAGGCCCGCGCACCGCGATGAAGAGTGGCCCCCGCTTGCCGCAACTAGAGAAAGCCCTCGCACAGAAACGAAGACCCAACACAACCAAAAATAAATATAAAAATAAATAAATTAATTAAAAAAAAAATAGAGATACAAACTTCTAGTTGTAAAAATAAACGAGTCTCGAGTATGAAATGTACAGTGTGGAGAGTATAGTCAGTCACTATGTGATATCTTTGTATGGTGACAGATCTTAACTAGACTCATTGTGGTGATCATTTTGAAATGTATAGAAATACCAAATCACTATGTTATTTAACAGGAACTAACATAGTGTTGTAGGTCAATTATACTTCAAAAACAAACTAACAAACAAAAACAAACAAATTGATAGAAAAAGAGATCAGCTATGTGATTACCAGAGGGTGGAGTGGGGAGGGGGAGTTGATTGAAAGCAATCAAAAGGTACAGACTTCCAGATGTAAGACAAATAAGTACTAGGGTTGTAATGTACAACATGATAAATATAATTAACACTGCTGTACATTATATATGAAAGTTGTTAAGAGAGCATCTATTGAGTATTTCTTCAATTTTGTATTTATATGAGATGATGGCTGTTTACTAAACTTATTATTTAGTTAATAATTTAATGATATATCTAAGTCAAATCATTATGCTGTATGCCTTAAACTTATACAGTGTTGTATGTCAATTATATCTACAAATAAATAAATAAGCAAACAAATAAATTGTAGGAACAATAGAACAACAGACAAAGGCAAATAATGGAAGAAGGAAAAGAGAGAAAAATGGAGAGGGAGAGGGAGAGCGAGAGGGAGAGGGAGGGAAGGAGGAGAAAAGAAAGAGGGACGGAAGGAAGGGAGGGAGGGGGGAATGGGTCAAGTGGGGTAACTTGATTTAGAGTTATTCAAATTATCCTTTTCATGAAAAACACATGTTAACAGGAACTAACATCAGACCCCCAGTGCTGAGTAGAGGTCTCCCATCACTGTTTTCTTCACACACACACTTCAGAGACCTACATACCTCTTCGTGAGGTGTTAATAATTACTGAGGTTTACTGGAAAAAGTACCATGTTTATATGTCTTGAGGTCAAAAGTTACAAACAGATAGCCTGCAAGAATGTCATTTACCGGCATAGCATTTTTTAAACTTTTAATTTTGAAAACCTTGAAGCCAGAGCATACCCTTCCCACAAACACACACACACTTCCTATTATATTGCCTTTGGCACAATATCATTATATAACTTTTCTCAACATGCATCTTAAAGCAAGAGTTTTCAAACCCTTTATTTGGTAACAGAAGTCTTTTTTTTTTCAATGAAATCTTGCTCACGTATATCCCTAATATATAAGCAGACGAAAGAGTTGCTGCTCTTTGAAGTGGGAGTGCAAGTTCAAGGGTCAAGTGTTCTCTTCCTTCCCTTGGTCCCCAAGGCCCATCTGCAGAATCCCCAAGACTCCTCAGAACACAGTGTGAAAATCCATGGAACCAAAGAAGTTCCATGACTTATTGGTGTTTCTACAAAAGGTCCAAACATCATATCTTGGTATTCTAAAGGTCTCCAAGATTTGGTCTAAAATCATTTTAGCTTTATTAAATAATCTACTCTCTAGCCCAATGGGACAATTTCTTATTCTCTAAACGTCCCCAGTTTCATGCTTCCAACTTCATACCTTTTCTCAGGAGCGTTCTTTTGGAGCCTCTTGTGCACTCTTGCCTACTGCTACCCTACCAAGCCTAATTGTCATCTTCTCCCTGAAGCCCCCACTGTCTCTCCAGCCAGGAAGGCTTTTTTGTTTCTCCTCTGTCACTCCACAGTGGCTTTCATGGGACCTGCACAGTCTGCTGAGTATCAAGGTTATTTGTAGAAGTCATGCCAACTTATCTCCTTTGCAAGATATAAAGCACTTTGAGGGATGGTAGTAGAGATACATAGCTATCAACCAAAATCCAGTCTTCACTTCGCCTCTAGTTAGAAAGTAGAAGCTGGGTACTTGTAGAGGCTAGATTTCCCAGTCTCCTTTGCAGCTCAGTGAATCTATGCAACTATGTTTTTGACAACAGATAGTGAGTTAAGGTGATTCTACAGCTTCTAGATCTGATTAAAATATGTGGTATGGGCTTATACACATCCTCTCTCCCCAGGCCATAAGCTGGATCCTGGATGTGCCTACATCCAAGCTTCAACCACGTGAGTGGGAACGACATTCTACTGAAGGCAGAACAAAATGCTGGAAAGAACCTGGGTCCCTGAATGACTTTGTGAGCCCAGTTTCCTTCTCATCCTGGACCACTCACCTCAGAATTGTTGGTGAGAAAGAAATGAGCATCTGTTTGCTTTCTGCCACAGTATTTGGGGACTTCCCTGTTATAGCAGCTTATCCCTGCCAATAGCACAGTCAGATCATGTCTTGTATTTCTGTGAATTACCCTCACATCTACCACAATGGTCTATATAAAAAGTTGCTCAAATGTGTCTTTTGAATTGAATTACTGCTCTAGTAATTTTCTATTAAATCTTGTGATATTAATTATAGTGCATTATATAGAAAGGGCTGTTTCCTATAATTTTAATTGATATTATCCACAAACATAAAAGTCCTATGTTTATTGATTGATGGTTTTGTCCCTCAGTTCCTGAGAATAAACAATTAATCTGACCTATGAATTAATATCACCCAAAGAGACCTGAATAAAGATGATATGAGATATAATGTTTTCAGGTTTCCTTATATTTATCTTCATGCCCTGTGTAAGGTGCATCAGTCAGACTGGGTTTTATGTTCACAGTATTGTTTCACTTCCCTAGAAACCAGAGAATGTGGCACAAATGGAATGTGGTCCTGGAGTTACTGCCCAGGCTAATCAGCTGTTGAAGCAAACAATACCGTTTTTATACATGGTCCATGATGATAATAAAGGCTATAAGAAAGAAAAATAATCAGAAGTTGAAGGACACTAAAACTATTATCACAAAGTAGCTGAAGTGAGAAAAATATTGCCCACAAGAAAAGGAGTAAAAACAATCCATCACAAGGAATGCACTTATGTCATCCTTCAGTCTTTCCTCCCCTTGGTTTCCAGGCTTTGCACTCTCCTGATTTTCCTTCAGTCTCAGTGATCACTCCTTCTCAGTTTCTTCTGCTGTTTTTCCTCTTCTCCCAGATATCCTACCACTAGAGTGAACCAGGCTCACATCCCTGGTCCCTCCACTTCCTTATAGATACACAGTCACTTGAAATCATGTCTCTGGGCTTTAAACCATCTATTTACTGAAACTTCCCGAATGTTAGCTCAGCCCATTCCTTTGAACTTCTGACTTCAATATCCAACTGTCTACTCAACCTCTCTACTTGAATGTCTAATAGCCATCTTGAACTTAGCATGCCCTGGATGAATTTGTGATCTTCCACCCACAACCCTGCTCCTGTCTTCCCATCTTACTTTGATGGCAACTTCACCCTTTGACTTTTACCACTAGGATTTCATTTTATAACATTTTCCCTCTCAGTTATGCATATCCATGGATCTCCTCACCATTCCTTGAATTTGCCGACAAGTTCCCACTCTTCCTTGGGCCTTTGCCCCAGCTGCTCTCTGCCTGTGGATATCCCCCAGATGCAGCAAAGCTAATCCCTCACTTCCTTCCAGTCTTTGATCATATGTCACCTTTTCAAATGAGGCCTTCCACAGCTACCCTATTTATAATTGAAGTTATATTTATTAAATAAGTGAACACATATTTCCTGAACACCTACTTTATGCCAGGCGTTCTGCTAGACCTCGAGGCTACAACCTTAACAGCAGACAAGGGCTCTGCTCTCCTGGACCTTGGGATCTAGTTGTGAGCTATAAAAGAAACACTCACAAGAACTCAGCTCAGGTTGCTACATGGTGTTACAGAAACAGGAAAAAGGATACATAACCAACTCTAATAGGGTGTAATGGAGGAGCATACTACAGGGAGAGGTTTTCAGAGGGCCAGCCTTTCAGAATAGCCTGTGGAAAACCTGAAATAATTATTCAGGGAGATGCAGAGAGGATCCCCCCACCCCACTAAATGAATTCAGTTCTCCACTCCATAATATTGACAAGGGTCCTGCGAAATGAAGGTTGTACACAGAATCAGGAGCCCATGGACTCCTATTAAAAAGAGAATTTAGCTTAGATGAAGCATGAAGGATTTTCTCTAAATGTTTCCAAATTTTAGTGTGCTTTGGGAGACAGATATTCAGGACACGTATGTACTGTAGAGCGTAGTAATATTCATGCAATGTTGAACTTCGAGCATTCAGAGGTCAGAGCTTGCAAGAAGAGCTAGGAAGCCGGAAGGCTAAACGTGAAAACTTACACAGCCCCTAATCCCCTCCAGCCCCTGCCCCATGAGCTCAGGAGCAGAATCAGGGTTGTAGAAGGACTGAAGGGTTTCGTAGACTGAAGCTGACCACAGATCTCCAGCACCTATAAGATGTCACCACTTTCACTGTTGGCTGTGTGTATTGCACACCATTTCTATAAATTGCAAGTCTTAATATAAGTTTTTGGAAGGAATGCTGGTCTTTTCTCTTGGATACTGCCAGGAGACCCATGAAAGAAGCCTCTGCTAACTGGCATGATACGAATTACCTGGAGAAAGTTACTTGAACAAATGTACTGACTAAAGTGTTACACAACCCCAAATGCAAGACAAAGACACGGGCCCACGGCCAGGAGTTTTGAAAGTCCCAAAAGAGGCAGGAAAATGTGCTCTTCCTTCTGCACTCTGTATCTCCAGAAAAGAGGCCACCCAACGAACTACCTTAGTTATAGTCAGCGCAGAAAGTGAAAAAGTACAGAATTGGCATATTACCTCTACTTGAAACAAGGGATATAATGCTATATGTCTCAAAGGAAAGGAACTCTTCAGTTCTGTTTTGCTTCCATCATTTCTGCCATAAAAACACAGACTTTTCAGACTGTAAAGGGTAATACTGACAATATATTTTTAAGTGAAAAAAATCATACTACAAAGCAGATTTTGCATTACTTCCCAAATTTTAAAATATAAACTTATGAACATGCATGTGTTTACATGTGCATGTATGTGAATGCATATATGCGTGTGTGCACACATATACATGTATGGGGCAATAGTCGAGGGAAGGCTGGAAAGATATATCCCAAGATGTTAAAAGTAATCATCACCAGGTATTGAGAATATGAGGGATTTTTTTCCATTTTTATATATTTCACAATCTACTACAACACGTATTACTTTTCAAATCAGAAAACCACATACAATGAACTGATTAAAAGGAGAGGTTTATTGCCAAATATGGATGAGAAGAGACAGAGGAAATGGCTGCAATGAATGAGTTGAGGTTTCCTGCGCTGCACATCAGATCCCACGGTACTAAAGGAACACGCAGATGTGGTCACAGAACCAGGGTAAGCAATCCTAGAGGAACTGTAGAAAGCAGGCGTGGTTCCAGAAGACTGCAAATTTACAAATGTTGTCCAGATTTTCAAAAGAGGCAGATTGGTGAATTTCAGAGACTCAATCCCAAGACATATGACATCAACCCTTGCATAAATTCAGGCAGAGGTTACTAAACAGATGGCTTCTGAGCTCTTAGCACAGGAAGTTGTAGGCTCCCTGGAAACACATCATGCCAAACTAACCTTGTTTCTTTTTTTGGTTGGACTAAGAGATTTGCAGGGGAGAGGGGCTGAGGCACCTGATAGTCTTCACTGACATCTGCTAACGCTAGAGCTTTCTCCACTGGCGGAATCAGGCAAACAAGGAGAGACGAGAGCAAGCACGCCCTCCAGGATGAAAGAGGCATTTGGGAAACTGACCACACGTCTAAGATGGGAGGAAAGGGGAGAAGCAGGTCGTGGTGCAGCTCCCTCTACAAGAACGCTTCTCGAGAAGCTCAGAAGACTGCTCCTCATCACTCAGATGTCAACTGTTCGGGGCCCCCCCGACCACCCAAATTGAAGTAGCCCCTCTCCAGCCTCTCACTGGTCACGCTGTCGATTTGTTTTTCCTTCACAGCATTTCTCCCTATTTATCTATTCACTTGTCTGCTGTCTATCTCTTTTCACTAGAATGTAAGCCCTGCATGAGCAAGAATGACGTCTATGTGGTTCAAAGCTGAAGGCCCAAGGCCTGGCACGTAGTACAATTCAACAAATAATTTGCTCAGTAAATGAAATCCGCTCCTACTCTGCATTCTGTCTCCTGGTGATATCCACAAAACCGCCTTATTTCAGAGAGCCGTGGCCTCCTTCCCCTCATCTGTGAGCACTAAGGCCTCCAAAGGGGCCTCCCTGCCTCCAGCGTCACTACATTTAATCCCTTCTCCTCACTATCTCACCACTGGGTCTGATGAGAAGCAAAGATATTTGGCAAAATTCCTCTCCCACCAGTAATGACAAGCACCAGGTATGAGGTGGATAAACGGTGGGGACGTTCTAGCAAATCATTCATAATGATTATTACAAACAAGGACTTTGGCCTCGGACTGCAATATGGAACATCTTACCCTGGCCCACACAGTTGGTTGCCTGTGGTTATCGTGGCCCACGGTCGGACAGACTTTCACCATTTCAGCAGCCAGACACATCCCTCCTCCACAGAGAAGAGCCAATCAGCAGGTTGCCTGTGGAGCAAAGCCCCTCCCTTAACACTTCCCCCCAGAAGGTAGCAGAGGTTCCCTCTCCCTGGGCCAACACAGCAATGGGGGAGACGAGACAGGTAGCCCCAGGATCTTAGAATTCTGCTGGTTCCTATGGAGTCAAGTTCTCCAGGGCTTCAGCTCAGCCTTCATAGTGTGACCATTACTTCAGTTTTATATTCTTTAGGCCAGAAAGGAAGCCACCTGGCACAGTTATTAAAGGGATAGATTCTGGAACCAGGCTACCCAGCCTCAAATCACAGCTTTACTGTTCACTCTCCATGCTGCTTTGGGCAAGATAGTTAATCTCTCTGTGCCTCAGTTTCCCCAACTGTAAAATGGGGATAGGATAGCATCTAACTCATAGGCTTTCTGAAAAACGAACATGAGTTAATAAATGTAATGGACTTCGAACCATGCCCATATATATTAAGCACTATATAAAGTTTTTGCCGTTGTTATAAATCTGAAAGCACCTAGTATTTCAGTAAATCATCATAAGGGTCCTTAGTATGTATTAGCATTTTTATTAATCACTACGCTCGGCATTAAATTCCAGCACCCACATTCGAAGAAGAACAAAGACAAGCAGGTACCACACCAAAGGGTAAGAAAGAGCATCTAGATCCACATTCTGTTTACACCACATTCTACCCGTGAGGCTTTGGTCATAGCATTAGGGCTGTCCAAAATTCCACTTGATCATTCCTTATATTAAAATAAAAAAAACAGGGTAACAGCAATTGTTCAGATTTTCTTATGGCATTATTGTAGATCTAGGAGAACATGCATGTACGGTGCTTTATAAAGAAAAAAGTACTATTATTAAGACATGAGGTGTTCTTACTCTCACCAGAACTTACTAAATAAGCCAATCATCAACAAAGAGGAAACACAGTTAGTTAAAGAAAAGAGCAACCTCACTGGTCCTCCAGGGTCTGCAACTAACTGGCTGTGTGATCTTGAGAAATCTTTTTGGGCTTCAGTTTCCTCATCTACAAAATAAGGTGGAAAATCACAAATGTCCCTTCTGATCTGCCTCTCATGGGAGAATTGCAAAGCAGGAGCTTTTGAGATACAGGTTTTGCATATGGCAGAGCACCATATAGAAAATATTCACATTATTAATTTAGTGATTAATTAATAATCAACATGTTAGTACATGATTGTTGGTTTCCACTAATGAGAACATCTAAAAAATGCCCTCACCAAATACAGGTATACAGACACTGAGTTATTACTCAGCAGGAATAATTTAATTCAAAGCATTATCATATAGTAAGAAGAGTAGGGTTTTGCAAGTTTATTTGTCAAACAAAATAATCAGGACTATAATGTATATAATGCTAAACTACTGCTGATGTGCAGTTCACTCATTCCTCAATTATTTTTGAGTGCCTACAATTTTCTAGATCCTAGGAAAAACAACAAATATGACAGGAAAGGTCCTGGGCTCACCACACTTGTTCTAAGAGTAAACTAGAATACAGATAAATAAGCACAATGATAACAAATAAGTACAAAAAAACTTGATAAATGGAAAGGTGTGCTAAGAGGTCATTTCTAGCAGGAGATGTGCCATATAAAAGAGGGTGGTCAGGGAAGATGTCTTTAAGGGAATGACATTAAACTAAAATCCAAAAGGTAAGAACAATCTACCTTGTGAAGGGATGGGGACAAGTGTGTCAGGCAGAAAAAATAGCAAGAGCTAAGAGCCTAAGATAGGACAGAGCTTGGAATGTCTGAGCAATTGAATATGGGGGAAGGTGACCAAAGCAATACGAATGCTGGGGAAAGAAAGGAGTCGAGATGAAGAGGCCGGATTGGATAGAACTTTGTGGGACATGGAACAAATTTAGCTGTTATTCTAAGAGAAATAACAGAATTTAGGCTTAATTGGGACATGACATCAGTCAACCTCTCATGGCTACATTCATGTAGACCATGACGACAATTCTTCTAGTGTTCCTATTAACCACTTCTCCATTGTTTGGTTTTTTGGTTTTGGTTCTGCAATTTGCTAACAAGCTCCATCCATTTTCTGGATGAATGTGTGGTATCTTAGATTATTCCAAAATACACCACATATCCAAGAAATCAGGTCTAATTTGGGTGACAGTTTTGGACCTGAAAGTTGATCAACCCTTCCCTGGATGGTCTTATGACTAAATAATCCCAGAGGCTCCAAGTGTCTTTCATGAATGCCCAAGGGTTGTCAGGGACAGACACAAGATCAATGGATGAAACTCGTAGAAAGGCAGATTTCAATTCAAAATAGGAAGGGCTTTCTAAAAGTTTAGTTTAACAAAATTGGAAAAGAGCAGGGGTTGACACACTTCTTCTGTAAAGGTTCAGATAGTACGCTTTTTAGTCTTTGCAGACCATACAATTTCTGTCCTAACTATTTAACTCTGTCTCTGTAGCAAAAAAGCAGCCACACACAATACATAAACAAATGAGCCTGGCTGTGTTCCAATAAAACTTTATTTACAAAAACGTGGTGGACTGGACTTGGCCTACAGGCTATAGTTTGCCAGTCCCTGGAATAGGCCAGAGAAGGCAAAATGACAGCTCACAAATGTCATCTAGCCCCTAGACATGTTTTATTAGGCCCAAACTGTGTTTTAAAATAGAAAACATTAAGCGTTAGAGGATTTTACAAAAAATCCAGATTCCTAGCTGTTCTTAAGAAAGTGGAAGATTAGTAACACAGGGCCCACATTCCTATGTGTCAACAAGTGTCAACAGTTGTCTGGAGCTGGGTAGTAGCTGCCCACTTTGGAGGGAACATGGGCCCTCTGGGTCACCACAGACCCCACCACAGGCCTCTCGCCTTCCCGACTTTGGGGTTTAATATCAGTTGCCACTTAGCATCATGCTCACCCATTTTTTTCCTTAGAGTAGAGAATTATTTCTCTGAACCTGCATCTATATCAAATGCAGGAAAATAAAAGACAGATTGAAAATGCCACATTTCAAGAAAAATGAGAACAGGCATATGGGTTTAATATGCAGACAAAGGATGCTGTGTTGAAAGAATCATTGTTTCTACTTTTCTGTTTTTCTTCAATTTTGAATTTTAAATATTTACATAGGGCTTCCCTGGTGGCGCAGTGGTTGAGAATCTGCCTCCCAGTGCAGGGGACATGGGTTCGAGCCCTGGTCCGGGAAGATCCCACATGCCGCGGAGCAACTAGGGCCGTGAGCCACAACTACTAAGCCTGCATGTCTGGAGCCTGTGCTCCGCAACAAGAGAGACCGCGACAGTGAGAGGCCCGCGCACCGCGATGAAGAGTGGCCCCCACTCGCCGCAACTAGAGAAAGCCCTCGCACAGAAACGAAGACCCAACACAGCCAAAAGTAAAATAAATAAAGTTATTAAAATATTTACATATTTACATATTTATATCATGTGACATCCTTACACCATAGCTCAGTAACCATAAAGATAGTTTGGATCTACTTTTGAATTTGATTTTCTTGTTCTGGGCCTATTTTATTCATCTGTTACCTGACCAGCTCCCACAGTAGTTGAGTTTGTACCCTTAGAATAGATCAGTATATAGGCAGTGGGTACCCCACCCCTGGAAGACCGAAAGCTGCTGAATCAGTCAACTGGAAATATTTACATTGTGGATGCTACTTTGGGCTAGAGGCTGTGTCTGATAATCTCTAATGCCTTGATCCTAGAATCTTGGCAGTCTGAATCCCAACCATGGCGGGGTAACTCAATTAATAGTGCAGTCGTTCTCACCAAATAATGGACTGGACAAACAGCATTCCATCTATTTCATAAATACAGACATAGGTACCAACTTCATGAACAGAGCTCAAAGTGAAAGACATGTGGATAATCTACTTAATCAAGGAAGAAAACCAAAATAACAATTTAGGCATAGGGCAGATGGTGGCCGCAGAGCAACTGAGGTAACCCCTTGATCCCACATGGAGCAAGTCCTCCCTTTTCTGTCTTTTGAGAATGATCAGGGAATACATGCTTCCTTCCCCACTGGACACCCAGCCTCTGGAGTCAGTTTTCATCCCACTCATTTGCTTGGCTACAGAGTCATCCAGCCTTTCTTTTTAATTTGTGCAGAATTAACCCCTTCTAAAAGGGGATATCAAGGGAATTCCCTGGCTGTCCAGTGGTTAGGACTCGGTGCTTTCACTGCCGGGGTCCACACTCGATCCCTGGTCGGGGAACTAATATCCCGTAAGCCTCTCGGCATGGCCCAAATAAATAAATAAATAGGAATATCAAAAAATGAGAAGGAAGGAAAAAGTTGGGGCACATACACAAACCTAATCAAATACTCTTCAGCTTAAAGAACATCCAGGTAAATGGAAAACTACTGACGCTTATGGTGACTAAAACGATTTATACTCAAACACAATGATTGTATGTGTGTAACAAAGACGTTGAGACTGATTGGAAACAAATACGCAAAAATGAAAGTTGTGGGAGACTAAAAAATTATGGGAGTTTGACATTGCTCTTAAATTCCCTGGAATTTTACATTACTTCTTATTATAAGAAAATAGAAGTGGCATAAAATACATCATAAAGAAAAAATCATTTCCAAACAAGTAAAGAGTACAATCTAGTGTGACTCTTGAATAACTGTGATGCCTTCTGGTCGTTTAAAAAACACAAACTGAGTTAGCCTTTTTTGCCAGTCGGGAATATGAAGACAGTAGATGAAACTGCTGAGAACATCTGATAAGGAAGCTTTGGGCAAGGCCTGTCACGCTATTCAGCAAGATTTTGTGCTCTGGTACTTGCTGAAGGAATTTCAGTTCACCTTTGGATTGTCTAAGGATGCCATTTAAAGTAACTAAGTTGCATATAATTAAAGTAAGTATTCTCTAGATGACTTTTATAGGACTAGAAAAATCTAATCCTTTGTCCTCCCCTGTCACAGCTTAAGTCTTAAGATTACCCCTTACTACTCATAACTGCATGGCTGGCCTCATTAGTACAACATAAATAATTTACTCTGCGCATTTTGCTTCAGATCAGTGCTCACTCACTAGGTCTTTGTGACTCAGAATCACAACTTACATTACAACTTACATGTAAGTAAAAATCATCTAGACAAAGTTACTCGTTTAACAGATAAGCTAGGTTAAAGGGTTTGTACAACATCATACATGTACTCGGCACCAAAGTCAGGAAGTTGGCCTGTGTCTAAACAATTTCTGATGGAGCTCGGATATGTCATAACTGCTTTATAATGACAATGATAATCACAAACCACAGCAACTAGAATGCAGCATCTGTGTTTATGAATCAGGGAAGTGTTTTGTTGTTTCCTCATAACCTTTAGATAAGATAGTAACATGTATACTGACATTTTTAGTTAATAATTATTTTTGATATAATACATTAACTCCCATGGAACATGGTCAAGTTCTTTGGCGTTTTCCAAATGGTTTAGACATACCTTACAATAAAGACAAAATCCTTGAAGAAGGCCTTTGCCTGTGCTGAGTGAGCATTTTACCCCACGCCCCACGGAATGCAGAGCACCTACCATGAGTGACACAAACGGTACATTCATTACATTATAAAAACTGTGCCTGTGGATACATTAGCCAGGGGGGGGAAAATCTAAATTCAATGGTCATGCACACCTGGGAATTAATTTCTCATGCATGGCTTTTCATTTGAAATCCATCAGTCAACTGTCCTCAGCGAATTTCTTGAGGTGCCGTTGTCATGATTTCCCAAGTAAACCACAGCACAGATCACAGAAACCTCAATTTTTACACAACGAGCTTCTTCGGCCCTCCATTCCTCACCCCCCACACCCTTCCTTGTTATTTACCGCATTTTACACGTGTATTTTATTTCATGCTTTTATTAATCCAAGTCTTGCCTGCCTCCATCTCAGCAGTAACAAAAGAAGCTGTAGCAAATCAATGAACTCAGAGCTGAGAAACAGGGCCAGCCCTGCGTACCCTTTCGACCCACCGGGCACGGGCTTGCTGAGTGTAACCTGAAGTCTTAAAACACTTTCTAGACCAGCCCAAAAGTAGAAATGAGAACTGGTTTGTCTCTCAAGTCAACGCTTTAAAAGAAAAGACTGGTTGGTGCTGTTTACACTGGGGAAGAAAGGGTGAAAGACAGTAATCCTTGACCGAGAATTTCTAGGAGAAAGAAAGCAGAGTAGGAGTTCTGTTTTCACTTTGAAATTACAGAATTAAGACAGGAACAGAGGGAAGGGGGAGGGTGGGTGCAGAGTTTTGTGTGTTTGTCCTTTAGGCTCGGTTACACGCACCTCACCATGGCTAAACGGAAAGGCCTGTGTTCAGCTGAAGCACTGGCATTTGGGTTTGTGTGGAATGGCAGGGACTTGGGAACCTTAAGGGCCAGCCCTGCTCTGAGAGGCAGCTGTCAACATGCATGGCCCATTACACTTTGCTCCCAACAGCGTTCTGAATGGCTTGCAGGGGAGACCATGCCAGCCTGGGACAGCAGGATGTTCGTGATGTCTCCCAGTGGATGCAGGTTGAAATACTAAACCAAGTAATCTAAGAGGAGATAAAAAAAAAAAAAAGAAGAAGCACCGAGGAATCCCCAAGTCAGCTGCAGAATGGTAACTCGCATTTGCCCAATGGGACATGCATCTTGCATGGCTTGCAGGTTTCATGCCCTGGAATTTCCGCCCCATTGAGACCACACAGGTGACAAGTCAGGCCATGAGGTCTTGAGCCACAGCTGTCCACCTATTCCTCTCAGAGCCAACGCTTCCACTTCTGTAGGACAAAATTGTTAGGGGTGTCTAGCCCTTTTTGTTGGATGGAACTGCCCATTTGATTTGAAATCAGTCGAGCTTGTGATGATATCTTTACCCCACACAGGGCACAGAAGCAATAGATATATCCTTACCCACAGAGACGCTGTGGATGGTACACTGGATACTTCTGTGGGGATATGGGCAGATAGGCCAATGTCAAGAGCTTCCCAGGGCAATATCAAGATCCCCAGCACATCTCAACATGATTGAGTATGGGGGAAAATTCAAGTAATAAGCACAGTTAAGTATCCCATAGCACAGGAGTAAAGGGACACACATAAAAATTAAGCTGATTTCTAAAAAATATAGAGACGCAATATTGCTGTACAGAAGCTTATGGGAGTTTGTGGTCTGAGATTCATATTTACACTTCCTCATATTATCTCCCTCTCTCACACACACACAATACATAAACACAGAGAGAGGTTTGTTTTTACCTGTTTAATTTATGCTTCATCTCTAATATTATCTTTTGATTATTATATGGGAGTGTTAATCACTTTAATCCTAGAGCGACTTTCTGCCTTTCCCCTTCTATGATCTCTGTAGCTATTTTAGGAACTCTCTTACTTATTTTCTGTTTCCCTACGAGACAGCGGAATCACTTTTCTGGGGCACGTGAAGGGTATGCGATTAACTAATACACCTCATCCTAGACAGTATCAAGGAGTGGCAGCTGGGACCCCAGCCTCACAGCATTCAGGAGGGAGCTGCTGTTCGCACACGTCAACCTGAATGTCAGGACGATTCTTTTGACTGAGTTGAAGTGGCAGCTTCTCTTTAAGCAAGCACAGCCTAATACCTGGCTTCTTCAATCATGTGTGACTGTGTGTAATTTTTTGAAATACTTATTGCTAGTCCAATCTTCAAATCCTGTTTTTTCCATACTCAATTTTAATCAGTCAGTCTGCAAACATTTACCAGGCTCACAGTCGACAATCAAAGTGCCCTAAATTCAAATCCCAGCCTTGCTACTTGCCATGTGATCTTGGGGAAGACAATTTCTCCCCTTAAACATCAGCTTCCTTTTACTGTAAAATGAGAATTATAGTACTTCCCTCATAGATATTTTTGTAAGAATTAAAGATTGTAAGGTACCAATCACGGTGCTCAACAACACATCGGAAGTATTTAAATCAATGGGAATTATTATTATTATTTTATAACATTTATAACTTTTCTAATTTTATATTCAAAAATATAAATATTTGTATATAAATACATATTTGTATAAATATAAATTAAATATAACATATTTTATAAATTTTATAATTTATAATATTCATAATAATTACTATTACTTTCTGGGTGCCAGAGAACATTTAAAGATAAAAAAGACATAACCCCTTCCCTTCAGTGATAAGAAGTCCTATACACATGAAGAAACAATACATGAAGCTATATATGCTTTATCTCAAACATCACATACTTTGAGATTTGAGAGACAAAAGGGAGCCCTTTGTTATGGGGGTGAAGAGAGAATATTTAGAATACTTACAACGTGGCTCTCAGTCATGTAGCAAATAAGAGTGAGCATTTCTCTATAAGATATATTTCCCATGATGAAGAATTCAAAGATGTAGATGACTCAAGGTTTGAGGGCCCAGAAGTATTTCTATAAGCCAGAGGCTGCTAATACAGGTAGACCTATGACTACTTCAGGAGTGAAAAATATTCTTTCCCATGGCCACGTAAAAAAATCAACCAGTCATACTCTTCCCTCCAAGAGATGATTCCTTTCTCCTTGAATATAGTCTGGACTTAGCGACTCACTTCTAACAGGAGTGTGGAAAGGTAAAAATAAGCATCTTTAGAGTGAAGAAACATGGCAGACACCACCTCAACCAAGAGATCAAGGCCAACACGGCCAGTGAGAATTCACATAGATATCATGTACTCTGGATACGATGCAATGAGAAGGGCACCGAGGTATTCACCTCTGTGGTGTTCTTCCAGAAAACCCATAACCCCAGCTTCACCACGAGAAAACAACAGACGAACCCAATTGCAATACATTCTACAAAATACCTGTCAAATGCTCTTCAAAGGCCTCAAGGTCACGAAAAACTGGAAAAGACTGAGAAACAGTCACAGTCTGGAGAAGACGAAGAAGGCACACTGACTACATGCAATGTGGTATCCTGGATTAGATCCTGGAATGGAAAAAAGGACATTAGTGGGAAACTGGTAAAAGCTGAACACAGTGTGTAATTTGGATAATGGCATTGTACCACTGTTAATTTCATGTGTAAGATGTCAACTTTAGGGGAAGCCATGTAAAGGGATATTAGATATCTCAGTACTATCTTTGTAGCTCTTTTGTAAATCTAGATATTATTTCAAAAGAAAAAGATTTTAAAATCAAGCAATCAATCAATAAATCTTGAATAGATTAGAAGAATGGCATTCATTCTTACAAGACATCAATGAAGCACTGTCTAGTTTTCCGTAGAATAGCACAAATAAATTAGTAATTTCCACCACAGTCTCTCCCTCTCTCTATATATAATTATATATATAAATATGTTACATGTATTTATATACATAATGTATATATATACAAATTTTAACTTATATAATTTTGTATGTAATATATATTACATACATAACTATATAATGTACTTTTATATGCTATATATTATATATACATAATTATATATGTATGTGTATACACATACCCATATATAAGCAAAGCACCCCAACTTATGATGTTACAAAAAATTTTTAACCTCAAAAGTTACTTTCTCATAACAAAGGTATAATGGTTGGTTATGTTACCATACCAACTCAAAAATCTATGTAGTGCAGAACATGGCTAAAATGGGATAAAAACAAACCGTGAACCCCAAGTCCTTCAAAGGCCTCAAGGCTAAAGCAAAGTAGCACAAAAGAAAGTATACAGACTGTGGGATCAGAAGGAACTACATTCAAGTCCAAATTCTGGCACTTATTGTGTGATCTTGGGCAAGTCATTTTAGGCTTCTTGTATCTCTGATTCCTTATCTATAAATGACACATGTTATCAATATCCCAGAATTTTGGCAAAAATTAAATGAGATGAGGCATGAAAAGCACAGCTGCTAACAAATTCAGGCACAATGACTGGCAGCTACAATAAAAGCTCCAAGGCTTCCTGAGTCCTACTTGGTCCAGAATACAATAGCCGTGTAGTAATGAGATACACTGGGTTGGGGATAAGAGTTTGCTGATCTGGCTTTGGTGCTATCAACCAGTGAGAGTCATGACAAATTCTCCATAAAGGGCTCCAGTAGTGTTGATGGGCTGGGAGGAGAAAAGGGAGCTTTAGCTGTTAACAAATTAGTAACTGCCTAACCATCCATTTATACTACACTAAACTATTTGAAAGATCTTAAATAAATCCACATAGGTTACTTTATCTTGTGTTGCAGTATACCAAGGCAGTGTGACAAGTCACCCTAAAACTTAGTAACTTAAAACAAGGAGATTTATTTTGTCCTCAAATCTGCAGTTTGGATGGGACTCAGTGAGAATGGGTCCTCTCTGATCCACATGGTGTCGAGGTGGGCAACTTGAAATCTGAGGACAAGAATTATCTCCAGGCTCAGTCATTCATCCCTCTGGGGATTGATACCGGCTGCTGAGTAGGACTTTAGTTGGAAACTACCAACCAGAATACTTGTAAGTGACCTCTCCCTATGTCCAGGGCTTGCTTACAACATGGTGGCTGGATTCTAAGGACAAGTACACTATGAAAGGGAGCCAGGTGGAAGATACACCTTTTATGCCTTAGTATCAAAAGTCGTGACGCATCACTTTTGCCATAGTATATCCAGCAAGACAGCCACAAAGGCCCACATCATCTCAAGGAGAAGGAAAATAGACTTTGCCTTTTGATGGGGGAGTGGTAAAGTTCCAAAGAGTGCGTGAGACTGAAAATACCCTTGGGGTTGTTTCTAGAAAATATAGTCTGCTACATCTTACAAACGGGTGCCACTCAGTTTAGCAAAATTAAAAGAAGCAGGAGCAAGAGCAGGGGTCAGATATTTTCGCAAAATCTGGAAAGAGAAAAATGAAACACAGTCAAGTCTTAGGTGAACTGAGTGTCTTCACTAACAGAGTTCATCTTCCCCATATTTTAGGAACCACATGCCCCATTCTTTGTCTCTGTACACCTGCTACTAAATTCTTCTCCTTCTGTCTGAAGATCAGCTTTCTCTTCTTTTTTTTTTTCTGTGTGTGTGATCATGTGCTATATTATTACTTTTTTAAACATCTTTATTGGAATATAATTGCTTTACAATGGTGTGTTAGTTTCTGCTTTATAATGAAGTGAATCAGCTATACATATACATATATCCCCATATCTCCTCCCTCTTGCGTCTCCTTCCCACCCTCCCTATCCCACCCCTCTAGGTGGTCACAAAGCACCGAGCTGATCTCCCTGTGCTATGTGGCTGCTTCCCACTAGCTATCTATTTTACATTTGGTAGTGTATATATGTCCATGCCACTCTCTCACTTCATCCCAGCTTACCCTTCCCCGTCCCCGTGTCAGCAAGTCCATTCTCTACGTCTGCATCTTTATTCCTGTCCTGCCACTGGGTTCTACAGAACCTTCTTTTTTTTTATATTCCATATATATGTGTTAGCATACGGTATTTGTTTTTCTCTTTCTGACTTACATCACTTTGTATGACAGACTCTAGGCCCATCCACCTCATTACAAATAACTCAATTTCATTTCTTTTTATGGCTGAGTAATATTTCATTGTATATATGTGCCACATATTCTTTATCCACTCATCTGTCAATGGACATTTAGGTTGCTTCCATGTCCTGGCTATTGTAAATACAGCTGCAATGAACATTGTGGTACATGACTCTTTTTGAATTATGGTTTTCTCAGGGTATATGCCCAGTAGCAGGATTGCTGGGTCATATGGTAGTTCTATTTGTTGGTTTTTTAAGGAACCTCCAAACTGTTCTCCATAGTGGCTGTATCAATTTTACATTCCCACCAACAGTGTATGAGGGTTCCCTTTTCTCCACACCCTCTCCAGCCTCTATTGTTTGTAGATTTTTTGATGATTGCCATTCTGACTGGTGTCAGGTGATACCTCACTGTAGTTTTGATTTGAATTTCTCCAATGATTGGTGATGGTGAGTATCCATTCATCTGTTTGTTGGAACTGTGTATATATTCTTTGGAGAATTGTCTATTTAGGTCTTCTGCCCATTTTTGGATTGGGTTGTTTGGTTTTTTGATATTGAGCTGCATGAGTTGCTTGTAAATTATGGAGATTAATCCTTTGTCAGTTGCTTCCTTTGCAAATATTTTCTCCCATGCTGAGGGTTGTCTTTTCGTCTTGTTTATGGTCTCCTTTGCTGTGCAAAAGTTTTGAAGTTTCATTAGGTCCCCTTTGTTTACTTTTGTTTTTATTTCCATAATTCTAGGAGGTGGGTCAAAAAGGATCTTGCTGTGATTTACGTCATAGAGTGTTCTGCCTATGTTTTCCTCTAAGAGTTTGATAGAGTCTGGCCTTATATTTAGGGCTTTAATCCATTTTGAGTTTGCTTTTGTGTATGGTGTTAGGGAGTGTTCTAATTTCATTCTTTTACATGTAGCTGTCCAGTTTTCCCAGCACCACTAACTGAAGAGGCTGTCTTTTCGCCATTGTATATTTGTGCCTCCTTTATCAAAGATAAGGTGACCATATGCACGTAGGTTTATCTCTGGGCTTTCTATCCTGTTCCGTTGATCTATATTTCTGTTTTTGTGCCAGTACCATACTGTCTTGATTACTGTAGCTTTGCAGTATAGTCTGAAGTCTGGGAGCCTGATTCCTCCAGCTTGGTTTTTCTTTCCCAAGATTGCTTTGGTTATTCGGGGTCTTTTATGCTTCTATACAAATTGTGAAACTCTTTGTTCTAGTTCTGTGAGAAATTCCATTGGTAGTTTGATAGGGATTGCACTGAATCTGTAGCTTGCTTTCGGTAGTATAGTTATTTTCACAATGTTGATTCTTCCAATCCAAGAACATGGTATATCTCTCCATCTGTTTGTTTCATCTTTAATTTCTTTCATCAGTGTCTTATAGTTCTCTGCATACAGGTCTTTTGTCTCCTTAGGTAGGTTTATTCCTGGGTATTTTATTCTTTTTGTTGCAATGGTAAATGGGAGTGTTCCCTTAATTTCTCTTTCAGATTTTTCATCGTTACTGTATAGGAATGCAAGAGATTTTTGTGCATTAATTTTGTATCCTCCTACTTTACCAAATTCATGGATTAGCTCTAGTAGTTTTCTGGTAGCATCTTTAGGATTCTCTATGTATAGTATCATGTCATCTGCAAACAGTGACAGCTTTACTTCTTCTTTTCCGATTTGGATTCCTTTTATTTCTTTTTCTTCTCTGATTGCTATGGCTAAAACTTCCAAAACTATGTTGAATAATAGTGGTTAGAGTGGACAACCTTGTCTTGTTCCTGATCTTAGAGGAAATGGTTTCAGTTTTTCACCACTGAGAACGATGTTGGCTGTGGGTTTGTCATATTTGGCCTTTACTACGTTGAGGTTAAGTTCCCTCTATGCCTACTTTCTGGAGAGTTTTTATCATAAATGGGTGTTGAATTTTGTCAAAAGCTTTTTCTGCATTTATTGAGATGATCATGTGGTTTTTCTCCTTCAATTTGATAATATGGTGTATCACATTGATTGATTTGCATATATTGAAGAATCCTTGCATTCCTGGGATAAACCCCACTTGATCATGGTGTATGATCCTTTTAATGTGTTGTTGGATTCTGTTTGCTAGTATTTTTCTTGAGGATTTTTGCATCTATGTTTATCAGTGATGTTGCCTGTAGTATTCTTTCTTTCTGACATTTTTGTCTGGTTTTGGTAACAGGGTGATGGTGGCTTCATAGAATGAGTTTGGGAGTGTTCCTCCCTCTGCTATATTTTGGAAGAGTTTGAGAAAGATAGGTGTTAGCTCTTCTCTAAATGTTTGATAGAATTTGCCTTTGAAGCCATTTGGTCCTGGGCTTTTGTTTGTTGGAAGATTTTTAATCACACTTTCAATTTCAGTGCTTGCGATTGGTCTGTTCATATTTTCTATTGCTTTCTGGTGCAGTCTTGGAAGGTTGTGCATTTCTAAGAATTTGTCCATTTCTTCGAGGTTGTCCATTTTATTGGCATATAGTTGCTTGTAGTAATCTCTCATGATCCTTTGTATTTCTGCAGTGTCAGTTGTTACTTCTCCTTTTTTCATTTCTAATTCTATTGATTTGAGTCTTCTCCCATTTTTTCCTGATGAGGCTGGCTAATGGTTTATCAATTTTGTTTATCTTCTCAAAGAACCAGCTTTTAGTTTTATTGATCTTTGCTATCGTTTCCTTCGTTTCTTTTTCCTTTATTTCTGATCTGATCTTTATGATTTCTTTCCTTCTGCAAACTTTGGGGATTTTTTGTTCTTCTTTCTCTAATTGCTTTAGGTGTAAGGTTAGGTTGTTTATTTGAGATGTTTCTTGTTTCTTGAGGTAGGATTATATTGCTATAAACCTCCCCCTTAGAACTGCTTTTGTTGCATCCCATAGGTTTTGGGTCGTCGTGATTTCATTGTCATTTGTTTCTAGGTATTTTTTGATTTCCTCTTTGATTTCTTCAGGGATCTCTTGTTATTTAGTAGTTTATAGTTTAGCCTCCAGGTGTTTGTATTTTTTTACAGACTTTTTCCTGTAATTGATATCTATTCTCATAGCATTGTGGTCAGAAAAGATACTTGATACGTTTTCAATATTCTTAAATTTACCTAGGCTTGATTTGTGACCCAAGATATGGTCTATCCTGGAGAATGTTCCATGAGCACTTGAGAAGAATGTGTATTCTGTTGTTTTTGGGTGGAATGTCCTAGAAATATCAGTTAAGTCCATCTTGTTTAATGTATCATTTAAAGCTTGTGTTTCCTTATGTATTTTCATTTTGGATGATCTGTCCATTGATGAAACTGGGGTGTTAAAGTCCCCTACTATGATTGTGTTGCTGTCATTTTCATCTTTTATGGCTGTTAGCATTTGCCTTATGTATTGAGGTGCTCCTATGTTGGGTGCATAAATATTTACAATTGTTATATCTTGTTCTTGGATTGATCCCTTGATCATTATGTAGTGCCCTTCTTTGTCTCTTGTAATAGTCTTTATTTTAAAGTCTCTTTTGTCTGATATGAGAATTGCTACTCCTGCTTTCTTTGATTTGCATTTGCATGGAATATCTCTTTCCATCCCCTCACTTTCAGTCTGTATGTGTCCCTAGGTCTGAAGTGGGTCTTTTGTAGACATCATATATATACGGGTCTTGTTTTTGTAACCATTCAGCCAGTCTATGTCTTTTGCTTGGAGCACTTAATCCATTTACATTTAAGGTAATTATTGAAAATGTATGTTCCTATTACGATTTTCTAAGTTGTTTGGGGTTTGTTATTGTAGGTCTTTTCCTTCTCTTGTGTTTCCTGCCTAGAGAAGTTCCTTCAGTGTTTGCTGTAAAGGTGGTTTGGTGGTGCTGAATTCTCTTAGCTTTCGCTTGTCTGTAAAGGTTCAATTTCTCTGTCGAATCTGAATGAGATCCTTGCTGGGTAGAGTAATCTTGGTTGTAGATTTTTCCTTTTCATCACTTAAATATGTCCTGCCACTCCCTTCTGGCTTGCAGAATTTTGGCTGAAAGATCAGCTGTTAACCTTATGGGGATTCCCTTGTATGTTATTTGTTGTTTTTCCCTTGTTGTTTCTAATATTTTTTATTTTTATTTAATTTTTGATAGTTTGATTAGTATGTGTCTTGGCGTGTTTCTCCTTGGATTTATCCTGTATGGGACTCTCTGCACTTCCTGAATTTGACTATTTCCTTTCCCATATTAGGGAAGTTTTCAAGTATAATCCCTTCAAATATTTTCTCAGTCTCTTTCTTTTTCTCTTCTTATTCTGGGACCCCTATAATTCGAATGTTGGTGCGTTTAATGTTGTCCCAGAGGTCTCTGAGACTTTCCTCAATTCTTTTCATTTTTTTTTTCTTTATTCTGTTCTGCGGTAGTTATTTCCACTATTTTATCTTCCAGGTCACTTATCTGTTCTTCTGCTTCAGTTATTCTGCTACTGATTCCTTCTGGAGAATTTTTAATTTCATTTAGTGTGTTGTTCATCATTGTTTATTTGCTCTTTAGTTCTTCTAGGTCCTTGTAAAACGTTTCTTGTATATTCTCCATTCTATTTCCAAGATTTTGGATCATCTTTACTATCATTATTCTGAATTCTTTTTCAGATAGACTGCCTATTTCCTCTTCATTTGTTTGCTCAGGTGGGTTTTTACCTCGCTCCTTCATCTGCTCTGTGTTTCTCTGTCTTCTCATTCTGCTTAACTTACTCTGTTTGGGGTCTCCTTTTCGCAGGCTGCAGGTTCACAGTTCCTGTTGTTTTTCATGTCTGCCCCCAGTGGCTAAGGTTGGTTCAGTGGGTTGTGTAGGTTTCCTGGTGGAGGGGACTGGTGCCTGTGTCCTGGTGGATGAGGCTGGATCTTGTTTTTCTGGTGGGCAGGACCACGTCTGGTGGTGTGTTTTGGGGTGTGTATGACCTTATTATGATTTTAGGCAGCCTCTCTGCTAATGGGTGGGGTTGTGTTCCTGTCTTGCTACTTGTTTGACAGGAAGACAACTTCCTTCCTGGGAGGGGAGGTGTGGATAGTGACCTGTCCTCGCACACAGGCTTCTTGGTGGCTGCAGCAGCAGCCTCAGCGTTTCATGCCTGTCTCTGGTGTCCGCGCTGATAGCCGTGGCTCGCGCCCATCTCTGGAGCTTGTTTAGGCTGTGCTCTGAATCCTCTCTCTTCATGCACCCTGAAACAATGGTCTCTTGCCTCTTAAGCAGTTCCAGACTTTTTCCCAGACTCCTTCCCAGCTAGCTGTGGTGCACTAGCCCCCTTCAGGCTGTGTTCACGCAGCTAACCCCAGTCCTCTCCCTGGGATCCGACCTCTGAAGCCCGAGCCTCAGCTCCCAGCCCCCACCCGGCATGTGAGCAGACAAGCCTCTCAGGATGGTGAGTGCTGGTCAGCACCAATCCTCTGTGCGGGAATCTCTCCGCTTTGCCCTCTGCACCCCTTTGCTGCACTCACCTCTGTGGCTCCGAAGCTTCCCCCCAGCCACCCCCCGTCTCCGCCAGTGAAGGGGCTTCTTAATGTGTGGAAACCTTTCCTCCTTCACAGCTCCCTCCCAGAGGTGCAGATCCCGTCCTTATTCTTTTGTCTCTGTTTTTTCTTTTGTCTTTTGCCCTACCCAGGTATGTGGGGAGTTTTTTGCCTTTTGGGAAGTCTGAGGTCTTCTGCCAGCATTCAGGAGGTGCTCTGTAGGAGTTGTTCCACATGTAGATGTATTTCTGATGTATTTGTGGGGAGGAAGGTGATCTCCACGTCTTACTCCTCCACCATCTTGAAGGTCTCTCCCTATATTAGTTTTTTTAACATCTTTATTGGTGTATAATTGCTTTATAATGTTGTGTTAGTTTCTGCTGTGTAACAAAGTGAATCAGCTATATATATATGCAATGGAAGATTATTCAGCCATAAAAAGAAACGAAGTTGAGTTATTTGTAGTGAGGTGGAGGGACCTAGAGTCTGTCACACAGAGTGAAGTAAGTCAGAAAAACAGCTTTCTCTTCTTATTCATCAGCTTACACAAACCTAAAACTTTGCCCTCAGCCCCTCTGTTGAAATCACTCGTCTACTGATAGCAAACTGACTTGGTAATCAGGCTCTGTCAGTGCCCTTCTCATATCCTCTCAGCCCTGAAGACTTCTGTACCTAAGACTCCTGAAACCTAGCCCAGTTTCCCGCCAGTACCTACAACTCTTGACCCCAGTATTATCTCTGGCTATTTGGGCCAGATGTGCCCCCAGACAGTGCCTGTGAACTAGCACCTCCTGGAAATAGCCATTAACTAACAGGCAACACCAACTGATGGATAAAGGCCTTGGCTCCCTTGCCCCATAGCATGGGATAACTCCGACACAAAATTTTCTAAT
Organism: Balaenoptera musculus; assembly: GCF_009873245.2. NCBI lineage: Eukaryota > Metazoa > Chordata > Mammalia > Artiodactyla > Balaenopteridae > Balaenoptera > Balaenoptera musculus. The sequence goes on from NC_045790.1 coordinate 64,077,090, forward strand.
TGGATTAAGCTCTAGTCCCCAATGGTCACATGTTTGATCAGTTACCTTTTACTGGCATATTTCCCTTTCCTATCTCTCTTTTTCCTCCCCTACAGATGCTTCCTGAAAACTCCTCTCAAATAAACTGCTGCACTCAAATCCTTGCCTGGGGAAAGCAAACTAAGACACTTAATCTCTCTCAGTGACCTGATTTCAGAACCCTACGGGTGCAGTGTGATTAGCCCAACTCAAGTCATATGACCATTCTTATCCAATCTTCTGTGATTAGGGGAACAGATCGTGATATAATATGGCTTCCCAGACTTCTGATGGAGAGGTTATTGGTGGGAGCAGTTTCCAGAGAAAGGGTCTATGGGCAGACTGGTACTCCAAACTATGGCCGCCAAATTCAAAGGACGCATTTCTAACTTGTGCATTCAGAGTTTCCTTTACACCTAGACATTGCTACCCAAATCTTCTAACAGTAAGCCTCCAAACTTAAAACAGAATTTCTCACCTGAAATCCTGCCTTTACAGATATAGTAAGTAAAGCCCTTTATAACTTACAGGTAGCAGTCTACCAATTACTTAGAATCTATTGTGCTAGACACTTTACATGCAAGCTCATTTTATCCTCACACCATGGGCATGTTTTGAGAAGTGGAAACAGATCAAGAAAGATCTTTATATCAAACAGCTCTTTTAATAGCCAACACATTGCAGCATGGAACAATAGTATTTCAGGTCACTCACCATCTCACTACAGATTATTGTAGAGATTCACCATTATTTGAAAGGTCTTTTAAAAATAAAACCAAACACATAAATAATATTATCTAGAAAGCTGTGAATGTTTGACTTAATCTACTTTGTTGTAATAACTTCCTTATGAATGATGCAGTTAAGAAATTCCTTGCAGGCTACTATCTCTGTAAACATAACCCAGAATCCTTTTCTATTTTAGTCTAAAAGAATCCTCCAAAAGTGGTTACAATAATACATCCCTTCCTCCAAAGGTTTTATTTATAAAAATTAAGATCACATTGAATTCAAACACCTAAGTTACAATAGTTTTAGCAGCTCCTGTTCCCCAACAGTTAGACACACCAGGTAAGGACTGAGACCTCCTCAAAGTTTCCACCAGTATTTCTAGAGTCCCTAGAGTGAACCATTTTTTAAGCTGCAGTCCCTATTGGCCTCCAATTTTTCTCTCCTATCCACATTGAACCTATCAATGTCAAGTGATGCTACTTGAAGGAACCACCCCAATACTATGTTGATGGTGCCATCTTGAGCAATGGTTCTTGGAGTCCAAGAGCTGTCAATTCTCCACAAGTCAGGACTGTGCTAGATTATGAGCAGAGTCGACGAGACTGGCCTCTCTCACCTTGCTGTGCTCCACTTTCTGACCTGAGGCCAAAATAGCCCAGAACAGACCCAGAGTGCCCCATGAATTCAGTGCATTTCTGACAGTCATCCTCTATCAAAAGAGGTTCAAAGCCAGTCCACGGGATCAGATAGGTGACAGACACCGTACAAGTCTCTTCATCCAACATTTCTGCCTCTTATACAAATAACATTCTTTTATATCCCTATGTATTGAGGCAAACAGATAAGGTGAGAATGTGGAAGGAGGTAATGGTGATATTTCTCCTCATCAGTCTTTCACCCCACTTTGTCAAGTTGTCAGAAACATTACAATGTTATGCCTCATTCCTTGAACAATTTTATTATCATTGCCATTCAGCTAAGCTAATTTTAATTGATGCAAAATGTTCATCAGTCGGATGGTACTGGAATGCATCTACACGATGCTCACTATCCCCCCTTCTCCAGGTTGGATTCCTCAGTGGCACAGGAAACCACGAGACAGCCCAAGAGGGACTAAAGTGTTGTAACTGGAAGCAAGAAAAGCTGAAGAATGCTCCAAAGACACACTGAAGCATGGCTTAAAATAATAGGGTAAATCTGAAGATGCTTGAGATTGAAATAGCAGACATCTCTGCCTGGTGGGAGACAGTTATATTTCAGAAATGAAATTGTAAGTGGCACCAGGCTCTGCATATAGTAATTGCTATTTCACATCAAAAAATGACCTTTCCATGTGCACACCTTGGAAAGCACTGTTGCACCTTCCAAATGCACACATAATTCATCTCCCCACACACGGCAACCCACTAAGTATTACCCCTTAAAATATGAGCACGAATATAAAGCAGCCTTCAGTTGTTAAAAATGTACTCTATATTCAGTGGACACTCAATACCTTTGCTGCAATCTGCCCAATGCCCTGCCAGCATGGTCAATTAAGTATCCGGGCCTAAGAATACGAGATGGGGCCTAATGTTTGCTCTCAACTAGTTCTTTCAAAAATAATTTTTAAGGTAATATAAATTAAGCGCATTGTGCCAACACTGTGTTTTGTGTACTGAATGTTTTACCTGGAATATCTCATTGATCCCTATCACAACCATAAGAGGCAGGTCCTATTGTGATTAGAAACCCGGCTTAGAAAGGTTAAGGGATTTGCTCAGTGTCACAGTGTTTGGGCACAACACAGGCAGGATTCAACCCCCAGCAGTCCGACTGCAGATCTCATGTCTTAAATGATTCCAAGGTACAGCCTCCAGATTTTTGGTTCATTGACTCTGTTCTAGCCAGTTCTTCTGACGTGGACAGTCAGTCAGTGTGTTAATAGATGTCTCTTTCTGGAGTCCACTTCCAGGAACTCAATAATCCATCCCCCTTGAGTAACTGTTCTTCCAGCATCTCCTCATGTGCAGTAGTGTCTCGGCAGGGTTGAAAAGGATGGTTTGTGGTAAGTGGTTGGCTCCAGTGGGTTTCAAAGCAAGAAGGGTGCCAGTTATAGAAAGATCAGCTAAAGGTACTGCCTACTCAACTATGTAGTTAATCAACCCACACAGGGCAGTTAACTTAGTCTGCCTCTCCTCACAACCCACTCATACTATGGCAGAAACTTTTGCAGAATTGGATGACATTTCCAAAACATTCAGAGGCTGACCTCTTGCCATTGTGTGATGTGGCAAACCCACAAAATGTGGGAAGTGCCACTGTGCCCAGTGCACTAAGGGCCACCATCAATCTTCCCCTATGCATTTCTTCCTCTGACACGCGAGTAGCTGGTGTCACGTAAAGGAAGAGGGAAGGAAGCTGAAATTCCTTATTTAGGCCTGTGCTGAGCCCTCAATTTACAAACCTTATTTATGGTTCATAAGAAGCTTTTGTGACCGATATTTCCCCTATTTTACAAATGGAAAAATAGATGTTTCAAGAAGTTAAATATTGTGTCCAAGTATATCTGACTGGTTATTGCTAAGCAGATATAGGAACTCAAGTTTAATGTCAAAGATCAAGCGTTCTTCCCACTGACAAGGCAAGTTGTCATAGTTTCCTGATTTGGGTCTGGATGAGGTCAAGAGAATCTTTGGATGCATAAGGGTGTCTTAGAAATATGACAAATGCAAAGAGTAGACCTGATTTAAGAAACTCTAAAAATGAGAGAGGGAGAGAGAGAGAAAGAGAGCTGCAGAGGTGGGAAAATTCACACCTCTCCTGCCACCTTTCAATCTCCAAAAAGGCAGATTTAATCCTAATATTTTCTGGGATCTAAACACATTCAAACATAAATCACATGGGGAAAAAGAATCATCATTTTGGTAACCCACGCATGTGTTATCTGTGGAAATAGCATCCCCTCCACGTAGCGGCTCCAGGATCCCCACCCCTAGCCCTCAAATTAAGTTTACAAACCTATTACAAAGTCATCGCTGTTGCCTAGGAAATCTGGCAAAGGAAGAAAACAGTGGTTTCACAGTGGTGTGGGTGTAAAGTTAGAATAAGATATTGTATTTTAAAAATTGATTTTGTATACTCCTTGGGCCAACTTCCTGGGATTAGAAGTTTCTTTCACACTCCACAGTCTCTTCAGACTTCTCAGATATCAGGAAAAATAAAGAAAATGGAGAGCACAGCAGAACAAAACCATAATTCAGGAGTTGGGTAATAGGTGAAAGATGCTAATCCCAGTTGAGAGAAGTTCATAAAAATGAAGCCTGGCCCCCCTTTGGGGAACAGCAGTACTGCATCATGAATATTTATGGTGGAATATGGGAAGTGTTGGGAAACAGACCCAGCAGGGGCCAATCTACCCAAACAGCTGGGAATCGTTTGGGTGTTAAAATGAAGTTTTAAGGGACACCATTTAGATAAAAATCATATTTGAAAAGAATTATGTCTGTGTTCCAAATAACGTCTAGTGTAGAGCAATTTTGAGTTTTATATGCTTTGCAAACATCTGCTTGCTTTTAAACTTTACTCATCTTGTGCCGTAAAGTTGGATTCAGTTTCAAAAATCTCCCATATTTTTCTTTTGGGGTGATCCATTGAAAGGAGTTTATGAAAATGTTTCAAAGAAAAATATTGTGTGTACATATATGCATGTATCATGAACTGACTTTTCAAAAACATTACTTTTAAACAGGTGATGCATATAGTGGTTAAGCACATAGTCTCCAAAGCTGGATTCCCTAAGACCAAATTCCAGCGCCACACTCCCTACAGGCTGTGTGGCCTTGGGCAAGTTACTTAACTTCTCTGTACTTTAGTTTCCCAATCTGTAAAAATTGGGTCATAATAGTGTCTTCTCCTGTGGCTGTTATGAAGATCAAACAAGTCCCTGGTTTATAATAAGGAGACTGTGTTAGTATTAGCTTTCATCATTATTATTAAAATTATTTCATTGGAATCCTCAGGTAAAGCTCATAAAGTGAGAATCACGTTCTCACCCCAAAAAGTGTTTGAAAGAATTAAAAGAGATGAAGAGCAACAGTACCTAGCTCAAATGCTACGTACAGGAGTTCTTAGGGGGAATAACTAAGGAGCCAAAGCCCACTTTTGCCACCAGCTCTCATCATTCAGTGTTCCTAAAATGAAAGTGATCATTTCCCAACAAAAGTAGTTACCACCAACTAAACCAAAACTACCATTAGTGGTTTAATGTCTCAATGTCATAACATCTTTTTATGTAGTAAGACTCAATTTACTGTGTGTTATCCAGGGGTTTATTCACATGGTATGCTGAGCTGAATCTCTTCTCACCCTGTTTCACAGTAAAGTTTCACAGGAAATTTTCTTTTGGCCCCCAATCCTGATTTTGTTCATTTCTTATTGAATTCATTTATCCGAAACAAAAATAGTAAAGAAATAAAACCACTGAAGACTCCAATAACAGATTGCTTGTAGATTTATTATTGTTATTGCAGTTAACTGCTCATTTCAGCTCTGCAATACTTCCAAATGATTCTGTGAATGATTAATAATTTACATATCCCTTTTGAGAAAATGCCTGAAAGCTGGTCCACTGATGTTTGAAATCCAGATTGCTGCATGCACGGAGAACTCTACCTTGCCCAGAGAGAAGATAACTCATTCCCCACAATCCATTTGCTTTATAGCAGCCAGAGTAAAGATGCAAATACAATCATGTCATTTCACTGCTCAAAACTCTTTAATAACTCCCACATTCCCTGGGGATGAAGACCAAAATCCTTCACAGAGAATTTACAAGGCATGGCTTTGGACTGGCCTCCAGCCTTCCTCTCCCCATATTTTCATTTGTTCTCTAGTTTTTTGTCTCTCTTTGGTTTTCTTTTGTCAATTATTAAACAATTTCCTAGGGGGCAGAACATGATATTAAAAGGGTTTCACATGGAGATCACGAAGACTATCACTTGTTCTACGCCATGCATGATGTGGTTTTGGAATTTCAGATGACCACAATTGCCAGTTTCAGACATACCTGTATACTGAGAAACAAACCAATGATGGTTTGATTTTATTTTGTTCTGTTTTGCACTCAACAATCCCCTCAGCTTCAGTGAAAGTGAGACCTCCTTGCATTTCTTCAGGAAGAGAAGAAGCCGCAAGTAGAAACCTGAGTTAGCAGGGACTGCCTTTCATAGCGAGTCTGGAAATGCTGCAGCACTCCTGTAGTTTGGTGGCCTGATGAGCTAGTCTGCTCCATAACCCTGCCCTGCCTCTACTAGGATGACACTTTTCCATCTCAGCTTCTGGATAACTTCTTAGTTTTCAGGTCTAACACTAAATGTCACCCTCTCCAAGAGAAAGTCTCTGGTCCTGAAGATCGGGTCAGATCATTAACTGACTGCATTTCGCTGATCCTGTATTATTTGTATATTTTCACATCTCTGGAATTAGATGTGACTTTCTAACAGTGGGGGTCTTCCAAACTCAGGGCAGGTCAGATGGGCAACCTGACACGGCTGTCACGCCAGCACACGAGTGAATGTGGGTGTCAGCCCTGGCAACATGACAGCACGCTGAAGCCCCTTGCCATTTCAGTCTATGAAACATTTAAAGACCATATGAGGAAAGAGTAGAAGTCCTCGTCAATGTCTGAAAAGCTTCTGTTGACACCTTTTGGTAAGATGAAGAAAGCACCAGCATCAAAACTCTGAGAACTAGTGTCAGTTGCTGGGAAGAAAATTCTAGACAATAGTGAGGCAGTCTTTAAGAAATGCTGCTCCCCAACTCTCTTGATGACCAGAGAATGACACCGTATAGAAAAGTATGGACATTGATGACTCTGAGTCAGAAAGTGACCCAAAAGAGTACAACTCTCAATGCAATATCTTATTTAATTTATAGTATGTACAAGAGTGATACATGATTAAAAAAATTCTATGTTGCAATTAATCTAAAATGAGCTCTTTAGATAAGTATGAAATAAAATGTATCAAAAGTATAGGGTATTAATTTCTTATAATTAAGAAAGTACAGAGCTGTAGTTTAACTGGCAGGGTTTTATCTTTCTTAGTAGAATATAAAATAGTGATGTGACATAAGCAAGCAAGTTTTATGAAACATGGTATATATTCATGCATGTACATTATGATCATATTAAAAGAAAGATTAGACTAGTAAGGGAATACTACTTTTCATTCATTGCATTTACTGTAACTGTAATTCCATTTGGGTAATTACTTGTTTAATATCTATTTTCCTAACTTGTCTATCAATATGGAGTGATGCCTGAAATAAAACAAACATTCAATAAATATTTTATAGGGAATAAGGTATTCTTAGACTTCTGTTCCCGGGTGCACAAATGTCACCTGGGATCTTGTAAATCCACCCACTGACCTCCAGTGCTAGACGGCTGCAGGCTGAATCTGAGCTGTAAATGTGTGCTGCTTAATGGAGTCTTCCCCCCAAAAAATTTAATAAAATTGAACGTCTCTTGATGGGACACATGGTTTCCAATTCCCTGTCCCTATGGCTCTTATCCATTTACAACTACATTATCTACCTGCCCCTTAAAGGCCTTTGAGTTTAAGGTGCCTGCTCTGTGCTTTATATTAATACAAGATAATCATATCCTTTGTGTGGTTATAAGGATAGTTATTGATTTGTGGGGAGAAAAGCCCCACCCAGGCCACAAATGTACCCATGGCAACATTGGCTGTTGGGAAATTTTTAGACCATCAGAGTCAGAAGGTGGCTCAGTTCTCGCACTCATCATCCTTCACTGGTACTTCTCCACTTCTCCATGTCGGCGTTGATGCGTACTGTTGTCCACAGGTGGCAGTGGTCCTTCACTATTGCAAAAGCTCCACATGCCAACATTGTCTCTATGCCTCGGAATCATGGGCTCGGGGCGATGATATCTGTGTTCCAGGGCAATTTGTCTGCCTTTATCACTCCACCTGTTGGATGTTAATGCCCATGTGCAGTATTTACACAGGGAAGGAACTCAGGCCCTTGTGGATCATATGATGTGCTTACGTTGCTGAGACTTAAAGGTCAGCGTGCAACTGAAAAGGTATTTTTCCCATGTACAGTAAATCAAGTACCTTTTCCAGTCTTCCCCCTCAAACAAGAGAGCAGGGAGGAAAAGGCGATTTTGCTGCTAATTTTATTCCCTTACTAGTCTAATCTTTCTTTTAGTATGATCATAATGTGCTAGCATATCTCCACCTTGAATTGTCACTATAATGAATTATAAAAACTAAGACATTTTCATTTTCACAAAACATAATATACAGTCTTCTTATGTGTTTTGCATTTTTAACACCATTCTGTATGTGTAGAGACACACTGGAAAGCTCAGTTTTAAAGGAATTGAAATTAAGCAATATTTTAGCTCTAGCCAATTTTCCCAGGTAACTTAACACTTGATAGATGGAAACTTGAAAAACAAGGTTTCTGTGCATTATCTTTCTTCTATTTAAATCCTGGCAGAATGTGTTTCACTTGTAACTCAGTGACAAAAGCACTGGTTTTCTTAAGAACAATCCACAAGTATAAATACTCCTCAATAACACATGACAAAGTTTTAAATGCTTTTTTGTTAGAGACCATGGTATTACCTACAGCAAGGAATAAGTCACAGCAGATCAGTTTCAATGGACTAACTACCCCAGAGTCCCACTGTATACACGACCATTAGCAACGGTATCTGTTGGTGGTGGTTTACGTAAAATAACTTTCTTCACAAGAGAAAAAAATATATGGTTATAAAGGCAATACTTCTGTGGCCAGGATCAGCCGCTCATTGCTTTTCATGACATGACATTAAGAAATCCTCAAGAAAAGCACAGCCTTCTTAAAAGTACATATTACTGAATAAATGGAGCCCGCTTTAAACAGGCCACTTGAATTGAAAAATCTTTGGCAAAGTTGTTCTTGTACTTTTAAATCAGGAAAGGCATGTTAAAGACAAATGGCCCAATTAGACTTGATTCAGAAAAAGATAAGTTGATAAATAATAAACGTTAACAATGTTGTTTTTTTTTCTATTGAGAGAGATTTATTTCCCCTTCCCTCTCACTCAGAAGTAAAACAACCGGCGTGTGGCTTTTCTTGCTCTGGCAGGGATAGCTTCCCTCGCACAGCTGTGCACATCTGGCGCCTGAGTCTGCACTAAAACAGAGCTCCACGGCGTCATTAGGCAAGCTCCGCGCTCTGTGAGCTGAGTCCCTACTGTGAATGTCCTCCCTGGAGCTGTTTCTTCATTTGACTCCCATACCTAACCTCATCTCGGTCCAACGTTAACAGAGTGCCAGTTTGTTGACCTTCCACAGACTCTCAAAAGTTACTTTATCTCCAGCTGTTGCAAAATGATGATATTGAACATGAGAAATAATACAACACCAGGCAGGTGTCGGAAACCACTGCACTGGTGTTTGTACATTTGAGCATCGGAACCTAGGGCAACACCCATCCTTCTACACTTTGTGGACAGGCTGGCAAGGTGCTGGTTCCTCCAGCTTCTTGGGAACGGATCTTTGACGCAGCCAAAGTCATTCCTTTGGAGCTTCTGACTGAGCCAACAGAAGCTGATAAACCTAAAAACCACTTTCAGGGCAAATCCAGCAGATAATTCAAAAGCAATATCCAAGTTGCTAACAGGATAGAAATGAGCACTTATTAAATTACTACTATGAGCCAGGCACTTTACATGCAGCATCTCAGTGAATGTTTAGAACAACACTGTGGGGACTTCCCTGGTGGCACAGTGGTTAAGAATCCGCCTGCCAATGCAGGGGACTTGCGTTCGAGCCCTGGTCCGGGAAGATCCCACATGCCACAGAGCAACTAAGCCTGTGTGCCACAACTACTGAGCCTGTGCTCTAAAGCCCGTGAGCCACAACTACTGAGACCGCAAGCCACAACTACTGAAGTCCATGTGCCTACAGCCCGCGCTCCTCAACAAGAGAAGCCACCACAATGAGAAGTCCACGCACCGCAAAGAAGAGTAGCCCCCGCTCACCACAACTAGAGAAAGCCTGCCCACAGCAACGAAGACCCAATGCAGCCAAAAATAAATAAATAAAATAAAATAAATTTATTAAAAAAAAAAAACTGTGATAAAAATTTTATTAGTTCCACTTCACAGATGAGAAGACTGAGATTCAGAGAGGTTAGCTAACTCATGTGCCAAGTCACCCAGTTTATTACCTACAGCACATTAACCTAGGTCCATTTACTTGTGAGGCCTGTGGTCTTTTCACTAATTCATTTCCAATGTCACCTTTTCCTGTTTTATCGTCCCTAAGATAATTTTTAAAAATACATGCTTTAGAAAGGGCAATCCCAGTGCTTGTGAAATTTATTCCCTCCATTCTTCTTTAAAGGATCTTGGTGGGGGGATGGGGTGAGGAGTCGGGGGGAAGGAACTTGATATCAACTGTGGCTTTGGATGTGACATTCATTTTTATAATAAATGTTATTTTCCCTGAGTTCAATGATAGGCATCCTTGATTTTAATGAAAAAGGAGGTTCTTATTATAATGACTGATTTCGATACCAGTAATGTAAGTTACATAGATTCAGTTCCTGGATGTGTATATAATCACAGATATTTAAGAGCAAGTCTACACTTTTCAGTGCAGTCCATGTGTTTCTGGGATCACTTTATCTTGGCCAGTGTCTTTAGCAAAGCCATAATCAAGAATATGAATTTTCCCCAGAGAATTTTCAGACTATACAGCATTGCAGCATGGCCCTAGATTCTTACAGCTTCCACGTCCCAGCTGACCAATGCAGAATTACAAAGAGAGATGAAAAAAGAGATGTAGAATTATAAACAGCATAAGCCTTTCTCCTTAAAGCTCCGGGTGTCCGACTCCCCGTGGTTCATGCCTGTGTAAAGTGTAAAGCAAGTCACCTGACTTTCAAAGAGAATTTCAGATTGACAGCTTTCCAGGGCATTGGTATCCATGTCAATCTCTTAGACACAGCTACAACATTTTGTGTTTAGCTTGCGGTTAGGTTTCAAAGGCAAACTCTTATTCTCTTTGAATGAGGATTCTGACTGCTGAAGACCTGGCCAGTCCAGTTGCAGCCCCTTCCTCCCTTTACTCAAGCAAGACGGAAGACTGGGAAACATCCAAACATTAACTGAACAGCTCACGTGTAGCCCTGTGCAAAGTACAGAGGGAGTGAACCCCATGATGCTTGCCTTTCAGGACTTCTGTCCATCCATTTTTCTGAATTAGAAAAAAAAAAAAAGATGAATTTGATAAATACTGTGAAAAGGTTCCAGACTGATGACTTTATTTCATTTTTAGAATTTAGAACTCTTAATGGAAAATAAGACGGCATAATTATCAGCCACAAAATCATTCTATATTCCTATATGGAATATTCAGAGACTTACAGTGATCATCTCAATTTTCCTTGTTCCTATTGTAGAAGAAAAAAAATTTATTTCCACACGTAATATTTTTCTTGAGGTTGACGAGCTATTTTACAGATATATTTGTTGTTGCAAAGACCATCAATAGAAACTAAAAGTAAGTTGCACTCTAGAACACTCAGAACCTAGGGTCCAGATTGATATCCATTTGTGAATAGTGCAAACTAATTTAATTAAATATTTTTTCCAGAGTCCTGCTTCACTGAGGTTATGACCTAAGACTTTCTATGAACACAGATATGTCAAGTTTCCTTGTGCACTAAAGAGAGCCCTGGGGCCCACGAAAAAAGATCTGAGTTCACACCCCACTTTTAGAATGATACTACAGTCAGGTGATATTCCAGAAGTCATGGCACCTGACTTTTTAGCCCTGTTTGTTTCTCTATCTACAAAGAAGATGAAAAACTCCGTGATCTCTAGGGCCCCTTCAAGCTGTAACATATTCGTTCTAATGTACCAGGCACATTTTTTAAATGTATACCATAAAGAGAACATTTTAGAATTTTTTTTAAAACTCAGAAATAGTATTTTTGATAAATATCATATCTAAATTATAAGTAAAGCAAAATGAGGATGTAAATGAGAGAAAACGGAGACACAATTCCTTTCCACATTGTGATAGCGCCTCTAAAAATCTACAACTGTGGAGGAAAGCCAATATTCCTTTGTTTCCTCAAGCAAAAGTCACAATGAGCCACAGGTGTGACCACCTCAACTCTCTCTCCCCAGCAGTGCCGAATTGACAGAGTATCTGTGCAGAGGGGCACCGGGAGCCCAAGATGACTGTCAGCATATCTGTGCTTCCAGAGTCCTTTCCAGCCTAGGCTATGGGACGTCCACCCAGCACCGTGGCCAGACAGCACAGCCCTGGCCCCCATCTCCAGAGGATTACTATGAATATGGGGCCTCGGGGCACTCATCAGCCCTCTACCAATTTCAGAGTTTGCTTACTCATAATCCTCCTTGGACAGAGACCAGTAGAAACTCCTGTGCTAAAGAGTACCCAGCTGTCACCATGTTTTGGAATGTAACCCAACCAAGTTAAGGCTCCCACAACTTAGGGGAAAAAAGCTCTTTTATTAATCATTAGATGTTGCCTGCTAACAAACTAGAATGTTTCGATATCTGGTAAGCATTTAAGAAGTATGACTCACTGAGGCTATCTGACCAAATGAGTTGAAATAGCTACTTCTTTCTGGAGAGTTGGGTTTCAGTGAAATCAAACCCAATTTCAGTTTGTTTTTGTTTTTTTTTTTAACCAGTGACCTGTATGCAACTCTCTCTTGTGCTCACTGTGCCATGCTCTGTTATGCCCCGATTCAGAGATGCTGGGTGCTAGTGACTGAACAAAGGGGAGCTATTGAGCTAGGGGTTCCCTTCCCAACTCTTGTCCCAAAGTTAGTCTCTGGCCCTGATGGTGGCACATTGGCTGTTTCTCCAGATACCATGGTTCAGTCATTTATTCAACAAGTACTTTAATGTCTGTGTTATGCCCTGGGGACATAAAGATGAAGAAACATGGTCCCTGTCCTTACAGAGTGCCCAAGCAGGCAGCAAAGACACACTTGAAGTGGCAATTACAATGAGAGAAGTGTGTACCTGGTGCCCATAAGGGGAATAGCCCCTACATCTGCCTGGTGGAACCAGGGAAAACTTCATGGAGAAGGTAGTGCTTGAGGGCACACTGAGAAGATGAGTAGGCATGTATCTGCTGGACTGGTTTGGGGACGTGGAGGATGGCAGTGAAGTCTTAGGAAAGGCAATGTGCAAAGACACAGAGATATGAGAGAGTTTATGTTCTCAGAACATCAAGTTCAGAGATTCAGACCTTCGCCGACAGAGGGCTCCACGTCCCCCAGCACTTGTTTTGAATAGGGCCCACCTTATAAAGAAGGCAGAATGCAAGGCGTGAATCAGACCCTGAGGCTCAGGGGTGTGTACTGAGGGGAGAAAAGGGTGCTCCCTTCACGAGGGGATAGAGGTAGAGGTGGGAAAGAGTCTGGGGGTTCTAACAACAAAGTTCACATATCACAATTTAATGCACCCTCATAAGGCTCCCTGAACCCCCTCCATATAAAGGGTCTCACTCTATCTCATATGTATTGCATATGTAACTCTCTAAGTCATTTTAGGTCACTGAGCTGGATTGATGGAGTTATCTTACAGAGCTTAAAATGGCATGGAATCAATTTCTTTCACTTAATTCAAGTTTTAAAATGGAGCCATGGTGCTACTGATGATTTGCCATAGCACTTGAGCAGGCTGGTGACAGATGCAGAAGAAAGGAGAGTACATACGGTATCATACACCCCTGGAGCCACACCCACTTAATACACTATTGCTCTTTTGTATGTAACTACGTAGTAGAAGTTGCAGGGAGAACCCTCACAATCATCTCACAAAGTGGGAACCCAATCCAAGAAATAATGGAACCGGCAGTGACTCATTTGAATATGTGTTACATGAAATAGGAAAACTTATAATAAATCCTGAAGAATTATTAGTGACTGTACTTAGTATTCAAGGAAGCTGGAAGACTTAGTACATATAAAATCCTGACTTTTACACCTACTTAATATCACTGAGGGCCAGGCTGAGACATCACTGAAATCTTAGAGGGAGGGGTGAGCATAAGCATAACTAAAAGTAAAACACCCACTCAAGATAACTCTCAAATAAAAGTTACAGAGTACACCAAGATAATCTAGTACTGGGTAAGACAGCAGGTAATAAAAAAAAATTGGCAGCCAAGAGACCAAAAATAATAAAGCAACTTGAAATGACTTGGTAGGTTTCTAAAACATTTAAGAGGAAAACTGTATCTATAAAACAAAAACAACAGGTTATAAAACCAATGCTTGTGATAATAAATTCATGAATAGATGCCTTAGAACCTATCTTTTTAAAACCTCAGTAGAAGGGATAAACAATAGACTGGACATAAAGATATAATTAGTCAGTTAGAGGATACAATTAATTAAATCACTCAGAACCCAGCACAGAAAGATAATGAGATGAAAATTATTAAAGGAAAGCTGATATATAAAATATATATTGAGGAACTCAAACAAAACTAATAGGTCTCCAGAGAAAATATAAAAAGGCATATCTGGAGATGTAATTGCTGGAATTTTTTTTTTAGGTCTGTAACCTAGCCTGGACTAACAGGCAAAGGCTTACTCTTATGATTAAAATGAGCTAAAAAGTGAATGGTAACAGAGCAGTATCTCTAATCTTTTCTTGTTGAATTTAAAAATCATAATCAAAGTCAGAAGGAAGTCTTGTTAAGTGTGGATATGTTGTTATTAGCAATTTGCATAAACCAGAGAAGATTGTTATTGCACATGGAATGACATGTTGCCAAATAACAAACCTGTAAAGTCCTATTGATTGGTCTCCTCTATTAATCCACTTTGCTGGGCATGTTCAGTAGATTGCAAATATTATTCTTTTAAGTTTGTTCCTTTGCTTAAAGTGGTAAGGTATGCAATTTAGATTCCTTAACACACATGCACTAGACTCATTTGAGCTGAATGAGGAAACTTTCCTGGGAACCACAGTGCCTGCCAAATCCTCGTTTCATAAATGTGGAGCAGTAAGCAAAAAAACAAAGACCTGAGATGGAAATGGAAGAACTTCGAGTCATTTTGAGATGATCTTCCTTTTTATTGGTCTTGCAAATTTAACATGAATTTCCTCTCAGTGCTTTTTACCTACTAACATCCAGTGAAGATGACAAATACATTATGAGATCTGATATTCTGAGGCTAGGCATAGACCCTACACAGTAAGATGAAGCATATAAGATATAAAAGGTAAGTGATGCTCATTTTGTTGGATGGTTGACATTAAAGGACTCATCAATGGAGGAAGGGAATGTAAGGAAAAGACAGTAGATACTGGGAAGCCACAGGAAGGCCAGAAGGACCTGCACTGATTTTAGAACAGATTCCAAGAGGCTGAATGTACCTCCCACTTTGGGGGGTGGCAAAAAATTCCAAAGCACTGTCAAGGTAAGCTAAGGACTTGGTACTGGAAGTTCCAAATTTATACATAGTTGTCCCTTGAATAACAGGGGGGTTAATCCACATAAAACTTACACGCTTTTAGTTGACCCTCCTTGTCTGTGGTTCCTCTGCATACACAGAGTCAAATGACAGCAGCAGATCATATTGTACTGTAGTATTTACTATTGAAAAATATCCACGTATAAGTGAAGTGGACCTGCGTAGTTCCAGCCTGAGTTGTTCAAGGGTCACCTGTAAAGATTTACTTAAGTCTTTTGAGAAATTTATCCTCTGCTGATATCATGTCAGTAACTTCCTGAAAGCATAGAGAATGGAAATTCCATGAAGCCCTGAAAACACCATAGGCAAAAGAAATTCTAGTGGCATAAGCAATGGAAAACTTCCCCAAATGTCTTCACCAAAGCTTCCCCCTGCTTTCCCCAGTGAAATTACTAAGGAACTGGTAGACTGTAAGTTCTAGTTGTTAATAAAGAAGCTAATTTGGCCTCCTTATAATCCACTTTTAATCTAATCTCCTCTACAGCATTTGTTTAGCCCACGATGTCATAATAATGACTTTAAGGTCACTTTGTTTAATTAGATGATCAAATTCTCCTTAAAAAAATTTTCCCTTACAGCATAAAGTGTATTTCTAACTTTTAAACTGATTGGTGTAATACAAAAAATCCCCAAATAGAACAACACCAACTCCCTCATTGAGGCAGAGTTCTGGTCCCTCAATGACTCTGAGAAAATGAAAATGTCCATGTTAGGCTGTTATGGTGACAGCAATGTCTTGAATCCTAATTCTGAGTAGTAACAACTATTTCCTAATTAAGAGAATTTTTATGCCTTCTCCTTGCCATGATGCACGAGATCTTGTCCAAAATAGAACCACTCTGCACATTCACCTGTAAGCTTATAACAGTGCCACCCTTAAAAAGTCTAGCTGCCACGTGACCCAGTCTGGACACAGGTTTTCATTCAAAGATCAATCAGCCTAGAATCAAAAGAAAATTGCAGAGCTATATGGTACTTTATTGCAATATCTTGATACAATATCAAAGAAGGATCATACATTCATAATGTATGACCAAATCCTTAAAAGCCTCTATCCATACCTCCTGATCTCATTTCACACCAGGGGGAGCTTTTCCCAAAGATTCTCCACTTCACTCTAAACCTCCCCAAATCCTGGCCACACTGACTTCAGCAGCTCTTCTCCTTTCCACATTTTTGGAATCATTCTCCCTTCAGCACTTTCTAATGAAAATCAAATCAGGCCAGTCTTGATTCTCCTCAATTCTTCCCTTCCTCCATTACCCAGAATCTATTCAACAGAGGATTGGGAAACCCAGCAGACAATGGCAAGTTCTCTTTAGTGGATAGGAAGAGGGAGAGGGAGTTCCTATTCTCCTGCAATAATAAGATCATATTAAAAAAAATACTGATCACTTAAGAAGATGACTCCCATTGGGATACTTTGGAAGAATTGTCAACAGTGGTGTGTTCTGAGGCATGTTGTCCTGGATTCAAACTATGGCCAAATTTTGAGGCTCTGTGACTATGAAAACAGTGAGAGTACTTTTTAACGGTGATGTAAACTCCCACCACAGGCCCTGGGCTTCATTCCACTGACTGTTGAATGGCTTTTTCTCTTGCAGAATCTGCATTTTGTTTTCCTGAATCTTCTGGAAGAAAACTTATGTAACTTCTGCATCTAGAATAAACTTTGATGGGTTTAATCAGATATTCACATGCTACACAGCTTCTGTTTCCTATGTTCTACTCAGGCCATTGGTAAACTCTCTTGACATGCATACTGGGGGCAGCATATACATTAGAAGCTGTCCTTTAATCCTATGGTGTGAGGCAAGGCAGAGCCACTGCTTGAACTAATGAAAATGCATCTGTCACAGGTACAGTTGGACATCACCCGATTTAAGAAATCTTGCAAAATTGCCACTTTGAGACAGATGGCACCATTCTGGCCCAAAAAAGTCTCTAGTTTTTTGAGGGTCTGGTTTGAAAGAGATCTTTTCATATCATATATTTGAGGTGGACAAATAGCTAGAAGGAGAGAACTGTTTTACTCAGGACTATGTTTTGTTTGTTTTTGTTTTGCTTCAAAATAAAGTTAAAGCTCCTCGTCTCACTAACCCAAGGAAGCTGATTGATGGATAATTGACTACACAGCATTTCACCAAGTAGCCAGCCATTTCAAGCACAAAGTCTGCTTAATTCCAGGCTGGAGTTACAGCCTTCTGCTGTCTACCACTAATGCCTGAAAGTAAAGTTGAACTACCACTCTTTTGAAGAGTTGAGGTAGGAGGGATAACTTTTTTACTTTATTGATTCTATTAAAAAAGAAACTACTATCAAAAAAAAAAAAGAAAGAAAAAAAAGAAACTACTATCAAGATACACACTTCTATAGTTTTTTTTTTTCCTATAATTTCCTATAATGAAGATCTACCCACTGATATTTTCTTATACCTGTTCCCCCAAGCAACCTACTACATGAATTTATACTTCAACCGACTGGAATACGAGTGAAATTAGGAGCAGCTAGTAACTCTGGGGCACAGAGCAACCAACCCACTGGCTCACAATGGGATCAGTCTGTACATTCAGGAACACCATTACCACGCTGGATCTCCTAAGCTGCCCTACTTATTCTTTCCACACATATTTACTGAGTGTTAATTACACACTTGATACTACACCCAGGGCTAGGGAGACAGAGGTAAATTACACAAACATGATCCCTGCCCTCCTGGAGGGGAAACAGACCCAAATGGTAAGCAAAGAAATAAGTAAAATAATCGAAAGTTCTAAGAAGTGATATGAAGGGAACCAACCAGGACAGGTATGCAGGAGAAGCCTCTTGTAGGTTAAGAAGTTCAGGAAGGGTCTTTTTGAAAGATGGCTTTCTTTCTTTTCTCTGTAATATTCCTTCAAAAATTTGAAGACAGCTAAGGCCTAAGAATATACATTTTCTTTTCTGGGCCCAACATTCACTGTTTGTTTGGCTTGTCCCCTGATAAAATGTTCAGGGAGGGTCCCTTCTACATCTTCCTTGGCTACTTCTAGACATGGGTCTTCCATAATAAGAAAAGGATCCAAAAGATAAGAGACTTTCTTTTGCAGGGGTAGTTGACAGACAAGTCAGAAAAGCTTTGATACTGTATCATTTACTGTCATTAGGAAAAAGCTAGAATCCCAAAATCTGATTCTCAAATCTTTGAGCGCAAATAGTTCCGGGTCTCTGCAAAAAATCTCCCGCTTAGTACACTCATGGTGCCAGCTGCTACCAACTACCACTGGGGAGCCAGACCCACCCTGGGGTTTCCAGGGACTTGATATCCAAAGTCATCATCAAGCTTCTGTTCTTAAAACCACCATTTATCCACCTTTATCTCCTGCTCTTGACTTCCGTCCAGTTCCCCTTCCACTTCCCTCCTTGCCCCTGCTGTGCTTCACCCACAGCTGGGCTATCGCAAAGGTCCATCAAGAAATAAGGCAAGGGGATGCATTGCTCAATCCTGTTTATTTAGCTTCAGGAAGAACTGCATTCCCAACCCAAGGTGGGTATATGTGACATTCTGAGTAAATGAAACCAATCTGTTCACAAACGATGAAAACATTTTCAGCACAACATGCAGATATTGATCATGCTATAAAGAAGGCTTTAATCTTATTTACTAAACACCCCCTTGGCTGGCCTGGGCTGCAGCCAGTCAGAACTATAAAAACGTGAGTCCAACTGGTTTGCATATTGCTTTTTTTTTTTTTAAATTATAGTTCCTCCAATTGCCCAGGTTCTGTAAATATTTACTCAATATTTACTGCACTTACATTTAAGAATTCGGTTGTCTCTCTTAACTGGTTTATGAACACCAAACAGAAAAACCAGTTCTTCAGATGGCGGTGATAGCATCTGATTGACACACTGAAACTGGATTACGTATTAAACGAGAAATGCCCTCCTTGAGCCAAGATCACTGTGAAGTGAAAAGCAAGTGACCTTCTCAGTTGATGATGCGTCCATAAAATGGTTGGAAAGCTGCCCTATTTGCACATGGAATCAGAAAATAAAATGAAATAAAAAGATTCCATCCCATTCCTCTAATTTCATCATCTTGCTACAGCCATTCTCCCCAGGGCTTTCCTCTAACCCAGTTGCCAAGGAGGCGTGAGGGGTTATCCTCTCTGAAACACCATTAAGGATTCTGTGGGCCCTCCTGGGGCTACTCTGAAAGAGCACTGTAGGGAAACTGGCTGCTTCTCTGGGCTCATCATATGGAAAGTATATTTCTCAACACAGCTGGCAAACAAATCTCTTTGAAGGAGATAGCCAAGAGGCCCAAGATTGGCCCTCAAATAATGAGTTCAGCATCTTTCACTCTCCCCAGTCTACAACATTCTTCCTCCCTTGTAGTTATTTATTATTATTCAATATTTATGCAAGCTATAAATGTACAGAGCACTGAACAGTATCACAGAGAGGGCCAACGCAATAACAACACCTTCTCCCAAGGCCTAGAAAAGGACCTGCAAGTCAAGTCCAATGGCAGAGGCGTCCAAGGAGAGAGGAGGGCAGGAAGATGTATGGACAGCTGAAGCTGTCCAGAGTCAGGGACCCTTTCTAGTCACAGTCACATTCTGCTGGATGAGAGCTCCTCTACGCTGCTGTGGATTACAGGAGGAAACAGCTTGACCTCTCCACGCCTTTGGCTATTGCACACTTGTTTTGTAAACAGAAGTCGAAATAGTGACCCAGAATTAAGACATGCACCATAAACTACAACTCATATTCCAAGGTAGTGGAAACTATTAAAAGAGCAAGAGTTTAGAAAGCAGTGCTTTCACTCAGGGTACATAGCCTGTGAAACACCCCCACCAATATGACTTGTGTCCATATACAAACTGTCCCGATGTCCTCCAACAATGGCCCGAGCATAGTTTCTGCTTACCAGGAAGTGAGTGTGATGAAGTTCAGGCCACGGAAGAAGAACCCAAGGGAATGTCATCAGAAAATGACAGAGCTGAGATCTGAACCACAGCTCCCTGACTCCAAGGCCAATACTCCTCCGTTACAGAACAGCTGCCTCTGCCTGCTCCTCCCTCGGTTGCTCTGTACCTTGGTTCCCCGGCATCTTTCCTCTTCAACTCTTCCATCCTATTTTCCCTAAATGGCCTTGTACCTTGGACTCCAGGCCTCCTCCAGCCCCTTTCGCTTGTTATTTCTCTCCTCGGCCCCTCTGCTTTTTTAATTTCTGTGTTCTTCCTGGGAAATCGCATTGTCCCTCGTGCTTTAACCACCAGCTCTATGTGGTGGACTTTCCATTGCCTCTCCAGCCCTACACTTGAACTTATGAACTTGGGAGTCAGACAGGCTTGGGATGAAATATCAGCACTGCTCCATAGCACCTGTGAGACCTTCTTCAGCTGTCTAGAACCGTTTCACATCCTTAAAGTGAGAATAATATTTATCTCAAAGCTGAGGTCAAGATCTCCAGGGGCTCTAATGTCCGTTCTCCCCTCCTTTTTAGTAACAGAGTCCTGATTTGTAGCAGAGTACTTTACTGCCAGGCTCTAACAACATTTCTCAGCCTCCCCTTCAGCTTCATGTGATTATGTTCTAGCCAGTGTGAGGCAAGCTGAGGCATCCAAGGGAAAGCCTTTTCCCTACTTCCCTCTTCCTCTTTTCAAGAACACAGATGTGATGGCTGAGCTTCATCAGCCATTCTGGATCATGAGGAGACCCTGAGAGTAGAAGCCAGATGCTTGAGTTGGCCAGGCAGAAAGATATATGACTGGGTCTCCAAAGAGACTGCAAAACCACCATAACAGACCTGAACTGCCTACATTTTATATAACGGCAGGGGGGCGGTGGGGGGAATCACTGTTTGGCAAGTTTCTTTTCTAATATACATATGCAGCCAAATCTAGCACATCTACCATGTTTTTTCTTCCTCTCCTTCTTCTATCCAGTGAGAAAAATACCCCAGAAAAGACATACAGCGGCTACTGACACTGGAGATGCAACTGGAAGAAAAAGGAGAGAAATACCTTTCTCCTGTCCACCAATCTCCCACTATGACTCCCACTGACTAAACTAGCCAGGAGCCACTTCCGAAGAAGTCGTGGAAATGCTGTTACAAAGGACAGCTTCCTTCAATGGAGAACAGAGCAAAAAAGGGTGGGGGGATGAATTTGAGAACACATGCCTGACGAATGACATGGCCTGACCAGAGAATGTTAACTAAATGAAGGCCCATTCGTAAAGCATTTAGCACAGTGCCTGCCATATAATAGGCATCCCAAAAATGCTGGCTCCCTGCCCTTCACTCATTTCTCTTCTGAGTTATAGATTCACAGAGTCATTCATCTCTGCATCTCTCCACACTATTCCACAAGTACCTCCACCCAGTTTGTCCAAGACAGAATTCAGCACATTTTGCTTCTACAAAATTCCCTTTCTCCTGTGTTCTAACACAGGTGATGGAATCATGACCATCCTAAGTACTATCTTGATATCTCAGAGTCCTATTAAGCTCTTCCCTTTCCATAATCTTCCCTCCCCCAATTCCATCAAGTTATCAAAATACAGATGTCTGCCTCCACGGATTTCCTGACCATCCCCTCTCTCATGACCATGAATCTAAATTGCTCTCAATGTCACTGCATCCTCTCACACAGAGTTTCTGCCCTTCTCTGTTCATCCACACTATCCAAATCTCTCTCTACCTTCTTTTTCACCAGCTTCTCATTTTTTGGCTCACGTGAGGCTTTGAATTCAGACTCAACTTCTTGGCCTCCTTTCACCATCAATTACATAACTAACGAATGTCTGTATCTTATAGATCAAGTTCACAAAAGCAAGACTTTGGCCCATTTATATTTTCTTGCTATACCATTACATTGATTGCCTGTGGCTTAACTGCCTGTGAATGATATGTCTCCCATGACCTGTTCATTGGGAACTGAGAGGGGGCAGGATAGCTTATAACTGACATCTCTTTAAACAGTCCTACTACCACAGCTATTCTTTTCAAACTCAGATATGATCATAGCATCCTCCTGGCTAAAACTCACCAAAACTTTGATGACTACCCAGAACAGGAAGAGAAAAATGTTTGGCTTACAAAATTTAATAGGAAATAGTTCTGTCATTAAGAGATGAATGTCAGTTTGTGATTCATGAAATGTTAAGTGAAATGTGCTCACTGGGAATCTTTCACAACATGGAAAAAATTTCCAAAGGATCTTTCTACACTCACCCTATGCTCCAGTGTCTTGGCTCCAGTGTCTGGGACTTACTTTCCATTTCCAAATTCTCTTCTTTGAGCTTCTGTTCTCTCTGTCTGGAATGCTTTTTCCCTTGATATTTCTACATGTTGAAATCCTACCTAGCAATCCCAAGAAATTCTAACATGGTCTTTGCAATGCTACTGCCCCTCATCACCCCAGAGTTAGCCCCTCTAGACACATATGGCCTCCCTCCCTTATAAGCTCCAAGAAAGCAGGCACAGCATCTGTTTTTTTGGCCACTGTATTCCCAGTACTCAGGAGAGATCTTGGCTTAGCAAATGCTCCATACGTATCTGTTGAGTAACTGTGCACCCCATAGGGCATCATTTCTTCCCTACACGTCTACTGAAGTACTGATGACAGCCTGCCTTAGATTCCAGCCATGTCAGTTCTTATATCTATCCCCTAATAGGAATTGAATAAGAATAAGAATGTTTTTAATCTTGGCATCTTCCAGGCACCTAGAAGACTGCTTTAAACAAATTAGGTTCATGATAAATATTTGTGAAATTGAACAGTTGAGTGTATTCATTCCTTTTGAGGTCAAAAGAAAGATTTGGATCCAATAAGATAATTTTTTTCCTTTGTGAAGAAAAAAGTAACATTTGGAATCACCTACACATATAAAATAGAAATCTCTAAAAGTCATGGAACAAAATTTAGGTTTTTGACATTCCTTAATTATAACGTTTAAAACTGAAATAACTATTTCCATAGTAAGCAATTAATGTTGTTTTCATACTGTCAGCCACTCCTACAAAATAAGATATTCTTAAGTCTCAAACTGTAGAAATAATATATACTTTTTATTACTGGAGAAGTTATCTTATTTCCAACTTTAAGTCACCTTCAGGAAAGATTCTTTTCAAAATTTATTTGAAGTGTCCTTGTATGATCAACAAATAGTTACGACATGCTTGCAAAGATAACTGTTGCTTTAAACAATCATTTATGATTACTTTAGCAGAAGCAAAGTGAATTTTAAAAAGCACGTTTACTCGCATTAACTCTTTAGTCAAAGGTAACAGTGTGTGGAATTAAACTAAAAATGTATGATTTTATTTTAAGGGTAAAAGAGTGTCCATTGCAGGAGAAATTCCTTTCCTAATGGAATCAAAGATGAGGACCTAGTCTTTGAGGACAAGGCTGAGGACCTGAGGAAGTCATGAGGAAAATACTATCTATAGGAGATCATATAGATAGCATATACGAATCTATATAATATACAAATCTATACTAGATGAAGTTCAAAATATAAGGAAGAATAGCTCTCCAATATTCCATCCATGCACCTTAGTAAACAGAATCATGCAAACTCTGCTGTCATTTCAGGGAAGTTCTGGAACTTCTGCTCCTGCCCCATCCAACACCACACTTCCTAGCCCTCTGAGTTGCCTTCATGGGACTACATTTCTCTTTGAGGGGTTAATGTATACTTGGGTGGCCTCATCTGTCTCCCGAACCAGAACTTCCTTGAGCTTGCAGGTTCTGTGGGAAATGCAGACCAGGCGGGACCTGCTTCTGGAAGGTGCAGCCAAGATCATCTTCTTGTTCGGTTCTGGTTCCCCTCCTGAACAATTTAGGTAGAACAAGCCAGGCCAGCCTTTCCATTTTGCCTGTTTTCAGCACTGGACGAACTGAAGGGAAGCACCACATCGATTTTCATTCCATCCCTGTTGTTCGTAAAGCTCACCCCCTGATATACATCAGTGCCTCTCAACAGGCTGTTAAAAGCATTTTGGGTGCATCCATCTTCATTGTGTGAAACTGTTCGAAACATTGTAGGATGTCTCACTTCTCTGCTTCCCACCATTAAATTCCAGGAATGCCCCCAGACATTATGAGCACTAAAAACAACCTCACTCTCTCACTTTGTCCCAGCTACCAAACGTAAAACCGATAGCTAGTGGGAAGCAGCCGCATAGCACAGGGAGATCAGCTCAGTGCTTTGTGACCACCTAGAGGGGTGGGATAGGGAGGGTGGGAGGGAGGGAGACTCAAGAGGGAGGAGATATGGGGATGTATGTATACGTATAGCTGATTCACTTTGTTCTAAAGCAGAAACTAACACACCATTGTAAAGCAATTATACTCTAATAAAGATGTTAAAAAAAAAACACAAAAAAACTCACACATTTCCAAACCCTCTAGAAAGATGGTATAGCCTCTGTGTCAAGGTTTGATTTGGTCCAAAATCAAAACTGAGGATGGCTGAACCTTAATCTCCCACACAAATAGTGAGTTATATACTTAGGTTGTGGTACTGGTGCTGCTACTGTTAATACAGCAGGATCAGTCAAGAAAATGTATCATTTTTACTACTCTGAGACATGGGAGGCACGATTCAAAAACAGCTCTTGCCCCACAAAATTCTAATGAAAATATTGTCTCCACTTAGGAGCAGATTTACCACTTCATAAACTCCAGAAATGGCAAGCGGAGTGTGTCCCTAGAGTTAAACTCTCTTCCAGACAAACAAAGGGAGGCTAATCCTAACTGACCTCACCCCAAAACACACACGCAGAGAAGACGGCTCCCCCTGTGGATGGGTTATCTGAACTCATACAGACAGTTTGGACAGTTGGCAGAACGGAAGGGTTTATTTGAGGGAAATGTGTACTGAAGATTGACTTTTCAGGCAAATGCTTGTTAGTGTTGCACTGCTCCTTAGAGGACAGGGGTATATCCTGAGGTTTAAGATCTGATGAGGATTCTTGGAGAACAGACCAAATTGTAGCCACAGAAAATAAATTATAGGCAATTAGGTCTACATCTGATCCATTTTCCAGCACACTAAGCTTCACTCATAACGTGTCTTCAGGTTCATGTGTTTCTGCAGAGACCAAACCTGTTTTGCTTTTAAGAATGTAATTCACTGGACATGAAATGAAATGTCTCTGAGTTGACACCCAAAAGTCCAGCTACAGACGAACCCAGATTATATTTGCAGGCAGCAAGGTATTGAGTTACCGAGTCCTTCCGGAGCATATTTGTTACAATCCTGTTGAAAATCAGTTGGCTTGGCAGAGAAGCTCTCATTTGCAAAGGAGAAAAATGAGGATTGTGCTCACAGGGCTTCAGATCTAGCAGGTGTTTGCAGTGGATACAAAACACTGACTGTAAACCTGGCTATATCAAAAGTACCTGAAGACACTGCCGGCAATACAGATGCCCTGGGTTCCACCCATTACGGGCTCAACTGTGTCCCCTCCAAATTCTCATGCTGAAGTCCTAACCCACTGCCTCAGAATATGACTAGACTTGGAGACTGGGTCTTTAAAAGAGGTGATTAAGGTTAAAGTAGGTCAAGGGGGCCCTAATCCAATACCATCGGTGTCTTTATAAGAAAAGATTAGGGCACAGACAAGCACAGAGGGAAGATCACGGGAAGATATAGGAAGAAGACAGTCATTTACAAGCCAAGAAGAGAGGCCTCAGAAGAAGCCAACCTTGCTGACACCTTGATCTCAGTCTTCTGGCCTCCAGAACTGTGATACAGTAAATATCTGACGTTTAATCCACCCAGTCTATGGTCCTCTGTTACAAAGCCCAAACTAACTAATACATCCCCCTAGACAGAGAGCATCAGAATCCCTGGAGGTTGGGGGCAGAGGCGAGTCTCACACATCAGAGTTTGAGAACCACCAATGTGGACTTCTTCCCAAGATGCTAACAAGCTTTCCCAGGTTGCCCATCACCTTGACCTGCTCTGACAATGGCCACGTTCTGGGCCCACTCTTGCCACAGAAACACTCTTAGGTATCCGTGGTGGAGTCTTGGTTCTTCCTCTTTCCCTTTAACTGGACTCCTTATAAAATAATTGCCACATTTTTGTTCTAGGAGTTTCGAAGGAACTTCTCTCCTCAGAACCTGCTTCTGTCAAAGCTATTGGAAAGTCAACACAGACGGGTATTTTAAGATGACTTGAAAATCTATTTCTTGAAAAAAAAAATGTAGGGAAAAAAGAGGATCAGGTCAAGTTGACCAAAATGCTGGACAACTGCTATGAGATGGAAAGCTGAAGCAGCTCAGTAGCTCAAGGATTATATGTTTAAGCATGAGGTATCATGAGTTACTAGCCCTGAGAGTCTGCAGCTTTTCCTGGGCCTGCAGAGTCAGAGTGTACCAACCTCCAAAGGGGGCATCTGGGAAAGCCATGGCCATTCTCCAAGGGGTTATCATGGAATATCACTCACCTCAATTCATAAACACATAGGTATTAGGTCTGAGGCATTTGCCACATATGATCTAGCTTGAATATTTGCTTTTGTTCAACCAAAAGCAATGCAGGGATCCCTCACCTGCAGAGTTCCTGAGACTCTAGAATCCACCTACAGACAAGAAATTGGACCCTTGCATATCATTCTGTTTTAGCCATGGCCAAATACCCAAGCCTGAAAGGAAATTACAAAGCCCCTCTTATTTCCACCATTTAAAGTATCCAGTTGGTTCTCTAACATCATGTTTCAAGATTACTGCTCCCTGCCCCTAGATCTGCAGCTTTGCATTTTATTTGCCTAGAAGCAAATTTGACCAGCAATACCTCCTATCTGGGCACAGGTACAAGTGTTTCTGTGGCCCAACCCTACACCAATTACTACCATCTAATATAACCTCTTATCCACTGAACTTCCTGGTCATATATTCCTTTATTAATTCAACAAATATGTATTTAATACCTATTACAATTTGGCATATTCCAAGCCTAGGGATACAGGAGTGAACATAGAATAAATTTCTATTCTAATTGAACTTAATTTCTTGTGGTAGAAACAGACAATAAACAAGTAAATAAATATAGATACAATCTGAGATATACGCTGTAAGAAAAATAAAGCAAGGGATGAAATAGAGCAGTGGTTTGCAGAGTTTGGTCTCTGAATCAGCAGTACCACCATGATCTGGGAACTCATTAGAAAAGCAAACTCTCAGGCTTCACTCAAGACTTTTTGAATCAGACACTCTAGAGATAGGCCCAAGCAATGTGATGTACACTCAAGTTTGAGAACTACTTATGTAATAAAGAATAATGAAGGGAAACTTGCTTTAGATTGGGTGATTGGAAAAAACCTCTCTGAGCAGATGGCATCTGAGCTAAGACCTGAATGGCATTTGTGCTAGGACATGTCTTGGTCTTTTTTTGTTGTTGTTGCATGAAACTGCTTTTATTTAGAAGAACAATTATTGGGCTTCCCTGGTGGCGCAGTGGTTGGGAGTCTGCCTGCCGGTGCAGGGGACACGGGTTCGAGCCCTGGTCCGGGAAGATCCCACATGCCGCGGAGCAACTGGGCCCGTGAGCCACAATTACTGAGCCTGCGCGTCTGGAGCCTGTGCTCCGCAACAAGAGAGGCCGCGATAGTGAGAGGCCCGCGCACCGCGATGAAGAGTGGCCCCCGCTCACCGCAACTAGAGAAAGCCCTCGCACAGAAACGAAGACCCAAAACAGCCATAAATAACTAAATAAATAAATAATTTTTAAAAAAAAAAGAACAATTATATATTTACTGCAAACAGTATAAAATCAATAAAAACACTTCCCTCTACTTTAAAAAATGTGTGACATTTCCCTAAGAAATTCCCTGCATTTGGAAGTTCTGGACCTTCTCCACTTATAAATCTGAGTGTATCCTTTCACAGATTTAGAGTTTTGCTACATTTCATGAAAAGAAAAATACAAACAGTGGAAGTACAGGAAGAAGTAGAAGACTTCAAGCACGATAGCCCATCATGTGTATCTTGCGGGCAAGTATAATGAAGACCTTCTCAATAACTGAGGCGTCAATGACTGAGGTTGGCAAAGATACAAAGACTGCAAGAAGTCAAAAGAAATACCTTTCCTCAACGGGAAAGATGACATGATTCAACATGAGTAGAATGATTAAGAAGGAAAGTTTATTGGACTCAGTTACCCAGGTGATTGTTCATCTAGCTCTCATTTGAATTTTAAACATTTGCTTGAAAAAATGATTTCACATCAATTTTTGCTTCTTTTGGAAAGTTCCCATGTGTAATTTATTGATAGCATCTCTGAAGAAAAAAATTAGTGATGATGTTTGGTTGATGTTTCTGATGATGGAGAAGACCCAAAAGACTGCTACAAGTGAAGGCATGTGTATGGTCTCAGAATGTCAGGATGGTACAGATACTCTTTCCAGAGTGAAGCAGGACAAATCCTTCATTTATCTTTTCAAAAGGTAAAACAAGGGTTATTCACGGGTCCATTAGAAGCTTCTTAGCCAAAAAATCAGCCAGAAGTTTGGGGACAGAATCTTTACTTTTAAAGCTACCAAAAACAGCTCCTTTCCAGGTACCTCCAGTCAACAGCAACATGGGGTTCACAGAGAGATTTGGGGAATTAGGAAGTATTCCTACAATGACACTTATGCCATATGCTTCCTGACAGCACAACAAGATAGCCATCATTTTGTCAAGCCAAGCAATGACTTCAAATGAAAAGTCCACCCCTCCACCACTCATTTCAACATGTCTTGGTCTTAATTCCCCATAGGGGTCACTTAAGCTCTCCTAAAGTCTTTGGTCTTTATTTTATGCTTAAAAAATACTCTCTCTGGGCTTCCCTGGTGGTGCAGTGGTTGAGAATCTGCCTGCCAATGCAGGGGACACGGGTTCGAGCCCTGGTCTGGGAGGATCCCACATGCCGCGGAGCAACTAAGCCCGTGCGCCACAACTGCTGAGCCTGCGCATCTGGAGCCTGTGCTCCGCAACGAGAGGCCGCGATAGTGGGAGGCCCACGCACCGCAATGAAGAGTGGCCCCCGCTTGCCGCAACTGGAGAAAGCCCTCGCACAGAAACGAGGACCCAACACAGCCAAAAATAAATAAATAATTAATTAAAAATAAATAATTAAAAAAAAAAAAATACTCTCTGATTATAACTTCCCTGGCTGGCTTCTTAGATGTGTGACCTGTGTAGTCACATAAGTCCCAGTGCTCAGAGGGCCTCACACTTGGTTTAATGCTCTACTGTCACCATCTTGAAATTCTTAGTAATTTCATATCTGAAGTTGTGCTTTGTAAGTGAAGTCCCATGGGACAATGGAGCGTGCACGTCAGCAGAAGAGGTATGGGCAATACGTCTGCTGTCCCATTCACAGACAGTATTTGCATTGCCCTGTGGGCACAGAATTCTGGTGGACCTATAATGCACGGGAGTTCAATGACACTCAAAATGAGTTTAGTGTAAGTCTGTTATGTCTACAACTGAATAAGCAGGATCACTGATGGCCCAGAGAGGCGATGCTTTCTCTTCTAACCAGAATTTGCTTCAAACACAGAAAGAATGCAGTGATATTCTAGGAAACAAGAACTACTAAAGAATGCTTTCACAACTTTACTTACCCACTTTACTTCCCTGTGTTAGCCAACCATTTATGCTGCAAATGATGTCATAGAAAGGAAAAGACAGGACAAGCCATAGTTCTTGTTCCTTTCAGTTCATTCTTACTCTTCAGTAAGCCAAAGGTGGAAAGTGTTGGTATAATGCGGGTGAACTGTGAAGTGAAATCAAAATAACTGAGTTACCATAATGCAGGAGTTCCACTGTTCTGTTAAGAACAAAACACATATGCATGCATGAGCTACCAAATACTCAGTGTGTCATTTTAATGATTCTGCATACAAGTGAAATGCTCTTAAATTTACATTTAAAACTGGCAATACACAATATAAATGGTAAAATTCATACCAATGATTGAAATTTTTTATTTTTATTTACTTAAAATGACCTTAAATGGCAAATATAAAAGAGCATGACACATCGAGGGCAAGACCATGGAAGAGAGGGAATGTTCGTTCCCTTAGTGACAATGTGTTCCTGATTTTTGAAGAAGGGCCCCCCATATTTTGTAGCCAGAGCTGCTTCCCATTGGAGGTCTGCTCACAGAGAGAGAAGGCACGCTCACCACCACACTGACATGCGCATTCTGAGACACGCAGCAGCTCTGCTCTCTTTGTCACAAATGGGTCACCTCGTGGAGCATCAGTCTCTGGGACAATGCCAGGTGGCACTGTGATCAGAAAAGCACAGTGGCAGCTGTATCCAGCAGAGAGAGAAACAAAAAGGAAACTTTCCTCCAGCGCATGCCCAGACTCTATGAAAGCAACAGCTTCTTTAGAAATAAACATGTGGGCAGCTTCTAAGACATGGTACGATGTTGAGTCTTAAAAGAATGGGCCCATATTCTTTGAAACCATTGGGCCGCTTCCTTAAAAGCAAGGGGTACAAAAAGAGCTAGCAACCCACACGCTTGCCAGGAAAACGAACACAGCATGAAAACATTTGCTAATCGACTAGGGTTAAACCAGTGCACCCTCATCCAAGTAGGACTTGAAGGGGGATTCAAACTGTTGAAAATTATGAGGTTTGAAGGTCCTGTCTTATTTTACCTCTTATTACAAACTGAAGTTATACCTATACTTAATGGAAATAAGTTCCCCTTTCTCTAATCCACTCTGAACTTGCACTGCATGCCTCTACCAACCAACCAATTGTAGAAAAAAGAAAAGAGTTTCTTTGACTTTGCCTGCCCAAGGTTCAATCCTGAATGCTAAGAGGCACCTCCATTTGCGGGCAGTTCCAAGGCCTGGTGTGTGTCACCTCACACGATCGGATGCATCACTCCAGCCACTTCAGTTCATGAGAAATCTGGGATCTCTCTCACACGTGGTGCCAGACAAGGCACAAAAGCTGCTTTCAGGAACTTAGGCAGGTTTACGAGGCTGAAAGCGCCAAGATTTCAGGGTTACAGCACTATCCCACTCATGTCTTATTAAGATGTTCCTTCATCATTGGAAATTCCTTTCAGTCCCAAATGATTTCAGTCTTGTTATTGAGCCATTAGGTAAAAGAAAAGGCTTAGAACCAAAATCCTCACCTCCCCATCGAAACCATTAGCTTTTGGAGATTGATTTTTACAAGTTACCTAAAGGCTGACCCTGGGGAATACAGTGTTCTCTTAGGTGAAAACATGGGTAACGGATTTATTTTTCACCCTTAAAACAAAGAAATAAATACCTTTTGTTGATAAGTCACGTGTGGGAAGTGTTCTGGAAGAGCTCAAAAATGGACTTTCTCCCCAACTCTACTACAAAATAAAGAGCTATCTCTCGTACAGAACTTGCAAAGAGGCTGGAAGCCAGAGAAAACGGGGTGGAGCCCAAGCCCCGATCTTATCCAGCCTCATCTGCCTCCTAGCTCCAGCTGGCCCATCTGCCTCTGTCACCTCGTCTTCAAGGGGCTGGGCTAGATCAGAGACTTTTAAACTATGCTTCGTGAAGTTCTTAGGGAAAAGGTTGTTAAGCCTTGGTGAGCATAAAGAATCACCTAAGAAGTGTGTTCACAATCCACACTCATAATCCTCCGCTTCTGAGTTTGACTCAGTAGGTCAGGAAGAAAGGGGGACCCAGGAATCTAAACTGCTAACAAGTTTGCAGCTGATTCTGATGCAAGGACTGTGGAAGTAGCTTCAGAGTTTCGAGGTGAAGGGGTAGATGTGAAAAGGGCCCTACCATCTTCACCACCGCTTTCAGAAAAGCAGCTCAGCCTTCCTGTTTAATGTTTAGTGCCATTTAAGATCTAGCTTGATAAGAGACTCGTTGCTTTGAAAAGCACAGGACTAGATGTCCTCTAATGCTCTGTGCAAAGCCAATGTCTAGGAGTCCAGAAAGCTCATGGTGAGACAGACTTAACTTGAAGGAGATACAGGCAGTACTTCAGTAGCCTCCACACTTTCTATGGGAAACTTCTAAAGTGGGTCAGAGAAGAGATACCCCCCCACACACACACCAGATTCCAGGGTATTCATCAAACAGTTTCTTTGCCATAATAGATCAAATAGAGGCATCTCATCTCTTTAAAAAGTTATTTCAAATAATGAGTGTTATGGGTTGAATTGTGTCCCTCCAAAACATATGCTGAAGTCCTAATCCTCAGTACCTCAGAATGTGACCTTTTGGGAGACGAGGACTGTTACAGATGTAATTAGTTAAGATGAAGTCATACTGGAGTAGGATGAGCCCCTAATCCACTATGACTGGTGTCCTTAATGGAAGACAATGTGAAGACACAGGGGGAGAAGGTCATGTGATGACAGAGTAATGCAGCTGCAAGCCAGGGAATGCCAGGGATTACTGGCCACAACCAGAAGCGAGGAAAGAGGCGTGGAAGAAATTCTCCCTCAGAGCCCTCAGAAGGAACCAAGACTGCCCACACCTTGATTTCAGACTTCTGGCCTCCAGAGCTGTGAGAGGATAAATTTCTGTCATATTAAGCCACTCTGCTGTTTGTGGTACTTTGTATGGCATTCCCTGGGAACTAACACAATTACTGAATTTGCAAATGATGAAAAAGAGCCTTGCAAAGGTTGCTCTTTTATCTTAACTTAATTTTCTGTGCAGGAGTATGAAAGATGATCCAATCTTTGCTCAGGTATGAGTGAACCTTCTACCCACCATCCTTCAAAAGCAACAAGGTCCATCTCTAAACTGAGTCTCAATGTGTCATTAAAACAATCTCTAGGTCACAGCAGGCCATGTGGCCCCATCACTCAGTGTGTCTCATCCTTTCACAGAAAGAGGTCATTAATTGGTTTCGGGCATGAAGTCAAAAAGCTTTAAAAAATGTTTAAAAGGAATAAATGATCTCCATGTAAAAGGATTCCAAAAGCTCATGTTCCTACAGGGGGAAGGAAAACATAGTACATTCTGAAGTTTCTGTGGAACTAGGTCACATTTCCATTTCCCTAAAAAGAACTTTCCATGTTTAACCTCAGTGAATACTGTGGTAATTAAAATGCCCTCTCAAAATACCAACCCACTGGTACTTATAAGCCACTAAATTCAATTAGCCTCTTATTATTAAGGGTCTGTGATAAAATTAAAAATATTTCTTGAAGTAGTATACATTTGAATAGTACCCTCATTTTAGTGAGGGATTCAAAGGGGAATATGGGTTTCACAATTAGGATATTCATTTTTATTCTGCAAGAAAAGGAAATAAACAGGAATCCAATTTAAGTAAAACAAATAGTCAAATCTGATAAATGCAATTAAGTGTAGCAGTTAGATTTTACATGTCAAAAATGCCCATGATCTAATGTTAAAACTCTTCTCATTTTCAGTTTTAAAACTTTTTTATTATGAAAGATGTCTTCCATGTCAACAAATATACAAGATGAAATATAAAAGGAACTCTGGTGTTCCTCCCACCTGGCTTATGACACGGATTGGTAATTGACCAATAAATCCCTTGTAAGACCCTCCCCTGCTGGGTGGGTCCCTCTTCTACCTCCCCCACTCCTGCTATTCTGAGTTTTCTGCTTTAATTTTTGATAAGTGCAAACCTGAGGCCTAAGCAGCTAGAATCACATTCAGATAAGCTATACTGTTTAAAGTGAGAAGTATTTAACCCCTGTACCTTGACATAAGCAAAGCTGTGACATGACATGAAGACAGACATAACAAACTATCAGAAGTATAAATTGGAAATGACTATTTCTATCACAAAAGGAATCATAATGAAACTCTTTGAAATAACACATGACATTAAATATAATAAAATTTGATTCAACTAATAAGAATTCTGTTTCCAGAAAATTTTTAGGATCTTAAATAATATACGTATTGAGGTAAGATGATTTGTGTTATATATATATATGTGTGCTCACTTGTTCAACAAACACTCATTGTGTATACCCACCATGTGCCAAGAATCTCTTGGTGCTAGGGACACAGTTGAATAAGATGCAGACCTCACTATAATAGTATTTCACACAATCGTATCTCATAAATAAGCACAAGGGAAATGAATGAAATGAACAATTGCTTGTGGAAAGTAAACTCCTTGACAAAAACACTAGGTTTCACCAACGGTTGTATGAGTTATAGCCTAATTTTTTTTCCTTTTCTCTCACTCCCCTGCTTTCTTACACAGAAGGATTCTAAGTCTGGGTTCACCTTCATACAGCACAAAAAGCCATCCCAACAGGGGGGTGGGGGGTTACTGATTCAGAATTACCCAGGAATGTCAAGGAGCTACAAAACTGAAGTCTCTCCAGTTTAAATGAAAGTCACCATAAATCTCAGCAAATTATACCTTAAAAGTATTTTCATTGGTAGAGTTCTACAGCTATACTTGATCCAGTTCCAGTAAAGTATGTTACAACTTTACCATGCAAACATTTTCAGTTCAAAAATATTTACCTAAACAATTACTCCATCCTTCCCATTCCCAACACATACACATTAAAATAAATCTTAAATTGATTATCTTGTATATATAACCAACTGCTAAAAGATACGTGTGTCTGTTTTGGTTTCACGCAACAGAAATCAATTCTGATTAATTTAAGCAAAAGAACAGTAATTGTTGGAACCAAAGGAATTGTTGAACAGCTAAGCCTTGAGAAAGACACCAAGACATCCCTAGAGTCTCCATAACTATGCAGAAGTTCTCTCTAATGAGCTAATTTACTCCTAACTTGGCCCCAAGGAGCCCTGGACTCCTGACTATTCCAGTCCATGTCTCAGATTTCCAGGAGCAAGAATCTAGTTGGCCCAGTTTGGATCAAACAGTTACCCCCAGATCAATCAAGGGGCAGCATCAGTGTACATTATGTCTATTTACAGAGAGGGGTAAATGGCTGTGAACAGAACAGTTGTCTTTTGCATTAAAGTAAGTGTTTAAAATATTCATCCTCTTTAAGGAGTTAAGTTTCTACGTTGACCACACTTATTCTTTTCTAATGCTTATTCTGTGGATAAAACAATTATGGGGAGTGCTTAGAAGGAAGATGGGAGACATGAAGGTGTAAAAGAAGAACGAGTATAACATAGAACCTGACACTCTACACTCATCTCAACATGTAAGAACTACTTTGTGATTTATTCTTCATCTACAGACATGGAGAGCTCAGGAAAAACAAGAGTCACTTAGAGGCACAAACAGATCAGAATTCTAGAGTCAAGGGGCCAGAATGAGGTTTACTCCAGAGCCCTAACTAGTGCATTATATTCCACTAAACAGCCAGCAGAGCGATTCCACAGAACTAGTGTCTCATGATATCTCCAATATTGCTCTTACAGGCACACAGTACCTTTCTTTGTGATTGATGAACAACAAAAACAAACAAATAACAATATTTACTCCAAAAAACAGGATGAAGAGGAAGCAAGGATTCCAAGTTGACATATGAAGCTGTCTAAATACAGAAATTTACTTCTTCAAGAAGCAAACGCATCTACTGTTTCTTTCAGTTGGAAAGGTTGCTTGATGAGTTCAGTCTTGAATTACATGACAAGACTTACACACAGTGAACACTTTGAGTCTAATGAGAAATGTCAAATGGAAAATGTAACTGAAAGAGTCTTGCTCAAAAAGTTCCTGCTGATGAAACCTGAAATCAATATTGATGAATTTGACTTGCTCAATTTTTGCTGAGTGGGATGAACTGGATTGGTAGAAGTTATTTCAGCTGTATTTCCTCCGCACACCAGTAGAGTTTTTTCAGCATTCCTCCAGCCACACATGTGGCATACATTTATTATTTACAATACATACACAGGAAGCGCTTGATTGATGAGATAACCCCCTTTTCAGAAAGATCTTTTCCAAATGGGGCTTTATACTATGTGTTAAATGAAGTACCTTAAAGTCAGTAAGATATACTTTTTCACCCCTAGATGTTATTTCCGGTAAAAATACTACAAGGTTTTTTTTTGTAGATTTTATGTGATGTAAAATATGGTTACAGATAAACATAGATTGTGTCTATATATTTTTCTCTTTACATGCTGTAAGTCCTTGTGCACAGTGTGTATACAAACACATGTTAATATGAGAGGAGAGAGAAAACAGGAGAGGGAAGAGGTTGAGATTAGGATGGTTTCTGGATAAAATGCAATCATACAGAATAGATCATCACATTCATGTGGATTTTAATCCATACGTAGATATTTGTATCATACAATTATGTTGAATAAGAACTCTGAAGGTTCAAAGTCACATCTGTGGAGTTCTGTAAATGTTTTAAATTTAATTTTGAGACATTTGTATTGCTGTAATACAAATGCTCCCATTTAGTGTTGGAAAGTAAATTTTGCTTTTAAAGGAGGGAGTAACACTTAGGACAATGTCAAATTCATATCCTTTGGTTTGGCATGAGCTGTTGGTTTTAAGTTTATCTACATCCAAATAGACTTCTGCTTTAAGACTCTTTAAGAGTCTTATATATATCAATATATAAAAGGTGAGGATTTCCTTTTTAAAAATAGCTCTTTTCTTCCCAAATCATCACATTATAGGGTTCCCTTCAATAGTATTGGGTTGGCCAAAAAGTTCGTTCGGTTAGTGAATACATTGTTCAATAAAATTCTTGGTGAAAATGAAAAATGTCCTTTTACTTAAAACCGAACGAACTTTTGGCCAATCCAATATTCTCCAAGAGTACACTTCATGGACAATTATATTCACAAAAAGAAATTATTCATACATAGTGTATATGTGTGTTTTAATATATATATTTTACATATATTCATATATATTCATTTATATGTGTGTATATATATATATATATATATATATATATATATATAAAAAGATGACTAGGATTATATGTGACTTGACATAATAATAACTTACATTCTTAACATATATCAAGCACTATTCTAAATGACTTACAGATAGGTACTCATTTACTATGCATAACAATTCTATATAAAATAGGCATAGTTGTGATTATTATTATTGTTCTCATCTACAAAGGATGAAACAGAGGTACAGTTAGGTTCTGTAACTTGCCTTAGGTCTCACTCTAGGATGACTGAGTTAGGATTAGTACCCAGCAGATGAGATGCAGAGGCTTCATGCCCACCTACCATGTTAAAGATCAGGGGTCAGCTTTTCTGCCCCTTTTCTCTGTAAAGCTCCATAGGCCACATACAATTTCTGTTGCATGATCTTCTTCTTTTTTAACAACCATTTAAAAATGTTCAGGGGCCATTACAAAAACAGGCCCCATGGCAGATTTGGTCTGTGGGCCATAGTTTGCCAACCCGAGTTTATTACCAAATTTTCTCAAACGATAATTTTTTTTTTAATGTATATGCAATACCTGTAGATAAAAATAGCTTTACTTTTTGTGGACAACTACTTTGTTGACTGCACAGTTTCTTCCAAAGACCCACCAGTCATGCTTTCCTGAAACATATCTTCTCCAGCCTTTAACCATCACATGGTTGAGCCCTGGGAGTCCAGTGCTTGTGTGAACACACCCATCCAGTCTCGGTCGATTGGTCCAAGGTGATCATGTGAACAAATCTGGGTCAGAGAACTGAGAATCCTTACAATGAGTGATACTCTTTATCATTCTGCTTGGGAGTCTATATCGAACGAAAGAGGGGCTTTTCAGTGGCCATGGTTTCCACCACCTGGACAGGAAAAGCAGGGAAAAACAGTCTGCAAAGGGAGAAAAATGAAACCAACACAGGAAGAAGAGCAGAGGCGACAGATGGAGGAGGGATCTTGATGGTGAGTCCTTCGTTCAGTTTATTCCTAAGGCCCGGCTACATTCCTGTCCTTGGATTTCCCGAGAAAATCCCTATTTCCTTTTAATAAATATCTCTCCTTGTCCCCCAAGCTATCTGGCATTGATTTCTGTTGCTTATGACCAAAACTAATATTTTTAGTACCTACATACCATTTTTAATTAACCAACATTTTTAGACAGGAAATTATTTTTAGGGAATTGCTCAAAGAGGTGGTACATTTTTTCAGATTACTCAAGATGTTTTTAGTTTGGAGTTCTCCATTTAAACATTTAAAATACACCTCCGTGGATGGACCTAGAGTCTGTCATACAGAGTGAAGTAAGTCAGAAAGAGAAAAACAAATACCATATGCTAACGCATATATATGGAATCTTAAAAAAAAAAATTGTTCTGAAGAACCTATGGGAAGGACAGGAATAAAGACGCAGACGTTGAGAATGGACTTGAGGACACAGGGAGGGGGAAGGGGAAGTTGGGATGAAGTGAGAGAGTGGCATGGACATATATCCACTACCAAATGGAAAATCGATAGCTAGTGGGAAGCAGCCACATATCACAGGGAGATCAACTCCATGTTCTGTGACCACCTAGAGGGGTGGGATAGGGAGGGTGGGAGGGAGACGCAAGAGGGAGGGGATATGGGGATGTATGTATATGTATAGCTGATTCACTTTGTTATAAAGCAGACACTAACACACCACTGTAAAGCAATTATACTCTAATAAAGATGTTAAATAAATTAATTAATTTAATTAAATACACCTCCAAAGTGAGATCTTAATTAAACTGAACACTTATCAAAATGTTATAGTTTATCAACACTACTCATTTTCCCCTATCACCTCCAGCAGCAGATCTAGTCACTCAAAGGCCAGAAGCTGATGTGCAGCGTAGTTTAACAATTTTTCTGGCACTTTTCTTATCTTAGGTTGTCATCCATGACCTGGAACAGTGCCCAGGCCAGAGCAGTCACTCAACACATATCAAGTTGAAGAATCAATTAATACACATTTTCATGATATTTTAATGTTTAATAACACTCAAAAGGTACCTCTTTATTTGAAAGAGATTTTTAGCTTAAATAACTGGTTATACAAATGATTTATTTAAACCTGAAACTTTCCCAAAAGAAAAAAAAATCCTAGCTAGAAATAAGAAAAAAGGGGAAAATCAGGCTGAGGGGAATCTTTTGTAAGACAGTTATGTTTAAGTGGAAATGTGATGAATGTAGCAATGAAGGAAAGGGCTTTGGTTTTTACCTTTTTGGTGCTATTTAAATAAATCAAATTGCAACAATGTGTACAGAATTTTCAAATCCTTTAGGAACATCTAGCCAAAATTCATGTGTGGAATTAATGCAGGCTATTTCCCCATCATCTCTTCTCCTGGAAGCCACATAACACAGTCACACTTCCAGGGCAAATGGCAAAAATCACTCTCTCTTTTTTTAAATGTGTTTTGAAGAATGGCCAAGGAATCTGCCATTCTGGTGAGATCAGTCCACCAGCTGTTTTCCTGAGTTTATTCCATGAGACAAATGAATTGACTTACATAGATAACATGCTGTATGGCAAAGTGATTTCTTTCTTTAAAAAATTCATCGATTGTTAAAGTAAATAACCACATGGACTTTTCAACATCATAAGACTGGCCTATAATTTTTGCCCTGCATCATCTTTCAAAGGGGCCAGTTTCATTAGGAGTCCTACTGAGCCTTCTAGACCAAACCAATGACACTGATGATAATTTGCTGCCAAACATTAGCTGGATACAACACACTTGCTATTTCATATTCTTATATGTATACCTGAAGATTCTTTGTTTCAAATACAAAACACCAGAAGACATATTCTGCAGTTTCCACAGCTCTAGTCTCATTTCACTTCCTCTTGACACAAAACTGCCTTCAGTTGTTCTTTAAGTGTACCCCTTTAAGTCAGGAGGTCATTTGGAAAGAGTCCCATTTGAAAAGCAAGAATCTATATTTAAAACACAGAAACCCAGTCTTCAGGGTTTGAAGGTATTTTTATCTAGGCACTCTGTCGATAATGACCGTGGTCCATCAGTTGCCAAACTACTTTCTCTCTTGGGATCCTTATTTTTTCTTTGTTATTACACAGAATAACAGCTCTTTGGTACTCATACCCTGAAGAAGATTACTTTTCAGTATCAGGCTTCACCAATAAGCCGTTTCCCAGACAAGGACTGCAAATCTACATTGTGACTAAACAGGGTGACTTTCCAGGTAATACTGATGGTAGAAGAAAATAAACAGACAAACAAACAACTAAATCAATGAGAGTGAAAGAGTTTGCTGAGCTTCACTGCATATTTAAGGCTGCTTATAAATGAGCACTTCACTGGCCTGTCTCATGTAAGAGAGAAGAGTTTAGCCAGGACGGTGATGCAACTCCTCAACCACGCTTCACGGGCTTGCCAATAAAGGAGAAAACATCCATGACTTAGGGTGGATCCACATCAGCTAGAAGAGGGATGTGGAGAGTTTCAAAGGCTTTCAAGAGATCCTAGTTCATTACAGGTAATCGTTTAATGCAGAGAGTCACCCAGGCCTGGTGCAGGCACTAGTTATAAGTCTATACACAATGAGTGGCTATCTTATTAGGGGGAGAAGGGAATACTAGACTTGGAGTCAGGATTTGACTTTGAATCTGGACTATTAAAACTTTCTAGCTAGTTAAATAAAAAATATTCGACCTCAGTCAGCTTCAATTTTCCTTACCTGTTAATTAGAAATCATACTAGTCCACAATCTTGTTTCAAGAGCTAAATGAAACAATCTGTGTGGAAATGCCTAGCCAAAACAATAGGCACATAATAATGAATCAAATTTTTCTCTAATGTCATCCAGAGGACAATGACAACACTGGCCAACTCAAAGCAGCTGAAAATGACAGCTGGCATGGCCACTAAGTAAACCCATAGAAAAATGCAAATCCACATGAAGATGATGTCTTCCTCAGTGGACACTTTTCCTGCAGCTGGGAATTCAGAGAATTTCTGTGCCTCTAATTAATGCAATAAGGGGGTAGAGGACTACTGGAATACATGTAGAGTACACTTAAAATCCAACGACAATGTCAGGGAAGGCCACGTCATAAAAAAAATTGAAATTAACAAAACTTAACCTACACTGGCCAGGAACAGTAGGTATCCCTTGTGTTTTATGATTTAAAAACTGTTTATCTGTTGTAGTTTGGGTTTCTCAGGAAAGAGGCTTTGGGATGGAGATTTGCATGAAGGGAATTAATTGGGGACTAACTTCTTTGAGGGAGCAGGGGAGATGTTGAGCTGCAATGCCGTGACAACAACCTCAGACAATTCCACAGGGGGTATGAAGCTGGAAGGCCCATCATAGGTGTCCCAAATTTGGTGTCCCAAATTGAGACAAAGGGAGCCAGATATTTGTCCCCATGCTTTGATCAGTCATTGAACGCAGGATACACCCAGAGAGAGGGTGTGAGCTTGGGTGAGGCAGCTTTACCCAGCTGAGGGCATTTCCCCAAAAGGGACTCAGCTATCAGTGGTCAGCAGCCATCACTTGTGGTGCTTTAGTTCCTAAAGCAGGATCTGGGTGCACCACAGGTCCACAAGACAGCACTCCTTGCCACCCAAACCACTTGCTTCAGAACTGTGAGTCCATTCCATCTGGCAACAACTCTCATGACATTCCTTCTAGTTTGTATCTTTTCCTGGGGAACTTTTTAAGGGGACAGTTATTAAGACAAATTAGAACTTCTGCCTTTGCTGCTGGTCACAGGACACACTTGGTAGCCATGTCTTCTTTATTACTCAATCTAGACTCCTCTTAACCTTTGCTAGCACCTATGTAGGTCTTGGTGGTTTACCAGGTGGAGACCCAGACCCTCATCCCTAATGGGTCTAAGCTCACAGTCAGCTTGCCTTTCTGAGGCTATAACTGCAGCACTTGAGCATGTGCCCATTTACTAACAAAATTTTACAGTAGAGAACCAAGAAACATCCCCATTAGATCACCTGGGAACCAAAGGCACTCTTCCCTGTCCCCTGTTATATAAGAGCAGCCCTATCTCTAACCATCAGGGTCAACACTCCTGTTAAGATGATGACTTATTTCCTTGTCTGCCGATGTCTTGTCAATCAGAGCCCAAAGTGGCTCAGATGCAGTTAGAGCTTAATATGTAATAGGATTCTTGCTGTGTCCCCTGACGGAAGTGTTCTGCCTCTGGGAACCTCTAGAACTAAACAGCTTAGAGCTGCAGAAACACAAAGTATAAATTCCCCCAAGTAGGTCACTGGGAGTAATGATAAGCAGGGCTACTTCTACTTCTAACCCTTGGTTCCTGGACCCAATTATTTCAGCCATTAAGGACACAGCCTATGTAAATGAATTTTGAGTGTGTACCACAACCTGTAGCATGGCACTCCATCACTGAAGGTTATCACCTCTAAACTATCATCTCAGCTATATTTTCAAAAGGCTAATCTACCTGCCTTGCAAGCTGATGGTTCTGAGTAGCGTGGTATGCGACAGGACACGTGGACCCTTGGTCGTGGGCTCACTGTGCCACACCTCCTTTGATAGGAGCCTCTTGTCACAGGCACTACTTTGTGGTGTCCTGTTTCAGTGGGTAAAGCACTCTGTAAGGTATCAGATAGTGTGGGGTGCACGGTTCTGCCACCAGGAAAGGAAAACCCATCCCTGGAATTTATATCAGTTCCAGTCAAGATGAACCGCTGTTCCTTTTTACAGTGAAGGGGGGATCCACAGTGACTGGCTGGTTTTGAAGGGCAGTGCTGTATCAGGAGCTCCAGTTGGATAGGTTGGTAGGTTGGACATTCACAGCAGCAACAGCTAGATCAGCATTGTCGAGTGGGAGCTCATGCTTTTGGGCCCATGCATAGCTTCCTGTCCCTGCCATCAAGGATACTCTGTTGATGAGCCCATTGTGCCAAAAATGGAGTGGCCAACTACACTCTGGCTGACCTCAACTGTTCAAGTCATCCTGTCTAGTGCCTCTTCAATGAAGGAGGTTTTCTGGTGGTAA
The DNA here is from genome assembly GCF_009873245.2 of Balaenoptera musculus. Taxonomy (NCBI): domain Eukaryota; kingdom Metazoa; phylum Chordata; class Mammalia; order Artiodactyla; family Balaenopteridae; genus Balaenoptera; species Balaenoptera musculus. The sequence continues at coordinate 64,120,239 of NC_045790.1, forward strand.
ATAACAAGTGATATAAAGGCCTTCAAACTTCATGCCCACTCTCAAAAGTCCATCCACGTGCCTGCTACTTCCCAAATCTCCTTGTCTCTAATGGTCTAATCTTTCTCTTCCTCCAACCCTTGGCAAACCACCAACCATCCACTACTACTCATATCCATGTATATATAGTCTTAGAGCCACATCTCTTTCTCACTATGTGGATGCCAGATACACTTGCCAAAACTCTGGCCACTGGGAGGATTTCCCCTAGATCTTTCTTTCAGGGCTGCCCATGAGTAGGGCCGTAGTGAAGCACTAAACCATTTTCATCTTGCACCCACCCATGAGTCAAGTTCAGACTTTCCCTCTCTTGTCAGCTGGATACAGGTACCCTCCCTTTGCAAGTACAAGCTGAGGCAGAGAAACTGGGATAGTGGTAGATGATATGGTGGTCTGGGAGTGTGCTTGAGCACCTTATTTGCACCCTCTGGCCGTGTTCATGCTCAACCCTAGATGTACCACTTCCATCTTTCAATGGATTTCTGCTGGGCCTGTCTGACTTGATAACCAGGTAGTTCTGACAGAACTGAGCTCATAAGAGTCACTTGATGCTCCGTGTTCAGGTGCTCCATCTCTACCAGGGCCCAGTAGTACACCAGGAGCCATTTTTAAAAATTGAAATACAGTTGATTTACAACACTGTGTTAATTTCAGGTGTACAGCAAAGTGATTCAATATACATCTTCTTTTTCAGATTCTTTTCCTTATAGGTTATTACATGATATTGAATATAGTTCCCTGTGCTATATACAGTAGGACCTTGTTGTTTATTTTATATACAGTAGTGTATATCTGCTAATCCCAAACCCCTAATTTATCCCTCTCCCCTACTTCCTCTTTGGTAACCATAAATTTGTTTTCTATGTCTGTGAGTCTGTTTCTAAGTTCACTTGTATCATTTTTTCAGATTCCACATATAAGTGATATCATATGATATTTGTCATTGTCTGACTTACTTCACTTAATATGATAATCTCTAGGTCCGTCCATCTTGCTGCAAATGGCTTTATTTCATTCTTTTTTACAGCTGAGTAATATTCTATTGTATACATGTATCACATCTTCTTTATCCATTTATCCATCAATGGACACTTAGGTTGCTTCCATGTCTTAGCTATTGTAAATACAGGAGCCATTTTTAAAATAGTACATAATATTCTGCTGCAGATGGCATGGCCTTGCTCCAGAGCCCTTGTGGCTTTTCATAAACTCCACATGGCCTCTTTCCCATCAAACAATCACCTCTAATACCATAGGATCTACTAGGTTGTATGATCTAAGAGGTAACCACGACTTGCTACATAACACTTTCCTGCTCTGAACCCCACTTAAAGCTGGCAGCCTTCTTTGTCAGTTGGTAAATGGGTGGGAGTATTCCTAAATGTGGAACATGCTGCTTCTAAAACCCAAAGAGACCTACCAGATATTGTGTTCTCTTCTTAGTGATGCCAGGAACAAGATGCAATATTTTTTCCCTTTATTGAAGTGGATGCCCTAGCATGTACCAGACCACAGGACTCCTTAAATTTCAATGATGTCACAGGACCCTGAATGTTTTCTCCTACTCTCTGGACTACATGTGTTTTACCATGGCCTCCAGTGTATTTTCCATAGTTTTCTTATTTGGTCCAAATAACAAGATGTTATCAATATTGTGGACCAGTGTCATGTTCTACAAAATATGCAAATGGTCCTGTTTTCTTTGGACCGTATAGTGGAAGAGCAAACTGTCAGACTGTATAGAGGGTGGGAGAGTAAGCATAGCCTTGGGGCAAGACCACAAATGGAAATTATTGAGCATTCCATATAACTGCAAACTGCATCTGGTCTTCCTTCTTCACAAGGATAGAAAAAAGACTATTTGCCAAATCAATGGGTACATCCCACATACCTGAAGTCATATTAATCTGTAAAGGTTACTACATTTGACACAGCAGTTACAGTTGGGGAAACTACCTTGTTGAATGTGTGGAAGTCCACTATCATTTTCCAGGATCATTTGGTTTTTCTATGTGCCAGGGTGTGAATTAATTGGAAATATGATGGTAACCACCACCTCTGTATTATTTAGGGCTCTAAGGGTGGCATTAATCAAATTCTAGTGAGATGTACTATTATTTTATTTACTATCTTAAACATCAGTCATAGGGCAGATTCAGAGCCCTCCAATTGGTCTTCCTCTTTGTGAAGGCTCTTACCACATAGCCTAAGGAACTATTGGGGGATTTCTTCTAATTGCCATTAATTATACATTCAGAGATCAGGGAAGTGACCACCGTATGAGCCCCTGGACCAGTGGGCCCACTATAAGCCAAACCTGGCCAGTACCTCACTTATAACCTGGCCCCTATTTGTCCCTACTTTAATAGGAGGGCAGTGATGATGTTTCAGGACCCTATAAATCAATATCAACTTGGACTGCGTGTCCAACAGCCCACAGAGTATGTGGTTTATGCCCGTTCCCCAGTGTATGGTTTCCCAAGTAAATGGCCATAATTCCCTTCGGGAAATGACTGAGAATATAATTAATGTATACAATTACAGTGGTGTTGGAAGGCTGAATACTTAGCCTCTCCTTTAGTCACTGGGTTTCAGGTCTGAAGACAGGCTCAGGTCCTGAAGCAGAGCTAGGAATTGTGAGTTGCTATTAGACCAGCTACCCTCAGACTCCAGATTATCATCCTTGATTCCTTCGATCAAGTAATACTATCAATGGCTGCCCATCTATCTTGCCTCTAAAAATACTGTATTTTGTTACCTATCTCCATAGCTCTCTGTGGATCAGGCTGACCAGCTGCCATTCCAACCTTGCTGTGCATTACCATCCTCACTCCCATCTGGCTTCCGATGGGCAAGTGCCCCTACCTGGCCTATATCATCAGGCTCCAGTCAATCCCATTGCATCATAGCTCGGTCCTATTATAGCACCCCTTCTATCAGCCCTGGTTTCAGAGGGCGGCCACCACTGAGGCTCTCAACAGTACCGTGGCCCCTCTCACCAGTGCATTCTTTATCCTTTTGGTAAGTGGAGTATTCTTTAAACCCTCAAACAGAATAGAGCTGGTAGACAGGTTTTGCAGACTAGCATGACCCCTTCTCTGAAAGTTTTGATCTATTCACCATCTGCGACAGTTCTGGCAATTCTGCTTCACTCAGTGTGGACCATCACTTTCTCCAAGCTTTAAGAGCAATTCTAGCAGCATGTTAGATCATATTCTTGGGTCCTTTCCAGGCATTAAATCCTACATCATAGGAGAATGTTCCCACATCAGTAAACATCCCTTACTCAACTGCATCTCCGCCTTCCCACTTGATTCAGTACCTAAAGGATCCATATTTTCCTAGTTCCTGCTGGTATAAGTTGACTAAGTCTTGCAGCTTCTTAGGGGTATAGTTCCTTTCCTTCCTTAACCTAAGAGCTAGGTTCCCTGCTAGGTTATGTTGTAACCTGACCCTAATTGTTGGCCTGCTAGCCAGGAAGGTGTTGAAGCTAGATCCTGAGAGAGCTACATGTTGTCATCCAAGACAAATACTTCCGTATCTTCTTCAAAGAGAGGAGAATGCAAGACTATACAAGGAGGAACGGGCCTACTGTAGGCCCAGAGTGTTCAGGGAGAAAAGAAAATATTTTGAGGATATAAAATTCTCTAGTGTATTGTCACCGTGCCAAATTTCAAGGTCTCATTTTCTTACAATCTGTGTCCTAACCTTGGTAGGGCAGACTTGCCAGAGTCGAGATTTTAGCTATCCCTGGTGCTCTGCTACCCTTAGAATTGAGAATTAAGTTATGGGCCATTTGGTTTTTTTGTTCTCCAACTTCAGGAGATGAGAATATTTCTATAAGCTGCCATGGGCTCTCTCGCTTTCACACTTAGGATTAAATTGGTAATTAATCACCCTTGGCCTATCATTGTCTTTTTCCAATTCCTCAATAGGCCCTAGCAAGAGCTATTCAATTCCACAGTCCTGATAACTACTATATGAACTTCTCAAAAACTTGAAATATTGCACCCAGCAGTTCATTCTGTTCCACCTATGTCTCATTCAAGTTCAATACAAGTGAAAATTTTAACAACTGCTTTGCAACTACATGCTAGGGTTATTAATACTCCATCTACCACCAGTGAAGGAGGCTTTATTGCCAGGAAGCTGGCAGGTGATCTAGTTTCAAAATCCCATTTTGGAAACTGCTTCCTAGGACTGTTCCTGGTACCAAGTGTCGTAGGTCAGCTTTCCTTGAAACAGACTCTAATATGAAAATTTGCATGAAGGAAGTTGACTGGTGAATTGTCTTGGGAACAACACCTGTGAGGAGCAAGAGAAACAGGACTGGGTGTGGGGAGACTAAAGTGGGTCACATATGCCACTGAGGCCTCAGCTGACCTCATGGGAAGGTCTGAAGCTGAAATCGCTCTTGAAGGATGTCCTTAATTGAGTCACAGAGCCCAAGCTCCTATAGACCTTTGGACCAGCCATTGGATGTGGGCTTCCCTCAGGGAAGGATGTAACCTTGTGTAAGACAGGTCCCTTTGGCCAAGGGCAATTTCCAGAGAGAATTACGACAATCCATTTAATGTCCAAATAAGCATTCCTGTTCACTGGGCAGTTGTATTTCTTAGTGTATATAAATTACTTTTCATTCTTATTTATTAACTAGGGTCTTATAATATCAATTACCTGTTAATAGGTCTAAATACCCCAAGGTGAGCTGATACATATGAATGAACTTAAAATACTGAGGCAGGATTTCCCCTTATATTGGAGAAGCTGGCTCTATGGGAGCAAGCTCTCCTGCCTTCAGTGAACTCCATGCACTTTCAAAACTAAACAGTCTCACATTCCTTTATACCCAGAAACTATAGTGGTTAGTACAGGTCAAGACTAAAGGGAAAAAGACTAAGTCATCAGGGTAGACTTTGCCATGTGAACAATACATTACACATTTAGTGAAGAGAGTTGAATTTTTTTAAAGCATATAAGGTCAAATAAGGCTTTGGAATTTATAAACAAGCCTGGGAAAGTCATTTCACTATGTTAAGGGACAGTGCCACACAGCAGCAGGGATCATGGAAGTATGCTAAGAAGTACTCTTAGAGTTGGTGTTTTACTTTTTCCAAAGTAAAATGTTAGCATAAGTTACTGGTAATGTTAGGATAAGTTACTGACATGGAAAAAAAAAAAAGTGGTTTCTCAAGGAAGAGGTCTATATAGAGAATAAATCAATATGCAGTTTGTAGAAACTGTGTCACAATCACTCAAGACCCCTGCCCTGAATATCCTGCATTCACCACTACAGATCCACTTTTAGCCTTCCTCTGCCCTGCTCTGTGCCCTGGTAGGTTGATCCATATAGACTGTGTCATTGATCTGCAATACCTTCCAGCTTCATGTGGGGATGATAAAGGGAGGAGATCAGAGCAGTGGAGAAGAGTGAGTGATGGTCTGTTTTGTTTAGCTTTATTTTCCCCCCTCTGGCTCCTTTGCTACCAGATCACATAGTTTGACCACATTCTTACACCCATACCTCCTGCCTTTCCTACAGCTGGAGCTACCATCTTCCCAGTTCCATCTACTTGCTCCTTTTGGCCTAGGGCGGTAAGGGCTCCACCGCAGCCAAGTCCAAGCAGTGGCAACATCAGTGCTGCTTTTCTTAATTCTTGGCCACACTTTTACGAATAGTTCCTTTATTGAATTCTCAATTATCTAGTTTGAGTGTGTCTTACACTATCTGTGGGGGCTGTGACTTACACAACACATTCAACAAATGCTAGTCCCTTTTGCTCAAGGAGTACCTGTCTCCTCTCCACATCTGCACCCTCCCACTGTGCCCCAAGCCCCAGGCCCTCTCCTAACCCCTTCTCCCTGCTTCGTCATCAGCCACTCTTAACACTCCCAGTCATTCTTGAAAGCAGTATCTATTGTACGATGTGATCATTTCTGAGATCTAAAAAGTGATTAGCAAAATTGTAGTTGATCCATTTTGTCCCAAACTCCTACTTGGTATGAATTAATACATAAGACCAATGTATCCAAGAGGAACTTCTTTTTATCTTTTAGTCATCTCTGAATCATTTAGCCTCCAAGCCTGAATTCTGATGGACAACAGGTCATTTCTGCTGGATCAATACTTAACTCTTTCACCCTTTCCCACGTCAACTATGCCCATAGGATGGTCATACGGAAGCCTAACCTAATCGCTCTGTTAGGGATCTGTGATCATGATCACTGACTCCTTTCCCTACTTGACTGCTCAAGCAACAGAGTCAATTGCAAAGCACACTGGACCAAGGATTAGTCAAGCCGAGGTCTAGATTTAACTCTGCCACTAACTAGCTGTGTGACTTAAATATGTCCCTTCCTTCTTCCTGGGCAGTCATTTCCTTGTTCATAAGCAGAAGGCAGTTGAACAAAAACTCTTCCAGCTCCACATAAAGGCTTCACTTTTTGTCTTTTAGCGTAGATTTTCCAACTTCTTCTAATCCCCTTCCCTTGCTGTATTCCTGAAGCTCCTGCCCTTAGTTCACTCCAGCAATGTTATGTCCTTTCTTCTTAACCATGGCTTTCTTTTTGCCTTATGTGTGTATATATTTACTCTTACCTTAAACATATGTGTGTATGAGTGTGCACACACTTCTACATACCCACACATGGGAGATCACAACGTTGCCCCATTTACCACATCTTTGAAATACAATTTATGATGAAATAAGAATCAGTCTACATGGTATATCTATCCAGACACCCATTGTCCTATCAATTACACACACGTTTTCCAAAAGCATAATGACACTTCAGTCTACAAAAGATGTCAGCTTTTCACTCTTTATCAGATATATACAAGGTGTCCAGAAATATATTGTGGAGCCCACTTGTAGGAGCCAAGCATAACACCTCGCCAAGAAGAGACCTGTTAAAAGTATCAAGTTTCTTCTCCTCGGTGATATCACATGAAATTTTTATAAAATCATAAAATGGGCATATTGATTTAAAAGGGGCATAGGGAGATAAGAATGTTCACTCAGGTTATGAGTTTAACAGGGCTCTGGTTTCCATACACACTCTATGTCATTACTGCAGTTTTCCTCTCTCAGTTGAGAAGTGAATCACTACCCCCAAAGAATCTAATCATCTGGCTACCTTGTGGGCTCCTGAATATGGACATATACCTTTTTTGTTTAAAGTCAATAAGCATGTGCAGGGGATTGAGACCCAAGTATGTGGGTTAGGTCAGAGTAGAGCAAAGACTAAACAAATTCCCCTTGACCGCCATACCAGCAATTAGTTCTGTTTTTCTCATCCAGATCATAACATTTTAAAATGCTAAGAGCATGGTTTGAGAGGGACTTTTGAATGTGTTATAATCCAGGCCAAATATCTGAATTCCCTAGAATAAAAAATCATATTTGCTACCATGCTACTCATGTAAAAATATCCCGCAAACCTTCTGGTGCATGTGGGGAGGTATAATACTTATTGCCTTTGATTCAGAGAGAGGAGGACACACATCATTGTTTGACCTGGTGAGGTCAAGCAGCCATAACGAAGGAAAGAGTAAACTCCTATGAACAGCTGTACTGACCCTGGGTAAATTGAGTGGTACCTTCTGGGAAGCAGATTTCCTTTCTTTCTCCCCACTCACATGCCAAGATAGATAGAGATACAGCAAACCCTCTGCTCTTCGTCTCATTTCATTCATTCATATTTTTAATTTTCCTGAAGTTGATGCTTACTTAGCAGTCATAGAGATAATGACACTAAAAGGTAGATAACAAAGAACAACAGTCCCCTGACTCACTACTCCTTGACTCACCACCATCCTCCTTCCTAGAAAACAACCACTTTCAGCTCCCTTAGCTGTTCTTCTGATATGAAACTATTTTTTAAAACTGTGCTTTAGTGCCAATTTCAATTTTAACCACTATGTATTGATTTCTCACTATGGTAGAGAATTCGTTAGCTCATTTACATTCCACTCCTCATACCTCCACTAACCTTCTCTACAACCTACAATATAATACACTATTCATTATTGTGACTACTGAATATTGTTCACTGCTGTGACAAGTATTAAGCATGATTACATTTCCTTTCTCACAGAACCTTCTGCTTGTCCTAAGATTTGCTTAGTTTTCTAGGTACTTATGACCAGACCCCCCCTACACTCTGTCAAAACCTCTGAATACAATTTTCCATATTCTCAAATATATAAAGTAAATTCATTAATTACATGTTTTTTTCTTGCGCTCTCTTCTTGCTCCAGGCTGAAATGTCACTCTCCAGTCCTGCTGCAGAGTTGATGTCCTGGGAGGTTTCTTCTCGTCACCTTGGAAATCCCCCTCACTACTTTTCCATGATGCATTCTCTATTTCCTGGATCCTATGTCCTCCTCGAGTAGCTTCTAAGAAGCATGGGAAGAAGATTACTTGCAAACCTGCATATCTGAAAATGTCTGTCTTTGCTGTACCCTCACACTCAATTATGAGTCTCTCTGGATATAAAATTCTATCTTAATCATTTTCTCTCCAAATTTTGAAGACTTTCCTCTGTTATCTTCTGGGTTGATTCCAGTGTTGCTACTGGACAATGCCATCTTAGTTTCTTTGTGAGTGAGTTGTATTTTGCTCTCTGGAAGATTTCAGAATTTCCTCTTCATCTCTGTCACGAGAATGTATCCTGGTTCTAGTCATGGTTTTAGGGACTAAGTGAAATTTTGCAATATGGAAATTCATGTTCCTTCCATTATGGAAAAATTTTTTGTATCATTTCTCAAAAATGTTCCTCTCTTCCATTTCTGTTTCTGAAAATCCTATTTGCGCCATTCTCTAATTTTTTGCACCAATTCTCTAAATTACTTAAGTATTCTCTCCTATGGGTAACTCTTCAGCTTTTGCTCTATTTTCTGGAAGTAATCCTTGCCTTCATCTTCTTTAAAACTGATTACCATCTAATATGCTCTACACATAGTTTACTTGCTTAGTGAGTTGTCATCTGTCTTCCTTGAGGGCAAACAATTTGTCTGAATTTTTTCCTACCATGTCCCCAGATACTAAGACAATGCCTCAGACTAGTATATAATCAATATATACTTACTACTGAATGAATGAACAAACAAAGGAACAGTCCCAGAGTCAGATCTCAAGTGGCAGCAAAAAGACCTTATTTTGAGAAATGTGAGCTAAACGGTGTTCCTAAAATTGCTCCAATCAAAGACTAGGTTGTCCCTGGAGCCTAGGATAAAGCTGAGACTTCAGTTTGGGACTGAGGGGTTAGTTAGGTAAAATTCAGTAAGAGGATCATCAAAAGAGGCCACAGGGTACAAAGAGCTACAGAAGAAGAAAAGCAAATAGCTTTACAGAATTCTAAGAGAAGGGTAGGGAGCTTGCACAAAGATGACAATAGCCTTTCAATCTTTCTTATATCTTCCAGAAAGGACTCCAAAAACACAGGGCTAAGAAGACTGCCCCCATCTGAAATATCAATAGGAAGGTTTAGAGGCTGACTACAAGTCCCCAAAAACGAAGAAATAAAAGGCAATAGATTCCAAGGAGAAGTACAAAGACAGCTCCCAGAGAGGGAGAGGGAGAGAGATAGAGATAAAGACAGAGACAGACAGAGAGAGAATGCAAACCACACGCCTTTCTTGGCTAGCAAAAAAACCACATGTTCTGAGATATCAGAGGGGAACCTGAGCTTGGCAAGAGCCTCACCCTCCTCATGCTCTTTCCTGACCACTTTCTTCCTCAGATCCAATAAACCTTTTCATCTCTTTTCAAGCTGTCTGGAGGGAGTCATAAAAAGGCAGACCTGACAGATGCTCGTGTCAGCTCAACACTGCCAAAAGCACACATCCGGGCCCGCCACTCCTTGACATGTCACTGGAAGGTTTCGTTTGGGTGTCCTTCCAGGACAAGCAAAGTAAGCCTTTTTGAACCCACTGGGGCCACATAAAGAAGTAGCTCCCAGGAGCTTCTCCATTCAGAGAAGCAGTCCTATGTCATCGAGTTTGCTAGATGCTCAAGAGCATGCAATGGAAGGTTCAAGGTGAATAAAACCAAGCAGAGCATGGGAAAGCCTCAGAGACTGCAAGATTAGATGCTTTCAGGGAAAACATCTATTTTGACATTGAGAAGGCACCGGTTGTACCTTTTTTTTTTTAAGGCACCCTTAAAGATTCAGTTGATAATATGATGGTAAGTGTTAAAAAAAAAAAAGCAAGTTAATTTGTTTCCTAGTTTCTTCTTCACTGATGTCTAGTCAAAATGCCAGAGATAGGGGACAATAAGAGGAAAGGGAACTTTGGAAAATTATTCTCATTTTAGTGAAACAGCTGGGAGAATTGTTAGTGGGCGTGTGGCAGCAGCAGCAGCAGGGACAGTCATCTTCTTCTCTGAGACTCTGTTTCTGGAGGTGAGAAGGTGCTGCCTTCACTCACACAGCCTTCTCCATCTAGATGCTTCTCCTGCCTCCTGCACAACCACATCTTACTGATCTTCCAAGGCCCACATCATAACCCACAGCTGTAAAACCAGACTCCTCTCGTCCCTTCTGGTTAAACACTTAAAACACTTTTTTAAAGTACTGTTATACTTTCAACCCTACTCAACAGTCTGTTTCTTAAGTTCAGGGCTCAAATTCATTTAATACGTCACCCCTACGGCACCCATCATGGTCCTCTGCCTAAAGCAGGTCTTCAACAAAGCCTTCATCAATACACAAGTAAATAAATAAATTAGAACCAAATGAAGATCTCAGGGGTAACCCCACGGATGCACTGGTGAAGAGTGATTATATTGGTGGGGGGAGGGGGGCAGTGTCTAGGCATCACTTTATAAAAGTGGAGACAATGACTTTCCAGAGGAAAACCAGTATATTCCCCATGTTGCCAAACCACTGAGAGAGGCTTTCAGCACCACTACAACCACGGCATCACTTCACCTAAGACTAATAAAAATGTTCCCAAATGTGAATTTCAACGAAGTCTACTGGACAAATGCTAGTTGATTACCAGGACAGTGGCCCAGGAATCTGGGACCAGAGGGGTCTTAACACATTCACATGGCTGGTGCTCAACAGAGCAGCATACATTTAAGAAAAGAGTCCTGCATAGAGGGTAGGAATATGGGTCTCTAGACTGCCTTGAACACAAACTCTGTAACCTTGGGCAGGTCCAATAACCCGCTGGACACATGAGGCCATCAGGGACCTGCCTGTCAATGAAGAGCTGCACTAGATGACTTTAAAATCCCTTCCAACTCTAGAATTCAGTGATTTTTCATCTGTTCCACATCAGAAAGGCATTTTAGCTCTATCCAAAAGGCAATCATCCTTGAAACAATTTTTTTTAATCCATGTCTTCAAAATTCTATGGACTCCCTGAAGATCTAGCAGTGCCAAGCAACATATGCCTGTTTAGGTGGCCCAACCTAAAGTCTGAACACCTCCTCCCAGATCCCTTCGTTTCATCCTCTTGGTTCCCAGCATCCCTCCTAGGTCCCTCAGCATCACTACCATGCCATGCCCCTCCTAGCCCCTTGTTAACATATGGTCTCCCTAACTCACAGAATTGTCTGCCCTACTTTTGGTAAAGCTACTAGTAAAAAGTTCTGAAATAGAAACCAGATGCACACTCGCACCTTGGGATGTATGTATTATGAAGATGAAACTGCCACATTTCTTCCCCGATGGCTTCACCTCCTTTCCCCCCACCTGGTCATGTGGTGTGCACCTGTGATACATTGACAAGGCTTTAGATTACAACATGAATGGTTATATCAGGTTCTAGGATGGCCTTGGGCTTTTAATCCCAGCTGAGTTGTGCATGCATCAAGGGTTTTTATTCCCACCTCATCTTTATGGTTCTCATGGCTTCCTCTTACACTCAAACTAATATTTCATGTAGACAAACAAACCTCTTATTCCCTTTCCATCTTCCAAACTTTTTTTTTGTGAAAATTGGTTTTCCCTCCTCTTAATTGTCAGTAGAAATACAAACATGTGCTATGGCTGGGGCTATTACTCCCACTGTAAGATTGCTTGCCTCTTTTGACAGATTGCCTCAGACTGGAAGAATGCCTTCAAGCCTACGGTCTACAGGAAACCTCAACCTTAGAGTCCCCCTCACCTGCCTCTGCCCAAAAATGTCTATTAAGCAAATAAAAGTGGAAAAGAAAGCAACAGGGCTCTAAATAACCCCATGAAACTCAAATGCCAGAGAGCCAGCCAAGTTAAGACCACAGACGAATGATCTATAAGTACAGTGACCAAATTTTCTGAACCAAAACATAGGATTCAATTTGATGAATGATGTGAGACTAGAACAGAGCATTTGAAAGTATAAATATTTTGGAAAATGTAAGATCACAGACGTTAAAAGTCATTACTAAAAAACCTGGCTCCTAAATTTTACGTCAACAAACTATTTTTAAACGCCTACTATGTGTCAGTCACTGTCTTCCTATCTTTACTTTTTTCTGTTTTTATAATCCATATGTAAGGTGACAACCCAGTAAGAATGCAAAACTTTGGATATCCTGACCTCCTGTGGTGACCATAAATTCTTTGCCACTCATGAGATCAAAAAATGCAATCTCTTTCTCCTCCCCTTGAATCTATGCTGCATTGTGACTTGCTTTGATTCATATGTTTTGGAAATGATGCTACGTAACTTTCTAAGGCTGGGTCCTAAAAGGTCTACAATTTCCATTTTTGTTCTAGCACTCCCTCCTAGAGTCTCTCAGAAACCATGGTGTAAGAAGTTCATACAATGTTGACAAGCCACATGGAGGAAGGCCAGGGCACTATGTCAACAGCCCAGCTCCCAGCACTAACTGCCAACCATGTGAATGAACACCTTGGATGTACCAGCACAGTCGAGCCTCTAGATTTTGTAGCCTCAACTGACATAACATGGAGCAGAAGAACATCCCAGCTGAGCTCAGCCAACCCACAAAATCATGAGAAGGAATAAGTGAAAGATTTTATTTTAAGCTTCTATGTTTGAGATGGTCTAGTCCCCCGTGATAGATAACAGAAATGCTTCTTTCCCTCAAACTCAATTCTTTTTACTTTAATATGCTAGGGTAATTTATTTCTTTTTTTCTATATTCAATCCCTTCTGTATGTATGTAAGTATGTGTGTGTGTGTGTGTATATATATATACACACACACACTTAGCTAAAACATAGATTCTCACTTCCAAACCTACCTCTGAGTGGCATACAACTGAAAAATGCTTTGAAATTTATATTTTTCCTGACACTACCCACAGGTATCTCTGAGAAAGAACAGGACAGCAATTTGTTTCTCCACTGATATTAATTAAAGTGTCATGCCTATAGTCAGTTCAAGGTTTAAGCAGAGACAATTTTACCCAGAAGAAAATGAAGCTTAAGCTCACTTGCACAGGTCCCATCCATGGTCTTGCCTTTGTGTTCACATGTTCTAAGCTCCGGTAAATTTTCAAAAACAGAATATGTTAACTGTAATCTCTTAATGCTGCTGTCTATTTCCACTCTAGCTGCTTCTCTGTTACACTCCCCCTAATGAAAGGGTGGCTTCCAAGTGGCCGCAGATAATTTGGGGATCTGATGAAAGGGATAGATGAGCATAGATGCTGTTTGACTTCAGGGAGTTATATTTATGTGGCTTACAGTCACGTGTGTATCTAGTTATCACTAGCCATCCTGGTATAGGGGTAACAGCCAGGAATTCTCCTATAGCCCAAAATGTGAACTCACCCCACACTATAATACAGAGATGCAGGGACAAAGGTCACATCACAATGTGTCTTATGGGGCCCAGCACTGGATGAACTATAGAATGAAAGAGACCATGTGATAAAATGTCCACACCAGACGTTGGTCTGTGGAATATTCTGCCAGTCATCCAACGTGTAAAATTATAAGCAGAGGATTAGAGGATTAGGATCTTATTCACACAGTCAAAATGGAAGTTCTCTCCTTTCAGGAACAAATTTCAGAAATGCACTGATGCCATCATAAACACATCATTTTTTTTGTTGTTCTTTTTTTGATGGTGATTATACGAAATTAAATCTAACAGAAATGAATTCCTGACTTTGATGCGATCTTAATCAGCGCTATGAAGAAGGAGGGCATCTCTGTATGAAATCATGGAAGTCTGTATTTATTGTTACTATTTACCAATAATAATAATCAAATTGTGATGAACCATTCTATAAGTAAGACTGAAAACTTTCTATGTTCGCTATCAAAATAATATTACAAAATCAGGGCCACGAGAAAAGGCAAAGCAAAAGATAACAGCCAAACAATGTAAGAAAAAAAGTATCAGAGGTGCACCAGACGATAAATTGATAAAAATAGTAAAACAGTATTGTTTACATGTTTCAGACAGAAAGAAGAGAGAAGATGAGAGTCAAAGAGTGCATGTCAAGTGAATATGTCCCTTCCTAAAAGCCTTTTCTAGAAGCCTCATCCAGCAATTTCTTCTGACTTCTCTTCAGCCAGAAGCAAGTCACACGGCCACTCTAGGGTAAGAAGTAGAAGTAGAGTGTGTCTTTTGTTGAGTTGTTCATTTTCTGGACATTGTTGTTATTCTCCCCACCCAAAACCCTGATTATTTCTAGTGCAAAAGAAGAATGGGAAAATGGATATTGGTTAAGCAACCAGCAGGATCTGCCTCAGAGTGAAAATCCAATCCAGCCTCATAGAGAGGGATTTCTGTTTACTAATGATTAGTGGTTTGGGAAAAACAGCCCTTTGCTTCAGCTAGCAGCATCAGCTGCCAATGATCATAAGCAAATATTTGATTTTTAGTTCACTGGATAGATCCACCATCTATTAACCTGATCATATACTGAAATACAGAAGACAGCTCCTAAGCCATAACAGGTCAAAAAAGAACTTTCAAGAAAAAAAAAAAAAACAAACCAGGGCTATTATCTGGTTTATTCCCTTTCTCTCCCTTCCCTATTGTAATTATCTATATTAAAGAGTTTGAGAAATTAACAGAGACAGCCCTACTACTATACTAAATATCCTTCCTGAGTATTACCTTAGTTCTAATGGTCCAAGAATATTGCTTGGTGAGAAACTTCTGTTTGCTTTGCATTAGGAAATAGTCACTCCTCTGCTCTGGTCAAGATTTTTAATTTGTCTACTAAACTGAGAATTAAGTTGTAGAATCGCACACACCAGAGGTCACAAAGTGAAGGTCCGGAGTAGCCCACCAACACATTTGTTTAGTCCTCATGGCATTTTAAAAATAAAGTAGTTGTCAGCATTTAAGAACCAGGAACTTTGACTCAAAATTCTTGGTTTCTGCCTTTCCTTGAAGATTCCTAAGGTATGGCAACACTAGCTTGTATTTGTACATAACAACTCTCATCTGTAGCTAGTTGTGTCACTCCTTGGGCACACTCCCTCCTCTTCGTGCAGCTCCAGTCTGACTCACCAACTCATTTAAAGTATCTGCCTGGCCTCTGCCTAGGAGTGTCTGGATTTATGAACCTCCACCTATTCCCATACATGTAACTATAATAGAAAATATTTTTAACCGTTAAAATGATTTCAGGAATTTACAGGAACCCATTAATCAATGGCTTCCCTATGAAAGATAAAAAAGTAGTGCTGGAAATAGTTCATGCCCTGAAAAGATCATAAAATCTAAAAGTTTTGGAAAAACCAAAACTTCAAAGTAGTTATAGTAGACATTTAGTGGGACAGACAGTAAGTGGCAACTGATAATTTCATGGTAGCTAGAGACGAACACATATTTCTTTTGTAATAAGAAAAAAAATGTAACCAAAAAAATTGCCCAAAAGAGAGATCATGTTTCTGCACTCAACCTTAGACAGCATCTGTCTATATTGTGGGCCAAATTCTGAAGCATTTTATTATCTTAGCAGACTGGACCCTCTTTAGCCAGCTAGTAGCGTAGGTTTTCCAATGTTAAGCAAAAGGAAAAGCCCTGGGCATATAGGGCCATAGTGGGGGTCAAAAGAAAACTGTCCCATTCTATAATGGGGGCTATTGTAAGCCTACAGCTTATCTGTTGTCAAAACGTTACCCTTTCTTTAGAGAAATGCATGCAGGAGAGAGGTAATATGTTTCTCTGACATTTTGTCATTATTTGCCAAACTGAGCAATAATTTATATGTTTTTAATTGTCATGACACTTAACACTGAGCACTTCTAATGTGCCAGGTACTAGACTAAGAAAATTACAGACACTATCTCATTTACTTAAATCTTCATCATAAAGACCATAAAATGAAAAAAAAAAAGGAAACTTGAGGCAAAGAGAGTGACGTAACTTGCTCCAAAAGCTTTTAACCCCTAAAATATGGCATCTAGGAAATGGTGGGGACAGAATGAACTTAAATCTGTGTGACAAGAGTATCTGGGTTTACTGTTGTGCAATAATTATAGCAATAAATACTTTTGAAAAATATTGTACAGGTTATAAAAATGTCTTAATAGACATTAGTTCATTTGATCCTAACAATCCTGTGGCAGTTATAACTTGTTAATAAATATATGATTTTTTTTTGTTTTTGTTGGAAAGAAGACTAATGAGCACTGGTTGACTGTGTATCATTTTCAAAGCACTAAGACATAAATGTGGACAACAGGTGAGAAGAATAAGACACAGTTCTGGTCTGTTATAGAGCACCACTGATGCAAGAATGAAGTGCTCTTTCTAGTTCTTAAGAGAATTAAATCAATGCTTTAACAAAAATACAGGGCTTCCCTGGCGGCGCGGTGGTTGAGAGTCTGCCTGCCAATGCAGGGGACACGGGTTCGAGCCCTGGTCTGGGAAGATCCCACATGCCGCGGAGCAACTAAGCCCGTGAGCCACAACTACTGAGCCTGCGCGTCTGGAGCCTGTGCTCCGCAACGGGAGAGGCCGCGACAGCGAGAGGCCCGCGCACCGTGATGAAGAGTGGCCCCCATTCGCCGCAACTGGAGAAAGCCCTCACACAGAAACGAAGACCTAACACAGCCAAAAATAAATAAAATAAATTTATAAAAAAAAAAAATACAACTAAAACTGCAATGGGAACACAGAGAACTGAGTGATCCTGTCTGACTGAAGGAATTCAAGGAAGGCTTCATAGAAGTGAAGGGTAGGATTTTTACAGGTAGGGATGGGAGTTTGGCAGATGTCTAACTGGAGGGAACAACACCATGAAGCCATGACACATACATGTATGAAAAATAAAGGGTGTGTTTGAAGAATGGTTCAGTGCAGATGGAGCAGGTCAGTAAGTGAACAAAGTGAGAGAAAACAAGAAAAGTAGGATGGGGCTGAGTGGTGGAGGCACTGGACACAACACTGAGAAACCGGGGATTCGTGAATGGTGGGCCCGAGCACAACCTCACTTGTTTCTAATGGTGATATCCAAGTCAGCCGTGTGATGGACAGACCAGATTAGCAGTGAGCGACTTGGACCTGGGGGCCACACAGAGCTATCCTAGCTTGGTAAGAAAGTCTGTGATTTAATTTAAGGATGAAAGAATAGAAAGCCACTTTCATGTTACTACTCTCAAACATATCTAGCTATTCACTTGCCAGTACCTCAAAAAACACAGTTTTCTCATTGAAATTCTTCAATTTCATAAATCAATTCCTCTACCTTGGAAGAATCCATATATTTTCCTTTGAAACTTAATAAAGCTATTTTTTTCTTTTTGAATGAAAAACAAAAACTTCGACCAATGAATTCTTTTAAGTTTACCTCAATTCATCTCCCTGAAAAAAGTATACACATCATTCTCTAGGTTATCCTAAGGAAAGAGGCAGCAAGGCCAGTCAAGAAATTACTCCAATTGTTTTGGTTTGAATACACTAGTATCTGAGCAGATAAAATAGTGCCCCATGTTCATGTGCCATGCATGAGGCCACGGGAGGCGTTATCCCAGACAACCTCGTGGGGTTCTATATCTTGACTTTATGGACAGGAGAACGTAGACTCAGAGAAGTTACAGAGCTCTCCCAAAGTCATAGAGCTAGTAAACAGAGGAACCAGGACTGGACCCCCAGAGCTGTCTACTTCAAAGCCCTTGTTCTTTACCATGATATGAGAGCATCACCTAGCTGGTTGATGGCAAATGGACAGAGATATGTAACATAGGCAGTACTGACTCATCTTGATGTTAAATTGAGTGTGGGGGTTTAAGGGGAAGTCCCGCCCTGTCTGCCATGTTAAGGAATCTGGACCATATACTGCAAGGGACATGAAGCCACTAAAAGATTTCAAGCAAAAACGTGATGTAATTAGATTACTGAAAATTGGAGATTATTGAAAAAGTCTACTTAAGACATGATGTAGACTTGGCCAAAGGCAGTGGCAATTTGGTACCTTTTTTTCTGAATAAAAAATTTCCAACAGCATCACTCTAAATCTGGGTTTTCCAACCTCAGCACTCTCGATATTTGGGGTGACTAATTCTTTGTTGGGAAGGGGCGGGGTATCCCCTGCATTATAGGACATGTAGCCGCATCCCTAGCCCGAACCCACTAGATGTCAGTAGCACCCCCCCACCACCAGTTGGGACAACCAAAAATATCTCCAAACAATCACCGCAGGCTGAGAATCACCAGCTGGAAAACGATCATAATAATCATTGTAAAAGGCTTGATCAAAACCTAAACATAGAAATATTTATAAATGAACAACAGGAAGAGACACACTACAGCAATACTAAAAGTCAGGGTCCCATTCCATGGACTCTATTTGCCCGATGCCTGTGAAAAATGCAGCTAAAGTCAGTCTCAAGAGCAGCATTTGAGGGTCAGGGATACATGAGCATCTCAAATGAGTGACTTTGATACATCAAAGAGGACTCGATCTATTTTTGTGTCTGAGGCTGCGTGAAGTTCTAATCTGCTTAGATCCGATTGGATGGCCCTTTGATTGCTCTATTCATGTGTTCATTTAAAGTCTCTTTCATGCCAGGGTTTCCTGACTACACTCATACCCAGCAGTCATCCCACTATATCAAGCAGGATAATGTGGCTTTGCTTTAAGCTGAGTTACTCCACAAAGCACAAGCAGCAGATTTAGATTCAGCTGAGGTTTCCGAAAGTTAAGAACGCCACAGGAGTTACCATTTAGGCAGCAAATACCACAAGGTCCTGGTTTAGCTTTTTCTCCAGTTGCAAACATAGTACGTGCATGTTTCCTTAGATCCTTTTCATTAAGTCAAACCCTTTATGCCAAGCTTCCCCTGGATGCATCCCTGGCCTCTGTACGGGCTGGCATTTGGTAGCTGATAGATGAAATCATTTAATGCGCATCATCTGTAGTCACAGCACCCCCAGGAATTAGCCCCTGTTAGGTCCTCCTGTAGCACCATTCTATGCACTGCTAAGAATCGACTTGTTACCAGAAGGAAAGCATATCCTCATGTCATAAGCAATGGAGGAGAGATCCCACTACTCAGTGTTTTTGCTGCTACCGGACAAAAGCCGCTCATGGAATGTGCCATTTAACCCAAGCCTGGTGAAGAATTCCACCTCATCTTTTATTCTGATCAGTATCCTTGTTACTCTCACACCCTTACAGAGACCCAAGGCACCCTGGTTGGCCTCCACCCCCACCCAGGCACGGAGTGATGGCAGAAGCATATGAGGAAGTCAGTTGACTTCTTGACCCTACCCAATCATTTGGTGGCTGTCACAGGGATACCAAATGTGAAGCAGAAGTTTGTCAGAGGTGCACTGGGCTCTGAGAGAAGTTCTGAGAGCAACAGAAAGCCTAAAGAGCCTCCAGGGATCCATCCATCTTCCCAAGGAGCCTTGTGATCTGTGCTTCAGCATCAGGTGTGCCATCTTGAGAAACCATCCCACATTCCAAGCAAAATTAGTTTAATGTTCCCACATAAAAAGGTCCCGAGCCAGGTGGAGGATCATTATATGAGCACACACCGTGGAACTAAAAAGGTTTGCATGCTGCTGGAAGGAATTTATGGGGAAATTTTTTACAGATCCACTTCTTATGTAAATTGTGTCCCCCCTATGATGAGCTCAGTGAAAGTTGCATGGGCAGGAAAGGTTATTTGGGCCAAATATCATTAGGATTTTTGCCTTTGAGAAATAAGATATTCTTCATCCAGATAGTCTTATGAGTCCCAAGAAAGAGAAGGGGGGGGGGGGCAAAAGAAAAAAAAATTCAAACCTTCTGTGAGAGTACCTCCTTTGCCTTTGTGGGAAGTTGATGTAAATATTTCTAAGTTCTTCTTGCAAACTAGGCTAAAACTGGAGAATAGGGGGAATGAGAGAAGGCTGAGGAATGGCACCGGATGGCAAACACTGAAGAGCTGTGGGTGGGAGGGTTTTTGGCATTTCAGATTTGTTTTCTTTGTCTTCCACTGTAAATTCAAGGTCCCTAAAGCCATGGACAGGCCAGGTAACAGGACAGCATAGTAGGATGCCAAAGCATGGACTTGGAGGCCAAACAGATCCAGAGCCTAATTCTGGCCCTGTCATTTGCTAGCATGTAATTCTAATAATAGAAAGCAATGAAAATGACAACTAGATCAGGTGATTCCTGTATTCCATGCCTCCACTGGCACTCATTTCACCCAACGTGGAAGCCATGGCAGTCATTGCAAGACCCTGGATGGCCCAGTCTCTGCTCTCTGCCCAAACACACCAGTGTGACTCTCCACCCTGCACTCCACTCCCACCACAATGGCCTCTGTATTGTTCCTGGAACAAGCAGAGCACACTTCTGTCGCAGGGCCTTTGCACTAGTTATCTCCTCTGTCTGGAATGCTCTTCCTCTCACACTTTCTTCAGATCTTTGTTCACATATCAGCTTATCAGTGAGGGCTTCCCTGTCTAAAATCACAAGGGTCCTCTCCATCCTGCCCCAGGATTCCCTGCTTCATTTTTCTCTGTAGCATTTATTACCAAGCAAAATAATATACACTCATTTGTTATATGGTGTCTGCATCCCACCCAAGGATGTATACTCCATAAGGGCAGAGTTTTTATCTACTTTATTCACTGTCATATCCCTAGAACCTAAAACAATCTCTGGTACGAGGCAGTGCTTATGTGGATGGATGCAATTGACAACCTACTATGTGCCAGGTACTTTACATAGGCAAGTTTCTCTGAAACTCACTGCCAAGTTATATAAACAATGAATCAATTACACCCAGGTCTTGACTTAGAGCAAGCCAACCACAACAAATTTACATTTCTTTAAACTCAACTAATTATACCCTTCTAATAATACACAGTATTTAAATCAGATAACAGAAAATGAACTCCTAACAACTGTTTGTTTTCAGGAATTCTCTTCCAGTTATCTACCCTTGCATAATAAATTTCTTCAAAGCTTAGTGATTTATATCAGTAAGAATCTTACTGTCTTTCTCACATGTGTAGGTCAAGAATTCTGGCAAGTCTCTGCTGGGTGATTCTTCTGTTACACATGGCATCCGTGGAAGTTACTACATGATATTCAGAGTAAGATGGGGTTGTCTGGATGCCAATTCTGCTTCACTCACACATCTGACACTCCGATGGGGAGGGTTACAAGGGGCTGTCAACCAAAGTGTCTACAAAATTGAGGCTTTACTTTTAAGGTTAGTAAATCAGACCAGAAAGCAATTCAAGAAAAGAATCCCAAAACATTTTGAACAATGGTAGTATTACTGAAATAGCATTCAACTTCCAAAAAATGTAACATCTTCATCTCCAAGTTCAATATGCTTCTTGAAATAGCAATCTCATAATCTGATGTCACAGTTCACATACTTAACATTTGGTTCTTAAAAATAACTGATGCAGAGACAAAAAACAGTTTATAAGCATAAATATAACGAGAACTTAATTTTCTGTTCTTGGGATTAAACTCGGCAGGAGTTTAACTTATCCAGTAGTGAAGCAAAAGCATTAAGGTTTCATGACCTCATAACAACAATAAATGAAAGATAAAAGGATAAGACAGAAAATGCATATCTGGGCCACTTTGTACATGTTTAAGGTGAGTATACTTTGTGTAATCTCGGGTTGAAGTAAAAAAATGGATGTGATGGTGGTTTTATTAAGCAAACAGAAAGGACTATTTTCAGGAGCAGACCTACCATCTCACCTCTCACATCTTCCCTTGCAATAGTTTGGGAGGTAGGGTGGGGATGTGATTCAAGAAGGGCAGAGAAGCAGAACTCCCTGAATCAATTGGATTTAAAAACCAAAATTATCCCAAACCACAATGAGATACCACCTCACACCTGTCAGAACGGCTATTATCAAAAAGACAAGAAACAACTGTTGGTGACGACATGGAGGAAAGGGAACCCTCTTGCACTGTTGGTGGGAATGTAAATTGGTGCAGCCACTATGGAAAACAGTATGGAGGTTACTCAAAAAATTAAAAATAGAACTATCATATGATCCAGCAATTCCACTTCTGGGTATTAATCTGAAGAAAGCAAAAACACTGTTTTGAAAAGATATATGCACCCTCCTGTTCATTGCAGCATTATTTACAGTGGCCAAGATATGGAAGCAACCTAAATTTCATCAGTAGATAAATGGATAACGAAGATGTGGTATAGGGCTTCCCTGGTGGCGCAGTGGTTGAGAATCTGCCTGCTAATGCAGGGGACACGGGTTCGAGCCCTGGTCTGGGAAGATCCCACATGCCAAGGAGCAACTGGGGCCGTGAGCCACGACTACTAAGCCTGCGCATCTGGAGCTTGTGCTCCGCAACAAGAGAGGCCGCGATAGTGAGAGGCCCACGCACCGCGATGAAGAGTGGCCCCCGCTTGCCGCAGCTAGAGAAAGCCCTTGCACAGAAACGAAGACCCAACACAGCCAAAAATAAATAAATAAATAAATAAATAAATAATAAAAATAAAGGAAGTCCTTTAAAAAAAAAAAAAAGAAGATGTGGTACATATACACAATGGAATATTATTTAGCCATTAAAAATGAAATCTTGGCATTTGCAATAACATGGATGGAACATGAGGGTATGATGCTAAGTGAAATAAGTCAGAGAAAAACAAATACCATATGATTTCACTCATATGTGGAATCTAAAAAGTGAAAACAAACGACCAAACACAACAAAACAGAAACAGAGTCATAGATCCAGAGAACAAAAAGGTAGTGGTTAGGGGAACAGACAAAATAGGTGAAGAGGATTAAGAGGTTCAAACTTCAAGCTACACAATAAATAATTCAGGAGATATAACATACACATGGGGAATTTAGTTAATACTATTGTAACAACTTTGTATGGTGACAGATTATAACTGGATTTACTGTGGTGATTATTTCATAATGTATAAAAATACTGAATCACTATGTTGTACATCTGAAACTTATACAATATTTTTAATTAATTTTTATTGGAGTATAGTTGATTTACAATGTTGTGTTAATTTCAGGTGTATAGCAAAGTGAATCAGTTACACATATACATATATCCACTCTTTTTTAGAGTCTATTCCCATATAGGCCATTACAGAGTATTGAGTAGAGTTCCCTGTGCTATACAGTAGGTCCTTATTAGTTATCTATTTCATATATAGTAATGTGTATATGCCAGTCCCAATCTGCCAATTTATCCCTCCCCTCTTTCCCCCTTGGTAACTATAAGTTTGTTTTCTACATGAAACTAATACAGTATTATATTTTAAGTATAACAATAAAAACAAAACAAAAAGAAATCCTGACTTCACTTAGAAGCATCCTCAAAAATGCCTATTAGAATCTTTCCCAACAGAAGTTCTTCTGTCTTTCAAGGAGCATCAAGCCATGCTCTTTCATTTATTCAGACAAAACAAGGCAAGATAATGCCACACAGGACAAGATAATAGATTGAATCCAAAACTGTGCATTTGGTTGCTGTTTCTGTGTGTGGGCAGATTCACAGGAGCACTGGGGGAGAATGAGGGGAGAACGCGAATGCAATCAGACACAGAGATCACCCAAGAAGGCTTAGAGCCTGCAGTCCACCTGCCTGTCTAGTCTCCTTTTCTTTATCTCCATAAGCTGCACTTTTAAACTTTTCTTTCCTCCTCCAGTTCCTCATACACGGATTGAGATTTTTGGTGAAATCCCCATCCTTGTTAAAAAGTTTACGTGGTCTCTGAAATTAGAATATGAATTCTTCCCCTTCCCCCATTTGATTTAAAGACAGAGGTCATTTTGGAATTTGTCTTATCTATTGATGCTGAATCTTAGCAACAACATTTATAATAAGGAATATCAACATTAACTGAATAATTTTTATTTGTCATAACTCTTCTAAGTGCTTTACATGTACTAATTCATTTAATCCTTAAGGTAACTCTAAAAGATAAGTCCCAGTATTATCTCCATTTTTCAATGAGAAAATTAGGGTTCAGAGAGTTGAGAAATCTAGCTAAAATCACTCAGAAAGGTGAAGCTGGTATTTGAATCCAGACAGTCTGATCCAGAGCTGGTATGTTATGCTAAACTATATCCATAAAGACACCGGCCATTAAAGCATAAATTTGTTTTCATCTGAGATGATAAATTATGAATTTGGTAATGAGTCTACATACAGATGACACCATACCATGGAATGCAGATTCCATGACTACTCTCATTCCCAGGATTGCATTCCCAGTGCCTGTGAGGATGCCTGGCCAATCTACCTGGGAATGACTCCTAAATTCGTATTACCTACCTTGACCACAGTGTTAAATTCCAGCCTCCTTTATCCACCTGCATACTCAATGTAATTCAATAATTCAAGGATCTCTTTTTTGTTTAATGATATATCTTAATCACCAAAAACAAGCAGTACTTGGCACTTGGCAGGCACTCAACAGATAATTGTTGAATGAATGAATGGATGTCTAAAAGATGTCTTAAATATAACATGGCCAAAATAAAGCTTTCCCCTGCTCTCCCCTGCAAACTTGTTCTTCCTCCATACTTGGTTCATCTACCCAGCTGCTCAGCCCAAACCCTCAGAATCATTTTTACTTGCCCTGGTGTCATCCTCATAGCCAATCAATCAGCAACTAGTGTTTTTCTATGACCAAAGTATATCCCCAATCTTCCTGCTTCTCTCCATCTCCCCAGCTTGCCCACAATTCCAAACCATGACCACCTCTCACCTCCTAATGAGCCCTGTGCTTTCATTCTTCCCCAGGCTTACTTCTAAAAATCCATTCTTTGCTCAGCACATCTCTTCCTGCTGAAATGGCTGGTCATTACACTTTGAACCAAACTCAAACTCCTGGCTTTCCTTATAAAGGCCCTGTGTGATCTGGCTCCTCCCATCTGCCTCACAACGCTCCCTACACACTGGCCACACTCCCCTCATTCTACTGTCTGAACACACAAGGTCATTCCTACTGCTACACTGCATCCCTAGAGGCAGTTAGCATTTAAATTTCCTATATCAGATCTTAATACCCCAGGGGTTGTTAACTACAATATAAGAGAACCTAATCAAGAATTAATATGTTAACTGGTGGTTACTTAGCACTTAAAATATTGTTATCCAAAAGCTGAGTTAATTACCAAAAGAGATATCTGTTTATTATTGGTAAAATGAGAGAATTTCAATAGAGGCAATTAGTTAGAAATGTCATTAAGGCTTCATTGCCCTGATGTAAATAAAGTACAGAGATCTGGTCAGCATCATCAGTTCAGCACTCAAGGTCCTAGTCTGGTTGTCCTGGATCCCTCCACTTAGATGCCCCGTGACCTGGTCCAGCTATAAGAGTATTTTTGCATCTGCCACAGAGCAAGTCTTGCATGCCAGGTGATAGCTAGAGTGCCAAGGGTAGATCTACAGAACTGGTTGTAAACCTTTCTTCTGCCTGTTTGACAAATGTTTGTCCACTTGTTAGAATTTGAGTTTGCTTTTATTCTAACAGTCTTGGTTTGAGTTCACCCAGAATCAGATCCTGAGACAAAGATCCCAGTACAAGTAATTTATTTGAGGGGTGCAGGGAATATGGATAGAAGTATGGGATAGAGGGCTTCCCTGGTGGCGCAGTGGTTGAGAATCTGCCTGCCAATGCAGGGGACACGGGTTTGAGCCCTGGTCCGGGAAGATGCCAGATCCCGCGGAGCAACTAGGCCCATGAGCCACAACTACTGAGCCTGCGGGTCTGGAGCCTGTGCTCCGCAACAAGAGAGGCCGCGACAGTGAGAGGCCCGCGCACCGCGATGAAGAGTGGCCCCCGCTTGCCGCAACTAGAGAAAGCCCTCGCACAGAAACGAAGACCCAACATAGCCATAAATAAATAAATGAATGAATGAATGAATGAATAAAAATTAAAAAAAAGAAGTATGGGATATGGGGAAAGGAAGGCAACCATTAAAGAGTACATTATCAAGCCAGCTAGCACTGTGGGCCCCTGGAGCTTAATCCCACAAGGAAACTCTGAGAAATTATGCAAAATGGGAACCTCACAACCATCCCAAGCCAGTATGCAAGGGAACAGGGGTATTTATACACTGATTCCCAAGAGTTGTAGGTTGAGGACTGCTCCTGTGGCCTGCCATGCGCGTGGATGGATAGCCTTGCTAGGTTCTGGAGAAAAGCCCTCAGGCACAAGGATGCAGAGGCCAACAGGAGGAACTTGATGGAGCACACTGAAACGTGCCTAAGGTCTGAGGGCCACGGGCAAGGCACTGACCATGTCT
Source organism: Balaenoptera musculus (assembly GCF_009873245.2). NCBI lineage: Eukaryota > Metazoa > Chordata > Mammalia > Artiodactyla > Balaenopteridae > Balaenoptera > Balaenoptera musculus. Next base: position 64,146,922 of record NC_045790.1, read on the forward strand.
GTGCATAACATCCCACCTTCCTGAACATCACGAGTGAAGACCCATACATACCAAATGCACACCTTCTGTGTGTACTTCTAGCTAACCTAGGTGAGCAGCACATACCAAAAGAATCTACTGAATGTCATTGCCTGCTATGGGGTGTAGGCCAGTTTTAAACATACCTCCTTAAGGTTTTTGCAATTGCTGTTCCTTCTACCTGGAATGTTTGCAGGTCATTCTTTAAAGAACTCTATCTTCAAAACATAATAACAGAAAGCTCTAAGCAATTTATTGCTCCTCTCCTTTCCCCAGAGGCCTCTCTCTGGCCAACTTAGCTCTCTGGAAGTTCCTCTCATGCAAAAGCACACCCAAGACAGGCCCCAGGCCTCACCGCCCAAAGTAACCTCACAGAAGAACTTTCAAAAGAATTTCTAAGGGAGGAAAAAACTTTGCTTCTCCACCAGAGGTTCTACCTCTAGTGAGAGGTGGAACAGGATAGGTAATTACTCTTTGATGCTTATAAGACGCCCATCCTGATTAGGGTGGAGTCAAAAAGGAAGAACGGGTGCAGAAATCTCTATCCTACATAAGTTGCTGAATTTAAGTGCTGTATCTGCTATCTCCTGCTACAATAACACTGTGTAACAAACAACCACACAGCTTCAGTGACATGTAACTGTTTGTTCCTTACTTATGTGTCTGAGGTCAGTTGGGAGTCAGCTGGCTATCGGCTGGGGCCACTGGGGCTCCCTACTCCATATGTATCTCATCTTTCAAGGGGTCTATCCAGGCAATTCTCCTGGCAATGGCAAAGGAGCAAGAGTGAGCAAGCCCAATCTCACAAACGCTTTTTAACCTTCTATTTGCATTATATTTGCTAACATCATATAGGCCCAGAGCAACAGTTTGCTGGACCTGGGTCCTCCAGCTTGCAAGAGCCAACTGTGAAATATTCAGAAAGCTTGTGAGTTACCTTTTATATCACTGATAAATTGAAATTTAAAAATCAGCCAACACTACAAATCATGACTTCTTTTTTACCCCCAGAAAGGTGCTACACTACTTTCACAAAGCAAACCACGCATTTAAGGTCAGAGCAAAAGGGTAAGCCAGAAATACCCAGCCAGTGTGGAAGGACTCTGTAAAGTTATATGGAAAAGGGAGTGGACGTGGGGAGTGGTGAAGAACTGGGCCCATTTTTACAATTTATCACAGGTACTCAACCACACCAGAGGAACCATTTCTTTTCCAGGCTCCACTAAGTGTGGGACCAGTCAAATCACTTTTCAATTATTTATTTTTTTGAATTTTGATACATATTAGCATATATATGTCAATTCCGATCTCCCAATTCATCCCACCACCACCACCCCCCTGCCCCACTTTCCCCCCTTGGTGTCCATATGTTTCTTCTCTACATCTGTGTCTCTATTTCTGCCTTGCAAACTGGTTCATCTGTACCATTTTTCTAGATTCCACATATATGCGTTAATATACAATATTTGTTTTTCTCTTTCTGACTTACTTCACTCTGTATGACAGTCTCTAGATCCATGCACGTCTCTACAAATGACCCAATTTCATTCCTTTTTATGGCTGAGTAATATTCCATTGTATATATGTACCACAACTTCTTTATCCATTCATCTGTCGATGGGCATTTAGGTTGCTTCCATGAGCTGGTTATTGTAAACAGTGCTGCAGTGAACAATGGGGTGCATGTGTCTTTTTGAATTATGGTTTTCTCTGGGTATATGCCCAGTAGTGGGATTGCTGGGTCATATGGTAATTCTATTTTTAGCTTTTTAAGGAACCTCCATACTGTTCTCCATAGTGGCTGTATCAATTTACATTCCACCAACAGTGCAAGAGGGTTCCCTTTTCTCTATACCCTCTCCAGCATTTGTTGTTTGTAGATTTTCTGATGATGCCCATTCTAACCAGTGTGAGGTGATACCTCATTGTAGTTTTGATTTGCATTTCTCTAATAATTAGTGATGTTGAGCAGCTTTTCATGTGCCTCTTGGCCATCTGTATATCTTCTTTGGAGAAATGTCTGTTTAGGTCCTCTGCCATTTTTTGATTGGGTTTTTTGTTTATTTAATGTTGAGTTGCATGAGCTGTTTATATATTTTGGAGATTAATCCTTTGTCCACTGATGTGCTCACAAATATTATCTCCCACTCTGAGGGTTGTCTTTTCATCTTGTTTATAGTTTCCTTTGCTGTGCAAAAGCTTTTAAGTTTCATTAGGTCACATTTGTTTATTTTTGTTTTTATTTCCATTTCTCTAGGAGGTGGGTCAAAAAAGATCTTGCTGTGACTTATGTCAAAGAGTGTTCTTCCTTATGTTTTCCTCTAAGAGTTTTATAGTGTCCAGTCTTACATTTAGGTCTTTAATCCATTTTGAGTTTATTTTTGTGTATGGTGTTAGGGAGTGTTCTAATTTCATTCTTTTATATGTAGCTGTCCAGTTTTCCCAGCACCACTTATTGAAGACACTATCTTTTCTCCATTGTATATCCTTGTCTCCTTTGTCATAGATTAGTTGACCATATGTGCATGGGTTTATCTCTGGGCTTTCTATCCTGTTCCATTGATCTATATTTCTGTTTTTGTGCCAGTACAATATTGTCTAGATTACTGTAGCTTTGTAGTATAGTCTGAAGTCAGGGAGTCTGATTCCTCCAGCTCCATTTTTTTCCCTCAAGATGGCTTTAGGCTATTTGGGGTCTTTTGTGTCTCTATACAAATTTTAAGATTTTTTGTTCTAGTTCTGGAAAAAAATGCCATTGGTAATTTAATAGGGATTGCACTGAATCTGTAGATGACTTTGTGTAGTGCAGTCATTTTCACAATATTGATTCTTCCAATCCAAGAACATAGTATATCTCTCCATCTGTTTGTGTCATCTTTGATTTCTTTCATCAGTGTCTTATAGTTTTCTGAATACAGGTCTTTTACCTACTTAGGTAGGTCTATTCCTAGGTATTTTATTCTTTTTGTTGCAGTGGTTAATGGCAGTGTTTCCTTAATTTCTCTTTCAGATTTTTCATCATTAGTGTATAGGAATGCAAGAGATTTCTGTGCATTAATTTTGTATCTTGCTACTTTACCAAATTCATTGATTAGCTCTAGTAGTTTTCTGGTAGCATCTTTAGGATTCTCTATGTATAGTATCATGTCATCTGCAAACAGTGATAGTTTTACTTCTTCTTTTCCAATTTGCATTCCTTTTATTTCTTCTTCTTCTCTGATTGCCATGGCTAGGACTTCCAAAACTATGTTGAATAATAGTGGTGAGAGTGGGCAACCTTGTCTTGTTCCTGATCTTAGAGGAAATGCTTTCAGTTTTTCACTGTTGAGAATGACGTTCGCTGTGGGTTTGTCATATATGGCCTTTCTTATGCTGAGGTAGGTTCCCTCTATGTGCATATTCTGGAGAGTTTTTTTTTTATCATAAATGGGTGTTGAATTTTGTCAAAATCTTTTTCTGCATCTATTGAGATGATCATATGGTTTTTATTCTTCAATTTGTTAATATGGTGTAACACATTGATTGATTTGCATATACTGAAGAATCCTTGCATCCTTGGGATAAATCCCACTTGATCATGGTGTATGATCCTTTTAATGTGTTGTTGGATTCTGTTTGCTAGTATTTTAAGGATTTTTGCATCTATATTCATCAGTGATATTGGTCTGTAATTTTCTTTTTTTGTAGTATCTTTGTCTGATTTTGGTATCAGGGTGATGGTGGCCTCATAGAATGAGTTTGGGAGTGTTCCTTCCTCTGTAATTTTTTGGAAGAGTTTGAGAAGGATGGGAGTTAGCTCTTCTCTAAATGTTTGATAAAATTCACCTGTGAAGCCATCTGGTCCTGGACTTTTGTTTGTTGGAAGATTTTTTTTTAAGTATTTGTTTATTTATTTATTATTTATGGCTGTGTTGGGTCTTCGTTTCTGTACAAGGGCTTTCTCTAGTTGTGGCAAGCCGGGGCCACTCTATCGTGGTGCGTGGGCCTCTCACTATCGTGGCCTCTCCTGTTGCGGAGCACAGGCTCCAGACGCACAGGCTCAGTAATTGTGGCTCACAGGCTCAGCTGCTCCACGGCACGTGGGATCCACGCAGACCAGGGCTCAAACCCATGTCCCCTGCATTGGCAGGCAGATTCTCAACCTCTGCGCCACCAGGGAAGCCCTGTTGGAAGATTTTTAATCACAGTTTCAATTTCATTAATTGTGATTGGTCTGTTCATATTTTCTATTTCTTCCTGGTTCAGTCTTGGAAGGTTATACCTTTCTACGAATTTGTCCATTTCTTCCAGGTTGTCCATTTTATTGTCATAGGGTTGCTTGTATTAGTCTTTTATGGTGCTTTGTGTTTCTGCGGTGTCTGTTGTAACTTCTTTTTCATTTCTGATTTTATTGATTTGAGTCCTCTCCCTCTTTTTCTTGATGAGTCTGGCTAAAGGTTTATCAATTTTGTTTATCTTCTCAGAGAACCAGCTTTTAGTTTTAATGATCTTTGCTACTGTTTTCTTTGTTTCTGTTTCATTTATTTCTGTTCTGATCTTTATGATTCCTTTCCTTCTGCTAACTTTGGGGATTTTTTGCTCTTCTTTCTCTAATTGCTTTAGGTGTAAGGTTAAGTTGTTTATTTAAGATTTTTCTTGTTTCTTGAGGTAGGATTGTATTGCTATAAACTTCCCTCTTAGAATTGCTTTTGCTGCATCCCATAGGTTTTGGATTGTCATCTTTTCATTGTCGTTTGTCGCTAGGCATTTTTTGATTTCCTCTTTGATTTCTTTAGTGATCTCTTGGTTATTTAGTAACGTATTGTTTAGCTTCCATGAGTTTGTGTTTTCTACATTTTTTTCCGTTATTTATTTCTAATCTCATAGCATCGTGGTCAGAAAAGATGCTTGATATGATTCCAATTTTCTGAAATTTACTGAGGCTTGATTTTTGACCTAAGATGTGATCTATCCTGTAGAATGTGCCATGTGCACTTGAGAAGAAAGTGTAATCCGCTGTTTTCAGAATGAATGTCCTACAAATGTCAATTAAATCTATCTGGTCTATTGTGTCATTTAAAGCTTGTGTTTCCTTATTAATTTTCTGTCTGGATGATCTGTCCATTGGTGTAAGTGAGGTGTTAAAGTCTCCCACTATTACTGTGGTACTGTCAATTTCCTCTTTTAGAGCTGTTAGCATTTGCCTTATGTATTCAGGTGCTCCTACATTGGGTGCATATATATTTATAATTTTCATATATTCTTCTTGGATTGATCCCTTGATCATTATGTAATGTCCTTCCTTGTCTCTTGTAACATTCTTTATTTTAAAGTCTATTTTATCTGATATGAGTATTGCTACTCTAGCTTTCTTTTGATTCCCATTTGCATGGAATACCTTTTTCCATCCCCTCACTTTCAGTCTGTATGTGTCCCTAGGTCTGAAGTGGGTCTCTTGTAGACAGCATATATATCAGCCTTGTTTTTGTATCCATTCAGCAAGCCTGTGTCTTTTGGTTGGAGCATTTAACCCATTCACATTTAAGGTAATTATCGATATGTATGTTCCTATGACCATTTTCTTAATTGTTTTGGGTTTGTTTTTGTAGGTCCTTTTCTTCTCTTGTGTTTCCTGCCTAAAGACGTTCCTTTAGCATTTGTTGTAGAGGTGGTTTGGTGCTGCTGAATTCTCCTAGCTTTTGCTTGTCCATAAAGCTTCTGATTTCTCCGTCGAATCTGAATGAGACCCTTGCTGGGTAGAGTAATCTTGGCTGTAGGTTCTTCCCTTTCATCACTTTAAATATATCATGCCACTCCCTTCTGGCTTGTAGAGTTTCTGCTGAGAAATCAGCTGTTAACCTCACGGGAGTTCCCTTGTATGTTGTCATTTTTCCTTTGTTGCTTTTAATAATTTTGCTTTGTCTTTAAATTTTTGTCAATTTGACTACTATGTGTCTCTGTGTGTTTCTCCTTGGGTTTACCCTGCCTGGGACTCTCTGCACTTCCTGGACTTGGGTGGCTATTTTCTTTCCCATGTTAGGGAAGTTGTCAGCTATTATCTCTTCAATTATTTTCTCGGTCCTTTCTCTCTCTCCTCCCCTTCTGGGACCCCTATATAATGCAAATGTTGGTGCATTTAGTGTTGTCCCAGAGGTCTCTTAGGCTGTCCTCATTTCTTTTCATTCTTTTTTCTTTATTCCGTTCCGCAGCAGTGAATTCCACCATTCTGTCTTCCAGGTCACTTATCCGTTCTTCTGCCTCAGTTATTCTGTTATTGATTCCTTCTAGTGTATTTTTCTTTTCAGTTATTGTATTGTTCATCTCTGTTTGTTTGTTCTTTAATTCTTTTAGGTGTTTTTTCTTTAATTCTTCTATGTCTTTGTTAAACATTTCTTGCATCTTCTCGATCTTTGCCTCCATTCTTTTTCCGAGGTCCTGGATCATCTTCACTATCATTATTCTGAATTCTTTTTCTGGAAGGTTGCCTATCTCCACTTCATTTAATTGTTTTTCTGGGGTTTTATCTTATTCTTTCATCTAGTACATAGCCCTCTGCCTTTTCATTTTGTCTGTCTTTCTGTGAATGTGGTTATCGTTCCACAGCCTGCAGGATTTTATTTCTTTTTGCTTCTGCTGTCTGCCCTCTGGTGGATGAGGCTATCCAAGATGCTTAAGCAAGCTTCCTGATGGGAGGGACTGGTGGTGAGTAGAGCTGGGTGTTGCTCTGGTGGGCAGAGCTCAGTAAAACTTTAATCTGCTTGTCTGCCTGATGGGTGGGGCTGAGTTCCCTCCCTGTTGGTTGTTTGGCCTGAGGCGACCCAGCACTGGAGCCTACAGGCTCTTTGGTGGGGCTAATGGTGGACTCCAGGAGGGCTCATGCCAAGGAGTACTTCCCAGAACTTCTGCTGCCAGTGTCCTTGTCCTCACAGTGAGACACAGCCACCCCCCGCCTCTGCAGGAGACCCTCCAACACTAGCAGGTACATCTGGTTCAGTCTCCTGTGGGGTCACTGCTCCTTCCCCTGGGTCCCGATGTGCACACTACTTTGTGTGTGCCCTCCAAGAGTGGAGTCTCTGTTTCCCCCAGTCCTGTCAAAATCGTACAATCAAATCTTGCTAGTCTTCAGAGTCTGTTTCTCTGGGAGTTCCTCCTCCTGTTGCCGGACCCCCAGGTTGGGAAGCCTGACGTGGGGTTCAGAACCTTCTGTCCAGTGGGTGGACTTCTGTGGTATAATTGTTCTCTAGTTTGTGAGTCACACACCCAGTGGTTATGGGATTTGACTTTATTGTGATTGCGCCCCTCCTACCATCTCACTGAGGCTTCTCCTTTGTCTTTGGATGTGGGGTATCTTTTCTGGTGAGTTCCAGTCTCTTCCTGTTGATGATTGTGCAGCAGTTAGTTGTGATTCCAGTGCTCTCGCAAGAGGGAGTGAGCACACGTCCTTCTGCTCTGCCATCTTGAACCAATCCTCCCAAGTCACTTTATATTGTTACTTACTTTTTTATTTTTTTACTAGTCAGGTCATTTAAAGTCTCATACTGATTCTTCATTTTGGCAACCTTTACTCTTCTCATAAAGATTAATGTGGTCTTGGATGTTAAAAGAACATTTTAAGTCTTTCCAAGTACTATAGCTAATAAAAAGCAGGGACCTGTTTCTTAGTGCCTGTGAGATCCAAGAGCTCTAGGTTGGGATCTCAAACACTGAAGAGATGGAAAAATATCTTGGAGAATTGAGAGGTGGAATCTATCCAAAATCAAACAAGTAAGAGCTGAGAGGAGGTCTCACAACCTCAAGCCCTTGGCTGAATCCTTCAATCAGCCTTTTAAGGAGGCACAAGGGGGTGCATGCAGGGAATAAAGGGAATAAGGATCAGTCAGGTGAATGTCCCCATCATTGTGTCTAAAGCCTGCCTCCCTCATTTGTCAGATGAAGTAGTAAACTGCTTCTCTAATGACTTAATAGAGACCATTACCTACTGAACAGGAAGCTGTTGTAAAACTCTCCTACCCTGTGTTGCCTCTGGGTTACTGGGTGAGGGGTGTGCTGTGTGAATGACAGACATGGGAAGTGTCATAGCCCGATTCACCTCAGATGTGCCGCATACTTACAAAAAGTGTTTTAAAACAGGTTATACCTGTCTTAGCTGTGCTGCTATAACAAAAATACCATATCCTGCGTGGCTTATGCAACAGAAATTTATTTCTCACATTTCTGGAGGCTGGAAGTCTGGGATCAGAGTGCCAGGATGGTTGGGGTACTGGTAAGAACACTTTTCCTGGCTTATAGATGGATTTCTTCTTGTTATGCCCTCAGAGAGAGAGAGAGAGGAAGCAAGCTCTCTTTTCTTCTAATAAGGGTACTAATCTCAGCTTAAGGATTTCACCCTAATGACCTAGTTACCTCCAAAAGACCCCACCTCCAAATGCCATCACACTGGGAATTAGGGTTTCAACATCTGAACTTTGGGGGGGGGGAGCATGCACAAATTTCCATCCACAGCAAAACCAACCCTCATCCTAGAGGGGCACACTGCACCTTAGCCTGTGGAAGTCACTGAGAAGTCTTGCAGCAAAGGAAACTGTTCCCTCTTGCATAGCCCAGCATTTCTCTTCTTATTCAACCACAGAACCTTGAAATACACATCAGCTTCACATGGGACAGTAGTGATCTGGAGGACATGGTCTGAGACTGTCCTGGCCTTGGTGGGATGCTTGTAGAAGGGGTTCAGAGGACCACTGAATAGCAGAAAGTACAACAAAGAGAGTGTTACCAGCAATGTTTCATAGCATCCAAACAGTCTCCTTGCCACCAGTCAGGAGAGGCTAGCAGAACAACCCCCGAGGCTCAGGAGCTTTCAACAACAAACGTTAATTTTGCAATTACTCTTATGTCCTTTATGCGTCAACCGGGGAGCTGTGTTCAACATGGTCACTCTGAGACCCAGACCGTCTCCAAACCTGTTTGCTCATCACCAAACAGAAAAGAGCGCGTGGTAAAGTGCACACTGGCCCTTAAAGACACATCACCTCCACTCGTGTGTCATCAGCTGGAGCAGCCACATGGCTGCATCTAAGTTCAAGTGGACAGAGAAGGGAAATGAAATCTTCCTGTACTAGTTTCCTGGGGCTGCTGTAACAACGACCACAACTACCACAAGCCTGATGTCTTAAAGCAACACAGATTTACTCTCTTACGGTTCTAGAGGCCAGAAGCTCAAAATCCATATCACTAGGCTGAAATCAAGGTGTTGGCAGGGCCATGTTCCCTTTGGGGGGCTCTAGAGAATTCTTTCCTGCCTCTTCCAACTCCTGGTGGCTGCCAGCATTCCTTAGCTTGTGTCCACCTCACTTCAATCCTCAAAGCCAGCATCTTCGAATCTCTCTCTGCTGTGTTTTCATACGACCTTCTCTGTGTGTGTCCAATCTCCCTCTGCCCCGCTTATAAGCATACATGTGATTGCATCTAGGCCCACCAGGATAATCTACCCATTTCAAGGTCCCTCTTTTAATCACATCTGCAAAGACCCTTTCTCCAAATAAGGTAACATTTACAGGTCCCAGGGATTCAGACTTGGTGCCTTTGGGGCGCCATTATTCAGCCTAAGGAAAGAGAACAAGAACACTGTATTGATGAACCGCCCAAATGACTATCATGTTCTATTTTAGTCTCCCCTCCCACCAGCCTTCTCAACTACAGACACAGGGTTCTGAGCACTGTGCCCATCTCAGCTAAGCATTCATTCCATTTCAGATGGAGTCAGAAATTACATCCAGAGAGGGTCTCAAAGACCCAGTCGTACAGCCCTCTCCTTTTACAAATGAATAAATTGGAGCTCAGAAAATATCATATAGCCGAGGGTCACGTATTGAGTTTGAGATAAAAATAGAACAGAAGTCACAAGACTTGTAATGAGCTACCAGACACTACAGGGTACTCTGCCAGCTGTGTGATTAGCCGCTTGGTGGTCATCTGATTTTTGTCCTTTGAGATATACCTTTCATAGCCACAACCACCTCAACTCACATCACTCTGTCATCAGCCATTTTCTTAGAAATGATTGCCATCTGACACTTCATCTGTATTTATATTTACTGGTTTGTTTATTGCCTGCTTCTCTCCACTACAATGTAAACTCCACATCAGCAAAATCTGTTTTGCTCACTGTTGTATCTCCAGTGTCTATAACACCGCCTGGCACGTGACTGACATTCAGTATTTGTTAAATGAATGAATAAGTGAATCTGGAGAACTGACGTCCTAATAGTTTACATAAAAATTCTGCCATCATGTTAATTTTGTGAAGCCTGATAATATCTTCTGGAGTATAACAATGAATTATGTTTTCAGCTTGCAATATGGTTGCAGTTTTGTAAACTTTTTGTATCTGTCCTGTGCTATTTTAGATTTTGTCCTATTTTTCTAAACAAATTGCTAACTTATAACAATAAAATATATGTAAACCTAATTATCAATACATCTCATACAGCAAAAACACCTTTGCTATAAGTAAACAAAAATCTAGAAAGACTTTATTTACATAAATGGTATGTATTTTTTAACTGACTTAGGTTTCGTGGAGTTTTTTTTCCCAACTCATCCCTGTTTTAGACATTTGCAATCAAGTAAAAACCATCCCCTTTAGTTTTCCTGCTTGACCTTAGAGTGATGTAATAATCCTAATAAGTAGGTTATTATGTAAACTTCTGTGACACCAGGTTGCATTTTAAGACTTGGGAGCAGAATCAAGCAGAATAGTAACTACGAATTATATAACTTTGGTTTATAGAATAAAGGTCTCTGATAATCAGCAAAAACAAAGTTATGAGCGTAGGGGGAGGGTGAACACATTGTTTTAAATCAAGAAAGGCTGCATCTCCCTGCTGTTAGAGGTGCCCAGAAAAACACTAGCACTTTAGGTGAAAACAACTGACCAAGTCCCTAACGTGGTAGAACAACTATAATGATAACAAGAATTTCATGCACTTCAGAATCTAAAGATTGGTGAAATATCAATAGTAACCAAAGTATATGTATAAGAATTTCTAAGGTGATGGACCTAAAGTATTGACAACCTCGAGTCCCCCATCTTCAGCTTGAGTGCACTCAACGTGCACTCACCACTCCCACCATTTGGATGCCTTCTAGGACCTCCAATACACCACAGCCTCCCTTCCCTCTAAACCTTCAACCTACCATTCCTTCCCCTGGATGCTTTTCTCCCAAACAAGCCCCACTCTGCCTCCACACACTCAAACTCAGTCCCTCAACCAAATCATGGGTATAATAATAGTCCCTGCTCATATAAGGTTATGAGAAAAATGAAATGAGCTAATACATATTAGTGCAGAGTCCAGTATTTGGCAAGTGGCGAACAGAGAACAAATGTCTACCATTATTTTCACTATTGGTTTTCTCAGCAAGATAGTTTCCTTTGGACAAATATGCCTGAATGACTATTTGGGGCATTTGGCAGGTCAGTGGGGAGATGTTTGGGAACATGCAGTTCATTTGGGGGATTGAAACACCCAGAATAAACACTTCAGTAAGGTTGATTCTGTACCTGAGGCTTATTTCAGTTACTTCAAAATGTAGCACAACCAGACAGAAAGCATTTAACTGAGAGTGAAGACCATTTATCAGGGCAATTCCAGGGCTACCACAGCTCCAGGGCCTCCTCTTTCTGTCACAGCAAGAAAATTTATGTATTATTAGCATTTCAGTCAACAGATATTTATTAATACCTATCATGTGCCATGCCCTATCTAGAATCTAGACCTTGGGGAAACAACCTTGAACCAAACAGACAAAAATTCCTGCCCCCCCCCCACAATGGAGCTTATTATGCTAAAGCGGGTAGACAGGCAATAAAGAAAATGAACAAGTAAATATGTGTTTACTAGACTCTGGTGTTATGGAGGAAAATGAAGCAGGGTAAGCGGGGTGATCAGTGCCAACCAGAGAGGTAGGTAGTAATTTTAAATAGGGTTATCAGGTTAGGTCTAGGTGTAAAGGTAATATTTGAGCAAACACTTAAAGGAGGAAAAGGTATGTGGGTATCTGGAAGAAAAGTGCTCCAGGCAAAGGGAGGAATCAGTGCAAAGGCCCTGAGGTGGAATTATGGCTGTGTGTTCAAAAAAGCAGGAAGGAAACCAGGGTGGCTGAAGCACAGTGAATCAGGGGAAGAGCTGTAAGGGCCAGAGGTTGAAGGGCCTTGCAAACTATGTAAGAAAAGTTGGCTTTCACCCTATGAGAGACAGAAAACCAGTTCAGGGCTCTCAGCAGAGGCAAATTCTGAATTATGGGTTTAAACAGCTGTCCCCAACTTTTTGGCACCAGGGACTGGTTTCATGGAAGAAAATTCTTCCACGGACGGGGGGAAGGGGGTATGGTTCAGGGGGTAATGCGAGCGATGGGGAGCGGCAGATGAAGCTTCACTTGCTCGCCTGCTGCCCACCTCGTGCTGTGCGGCCCAGGGGTTGGGGACCCCTATTTTAGAAGATCCAAACATGGTGTGGAATGAGCCTAGTAAAGTCCCCTCTCCCAGCAACCCAGAAGTTTATGAACGGGCAGCCAACCTGCTATGGACTAAATTATGGCCATAATATACTTAATTTGAGCTTCAGGGATTCAGATCTTTATTCTCAAGAGAGTCCTATGAGGTGCATTACTATACAAATCCTGGGAGGTTGGGGAGGTGTTTCTAGAATGTGGGAATTTTTGCAACAAAAACAGAGGCTCTTTTAGAGGTATTAGCAGGTCAGAAGGCATCAAATGCTGTGGGAACAACCAGAAGTAAAATTAGATGTAAGGTGTTGTGATGGTTAATTTGTCAACTTGACTGGACATGGGGTACCCTGATTAAAGATTATTTCTGGGTGTGTCTGTGAAGGTGTTTCCAGATGAACCTGGCATTTCAATTGGTGGACTCAGGAAAGTAGATTGCCCTCCCCAGGGTGGGTGGGCATCATCCAATCCATTGAGGAGTGAATAGAACAAAAAAGTAGAGGAAGGAGGAATCTGGCCCTTTTTTGCTGCCTCACTGTCGAGCTGGGACATCTCACCTTCTCCTGCCCTCAGACTGAATTACATCACTGGATTTCCTGGGTCTCCCGCTTGCAGACAACAGATCTCAGCCTCCATAATCACACCAGCCAATTCCTCATAACAAATACATATATATATTTAATATATATTAACTGTGATTTTATGCCATATATATATATATATCCATCTTATTGGCTTTGTTTCTGTGGAGAACCCCGACCAATACAAATGTCTATAGGCAGTGGTCTTACTTTAAGTTCTTAACTAAGCAACTGTCATATCGCCTATGAACCAAGTATCAATAGGTATCATGTATAAACTGTATTTATAAACAACAAACTTACTGTATTTTCAAACTAGAACAGAGAGATGCTTCCAAACTGGACTAGGGGCCATGGTCAGGAAGGATCTAGAAAGAAAGGACTGAAGAAGCCAAGGATGGCATCTAAAAGATATGGGGAGTAGATTGATGGCTGGCTCACAGCCCAGTAAGAGTCTTGTGGACCCACAACACACCCATGTGCATACAGATTTTAACCTAGGCAATTGCTCATCTTGGAACAAGGTCACTTTCTCATTTTAAAAATAAACTCTAAAAAGGAGTGAAATAAGTGGTGATTCTCAACTATGGTATTTACTCAAGTCACCTAGGAGTTTACAAAGAACCTGGAGGCCCCCAGCTCACTGAAAGAGGAGGGGTGGGCCCCTGTGTTTTTATCAAGTTCTCCAGGTTATTCTGATACACACAGGAGTTTAAAGGCCACTAATACAGAGAGCTGGCTCTCAGACTTGACTACCTGCTGGGATCACAGGGGAGTGGTAAGAATTACTAACGGGGTCCCTCCCAGAAACTGATTTAATTGGCCTGGGTATAGCCTGGGCATTAGAACTTTTCAAAGGTCCCCAGGGGCAGCCACTGATGGAGAAGAAGAGCTGCTGTCCTCAAAGGAGAATAAGCCGTTCCTATATATCCCAAACCCCGTTCAATCATCATCTGAAATCCGTATTCTTATCTGCCATGTTTAAAGACAGAATCCAGAGACCTACAGGCAGTGTTCATCACTGTTATTCAGTAGAGCATAATGAAGCCAATAGCAGCATTATTTACAATTACCAAGATACAGAAGCAACCTAAGTGTCCACCAACAGGAGAATGGATAAAGAAGATGGAGCACATATACGCAATGGAATACTACTCAGCCACAAAAAGGTGAAATTTTGCCATTTGTAGCAACATGGATGGACTTGGAGGGCATTATGCTAAGTGAAATAAGTCATACAGAGGAAGACAAATACTATATAGTATCATTTATATGTGGAATCTAAAAAATACAAGAAAAAAGAAGCAGATTCACAGATATAGAGAGGTAGTGGTTACCAGTGGGGAGAGGGAAGAGGAGAGGGGCAAGATAGGAGTAGGGATTAAAAGTTACAAACCCTTAGGCATAAAATAAATAAGCAACAAGATACATTGTACAACATGGGGAATACAGCCAATATTTTATACTAACTATAAGTGGAGTATAATCTTTAAAAATTGTGACTCACTATATTGTATACCTCTAACTTAAATAATATTGTAGAACATCTACACTTCAATTTAAAAAAGAATAAATAAATAAGAATATAATGAAGTCATGGATTAAAAGAATAAAATAATTGGCAAAACCTTGAAAAAAACCAACAGTTCTTTACTGTTACCATTGTTTTCTCAATTATTATCAATAATGCTATCACTAGTAGTACCTGGAGCTCTGCCCTAACCCTATCCACAGCAGCTATTTTATTTATTACTTGAAAGAAAGCAGAGAGAGCCACTTATCTGAGCTTTCACTGCTCTCTGACAGCTTTGGCTGATGGCAACATTTACTGCAAGAGTCTCTTTTCCAGTGTACGTATCTGCCTGCAGAACATGAAACTTTACAAAATGGTAGGGCTTTCATCTGTTTTCTTGGTACTCTTTTTACTGTTCTTTAATCCTCCATTGCAATTTCATTTAAATGAGCACCTTGAGTACAACTATAGAGAAATGGAAAACACTCAAGTTTTGTATTTTTTATCAATTTGATGACTCATTAGCTGTGTGACTTCAGACAAGTTACTTAGCCTCTCTGAGCCTCATTTTTCTCATTTGTGAAATTGGAGCAATAATACCCACAGTTCAGGCATGCTGTCATGATGAAATGAGACCTTGTAGCTAGAGCACAAGGGTAGGGCCTGGCACACAGTAGGTATTCAAGTGCCTGGCACCAGGTAAGCGCTCAACATTGACATTATTCTACATGGTACGAAAGGGAACACGGCCACAGATAAATCTTCTCTGCCTATTAGAGGAACAAAGTTGAGACTTCTTTGTCTCCTACCTCTTAGTAAATCTCAGGTTTATCTGGAGAGAAAAGATTCAGGTCAGTGATCTTCATGAGGGCTAAAAAATGCTGAAATTAGCAACTATCGATTTTGTCAACTTTGGGCCCATGTACCATATAATCCTTTTGCCATGTAGATTCTCAGAGACAGAAAGGACCTTGGAGATCATGAAGCCCCATGCATTTTAATAGTAAAGAAATGGAGTCCCTGAATTTAAATGCTGCTTAGGGCATGTTGGATACTAACCAGGGTCAGGATTAGCACCCACGTCTGGAAGAAGCTCTAGTAACACTTTATACGTGTTCTAAACATTTTACAAAAAAAGCACTTAACGCTAACATTTCTCCCCACCACAGCCTCTAAAGCAGAGATTCCCAACCTCGGCACTGCGGACATTTGGTACTGGATGGTCCTTGCTGTGGGGCCGTCCTGTGCATTGTATCAATAGGATGTTTAGCAGCATCCCTGGCCTCTACCCACTAGACGCTAGTAGCACCCCCACACAACCAGTTGTGACAACCGAAAATACCTCCAGACACTGCCAAACGTCCCCGGGGGACAAAATGGACCTCCAGTTGAGAGCATCGTTCCTTTTTTTTCTGTCATAAATATATATATTTAAAATTTTATTGAAGTATAGTTGTTTACAAAATGAGATCGTACAACCATCACAAAACTAAGTTCAGAGAGCTTAAGCAACTCACAAAAGGACACACGAGCTGGTAACTGGCAGAATTGGGGTGGGGGGAGGTGAGAGGGAAGAGACAAAAACAAACAAGTGAACAGAAAATACATATATGGCCTGACTCTTATTCTGGTGATTTCTTCATGTTCCTCTCTCAACTTGACAAATGAGGGAAGGTGAGTTTCATTCTTTCTCCTGTCCCTCTTGGAACAGAAAAATAGATATAAACAAACAAGAACTTGAAAAGCCTGTTGAGGCCAACTGTTTCAAACATGCTCTGCATGAAAATATCAACAGTTTTCATCACAAGATACAGGAAGTGTGAGTTTACTGTAATTATCTTTAGATGAGACCATTTGAAGGTAAATAACCCACAGGGTATTTTGTAAACATACTTGAGTTATTCCTGCCCCTGGTATATACTGAAGTCAAATTCTTCCAGTGCACAGTTGTCACCCAGCTCAGCGAGAGATGATTCCATTTTAGCACCGGAGATAGAAAAAAACATTTTTTTTTTCTATTACAAATGGCCCATAATTCCCCTGAGGAGTGGTTACAAATGTTTGGTTCAACTGTTCAAATTAAAGCAGTTAGAAAGTATGTTAACAACCACTAGGTGAAGGAGCTAGCAATGATATTATGAGTGCGGACAAGAATGTGAGGGCTGAGAGAAACTGGAAATAAGAGATTTGACTTTGTCAAGGTGAGCGATGTTATCTCGAGTAAAAAGCTAACATGGTCTGCCCACCGGAGGTGGGAAAGGTGTTGGGTTACTGGCAGAGTGGCTTTGGCCATGACCCATAGGGCAGAGACATTTCTCCTCTGGGTTCCCGCCACAAAGAGGCATTTCCATGTAACCTTGTGTTGCTGGGAAACCTTTCCTATTGTTTCTCTCATTCCTTGTCTCTGCCTTAGTACAGCAATTTCTGAAAAAGCACAAAGACAGCCAGTAAGCAGTGAAGTAAAACTAGCAGATACCTGAGTGATCTTCCAGTTGGCAAAAGACCAGAAATAGAATTTAGAATAGAAAAGAGGAAGCAAACTTGAACCAAAGCAGGCCCAAAGACAAGCATAAATGAAATACCCCATCTATCTTAAACTTTGTGGGGAAGTAAGGACCAGTTTGCATGCAAAGCCTGGGAAGATGAGAAATAACTTTATGATTCAATCAAACTGAAAAAGGTAGGCCTACTCCTTTGGCATGGACACAAGTGAGATATGTATCAACCATGTGTCCTTTTGCAATGTACCATATTCCTCTTAGCCTCAGTTTCACCATCTGTGCCTGCAAGGATTCGATGAGATTTATATGTTATAAAGGATTTACATGTTAGTTTCTTAGCACACTGCCTGACACAGAGAAATCACTCTATAATTCCCCTTCCTTCCTTCCTCCCTCCCTCCTTCTTCCCTCCCTCCCTCCTCTCCTTCTTTCCTTCCTTCCTTCCTTCTCCGAATCCATACTGGAACAAGGAAAGCCAAGAGAAATGCGGTTTGGGCTTTTAATCTACAACCTTCTCCTTTATTCTCTTCTAAGGGCATCATGAATTTATCCCTGAAGTCAATCCCTGAAAGAGGTCAGTCCTCCCAGCAAGACCCCAACTGCTGCTGTGTGGGTGTCTCAGTAAAGGCTACTGGTCCTTCCTTCCCCAGTGGGGGAAGCCAGTGTCCAGACTGGGCTCATCAACCAGGGGGAAACAAGTGCAGCAAAGAAATCAGATCTGAGTCAGGGGTGCTCAAAGATGAAGTAGAAACACCAGAGGTTGAAATCAGGGGGAGATGGGGAAATGCATCAGGCAGCCTCTACCTGTTGCTCAGAGAGGAAAGGCAAGATCCCCAGCCAATTCTCAGCATTCCAGGGAGCAGTCTTTCTCCTGCTACTTACCTTTCTAGAGCTAAAGGCAGCTGTAGACATCATAAACTCAGTGGCTTCACAATTTTCAACAAGAAAATTGAGATTAAGAGATTTATGATTTGCCCGAAGTCACATGGTCAGAATATTTTTTTTAATAACAAAAGAAAAAAAGAGGAAAAAAAGCTTGTCATCCAAAGCAACGCTCCCTACTGACCAGAACTTTCTCTACTGAATTGTGCTCTCCATCAGGCCCTGATAAAGAATCATCTTTGTTTCTAACAGTAAAGAGACAGCCAACAACTTGCAGACAGTGTGTTATTCTTGTAAATTTCATCTTTTCACTCAGTAGAGTAAGAATTATGCTTGTATAGGTGAGGATGATAAAAGAGACCGCCCAGTGGCCTGGTTCGAGTCACGCCATGTCTGTAGGGTCCCAAACGGGCACAGAATTTATCCCATGTCACTGAAATGAAGAGATATTCATGAGGGACTACATATAAGGGTGAGGGCAAGGTTGAAGGAACAAATAAGGGTGGGGAGACACGCAGAGACCAGCAGGCATTGGCACCTCAGGGGCTGAAGAGGAGGAGATAATGTCACTGGAGCCCCTTGAGACGCAGGGCCTGCCACAGAGGGAGGGCGGCAGCTAGCGCTCCACTCTCCACCTGTTACCGGAGCCTCCCACTGACCGAGCCCATCTGGAAGCCAGAAGGCACAGGACCACAGGTAATGCAGTTGGTTGCCAGTGGAAATTAACCAGGAAGGGCCATCTCCAGGACAGTGACAGAGACACCCTGGCTACGGACGTTGGGAGCTAGGGAGCCTTCTCTAAAGGAGTCTCAGATACTGCAGGGGCTGCTGGGGTACAGCTAGAGCGGTGGCAAAAATAAGGTAGACTTCAGGTAGGCCACTAGAAGTGGGAAAGGGGCACCAGAAAAAGGTCAGGAATGGGATGGTCCCTGAAAGAGAAATCAGCAAGAAGCCACACAAAGAGAGGTGCCCTTCCCAGCAGTAATCCACCCTACAGTGTGATATCGAGAAGCATCATGCAGGAGATTAAGGTGCCTTAGAGACATGGCCAGGAAGCAGACTGCTTGAAAGGATGTTGTGTAAAATAAGCCTCATACTCAGAACCGTACGGAGTTACGGACGAGTACAGAAATGAGGAGAGGGATGCTGCAGCTCCAAGTGCAAACAGAAGGGCAGCAGGCAGCCCAGGGAAGGAAGGGAGGACTGGACATATGCGAGATGAGAGGCTCCAGCTTTGTCCAGAACGGGGAGTGGTCCTGCATAGCATGAAAAAGGAAGAGAGGAACTGCAGCTGTTGGCGGTTGAGCACTGCTAACTTGGTGACCCAGGCAAAGAAGGGTGCTTCATCTGTTGCCATCTCATTGAAAATTTCATCTTCACAACACTAAAGAAGCTATTGTTAACCTCACTTTACAGATAAAGAAACAGAAATAGGCGAGCTTTCTGGTTAAGAGCAAAGGTGCTGAAGGCACATTCCCTGGGTTCCAGTCTTTGCTGTGTGACCTTAGGCAAGTTACTTAACCCCTCTGTGCCTAACTTTTTTCATCTGTGAAATGAAGTTAATAATATCAACCTCATAGCATACTTTTAAATATGTAAAAATACTTGTAAGTTAATACTTGCAGGTGTGAATACCTGATCAGTGACTGACACAGACATTTAATAAATGCTAGTTGTGGGCACCGTGTACTTCCTAAATGCACAGAGGAGCCTGGAATTGATTCCAGATTTTTTGAACCCCAAATTCAAATGTTCTTACCACTCTGCCACTCTGGCACCCTGTCCCAAGTGGCACAGAGTTCCCAGGGAATACAGAGGCCTCAGCCTCATGGAATCTCCTTCAGACCTTCCAGCTCTCCCAGCTCCAATCCTAAACTCCTCAAGGAACTTTGGGATTATTCTGGTTCCCAGGACGCTCAGTTATGCAGAGGAGGGGGCTTACTGACTGGTACAACCTGGAGAAGCTCAAGGTGATAGAAGAAAAAGTGCCAAAAGCAGTACCTGGCTTGGAACTGCGATCTACCAGTCTCTGTTGGGTCTGAGTCTGTCCGTGCGCACAGCTGCCTTATGTGGGACTTAGAAGCTCCATCCTCTGGCAAAAGTGAAGGCACTCCCTCCTGCTCTCTCAGAGCCTGTTTGCCTCCTGGCATCTCTGGCCAAGGACATCTGTTGCCCTCTTGCTCCCCTCGCTGTGGCTCCATGAGGACCTGCACCGCCCCCTCAACTGAGTGAGTCCAGGACTTGAGGCATGTTCTGCCCTTTCATTCCAATCTGTACCACGAGCCTTGAGCGCCTGTTCTTTTACCACAAACCAAACTACAAGACTGGAAGTGCCCTGGCTTTGCAAGCTATACAACGAAAGTCTCTGATAAACTCTCACAGTAGCTGCAGCACATGCCATAGACTGAAAGTTTGTTTCTCCCCAGAATTCATATGTTGAAGTCTAAATCCTCAACGTGATGGTATTTAGAGGAGGGGCATTTGGGAGGTAATTAGATCATAACGGGATGAGTGCCTTTGTAAAAAGGGGAGAGAAAGGTTTTCCCCCCAACCCCCTCTCTGCCAGGTGAGAATGAGAACAGTCATCTCCAAACCAGGTGGAGGGCTTTCACCAGACACTAGGTCTTCTGCTGGTACCCTGATCTGGAACATCCCGGCCTCCAGAACTGTGAGAAATAAGTGCCAATTCTTTTCTTTTCAAGTCACCCAGACCGTACTTGGTTTTGTCCTAAAATATTTTCTGGAAAAGAGACAAATAAATTATGACTCAAGAACCTTTCTAGGGCTTCCCTGGTGGCGCAGTGGTTGAGAATCTGCCTGCCAATGCAGGGGACACGGGTTCGAGCTCTGGTCTGGGAAGATCCCACATGCCGTGGAGCAACTAGGCCCATGAGCCACAACTACTGAACCTGCGCGTCTGGAGCCTGTGCTCCGCAACGGGAGAGGCCACGACAGTGAGAGGCCCGCGCACCGTGATGAAGGGTGGCCCCCGCTCGCCAAAACTGGAGAAAGGCCTCGCACGGAAACGAAGACCCAACACAGCCAAAAATAAATAAATAAATAAATTTATTTATTAAAAAAAAGAAAATAAAATAACCTTTCTAGCCTTCAGAATCAGTGATTCTTCACCATTAACCCCTAAACATCAACAAATATAAACAGTTAAGAAAATAATCTATGGGAAGAAGGGAGTATGTATGATATTTACTGGTGTTCTCCAGAAAATGTCTCCCTGTTTGCAATGAGGAATCCCTTTGCTGTTCAAATGGCCACAAGAAAAGTGATTTGTCCCACCAGTCTCAGAAAATGGGGATCCCATAACCATCCCAGAAAGGCTGTGGTCAGCAAAGAAAGCTGAGCACAGCAAAGAGAGGCCGCAGGCTGGGACAGGAGAGTGACTGGAGAGAGACAGCTGCAGGGCCTTGCTCTCAAAGGCCACCAGGGTTAACAACTAAGGGAAGCTGACAGAGTTTTGCAGGACAAGCTGGAGAGCATCAAAGCCCTCTTTGTAAATCATCTGCTGAAGACTCCCCTTGGAAATGGCTCAAAAGCAGAAACTCAGGAGCAATGGCCTTAAAACCAGCAAAAGAGGTCTATACCCTTGCCTTTGAGAAACGAGAACCAAACAGAGCAGCCAAAAGAATGTTAGCAAAATCTGGGACAAGAAAAATGCAGGCAAAGCTAGAGAAGTGACCATTGCTTTAACCCCCTTAGTAAAGAGGTGCTATAATTTAATATCAGAATCTACTATATAGTTAGTATTCATTCCAATAAACAAACATTCTACGTTGCTCTCTAATCAGAGTGGAGATTCTGCCATCCTTTATAAAACTTTAAAAAATAATGGTAAGAATAGCTTTTCAAATTTATGAATGTTTCATAGGTACCAGATACTGCAGTAAGTGCTTCAAAGCCTATCTCATTTCTCAACAGGACACTAGGAAGCGGGTACCATCGTTATTCCTAATTCATGGAGAAGGAAAGTTGGACTCAGAGAGCTTAAAGAGCTCTTCTAGGTCACATAAAGGGGGACAGAACCAGGATTTGAACCCAGAGATATTGAAACTAACTACAAGAGCAGACACTTTCAAAAGCCAGTACAGATTATCTGGGGATTTTGTTAAAATTGCAGGCTCTCAGACCACACCCCCAGAGTTTCAGATTCAGTGGGACTGTGGTGGAGTCCAGGATCTCAAGCATCCCCCAGATGATTCTGATGGGCGTGGTCTGGGAGCGCACTTTGCTGAAGGCTTCACCATACCATAACGCCTCTTTTGCTAATTTTCAAAAAGTTCCACATTAAAGATATCACTCCAGGTGTTATGTATGCATAGCTGGACTGGGCCAACCCCAGATGTCACAGTCAACGTCAGGAATCCCAGAATGGGCCGATGCAGGTCAGCAGCTGCTACTCCTTGGAGAATGTTTCTCTAATGGCTTCTTTCTGCCTGGGTTGTTCAACATGAATGATACAGTATTTTCTCCCTTTACCTCATTGTACTGAACTTTGCTTTATTGTGCTTCATGGATATTGCGTGTTTTACAAACCAAAGGTTTGTGGCAACTCTGTGTTGAGCAAGTCTATGGGCACCATTTTTCCAACAACATTTGCTCAGTTCATGTCTCTGTCATATTTTGGTAATTCTCACAACATTTCAAATATGTTCATTATTATTATATTTGTCATGATAATCTATGATCAGTGATGTTTGATATTAGTGTTGTAATTGACTGGGGGTGCCATAAACCCCATCCAAATAAGATGGCAAACTTAATCAATAAATTGTGTTCTCACTGCTCCACCTACCAGCCATTCCACCACTTCTCTCCCTCTCCTCAAGTCTCCCCATTCCCTAAGACACAGCAATACTGAAGTAATAACCCTACAGTGGGCTCTGAGTGTTCAAGTGAAAGGAAGAGTTGTACATCTCTCATTTTAAATCAAAAGCTAGAAATGATTAAGCTTAGTGAGGAAGGCATATTGAAAGCTGAGACAGGATGAAAGCTAGGCCTCTTTGTGCCAAAGAGTTAGCCAAGTTACAGGTGCAAAGAAAAGTTCTTGAAGGATATTAAAAGTGCTACTCCATTGAAAACATGAATCATAAGAAAGTGAAACAGCCTTATTGCTAATATGGAGGACGTTTTAATGGTCTGGATAGAAGATCAAACCAGTCATAACATTCCCTTAAGCCAAAGCCTAATCCAGAGAAAGGCCCTAACTCTCTTCAATTCCATGAAGGCTGAAAGATGTGAGGAAGTTAGCAGAGGTTGCTCCATGAGGTTTAAGGAAAGAGGCCATCTCCATAACATAAAAGTGCCACATGAAGCACCAAGTGCTGATGCAAAAGCTGCAGGAAATGATGCAGAAGATCTAGCTAAGATAATTCATGAAGGTGGTTACACTAAGCAACAGATTTTCAATGCTGATGAAACAGCCTTGCATTGGAAGAAGATGCCATCTAGGACTTTCATAGCTAGAGAGGAGAAGTCAATGCCTGGCTTCAAAGCTTCAAAGGACAGGCTGACTCTCTTTTTTAGGGGCTAATGCAGCTGACAACTTTCAGTTGAAGCCACTGCTCATTGACCACTCTGAAAAATCGTAGCCCTTAAGAAAGATGCTACATCTACTCCACCTGTGCTCTATAAATGGAACAACGAAGGCTGGATGACAGCACATGTGTTGAAAACATGGTTTATTGAATACTTTAAGCCCACTGTTGAGATCAACTGCTCAGAAAAGATTTCTTTCAAATTATTACTGACATCTTGTCACCCAAGAGCTCTGATCAAGATGGACAACAAGATTAGCGATGTTTTCATGATTGCTAATACAACATCCATACTGTAGACTGTGGATCAAGGAGTCATCTTGACTTTTAAGTCTTATTATTTAAGAAATAGATTTTATAAGGCTCTAGCTGCCATAGATAGTGACTTCTCTGATGGATCTGGACAAAGTACACTGAAAACCTCTGGAAAGGATTCACCATTCTAGATGGTGAATTAAGAACGTTTGTGATTCATGGGAAGAGGTCAAAATATCAACATTAACAGGGATCTGGAAGAAGTTGATTCCAACTCTCACGGACAACTCTGAGGGGTTCAAGACTTCAGTGGAGGAAGTAACTGCAGATGTGGTGGAAAAAGCAAGAGAACTAGAATTAAAAGTGGAGCCTGAAGATGTGGCTGAATTGCTGCAATCTCAAGGTAAAATTTTAATGTATGAAGAGTTACTTCTTATGGATGAGCAAAGAATGTGGTTTCTTAAAATGGAATCTACTCCTAATGAAGATGCTATGAAGATTGTTGAAATAACAACAAATGATTTAGAATAGTACATAAACTTAGTTGATAAAGCAGCAGCAGAGTTTGAGAGGACTGAGTCCAACTTTGAAAGAATTTTTAATTACTGTGGATAAGTAAAAGGAAATCTACAGATTCAGTGCAATCCCTCTCAAATTGCCAATGGCATTTTTCACAGAGCCAGAAAAAATTTTTTTTAATTTGTATGGTGATACAAAAGACCCCGAATGGCCAAAGCAGTGTTGAGAAAGAAAAATGGAGCTAGAGGAATCAGGCTCCCTAGCTTCAGACTATACTACAAAGCTACATTAGTCAAAATAGTATGACACTGGCACATAAAGAAAAATATAGATCAATGGAACAGGATAGAAAGTCCAGAAATAAACCCATGCACCTACAGTCAATTAATCTACGACAAAAGAGGCAAGAATATACAATGGAGAAAAGACACTCTCTTCAATAAATGGTGCTGGGATAACCAGACAGCTACACGTAAAAGAATGAAATTAGAACACTCTATAACACCATACACAAAAATAAACTCAAGATGGATTAAAGACCTAAATATAAGACCAGATACTATAAAATTCCTAGAGGAAAACATAGGCAGGACTCTCTGATATAAATCACAGTAATATCTTTTTGGATCCGTCTCCTAGGGTAATGGAAATAAAAACAAAAATAAACAAATGGGACCTAATTAAACTTAAAATATTTTGTACAGCAAAGGAAACCATAAAAAAAATGAAAAGACAACCTACAGAATGGGAGAAAATATTTGCAAACAATGCAACCGACAGGGATTAATCTCCAAAATATACAAACAGCTCAATAGCAAAATAACACACACACCAAAAAAATCCAAAAATGGGCAGAAAATCTAAATAGACATTTCTCCAAAGAAGACACACATATGACCAAAAGGCACATTAAAAGATGCTCAACATCACTAATTAGAAAAATGCAAATCAAAACTACAATGAGGTATCACCTCACACCAGTCAGAATGGCCATCATAAAGTCTACAAACAATAAATGCTGGAGAGGGTGTGGAGAAAACGGAACCCTCCTATACTGCTGGTGAGAATGTAAATTGATACAGCCACTATGGGGAACAGTATGGAGTTTCCTTAAAAAACTAAAAATAGAGCTACCATATGATCCAGCAATCCCACTCCTGGGCGTATATCTGGAGAAAACCATAATTAGAAAAGATGCATGCATCCTCGTGTTTACTGCAGCATATTTACAATAGCCAAGACATGAAAGCAATCTAAATGTCTATCAACAGATGAATGGATAAAGAAGATGTGGTACATATATACAATGGAATACTAATCAGCCATAAAAAAGAATGAAATTATGCCACTTGCAGCAATATGGATGGACCTAGAGATTATCATACTAAGTGAAGTCAAAGACAAATATCGTATGATATCACTTATATGTGGAATCTAAAAAAATGATACAAATGAACTTATTTACAAAACAGAAAACAGACTCACAGATACAGAAGACAAACTTATGGTTACCAAAGGGGAAACGTTGAGGGGAGGGATAAATTAGGAATTTGGGAGTAACATATACACACTACTATGTATAAAATAGATAATCAACAAGGACCGACTATATAGCACAGGGAACTCTACTCAGTATTTTGTAACAACCTATATGAGAAAAGAATCTGAAAAGGAATATATAGATATAGATATATAGGTATATATAGTGTTAACATAACTTTTGTATGCACTGAGAACTTTTGTATGCACTGAGAACAAACAAAAAAAAATTCGTGTGACTCACTTTACTGCAGTATTCACTTTATTGCAGTGGTCTGGAACCGAACACGTCGTATCGTCAAGGTATGCCGGTATTTCAAAAGAGAAGGCAGCAGAAGAACATTGCAGAAGATCATTACAGAAGAGATAGCTACTAAAACCATAAGAAGGATTAAGAAAACATATAATCTCACTCCAACTTGCTCTCTTCCTGTTCACCAAAATGAATCCAAGCACTGAAAGTTTCAACTTGAAGACTTCAAGAGTCTCCACACCACCATCCCCTTTTATTCTACATTTAGTAAGATTTTTAAATTAAAAGTCAAATACATATTAGGATGTAAGGTTATTTTTAAATGTATGAATCTTGATCAATATAGCCAATTCAAGAAATGATTTAATGTCAAATGGGACTATTTTATCTTATTGGGAACAGGGTTTTGTGGTTTGATTTTGTTGCTTTGTTTTGGCTGGGAACTCTGTCTGAAGATTATCTACTTTTTCCTAACAGAGTTTTATTTCTTAGTAGGTTTCTCATACCAATGTTACCACTGGTTCTGTATTACTTTAGAAAATAGATTTTCTAAGTAAAATTTATCCAGAATTTGCTATAACCTCTTGCTAATGGTTTTTATTAACTGCAAAAGTTACACCTGATAAAACCGACATGACTTTACTGAAATGATATATTTTTCCAGCTTCCCTACAATGAACATGGTGCTCTTTATCTAAAGCTAATAAAATGCTTATCTAATATCTCTATATTGCTAGCTTAACAGTGCCACCTATTATTAGTCACAATGAGTTTTAGAATGAGTTTATTAAATGCTGTTCTTTGGCAACAATTTTGACTTGTCATAAAAAGTTAAGTTTCTTCATGCTGCATAATGAAGATGATATAAGAGGTCACAGAATTACAAGCTTCTCTCTACTGACATCCTCCAATCCGTGCATCACAGTGTAATCACTCCTGCATTTCTAGACTAATGTTTTTTAAAGTCTCATTTTTGCTGCACTTCAAAAAGTTCTGCTTAATGACAGAAGACGGCACTAAAAAGCCATTTTTCCTCTCTACTTTCTGTAGTATTAAAGCCAGTATTTTTACCATCATAAGCTACAATTTTCACTTTATCCACTTTAGTAAGCTCTGTCATCTCTCTGAATTCAGCCTCACTCAATACAAAAGTCCACACGTTATCACAGAATGTGTACATATGTGCAGAGCCTCTGGAATGTTGACTCTGTCCCTGAGTGTAGGTGCCAGAGCTAAATTTTTAGCCTTATCACACTGAAGTGGGACTTGAAGGGTGAGTTGGGGATGATCTATTAAGACTGTAGGAACTTATCTGCACCCTCCTGAAGACTGTTTCCTAAAGTGCATTTCGGTATAACTGATATGCTACCACTTAAGAGAAAGAAATTCTTGAAGTCCTGTGGGACACAGCAACACAGCCAGGACTCAACAGGAGGTGCCTACTTTCCCCAGAGGCCCCTTCAGCAGCCCCAGAGACTGCAGAGCTGGGTCAGTGACCCAGAAGTACTCACAGAACCTGGCAGTGAAACCACACCAGGAAGCAAGGAGACCCCACCGTTGTCTTTAAAACAAGGATCCAGAGACCAAATCTCACAGTCCCCAAGCATCAGAATGAGAAAGCCTATGCCGTTCTTTTGGCAAATGAAGTAGAGAACATACACAGCTTTCTTTTCCGCAGTGGCTAGAAAGACCACTTTACACTTAAAAAAAAAAAAAAAAAGGTTTCCAGATTTTTAAATGTTTAAAATAATATGGATTAGGGGAACTCCCCAACCTCTTTATAAAACAGCAGTGTTCGTCAAACACCAAGTTTCATAAGTTTGGTGGGCCAAGCAAGAGCTAAGAAGCTGATACTTCTATGTAAATCTGTAGGTAATAGATGGGAGAAGAAACTTGGAATACTCTAAAGGCTGATGATTGGGACAAAAAAGATACCAAACTTATTCAGAATCTAAGAACATCATGCTTCTTGAAGTAATTTAGAATTTTAAAACTGAAAAGGGCTTAAAAGAGCATCTAATAAAACCTCTTTATTTCACAGATGAGGAAACTAGTTTATGGTTGGCCCAAAGTCTTATGGTTTCTTTTTCTGCTTTAACATTCAGCAAAGTTTACATTCAAGCAGAGCAAAGACCTTGTTAGAGATTTTCCTTTGATAAGCTGGCATCTTGAAACCAAGAGCGAAGAATCTGATTTTAACACAGATGACAACTAAAGGTCAACAGATTTTGAAAATGGAAACTACAATGCCAAAGTACAGGGTGAGAAGTAAGATCAGAGCTGGGCTGTTTTAAAGTGAGCATAAGTGAACTGGCTGGAAATCCGCATTTCGGTGACAAATAAAATCATCCTTAGAACACATGGAATGTTGGGCCAGAGGGAAACCTTACAGCTCATCTGGTTTAACCCTCTCTGCACAGATGAGGAAACTGAGGGTCAGAGAGTGAAAGTTACTCACTTATCCGCATTCACACAGCTCGTTCAGAGCAGAGTCAGGCCTAGCATTCACGGGGCCCATGACCGTTCCGTCAAGTCAAGCTGCCTTGCAGAACCCATATTAAGGTGCCGATTCTGAGACCTGAAAAAAGAGGTCAGATCTTAAGGATGTGAAAGCAAGAAGAAGAGGATGTCTTTGGTTTTTTATATACCATTTCCAGATCTTTAAATGTATGAAAGCCAGGTCAGTGAGTCACAGGTTAATAATAGGAGTGGACTTTGTGATTAGGGAAGGGAAGGCAATACAGAACTGGGGAGAGAAAATAAAGAATCTCAGCTTCCCATTCCTCACTCAAGATAGTGACAAAGCTCCAGATGGAGGCAGTGTTCTCAGTATGAATTTGCAACAGTAAAGCTGTGAGTGCAGTAAATGCCTTATTTATATTTATTTGAAATACAAAAATCTATCCAAAAGCAAGGCCCTATTTCTACCATTACCTGGGCTCCTACCCATGGCTAGGCAAAGGTCTCCAGGGATTTTTCGGCATCAAACAATTTTTACAGATGCCCCCTCTTGTCCGTCTCTCTGTACTGGTTGCTATTGGGATGGCTCCTGCCCAAACCCCCAGGATTCCTAGAAATCAAGGGACTCCGCTACATCGGTGCCCTTGGAGCCTGGGAATCATTGCTAAGCTGCCTGGGGGCAACAATGCCTGGGATACACCAGCTACCATCCTCTGGAGTTCCACCCCTTCCACAGCCTGTCTTTATTTAAAATATTGATATTTGTTCATCATGGATTTTTTTGCATTAATTTTTACTTTTTAAAATATTGCAATAAAATATAATTACCTTGATGACTGAGTTTTTTTGAGAGTCCTCTCAAATTTTATGCCTGAGTCAGTTGCCTCACTTGCCTTACCCTAGTCCCAGCCTTGTCCTTCCCTTAAGGCACGTGAGAGTGGGACACAGGTCACCAGCTTTCATGGGAGCCATGGACCATGACCCTCTGTCTCCTCCCCAGGCCAGGAAGAGACTCTCTCTCTATCACTTTCCATCTCCCCAACCTTCTACTCGCCTACCCTCCCCTCCCCACAGCATAGTCCTCTCCAGGAAAGCAAAAGCCAGCAGCTGAAAGAGGGCCAGGGAGCCACTTCAAGCACCTCATCTTCAGACCCATCTACAACCTTCCTCAAGGCAAGGAAGTCAAAGTTAGGCTTAGAATGGCGATAGGGAAGGATGACTGGGAGGAAAATGATAAAGAGCCACAAACACAAAATAAACATCTCATCACGAATGGTCTCCAGGAGTCGCAACAAGGAAAGAGATGTGCACAACTATGTGTAAAAAGAAAGATGTCTTCAGGAGAGGAAATCAACTTTGAGTAGATGCTCTCTCCAGTGGTGACAATAACATTTTTTGTTTTAATAAAGGAAAACCAAGAGTGATGGGGAGTGAAGGAAGATGGTGAAAGAAACCCAGACTATCAAAAACTTATCAGCATAGTTCCAAGCTTTGGGGTCAAAACAAAACTTTAAATTACAGATTGTCTATGAAAATGTAGGAAATGAAATAAGAGGAGATACGATCTGGGAGGAAATCGATGTTGAGTGTAGAGCCAAAAGGAGTCGATGATCGGGTTAATGAAGAGTCAGGAGGGAGAAGGTGGAGAAAAATGTAAGAAAAATGAAGTGAGAAGAAAATAAAGTGAAAAAAATGTCTCCGGTAGTCAAATTGGCTTAGAAAGAAGAGAAACAAACTCTGCCCAAGGAGGCATGAGATCACTAAAAAATTCAGTCTGATCAATCTTTCTCTCCATGAACAGACCACAGGAGATATTAGCCAGAATGGAAGCTTTGGAAGGGAACTGGGGACAGAAACTGGTCACATTGCTGGATCTGAGGAGACACAGTGGGTGTGAATGTCCTGTTTAAGCATTCTAAAGAGACATGCTAAGGGGGAGAAAGATATGTGTGGAGAGGTGCGGTTAAGTGAGGATTCTCAAGGAGAGGCTAACATAGACATGCTCGAATCCAGAAAGAAGCAAGTCCTAAGAAGGTGCCGAGGAGGAGGGGAAAAGGCAAAGAGAGGAAGAGAGAGAAAATAGGAATGGAGAGAGGTAAGCATGAAAGAAACAGAAAAAGTGCTCAGTGGTTTTAAACAACACTCTTTTGAAAACCTGTTAGAAGAGCAGAATTTACTGTCTGAGAACTTATCAATATATAAAGTATCCTACACCCCAATACCGTCAGCTCCGAAAAGTAGAAACCCACATCCTGAGCTTCTTTGCTCCGTTCCGTCGTTCAAGGGCAGCTCTCCAGCTGCTGGGCTGGAAGGGGACATATTCCCCAGAAGCCCAAGCTTTGTTATTATCTGCTATCTTAGTAAAAGCATGTTCCCACTTTGCTTTTGGAAAGGTATTCTTTGTCACACAGGCAGGTTTTTTTTTTTTTTTTTTTTTTTTTTCAGGCAGTTTTAAAAGCTCTTGCAAGCAGGTAAAACAAGTTTCTGTTAGGTATCTAATATAATCCAACACATGGAAATCGTAAGGGAGTTTGACAGTTCCTTTTTGTTTCTAAATCAGAAATAGTCATCTGTGGTAAGTCAGTAAAATAATACCAAAATAATTCTGTATTATGCCTTCAGTTCTTTTTCTACAGGATCTATTTTTTAAGCCAGAATACGAAATCAAAAGTTATAAATTGTTCTACATAGTTTATTTTTCCATCGCATCTAACATCTGAGAGTAAAGAGACAGATTTTTGTAAGATGTTGGACTTGTTTCCAAAAATGCATCGTATGCATTTTTACAACATGTCTACTAAGAAAGTGTGACTTCACGTGATCCTTAGTGGTTTTGTGGTTTGTTTCTTGACCCTTATTCCTATATTTTGCACAACAGTTTAATAATACTTTGACTAATCAATTGAGACAGGGGATGGGTAAATATAGCTTGTTATTACGTCATTCCCCAGGCTAACAGATTGAATTTCTCCATGTATATACATATACATAAACACCTTCAATAATCTAAAAAAGTTATGAATAGATGAGAAACACCATAAACATATTCTCTACGTTGTTGTCATTTCAGTATTATCTTATGGTGGGACTCAGAGCTTGCGACACTCAACATAAATGCTGCCAGCAATTTATTTATTTTTATTAAGACTTTACTTTTTAGAGCAGTTTAAGGTTCACAGCACAATTGAATGGAAGGTACAGAGATTTCCCATATACCCCTGCTCCCTCACATATACAGCCTCCCCAATTACCAGCATCCCCCACCACAGTGGTACCTTTGTTACCACTGATGAACCTACATGTACATATCATTATAACCCAGAGTCCATAGTTTACATTACAGTTCACTCTTGGTGTTGTACATTCTATGGGTTTGGACAAATGTGTAACAACATGTATCTATCATTATGGTATTACACAAAGTATTTTCACTCACCTAAAGTTCTTTTGTGCTCTGCCTATTCATCTCTCCCTCCCCGAAGCCTCAGACAACCACTAACCTTTTTACTGTCTCCATAGTTTTGGGGTAAGAACGTCATATAGTTAGAATCATTCATTATGTAACCTTTTCAGATTGGCTTCTTTCACTTCAGAAATATGCATTTAAGCTTCCTCCATGTCTTTTCGTGGCTTAACAGCCCCTTTCTTTTTAGCAATGAATGATATCCCATTGTCCGAATGTGCCACAGTTTATTTATTCGCCTACTGAAGACATCGTGGTTGCTTCCAAGTTTTGGTCATTATACATAAAGCTTCTATAAACATTCATGTGCAGGTTCTGGGGTGAAAATAAGTTTTCAACTCCTCTGGGTAAATACCAAGGAGCATGATTCCTGGATCAAACGGTAAGAGTATTTTAGTTTTGTAAGAAATTGCCAAGCTGTCTTCCAAAGTGGCTGCACGATTTTGCATTCCCACCAGCAATGAATGAGAGTTCTTACAGCTACACATCCTCATTAGCATTTGGTGTCGTCAGTGTTCCAGATGTTGGCCATTCTGATAGGTGTGCGGGCAATTTATTTAATAAGGAAAAATGATAGTCCTCAAAAGATGGTTTTGTTGAATAAGCAATTCTTTTAAAAAAAATAACAGTTAAATCCCTGCTACATAATTTGCTTCCAAATACTGCAACAGATAAATTATAATAAACTTCACAGATAAATATCAAGATGTAAGAAGAGTGTGAGTGATAGGCACTGAGCATCTAAATCTGTCAGCAATTAATGAGACCTTCAGTTTGCTTATCTCCATACTAATAATACAATATGACTGTTCAATCTCTGTGGAAATACCACTGGATTTGGAGCCAGATAACCCAGATTCTAATAGCATCTCACTTTGCCTCTCTCCCTTTCCTCCTGAATGAAATGAAAGACTTGGACTGATCAGGACTAAGGGGCTCGAGTAGGTAAGTTAAATGAGTGAAGCAAGCAAGATGGGGACTGGGAGAAGCTAGGAAGCTCCTGCCACAAAGAAAGAGGGAACTGTGCAATCGATTGATGCCACGTGGAGTGTATATCTCATTTTGCCGAATCTGCAGATTTTCCATGAGAAGCCAGAAATCTAGATTGAATACGATATTTCCTAATTTTTATCTATTTTAAAATTTCAAAAATACTCTAAGCATGGGACTTCTACTTCTCACCAAGATGGAGCATCAGGGATCAAACTTACCTTCCCACTTGAAATAAACAACAATAGACTAAATATATGAAACAATGGTTTTCAAGACACTAGACATCAGTCAGCGAGGGACACTGACCTCTGAGAAATGGAAAATGAGGTAACCCCTACAACTGCCCCAGCTTGAGAGTGTCACAGCAATGCAGTGAATAAAGAATAGTCTTTCCAACAAACAGTGCGTGCTGGGATAATTCAGTATTCATATGAAAAAAAAAATGAACTTCCATCTATGGAACCATAGATACAGAACATAGATCATGTTCAAAAATTAACTTAACGTGGATGTAGACGCTAATGTAAAACCTAAATTATAAAACTTCTACAAGTAAACATTGGAGAAAACCTTTGTAATTATTATGATTTTTGGATGAATCTCAAAATAATTATGCTGAGTGAAAGAAGCCAGACATAAAAGGAGTACATACAGTATGATTCCATTCAGAAATTCGTAGTTCAGAAAACTCATACTAATCTATAGTGACAGAAAGCAGATCAGTGATTGCCTGGAGGGGCTAAGGACAGGAAGGAGGGATTACAAAGGGCCATGAGAAAACTTTCTGTGGTGATGAATATGTTAATTATCTTGATTGTAAAGATGGTTTCACAGGTATATACCTGTGAAATATCAAATTGTATACTTTAAATACGTGCAGTTTATTGTGTCACAATTATACCTCCATAAAATGTTTACACACACACACACACACACACACACACACAAACACACACAGATACCAAGCGGCCAAACAAAACCCAATTGTTGGCAAAATCTGGCATGCTAGCTGCCAGTTTTCAATTTCTATATTCAACGGCATCTGGAGTCACTTCCAGTGAACTGTCATTGTTTGAAATTTACCCAAGGCTAAAGCTAAAATTCAATTTCCACAGATAGTAGATGTAACTACATAAAGGCATTCTAGAAAATATTTGCAGTTGAAAAGTTGAATATATTGAATGTGTGTATTAGCATGTATTAATTATTGAATATTTATATTGTGTCATAATTCATAAAGTAGATTGTTCACTTTCAACAGATTTTGTTTCACTGTAATTTGGTTGAGCCTATAATTTTCTCAGTGCTCAAGGGGGTAAGAGGTGCAAACCTCTTGTGCTACATTCCAGGACAATTAAATCACAATGTCACAAGCAATGTTATAGAAGACATTTCTAAGACCATCTCCCTTTTCCCACAATTCTAACATTTAGCAGTGCTGTAGGATTTGCATATTATATGAGCAACATTCACATAATCAATGGGTTTGGGGATTTGTTCACTCTATAGCCAAAGAAGCACTGTTTTCAGAGTGTCTACATGTATCTATAGCCACATAGACATGCACCTATACAAACAGAGTCACATTACACCACATAAACAGGTGTACACACAAACCCATATGCACCCATCATCATGATACAATGTCTAATCCCAGCATGAATGAGTAATATATATCATATGAAGAGAACATAGGTGCATATTTTCCTATTTTTCTTGTATAAATATATTCTTGGATATATAGGTATATATCATTGCTCATAAACATTTTTTCAGGGTTAAGTTGAAACTGCTCAAAGGACTTGGAAACAGAGGTGAATGGTTGTCTGGTAACCAAGTAGTCATAACACTGCCCACCAGTATCAGTTTTCATTTGCCGTCGGATAAGCCTAAAAGTGCTGGAGTTGATACAAGCCAGTCCCACAGGTAAGAAGAGTAGCAACATATTTTGTGGCGTACTGCTACATGAAAAGGGGCCTGAGGAATGTCACTTGCTCTGCATCAAAACAATACAACAAAAGGGTCTACTGTCATTGGGTCACCCCCATTTCGGTCAACTTAATGTGGGTGGAGCCCCACAAAACCCCATCTGGAATGTTGGCCATTTGTGCAGAGGCACCATTTGCGAACTACTTGCTTTCTTGTTCTTTAAATTGCAGTTTAGAAAAAATGCTGGAGGCGTTAAGAATGTTTAGACACAGGACAATCTTCATAGCTCAAATTTCAGATAGAATAAATGTCTTCTGTCCCTTGTTCATGGAAGTCCAGACAAGTCCTTAATAGGAAAGGTAGACAACACTTCTTTACAGCTGTCCACCACCTCCTTCCTTCTGCTTCCGTTAATTACTACTGATTAACACACACTCTAATTTCATTTCTGAACAATTCATTCAATATCTGACCATTGAAAAATTATAATCACCATCTTTAAAACAGATAATTAGGAAAAATGACTATTTTCTTGCTTAAGGCACACTGAAGAAAACTGGTCTAAGGCGCTAAGGGCAAGTTTAAAGATCTTTCTAATTGAGCATTCTTCCGCAAATGCATTGCAGGTGGATTTTCTCCTCTCGATTCTTAAGGGGAACATACATTTTAAAAATTCATATATGATTTAAAATACATGTAGTATTGAATTAAAATCCATAAGAAATAACTAAAACGTGAAAACACAGCAGTAACTCCTGAGTACTAAACGTAGATTGATAGGATTGTTAGTCCCAGAAAGGCCCTGAAGTAGAGTATCTTTCTAAAAGAGCAAAGAAATCTAAGTTGCATAAACACTTCTGTTGCTAAGATGGCAGTGAGAATTTAATTCTCTGATAAAGAAAATACCTCTTGCCTCCTGAGATAATAAAACAGCCAATACTAATGCACCATGTATTACGTGCTGGGTGCTACTCTAAACATCTTATGTACATTGACTCATTCAGTTCTCAGAACAATGCCATGACACAGGCACTATTATTTGCCCCATTTTCTAGATGAGGAATCTGAGGTAGACAGCCGTTGAGAAACTTGCCCATCACACAGCTGATTAGTGGCAGAGACAGGATTTGACCTTGCTAGTCTGGTTCCAAAATTAAAGTCCTTAAACACCATACTATCTTGCCCTTTGAGGCTACGGAGCAGTACCTTACCCACCAAGACCAATGTCCCCCACTAACTGACCACATGCAAGGTCAAGCAGTTTGCATGTGGTCAGTTAGTTCACTTCCAGCCAGCTCTGTGCTCTGCTGTGTGGCTAAGAAACCCCACCATTCCAGCTCTGTCCATTTAGCTTTTCGCAAATAATCTTTAAAAACGAAAACTGTTACTATTGTCCACTTACATTTAAGAGTAAGCAGGCTATAAGAGCACACTGTGATGGGAAGCTATTGTTTGAAAAACACAGTTTTTTAAAAGAGGACTCCTGGGAATGAGAAGTGCAGCTCCAGAGGCAAGAGGAGAGCACTGGAAGGAGAACAATGAGTAAAAGTTAAAATATTACTTTCTATAGCAAATTTGTAATAAAACGCTCTGAACACTCTTTTCTGGGATCCCATTCCCACTTTTTCTTAGCTTTGGAGTTGACCTTCTCCAACGCCCCATCCCTCTTCTCTGCCACCTCTCCTCTATCGCAAGCCGTCTATCCTGTCTTACGACCACCTCCTTTGCAAACACCTCTCTCATTAGACTTTCAGGTTGTTTTGGGGTTGTTGCGGCCATTCACCCTCTCCTTTGAGTGATCCCTAAATCATGTCTTTCATGCCTGGGTGGAAAGGTGGAGAACAGCAGGTTAAGCCAGGGTCCACAAACAACAGAATCTAGCCTTTTCCAACTCCTAGTGTGGAACGGGCCCAGGGTACAGCAGGTACAGATGTGAAATACTCCTGATTAAAAGAGCAGTTGTTGGAGCATTGATTGGCCAACCTCAGAAGCACTTGCCATCCAAGGTGGTAACCAAAGGGCTCTCTGGAAAGAAGTCACCTCCTGTCTGATCTTCAGTATCTGGACCATCACTTGTCTAAGCTGCCCTGGGAAGTGTCAGCAGCTCATGACAGCAGTTGGAAGAAGCTAGGGTCTGATAGGACTTCCAGCTTATGCCATGAGGCGGGGAAGCTGGAGGGGAGGGGTCGGCCAACCCCTTCCTAGCCATAGCGTGACTCGTCTCTATTACCTCCAGGGAGAAATCACAAAGGTTATTTTGGTTCCTGAGTGAACAAAATTTCTTCTGGAAAAGTAGGCTTAGAAATGGAAAGTCCTAAATCAGAAATCCTCTTACAGGGCTATGGCTGTTTCTTTGTATCCAGGCAACTGTTGATTGATTGCATAATATTCAGCTCTTAGTCGGTGCTGCCTTTTAGGCCTTAGCCTGCCTGACCCAACAGCTGCTTAACCTGGTTCCAAAAATTTATAACTTTATTTTGAACAAATCTCAAACAATTT
Source organism: Balaenoptera musculus (assembly GCF_009873245.2). Taxonomy (NCBI): domain Eukaryota; kingdom Metazoa; phylum Chordata; class Mammalia; order Artiodactyla; family Balaenopteridae; genus Balaenoptera; species Balaenoptera musculus. The sequence continues at coordinate 64,184,362 of NC_045790.1, forward strand.
CATTTGACTTTTCCCAACTCGACTATGCAACTCAAAATTTGTTTTAAATTTTACGGTCCTTTTTTTCCCCCTTCTCTCTGTCTCTCCCCCCCTTTTTCTCCTTCCCCTTCTTACAGCTGTAGCTTCGCTTCGGAATTTGAGTTGGTTTTCTTTAGGCAGCAGCAGATTTTGTAATGCAAAAGAAAGGAAGTTTGCAGAAGGGAAGGGGGTAAAGCAGGGAGAAGGGGAAGGTCGGTTTACTAACTCTTTGGATCCCTCCAGAACAAGCTAAAACCTAATACTATATAAATACTGAAGTGCACAGTAGAGTCAAAGTATTCAATAAACATTTACTGTGAATGGAAGCATTAGGGAAGGCTTAGGCCCTGCCTGAATTCCCATGAAATTTGTAAATATTTCTTTCATTTGTTCTCCATTTACAATTAGTTGCGGTCAAGCTGATCAAAGCCAAAAGAGGCCTGTTGCATGTGAACCCGCATCCCTCACAATGACATCCACGAAGCAGAATGAAATATGGAATATCGGGTTTCCACGGATGTATGAACTTGTAAAAAATCTGAAAGAATAGGAGGTTTTTCACACTGAGTAATGTGAAACATTTGGTGCCGATTGTAGGCCTCTGAAGAGGGAAAAGGAGAGCCCAAATCTATCAGGCTATAAAACAGAAGCGGGCCCAAGCCAACATAAGGGTCTTCCCCAGTAGGCAGGCATCCAGTGATTTAGCTGTCACAGGCTCTCCACCCTCTGGACCCCCTCTGGAGGTCCTGGCAAAGAAGCCCCTTGGGCAGGGGGAGAGAGAAGGCACCCAGGGCTCGGCCTGGGATGACAGCTTTTCAGTGGCCCACGCTCCACTCCATCCCACTCCCTCATGTTCTGTTGTTGGACTGTTGAATTACTGCTCCCCCACCCCTGCCAAATATACACACCCCTCTATACTGATGCATTCACACATTTCCAATCAGAGAGGGGTTAAAGTACTTGATACGTACTTAGACAGGATCTTCTACACACAGTCGAAGTCAATAAAGAACCCCAAGTGAATCCAGAAGTATATACTAGCACAAAGCCTCAAAAAGCCACATACACTGTTCCCCTGGCTCACTTGAGTGTCCCCCCTCTTTCTTTTTTTTCTCTCTCTCTTTCCTCATGCAGACCTTCTCCTCCCATAAAGCCCACATCACTGTCAGCTGGGGCTGCGCTCTCCTTTTGTGACAATTCAGAGTGTTTTAGTTGTTTTTTAGTTCCTGTTTTCAGCACATAATGGAGTCTGAGGCGGGGACATGGAGGGGCAGGGCTTTAGCAGTTTACATTCTTTTACCCCCAGAAGTGCCTAAGGCCATGAGGCAATGTCTGCTTCCTTACTGGAAAACTGAGCAGCCACTATGCCAGCTTAATAAAAGACCTCATGATAATGCATGAATACTCACAAGGAAATAAGCAAGGGCTATTGGCAAGGACTTCAAACCAGCAAAGGCAGGCAGCCTGGTATCACGGGCAGCTCTCTTTGAGAAACACAAACAAACCTCCCTCCTTCCACTCCTCACCCTCCCCTCATCCAAGGGCCCTGTAACTCCACCATCTCTCCTCGCCAGATTGGTGAGGGGGGCATATTTTGTTCAAGGTACATCCTAGCTGCAAAACACCAGGAACAAGAGAAAGGCTGAAATAACACTATATTTTACTAAGGTGGGGAAAGGTTTGTAAGGATTAAAGATTGGGAGTAGGCAGGCATAAACAAATGCTAAGGAGAACTGAGTCACTGAGAATCCAGACTTCCGCATCGAATCACGCCGTCACCCCTCCTGCTCTCCACCAGTAGCCTGTACAAACAAAGGGTGATGGAGGAGGAAGATCGGGAATAAAGCGTCACCTCTGAACTGAAAGCCACTATGTGATGCCAAGCTGTTCCTTCAAAGAGAGTTTGCCAAAGCTCTGGGTTGAAGGTGACCTGGGCTTCTACAGCCAAACAGAAAGCTCCTCCCCTGGACTAGGGAGAACTGTACAACAATACAGCAGTGTGGGAGGGTGAGACCTTAATGTTCGTGGAATCAAAATAGAGAGAAAACCTTAACTTGACCTTGCATGGAGGCCTTCAGCTTAGAAGAACTGAATCAGCCCAAACTTTTCAGAATTTGTAAGGCAGGACAGAAGGAGAACAATTTTAAACAGTGTCACAAATGGTCTCCAAAGACCTTGTGAAAACAAGTAGCTGTACCAAAAACCGTATTTTGGCAATCTGATCACAGAGGATTTGAAACATGATGGGTTAGGTTTTCTTACAAATGAATATGAGTTGATAGTTTTGAAAAGGAGATCTGCAAATGGAGATTTGGCCAAAATTGGCTTCATATACTTAGTTCACTCACAATGCATATCCTTCGCCAGGATGTGGTGACTACAGACTCACCTGGCAATGCCATCCAGCCCCACACAGGGGAGAGAAGTTGATGTGGTATTTTTCTTTAATTAACATCCACCATCGGTTTCAAGAAACAAAATACCACCACACCCCAGAAGCCACTTACATACATCACGGATTAGAGCCCATTCCTTCCTCCTTAGAGGTAACTGTGTTGGTAATTTATAGTGTTTACTGCCCATATATTGATAGTTATCCTGAAACACTATATAGTTTATTGTCTATATTTGATCTTTACAGTCATGGAGTTAAACCAATATATTATTCTTTTATGACTTGCTCTTTTTAATTCAATACTGTATTTGTGAGATTGATCACTGTTGGTGCATGTAAATTTTTTCATATTCACTGCTGTATAGGGTTCCACTGTATAAGTATGTGTCTTTCTTTTGATAATTCCATTGGGGTTTTCCAGAGAAACAGAACCAAAATATATCCTATCGGCTCTGTTATAAATAGATTATTACTCTTATACACACACACACACACACACGTGGAAATTGGCTCATACTATTGTGGAGGCTGAACAGTTCCATGACCTGCCCTCTGCAAGCCAGAGACGCAGGGAAGCTGGAGGTATAATTCCAGCCCAAGTCTGAAGGCCTGAGAACCAGGGGAGCTGATGGTGTAAGTCCCAGTCCAAAGGCAGAAGAAGATGCCCCAGCTCAAACAGGCAAGCAGCGAGCAAAAGTGGTGAATTCCTCCTTCCTCTGCCGTTTGTTCTATTTAGGCCTTCAATAGATTGGATAATGCCCATCCACACTGGGGAGTATAATCTACTGAGTCCACCAATTAAAATGGTAATCTCATCCAGAAACACCCTCACAGAAACACCTAGAAATAATGTTCAATCTGGGCACCCCGTGGTACAGTCAAGTTGACACATAAGATTAACCATCACAATAAACCAGTAGATTATTTTTATATTAATCTACATTTTATTTATGTGTTTAACATATATAAACATATATGTTATATTACCTCTGCTCATAAAAAATACCATTATGAAAATTTCTGTACATGCCTCCTGGTGCACATATGCAAGATTTTCTCTAAGGTATATACCTGGTCATGTAATTCATAGATCACAGGGCATGCTCATGGTTCAACACTGCCAAACACATTTCCAAAATGGATATACTCATTTCTACTCCTAACAGCAGTGGATAAGAATTCCTATATCTCCATATCCTAGTTAACACTTGGTATTGTTCAACAGCTGATTATGAAATGGTAGCTCATTGCAATTTCAATTTGCATTTCCCTGACTGTAATAAAATTGACCATTTATCCATCTGTCATGTGAAATTGATTCTGTAAAATTACTATTTATTTCATTTGTCCATTTTCCCATTAGGTTATTTCTCTTTCTTATTCATTAGTTGGAGTTCATATATTCTGAATAATGTATTCACACAATTTGTAATATCTCAATGAAGGAATTTTTAATTTTATTATAAACTATTATAATCAGTATTTCCCTTTAGAGTTATTCTTTTGTGTCTTATTTAAGTAATCCTTCTCTACCCTAATGTCACAATGACATTCTCCTACATTAATTTCAAATAGTCTTGCCTTTTAGGGTCTATTTAGTGTACCTGAAATTAATTTTTAAGTATCATGTTAGGTAGGAATCAAATTTCATGTATTTTCCAAATGTATAATCAATTATCTCAGCATCGTGTATTAAAAATACATCCTTTTTCTTCCACTCTCCCAAATAATTATAACAGATATCCTTATATTCATGGGTCCATTTCTGGTCTCTCTATCCTATTCAAGTGGTCCATTTTCTATCCCTCTGCCAATAACCATCTATTGGGTAGAGCAAGTCAGAGAAAAAGAAATGTAGGACTTTCACAGGAGCAACAGGAAGACTGACAGCTGATCTAAAAGAAACACCAGAAGCAAGGAGACAGGAGGAAATAATGTGCCCAGATATGCTTATTTGTCCGTTTCAGAAAAATTACAGCATTTCTTGAGCCTGTGGCTTGAAGTCTTTCATCTGTTTTGGAAAATTCTCAGCCACTACTTCACCAACTACTGCTTCTGTCACTTTCTCTCATCAACTCTTCTTGGACATTTTCACTGTCACATATATACCTTATGTTCTTCTAAAATTGTACATCTGTTTCCATTTCATCCTTCAATATGGATATTTTTTTCTGATCTACCACTTTAATCTTTCCCTTGTCTGATGTGTCTAATCTGAAGTTAAATCCACCCATTGAGTTCTTAACTTTAGTACTTCATTTTTCCATTTATAATATCCATTTGATATTTTTTAAGTTTCTCATTCTTGCCAACAGTCTCTATGTTTTCTTTTAACTATTTTAATGTACTAATCATAGTTATTTTAAAGTCTATATCTGATAACTTAAATAACTGGACCTCCTTTTAGGGTCTGTTTTTATTATAATTTTTTATCTTATTTTTCAGTCAAGTCTTACCTTTTTATATATCCAATTATTTTTGATAGCATGGAGGACATTTTTTAGGAAAAACTGTAGAGGTAATACGCTGCTCTGGATGATATTGTTACCCTCCAGAGAGGATTTAATTTGCAGTTAACTTTACATACAGTTAAGGTCAAATCAGGATTAAGCTGATTTGAGCTTCAGTCCTATTTGGACTTGTCTAGCTCTGGTTCACTTTTACTCCTAGAGTGTAGCCTTTTGTAGGGTCCTAACTAAAATCTTGGGATGTTTAACAAGGCATCCTCTTCTTGATGGGCCTTGAACTCTACTTTTCATTCCTCCAGCTCTGTAAAACTGCTAACAGCTCTGGTCAGCTTCTGGATCTCTCAGCTATTGCTTTTGTTTTTAGAATCTGTGGTTGCCTCAAAATGAAAAGCAACCCCCAAATGCTGAATTCACTTTTCCTGAGGCTTCCCTCTTACTCCAGATCTTGAATCTGAAAATTATCACTGCCTACATAGCTCTCTGCACCTTCAAACATTTATTTTTGTATTTTGTCCAGCTTTTCTCTGAGGATTGGTTTAAAATATTCTAGCCAGCCATTACTGGAAGTGAAACTCTGGTATTTAAGATTTTTTTGATGCTTTTGTAAATGCTCTCCTTTTACAACTAATTTTCAGTTGTAGTTGGTGTGTAGAAATGATTGGTTTTACTAAATTAATTTTTTTTTATATCCAGCAATATCACCAAATTCTGAGTAATTCCAATCAATTATTTATAGATTCATTTGGGTTTTCTAATAAACCCTAGTTATTCAGAGTATCTGTGAACTGTAGCTTTGTTTCTTCCCTTCTAGTGTTTACATATATTTAATTTCTCTTACCTTACATGTTGGTTGGGAACTCTAAAATAATGTTGAATAAAAATGGTGATAGAGGGCACCCCTGTCTTGTTCACAATCTTAAAGATAATGTTTATATGTTTTCCATCAAGTCTAATAATTTGTTGTGGTAATTTGTAGATGCCCTTTCTCAGAATAAATAAGGTTTCCTATAATCCTAGACAGCTAAGACTGGATGTGTACAAACAAAGTTGGTTCAGGGTGTTTAAGCAAACTCAAGAAACACCAACTTTGTCAATGTCAATTTGCAGAATTCCAGGACAATTATCTTACTCCCCATACGGAGAGAGCAGGAGCCTCTTATTTACCCTTTGGTAGGGTCCTCACTCTCCAGGTATATTATTAAGATCCATTTTTGCCTCTTGGGCCCCAAAGCAACATTAGCACATAAAAGTTTCTTTTCCTCATACCCTTTTTCACAGTCTCCTCACGTTTTACGTCACAAACTTCTTCCTAGTATCTACTCTCCATTCGAATCTCCTTCTGGTAAAAGAGCTCTGCTAATCACCATCTTTCAAACAAAAGCACTTTTTTATATTTAAAAAATGTTGTTTTCCCCTTAGTCTTTTATTCAACGTACTAAACAACATCAACCCTTTTTACTTTACTTCATGCCTCAGTCTCCTCTGAAAGTATCCAAAGTTCATCATAACTGCACTTCCGTGCTAGCATCCTAACTTGGACAATATTATACAAGGTCCTAACCACATCAAGTACCAGGGGAAGTTTACATCATGGTTTCTTGCTCCCTGCATTTCACATGCTCTGATTTTTCTCTGCCTTTTAAATCATGCCCCTCCTCCATTACCGAATCATTACTCACTGGCAATTCACTCTAACCTTTGGATACTTTTCTGATGTGGTAGGATGGAGGCCCTCTGAGACGTAGCAGGACTCTTATACTTGTCCACACTTTCTCCCCTCTTGTCACAGTCACTGAACGTTTCAGTCCTGATGGGTTTCAGGATGTCAGCTTGCAGTCTTTGGCAATTCCCGATCATGGGCGAATGTAATCAGTGTATCTTATACCTTTCTATGTCACTGACAAACACGTTAAGTAGCACCACACCAGAGGCCAATTCTTTCAGAACTCCAATCAGTAAAGCAACATTCCCATTTTCATATGGGGCACCCACCATCTAGCTGTACGTTATGGAACTTTTTTTTTTTAAATGTCAATACTTGGGCCCTACTCCAAAAGAATCTGATTTAATTGGTCTGGGGTGGGGCTGCCCAAGTGATTCGAATGTGCAGGCAAGACTGAGATCACTGACCAGTACCTGATACCCTGTACTATATCTAGTATGTTTTAGCACAGTGGTTCTCAAACTTCACTGTGCATACAAACCACCTGGGGGTCTTTTGAAAATGCAGACCCTACTTCAGTAAATCTGGGGTGGGACCTGAAATTCTGCCTTTCCAAGAAGCTTCCCGTCGATGCCAACAATATGAACCACATTTTGAAAAGCAAAAAAGCAGAGACCCTCACTCAAATTGAGCACATAGTTCACTGTTGAACAGCCTAGTCTTTCAAGTCTAACTCTGACACTTGATTCAAAACAATTTCTCGAATACCCTCAGCCCTTTGCCCAGGTCGTGTGGTTATTCCCAGAGTTCACTCTTTGTCTGTTTTCTGATCCATATCATACATGACGTCATTTTCTGGGTTTGCGAAATCAGTGAGCATATGAAGCTGGGTTTCCTAATCTATATCTTGGCATTGTCTACTGCTGGTTACTGATCTCTCCTCCTCCTTAGAGAAAGATTTTGGCCAAGAAGCCTTCTTCTCTGAGGTTGGCTGGGTGCTCTGGAGGGAAAAGATTCCAACCAGCATTAGTGCCCTTGCCCACACAACACACACCTTACACATACCTGAGTCTCAGCATTTCACATGCAAACCACTGTACTGTCAGACCCCTGCCTCCCTAGGACCTTGAGGTTTCAGGAAAATGAAAACTAGCTGCTCTCCTCTTCAAAAGAAGCCTGGGACCACAGGTATGAAGGGACACTACGCAAGACCCTCTGCCCAAGCCCTGCCTATTTTTAATTCTATCATAAACCGTCCTCACATATATATTCCTTGTTTCCTCCAGCCCACTGTTGGAGCCATTCTACTCACCAATGCTAAGCATCATCTGGTTTTAGGGATGTGTAGCTGGATGCTTGTATCCAGTCTACTCAAGATTATCTTGGCATTGCTTTCAATAGGATTATGAGATCCTCACTGGGGAAATCCAAGAGGCTTTGAAGAAGGCAGGAATCCCAGCTCAGTCACTTACCAACTGTGTGAATATTAACAAGTTATTTGATTGCTCACAACTTCATTTTCTTCATCTTAAAATGATGCAAAACCTACCCCATAGGATTGTTGTAAAGATTATATGAGATGCACATGAAGTGTTCATACAGTGTCTGGTACTTACCACTGGTTCAGTCACGGGTAGTAACCTACATCAGAAGTCCATGTGAGTCCTATCTGGGATATTTCAAGCCCTGTTTGATGTTTCACAAATTCTGTTAGAGGCCTAGGAGAGATGTATAACTTCTGTTTCCAGACTGTGTCTCATATTTATTAAGCTCTGAACCACACTGTACATACTCCTGCTGGATATTCCTACCCCATCCCACCATCCTCTCCCCCCAGGAAAGTAAGAGAGAAATTTTTATCAGAAAATAAAACACCTTTGTCTTTTGATTTATGCTAACCCAAGTCAGGCATTAAATGTGGGCGTAAACACTCCAGCAGACACCACTCTCCTGTACAGTTTCATTTTTCTTTCTAAGCCTGCATAGTTGGCCGCTGCAAGGAACTGAAGAGAGAATAAGAGCTGTGCCTTTCCTGAGGGGCAGAAAAAAGAAACGGGACTTCCCTTCTTTCACAGGGAAAATCATGAGCCAGAGTGTGCAGTGGAAAGGCAGACTAGACTCACAAAAGACAGCAATTCCATGCTTCCAGTCAATTCAGGAGGACTCTGCATAAGCCTGCAGGGGGTAGTGAAATCCATGGCCAAGCCTTGGCCTGATTTGGTTGGATGCTGTTGGTTAATCAAGCACATCAGTCACCAGGACAGAAACTCCAACCCCCTCCATCCCAACCCCTGACAGAGATCTAAATGCATAAGACCTGTCTGGGTACTATCAGGACTCTCCAGAGCATCACTAGCCCCCTTTTTGCTTCCCTAGCTCACCACATTTGTTTTCGCTCAGGTTCATACAGAGCGGGAGAGGGAAGGGGGAACTACTTTCAAGTTTTTTTTATGGCAAAATAATCCCCCCCAAAATTTTTTTTGTAAACATGATCTTTAATGAGATCCATAAAAATGCTCCATTTAACAGGAACAAACCCATGGCTGGAACTTCCCCTACCTTCCTTTTTGGTGTACTCGGCCATGCAAACTTTTTAAGTTGGAAATTGCTGTCAGAATTTAATTGCTGATCAAGGTAAAGGTCAACTGGGCAGAGACAGTACTGAAAACTATCAACGTACATTTACACTATGTCTCGGTTTACTTTTCTCAACCAAAATTTAGAATTCCTAGTTTGACAAGAATGCATTTTGACTTGTGAAAATACTTAAAAGATTTTAAAATAAAATCATATTTAGTTACCTATTTAATGGGCTGACCCTCCCTCCCCAAAAAAATTACATGAAATTGTCATTGTATCATCCTAGAAAACATGTGACACCCTGAATATGCTTCCTCAGGAAACTGGTCCTCCCATGTGGCTTCAGATAGCAGTTATTCTGCAAATACACTGCTACACTTGGGTTGGACAGGATCCCAAGTCTTGCTGGTCTCTCAAGATCACCATCAGGCTGTGCAGCTCCAGAGGAGATGGGAAGAAAGCCATAACTGTGTGAATTCAGCTGCCTATGGAAGGCAGCCTCTCCCCTCCAGTCTGCTTAGTTGACACATAAGACACATACACGCCTCAAGACCAATGACAAAACTATACAGATTCTATTTGGTCTGGATTTTCAACCCTGTACTCTCAACCTCTAGGCCATTCTTGGGCACAGAGAAGGTACTCAATAACCTCACAACTGCCAAGTGAATGAATAAATGAATAAATGACATATTACTGTCTCCTGACAAAACATTACTCCAAGCACAATAACCACCATTTTTTTCCAGAGTTATGAGAGGTGTGTAGCGCTGTGAGCCCAAAAGAGTACAATGTAAGTATTCACGCCTAAAGTGTGAGGAGGAATGGGAAAAGGAACAGGGATTCCAGAGGTAAGGAGAGATAATCACATAGGAATCCTATGAAAAGTAAGAGACCTAACAGAAGAGAGTCAGAGCTTGGTGAGCTCCCAAACCAGTGAAGCTAAGTGAGGACACAAGAGAGAACCTTGGTGGTATTACATGGGGTCCTGTACAGAAAGCAGAACACAGCAGATACCCTAAGCCAGTGAGCCCATGACTTACTAGAAGGTCCTACCATGACTCACCAAATATCTTTGAACTCTCTGGACTTATATCATTAAAGAGGTCAAAGACCCATGGTGGGGAGAGGGGGACACCAAGGTCATCTCAAAAACTCAGTGTGTGCTTTTTTTTTTTTCTATTAAAAAAGAGAGAGAGACAAGAGACGAAGAGAAAGAGCAGAAAATTGTCCAATTTTTGAGTTTTCAAGTTATGTAGATTTCAGATCAATTGTATCTACAATTTATATGCTGAGTTCATATTAGCTTATGTCTTTGAACACACATCTATCTAGAGGGGGATAGTTAATGGCATCCTGGATGAGAAGAGGAAGCCAGAAGAGATTTCAAAATCTAATACTGATGTTTGCCAAAGACAACAGTCCATAGCCAGACAGACAAATGCTGCCAAGGGCTGCACTGGGTGCTGGGACCACAAGGCCTGCCATCAACATGCCTGTGCATCCTTATCCAGGCTATAAATGCAGTGCTCCAGTGGGGATATCCTTCTGAAGGGGAGAGGTAAACCATAGACTTTGCTTCAGCTTGTCCAGAGAATTCTGCCGGAGCAGACTGGGCACCAAGCCAGGCCCACTCAACTACTGAGCATTTGACAGATTAGGAGATAGAGTTAATAGAGTTCTGGGGGTAGTTAAAAGATGTGTTTTGGACTAGCTCCTGGCTGGTAAGAGGAAAAGGAAAAGTCCCAAAGTCCTAGAGCCATAAGGAGAAGAAAGACCCATGTATACTATCAGTGTAAATAAACAGAATTTCAGTAAATCCCTCCTCAGGGAAAAAATGTCATCCATTAGTAGATAAGTGGATTTTAAATGCCTACAGGACAAGGAAGCTGAGCACCTTCTTTGCACACAACAAGTAATGCAAAAATGGCTGAGGGAGGAAGTTAGGTTGAAGAGAATTGCAATATCCCTATAGGAATCTGTTGATTGTAGTAAGACTAAAATGCAAAACATTCCCTGGAAAATTGCTGCCCCTGCCCCCCTTTCCATACATATCAGTCAATAATGGAAATATCTGATGTCACATTAGTACACTACAACCCCCTCTTAAAATTCTCCATTTCTGAGCCTGGAAAGAAATGGCCACCAAATCATGCAAGCGTACATGTCCACCAGTGGCAAATTCTGTAGCACCAATAGGGAAAGTATGACCTATTTGTGACTCCAAAGCTGATCCCACCTTTGGGTGGCCCCTCACCTGTCCCTCAGTTCTCCACCTCAAAATCTAGAGAGCTCTACCATCCATGCCTTGGGAGCCATGCAGAATCAGGTCCATACACATTTGATGTTGATACCTTAATGAGCCAATCTGTGCTTCCTGAGAGAGGGTGGAACACATGGCAGCTTTGATATCAGGAAGGTAGTTGAACAGAATGGGGCCACGTGGGACCAGGACCCTGACATCACTTAACTCCAGGGGCATCATCTGCATTGCGGGGGTGTTTACACAGATGACATAAATGGTGCCCGCCCCTTGGAGTTACGCCACACAGCGCTGCAGGGGACCAGAACTGAAGGCCAGATCTACTGGAGTGGTGCTAGAAGATCCCAGAATGAAATTTCTAAGGCTTCTGAGCCCCCAAATTTAAAATCATATTTTTAAGTTGGAAAAAGAAGTCTAGTGCATGACTTCACAGTGGTCTTTAAGTTTATGAAGTAACTCAACCAAACAAACCCTCATTCTTTATTGCCATGGAAGGCCACACAATAGAGATAAGGAATAGATAAGAATAGATTATTGCCTTGGGAATCTAACCAATTAAGAGAACATTAAAATAGATAGATAGATAGATAGATAGATAGATAGATAGATAGATAGATAGATAGATAGATAGATAGATAGATAGACAGACAGACAGACAGACAGACAGACAGACAGATAGATAGCTTCTAATATTTTTTCTGCAGACAAAAAGTATAACCTCTGAAATCAAAAATACCTGGCTCCATCATTTTCTAGCTATATGACCTATTGATTCTCTGTTTCCTCATCTGAAAAACAGGAATACAAATAGTACAAAAAACATAAACAAGATTTACACTTTGTTCCATGGATTCTACAGGTAATTCCCCTTGGACCCTCATTGGTGTTGATTAGCTGATAGGATGCTCCTCATACTCCACAAACAGGTCTGCTTTTCCTTCAAGGGGGCCTGCACGTCCTCAATTTCCCTTGATTCATACTCCCTGGGCCACTACCCTTATTCCTCTTGGTCTGGTCCCCATCTTATGCCCACCTACACGCCAGCTCCTGTTCTAACCTTCCAGGCCCCACAAGGATCATATTTGACCGCATATTGCTAGAAATTCAATTGCTCTCTGAGTGTTACATCTCTGGGGTCATGAACAGTTTCTGACAAAACTAACTCAACAGGTAAAACTTAACCAGCGTAAGGCATGCAAAGAACGCATTCATTCTATTTGCTTTATTTCACAACTGATTCCCAGTTAATACATTCAAAATTTCTAAGAGCATAAATAATAAATCATTGGTTACAGAATACTCAAAGACATGTCCCATGTGGTTCAGGATTTTCTCTTTTCTGGTAAATGGAGTTCCTTACTTTCATGACACTTCCTTCCAGCTAGTAAGATAACGTTTTATGGTGCAGCAACTGGCTAGTCAATCATGGGGAGACAGGTTGATTACAAGGGCTCATCTAGGGAATTCATTTAATGGCAGAGAAGCCTGACAAGGCTCTGTTTTCAGCTGCTTGGTTGTTGGGTATGACACCCAACAACAAAGTCTGAGGACTATGACACCAAGATAGACATGAGAGAAGAAGTGACTCAGTCTGCTAAAGGCCCACAAATTACTGGACTCTGTTTCTGTAGGGATTCCTAGAACAAGCCACCTCAAGTGCCATTACTGAAGCTAAGAGAGCTAGGTCCATTTCCAGGGCCTGGTCCTTATCATCATGCATGCCGTTGATCAAAGAACAGAACTACATCTCAGGATCTCCAGCTGTAAAACACATCTAATCATAAGCATGATGTGGAGGCCAATCAGTGCTCTGGTGGAGAACGCCAGCCAGTCTCCAGCAGAAGCATTACCGTCAGCACCAGAAGGCAGTAAGGCAGAGAAACTGAAAAATGTGAATAAACCTGGTCCAGAAAAGCCAAAGAAAGGACAAAGTCAGGAAAGTAAATATGTGTTTAGTAGCATGTGGTTTCATGCTTGTAAATTAGGCCACAAAGTTAAACTTTACTTAGGCGCAATAAAAGCTATTCTACCATAAAAAAACACCCAAATGGAAGATACATTATCCCCAGACCTAATCCTATCACAAGATACCAATTGTTTCCACCCTTGCGGTGGTCTCCATGGAGAAGACGAGGCAAATTTCCTTGATGCCAAACTGTTGGGCAGTTTTCAAAGCCAGGAGGCCGATGCCTCTCCTCTCTCCTGACAAAGACAACTGTGTCCCAAGGATGTTAAAACCATCAGTCATTTCGGTGGGAAAGATTTTTCTCTAAAACAAAACAGATGTTTGACACATATATCCATGTTTAAAAATACTAATAGTCATTCAACCAAAACCAAATCCTTTGTATTAATACAGTCTTAAAATACCAAAATCTGGACTATCCCACGTGTCAGTGGGCAATGCCTCAAAGCTCTTTAAGGGCATTCAAAAACGATGTGGGGAAAATTAGGATGAAAAATATAAATCCTGCCACCATCACCAAGATAGAACAGTCAGTTTAGCGCCTATCTGGACACTTGTATTGCTGCCTCTCAACTGTGTTACCCTTTTCAGTCCATTACACTGCACCAAGCTTCATGCTTCCATGTGCCCCTGCTTTGTAATCATCTGCTCTTGTCTCCTACAGGTCAACTCAGCCTGTCCCAAACCAAACTCATCCTCTTCCCCTCAAAATCTGCTTTTCTTCCCCACTCCCTATTCAGTCAAAGGCTCAGCCCATCTACATCTACTTCCATATTCATGTTTCCCAGAGTTTCCTCCTCTCTCTTCCCACTCACCTCCCCATTCAAGGTAATCAATGTCCGTGACCTGGATTATTTCAAAAGCCTCCTAAGTTGTCTACCCTCTTCCGGTCTCTGCACATCCATCATATGCACTATAGCCTGGTTCATCTTTCTGAGGCATTGTCATGTCACATTCCTGCTCGAGAACTTTCGACAGCTTTCCATCCATTCCCAGAGAATAAAGTCCGCATTTCTTAGCTTGAGCCAAGACTCCCCCGACACACGTTCTAACTTGATCTAATTTATCTTCCCACCTTTATTTTCTACTGCTCCCTTTCATATGCCTTACTTTCCAGCCAACAGTTTTTTCGCTGTCTACTCCCCATTATTCATGCAACATATACCTCTATTCATATACCTCCTTTTCCTAGAGTTCCTTACTGACCACAAATATACATGTACCAATCATAACCCCCTTGAAGAGTCAATCCAAAAGCCACCTCCTTCCGCAAGACTTCTCTGCTGATCAAGTTTTATCTTCCTCCTCAGAGGACACGCATCAGTTGCTTTCTTGAATTGTAAGTATTTATATGCATAATCTTATTTATTCTACTAGACTATAAGCTTTTATGGTTAAAATAGAATATTTAAATTATCTTTCATCTTCCAAGTTCCACATAGAATGCCTTTCACATAACAGATGCTCTATGAATAGTTTTGGTTGAACAAACAAATAAATTATAAATTCAGATTTAAAGACCATTTATCAGATCATGGCTCAAAAATGCTTAGAATGGATAAGGCTCAAGATGTCTTTTGATATGAGCAGCCACAAGGCATAATGAAGGAAGAAAGGAAGTTGGAGCCATTAATGGGCATTCACTCACCAGCTATAGTAACTTTGGGGAAATGATTTAAGCCTCAGTCTTTTATCTGTACTACTTACTTTACAGAGTTGTAATATGGGTTATAAGAAAAACACCTGGGCCAGATTTGGATGCACAGTAAGTATTCAGTAAATGTTAGCGGCTGTGGTATTAATGACTTACTTACTGACCGCTTCCCTTCTGGTTCTCAAGTCAGCTGCAATCCACTCAACAGCAACATGGGTTTGGAGTTAACTGGCCACTTTCAGGCTTTCAGAGTGGGAAGTTCTCCCACCTCAAGTCAGCCACAGAGTTTTTCATCTGTGTGAGACCTGGGCCAAGTCTGTGTGTTCAGTTAGACCAGTCCCAGCAAAATGTTGGTTGTTCCATTTGCCATATTCATTTATTACGTCATCTCCTAATTGCAGCAAGACAGTTTATTGATGTTGCCCACTAAAAATTTAAGATGCAAAGATAGCCTATCATGTATAGTCCAAACATTTGGAACATACTGGTCACTAATAATGTTGCTCTCCACCTGCCATAAAAAGGACTGTCAGGCCCTTTTCATATCCTTTTGCTGCCTTGAAACTTTTCCATGGAAAATATTTTTCAACGGCTTCTTTTCCTATTGATTCCAGATTTCAGTCCCTTTTAGTCATTGAAAGGTAAACAGCTTCCCTTGTGGATTGTTTAGGACAGCAGTTTTTCACACATTTTAGTTTTTTGTTTGTTTTTTACCAAAAAAAATCTCAATACATAGAGCAGAAATGCAGGGTTGCTCTTGGTGAAGCTATGGGGGATCCCTCCCCCAGGCCACCTAAAAGCTGCTCAAGGGACTCCATGTAGCCTCCAAGGACTCATGCCAAACACCACTGGTCTAGGACAAACATTAGAATCGCTAGAGACCAGAGGAAAATGACATTCCTCCTCTCCCTTTTACAAGAAGAAAGCCAAAGTGATAGGTTGCTCAAAAACTCACCGTGGAAACACAATAAAAGCAGATGAGAGGGCTTCCCTGGTGGCGCAGTGGTTGAGAGTCTGCCTGCCAATGCAGGGGACACGGGTTCGAGCCCTGGTCTGGGAAGATCCCACATGCCACGGAGCAACTGGGCCCGTGAGCCACAATTGCTGAGCCTGCGCGTCTGGAGCCTGTGCTCCACAACAAGAGAGGCCGCGATGGTGAGAGGCCCGCGCACCGCGATGAAGAGTGGTCCCCACTTGCCGCAACTAGAGAAAGCCCTCACACAGAAACGAGGACTCAACACAGTCATAAATAAATAAATAAAAAAAAGAACGTGAATTTCTTAAAAAAAAAAAAAAAAAGCAGATGAGAATCCATACCTTTGGAAGGCAGATCAATGTGCTTTTTCACTATTCCAAACTGCCACCCAATCAAAATCAAATCTCCCTAGAAAAGAACTGTGTTGGAGATACCACAGACCACATATCACATATGCTATAATCCTTGGTACCATGTGAACACCTGGCCCCGTGCAAAAGCAGATATACACACACTCTGCTCTCAGTGTCCAAGACGGAGTCTGAGTCACTATATCTGTCTTTCAGATCTTATATTCTCCCGTCCTTCTTGCCTACTCTTTTCTGATACCCACTGGTATGGCAGGAGAGAAGAAGAGGCATGAGTGGATGGGGGAAACACACAGGATCCTAATGTCAACTTCTTAGATGTCTCCAAGTCACCACCTTTCTAGAGGCACATTATTCTTCTGGATGTAAGTAAAGTTGACCTCAACCCTCATTCCTAGAACACAGTAGAAAATCCAGCATTCCTCCCATTAACCCCAAGTCACCTCAGGCCCCAAGTTTCTGCTTCTGCTCAGTTCTCTCATTCTGTACTGGGTTTTGCTGGATACCTCACTTTATACCTGGCCTCACCACTGGCTCCAGGTTGTATACTTAAAAGACTCTGCTGAAGATTTCTAGCAAAGGAGAGAGGGTGAAGGTAAAATAATGTGCAGTGCAAAACTGCACAGTAAACAATGTAAACGTTAAGATTTAGATATTCCTATTATTAAAAGTACCTCAACCACTTCCTTCTCATGGGAAATTGTACTCATTTTTTTTCCCCACTCAGGGGCCTCTTGCCATGCTTCTGGAACCCCTTTGCTTTTTTTTTTTTAATTCCTTCTCACTTCTCCCTTGCTTAACCCCACAAACATCCCTAAACGCCTTTTCATTTCTTACACAGAATGAGCTAGCTCTCTCTTAATCCAACTACTTCTTCAACCTACCTGTATCCTAAGGCAGCGGTTCTCAAACTTCCTGACTGAAATCCATAATAAAAAATACATTTTATATTGTGAACACACACACACACACACACACACACACATTCACACACATGATATATATACATCTATATACCAAAACTAAATTATATGTTTGTGTGTATGAGAGAGAATATATATATATATATATATATATATATATATATATTCCCAAAAGTTTCATGGACCAATAGTTACTACTATGTACTCTGATATTTTCTATTCTCCTCTATTTCCTTTTGAAAAAATTACTGGTCACAATATACTAATAATTGATTTCAGGATTTAATCACTTAAAACCCACTGTCTTAGTCAGCTCAGGCTGCCATAACAAATTACCATAAACTGCGTGGCTTAAACAACAGTAATTTATTTCTCACAATTCCAGAAGTTGGGAAGTCCAAGAGCAAGATGCCAGCTGGTACATTTCCCCAGTAAGGGCCTTCTTCCTGGCTTGTAGGTGACGGTCTTCTTTCTGCATCCTCACAGGGCAGAGACAGAGAGAGACCTCCAGGCTCTCTTCCTCTTCTTATAAGGACACTAATTCCATCCTGGGGGCCTCACCATTATGACCCCATCTAAACCTAATCACCTCTCAAAGGCCCCACCTCCAAATACCATCCCATTGGAGTCCATCCCATATGGACTTCAACATATGAACTTAAGGGGATGCATTCAGTCTATAATACCCTCAGTTTGGAAAACATTCCATGAAGGGCTATTCCTCCAGGATCCAAATGGCCCATCAAGGGGTTTTGCTGAGAAGCATAATTCCAATCTCATAAAACATGAAAATTACATCAGAAAAGCTTGACATATCCTCCCAACGTAATCAATAGAGCGTAATTATAAAAATGTATGGGCTCTGGAATGAAAAATGGCTAGATTTAGATCTTTGCTTCAACTTGATAGCTTCTCTAAGTTTCAGTTATCTTTCAAGTATACTGATGCAATAATAGCTAATTCACAGGAATACTGCGAGGCTTAAACAAAATAAGGATATTATGTAAAATACCTAATGCAGCATTTCCCCACAAAGTAAGTACAGAACAAATGATGGCCATTATCATTATTATTATTCACAAATGCAGATGATATTTGAAGTATCTGCTTATTGAAATTATCTGTACCATTGGTTGCTTTTATTAGCCTGTGCAGTTGGAATGTGGCTCCTGTCTGTGGTCTGCACCTCTCTGGCAAGATAATTCCACCATGTATGTTACAAGGGAGAATACAATAGTTAAATGTGAGAGGTAATTTGATTTTTTAATTTATTTCCAAAACTATCACAACATTTCATTGCTTAGAACCAGAATTAGGTATCCAGGCAAATTAGGAACTGAAAACACAACCCACTGGAAAACAAATAGAAAACATTTTAAATAACCTCCATGAAGGGACTTCCCTGGTGGTCCAGTGGTAAAGAATCCGCCTTGCAGTGCAGGGGACGTGGGTTTGATCCCTGGTCAGGGAACTAAGATCCCGCATGCCGTGGGACAACTAGGCCCACGTGCCACAACTACTGAGCTTGTGCGCCTCAACTAGAGCCTGCCTGCCGCAAACTGCAGAGCCCACGCACTCTGGAACCCACGCACCACAACTACAGAGCCCACATGCCCTGGAGCCTGCACGCCACAACTAGAGAAGAGAAAACCCGCACGCCACAACTAGAGAGAAGCCTGTGAGCCCCAGTGAAAGATCCCACATGCCGCAACAAAGATCCCACGTGCCACAACTAAGACCCAATGCAGCCAAAAATAAATTAAATAAATAAATAAATAAATAATAAATCTTAGGGAATGAAAACCTCCATGAACTTTCGCTTGGTTTCCTTTGTTCCCCCATCACCTCCCAGAGTTTTTCCCCTTCTCTGAAGAAACAAAAGAATGGGATAAAAGCTACTTCCATGACTGCATCACTAAGTGATGTTAAGAGTGGCTTGTAGAGGCTATGGGTCAGCTATTTTGAAGCCAAGAACCCAAGGGCTTATAAAACAGAGTCTTCGAATCTCCTAAATTGGAGTGATATGCGGCAGGGCCAGATTAGCCCGAGCAGAGCCTGGATTCCTAATATGCTATTCTGATAATCAAAGCCTATGGTTTTTCCCATCATTGAACTGGAGACCCAACATCAGCAAGTAACTGAGAAGCTTGGAGATGAACCCATCTCAGTGCTGACATTCAATGTCATGACCCTCCGGAGCGCCACAATGGAGGATTCACCTGCCAATTCTTTGGGGTTCTTTCAGGTTTATCATTTCCTTTGGGAAACCTGGAGGGAACTTCACACCCTGCCATGTGTACATCAGAAACAAAGTGGTTTGTTTGTTCTGCCTTTAGTTACAGAACCTGTAACTCACAGCCCTGTAAAAAGGAATGTCAATAAAATGGGGCGTTTTTTATCTTGTTCCTTTGTCCCGATCGTAAAACTCCTTGAAGATGTCCTCATCACCATCCCTCTCATCAGATGAACCATCTATCTGAGGCTACTTGAGCCAGACTCTCCTAGTTAACCCAGCTGCTGCTTGAAATTTAACCTAGGGCAACACTAAAATGACTCGCCGGGGACACTGACCTCTACAGACCAAGGCCAACCCATGCATCCCTGTCCCATTGGACTCCATGATCATTGATTTAAATTCAGAATGCTAACCAAACTGGGGAAGGCCATGCTCTGTGGTCAGCCTGGAACTTCAGCTCTCTCACAATGATCGGTATGCTAGGGAAAACTCTCCCAGACTACAATCTCTTGACACTGTAGCCCCCATACCTATCACAGTGTCCGACACATCATACACTGTCAATAAATGTTTGTTGGATTGAATTGACTTGACTTGTGGAGGCCAATATAATGCGAACAAGAGCAAGTTGAGGCAGTTCAATTCAGTGCCTTAACTTCCCATACTGAATTTTTTTATTAAAATTTTAAATCAAAAGCAGGCATATATATCACCCTAAATTCTCTGATAATACTGCATCCTCTAAACCACCTAGCTCTCCCTGACTTTTGTAAGCATAAATCAGAATATGTGGTATTTGAATGGTTTTTGAAGGGTCTAATCTTATCTCATGACCATATTAAATCTGCATTTATTAAAAGTATGTCATTTTACAGGCCATTCCAGCCTCAGTCCAGCTTGTAGGAGGATGTAAGAATGAGTTTATGATTAAAACCCTTTTGGAAAACAGGAACAAATGATAACCAGTTGTGATACTTTTCCACATTTTTACAATATTTAAAAATATGTTCAGATATCCAAAACTGATCCCACAATTTGATTTATTTACAAGTCCCCTGAAGTGCTTAATAAGTACAATATGGTACAATGAAAATCATGCTTATTACTGCTATTGGGTTGGTAATTCTCCAAGATGAAATCATACTTTTCAGGTTATAAATATACATTTTATTGTTGATTTTATGCTGCATTTTGAAATACTGCTTCTCTGCTTTCATATTTTCAGGGCCTTACAAGGGCATCATAAATCAGCCCCAAACTGGAGGAATGCTAATTGATATCAGGTGATTTCAAAATGAAGGCTAGGTTAAACTTGCTGTGTGTTTCATAAATTCCAATTCTTGTGGAACTCTTTCAAAACCAAGACATGCAAGGAATTCATCTTTGAAGATTAATTAAATAAATGTAAGCACGTTAGACATTTTAAATATCTAAAAGAGGGCTTAGCAGAGGTGTGTAGCAACTCAGCTCAAATGCCAAAATATAGAAATATGGAAGAGATAGGATGTACATGATGTCTTGTTATAGGATCTAACAGTTTCTTAGATTTAAAAAAAAAAAAAAAAAAGCAAAGTTCTATTACCCACAAGTTGATCTGAATGACTTTTCTAACTCTCCTTTTGCCCCTTTCTCTGTTCTTCTGATCTCACAATCCATAATACAATATGTTGCACTGAATTCTAGGTATAGATCAACAGGTGTTACTGGAAAGAGCAAAGTTGCCATTTCTCAAAGTTTGATAGACCAAAAACAATGATACACTTCAGATTTGGGGGGCGATGGTAATGGGAAAAAGCCTATGGACCAGCATAAATATTGGCACATCAACCTATGATTCCTACCAGATAAGCTATTCGAGATAGAAAAATTAAATTTTGAGTAGTTGTATATTAATCTCTCTCAAAAAATTACTGTAACAGCATTTCCCAAAATGTGTTATTTCATGGAAGAACACACACAAAAAATGTTAATAGTTGGGGACTGTGTGTATGTGTGTGAGCAAGTCTATAAGTTCATGAATATTACTGCTGAGAAAGAGAATAAGTTTTAACAGTTACTGAAATAAAAATAATGAGCAAATAATTGTCTAGTCTTAGTAATGTATAGACAAAGGCAAAAGTATGGAGTGAGGTAACATGAAAATCAGTGAATTTGGAGACTCATGTATTAGAACATACTTCCAAAAAATCCTATGCTCAAATCATATATAGTACTAGAACTAAAGATCTTAAAGATTGGTGTGGTCCAACTCCCTCATTTTAAAAATACAGAAACTGAGGCCTGGAAAATTAAAATACTAGCTGAATGCTACAAGCTTGTCAGCAGCAAAGCCAGGACAAGAATGAGGTTTCCCGCTTCTAGACTAGGTCTCTGTTCATATGATGATAGTAAGGACAGTGACCGGGCAGTCTGCACCTTCTCCTTTTCCAGAAGGTAAATGATGCAGGAAAGTATTTCTCACCTTGCTCAGCTCACAGGTCACTTGGGACACTGCTCAATCACACTAACAAAAGTTCTGCTAAAGGAGACAGTGGTGTTTTTGCTTTTATGACCTTTTAAAAGTTACTGAGAAAGACCAATATTCTAAAAAGAGATTATAAACTGTGGATTATAAAGACATTTCTTGATCATTTCACTTTGATGACTTCCTTATAGATTGACTCTGACACTGTCAGAGCACCATGCAGCAAATACAAGACGTCTGCTCCTCGCCCCACCTCTTCTCTCATCCTCCAATCACCTATGGAAATTATTCAAGAGTGAGAAAGACACAGGTAAGGGCTGACTGAATTCCACGGAGACTGCGTTCAAACTGTGTATGTGTGTGTGCGCGCGCTTTTGCATAGGACTGGGTAATCACCTGGAATAGGTGTTCACAGTGAGTATGTGTGGAAGGTGATGTCTCCAACACTCTCCTTTTCTAGGCATATTTTCTTTGATCACCAAGAGAATCGGACAGAAGCCTAGTTCTGCCTAGTAGAAGCTACAATAACTTGACCTCCAACGAGATAATGAAAAGTGGATTCCCATATTTGCTGCTCTTCTGAGGAGAAAGTGGAGGTCTCCAATAACCAGAAGACAAGGCAAGGGAAGCAAGTAATTCAATGCCCGCTGTGAACCAGGCCTTGAGATATGTCCCATTAATGCTCACCTTGACCTTGAGAGGGAGAAAGTATCATCTCCGTGGAGGATCTGAGAGGCTGAAGAACTTGCCCAAAGGCACCCAGATCCATCTGACTCCAAAGTCCATTTTCTTAGTCCAATTTCAACTTACAGTTAAACAAATAAAGATCCAAAGAGATGAGGTAACCTCTAGGGTCACAGACCAAGTAGTGCCAGAGGTGAGACCAGAATCATTGACTCTGGTCCAGTGCTTTTTCTACAACTTTTAGAGAATTCTATAACTTACAAACTCAGAATTAATGGCAAAAAAAACAAACAGGTTAGTACAAGACTGTTAGAAACTCCAAAGCAGCAAAATAAAACAAATCATACACCATTACTAACATGTGAGGTGTGTTAGCATAGGGGTGTGTGTGTGTGTGTGTGTGTGTGTGTGTGTGTGTGTGTGTGTGTGTGTGTGTGTGTGTAGTTGCATATATCATCTGTATTATGTCAGCTATATGTGTGGCAAGGAAAAAAATTTAAACATTAATGAATTGTGCTTCTATTTACATTTCCATTACTAAAAGCTAATTGTTTGTAAGAGAAAAGGATTTCTTTCCCTTAAGAACATTTCTTCCTGCACTACAGCAGCAAATAAAACGGTGTTCTGTAGCTGGCATTCTGGATGAACTTAAGACTGATGAAATTCAAACATTCTTGTGTAAAGCAAACAACATCTGCAGTCAAAAAATAAATCACTAAATGAATTATATTCCCTCCCTGAAGATTAAATATCCAGGCACATTACTGGATAATTTACTTTCAAAAGAATTTCTTTAGTGTCAAATTTATATATCCTCTTTGCTGTTACTTTTTACTCTACCATAACCTTATCATTCTATCTTATGGATTTATTTGTTTTATATTAAAATACAATACCATCTTTGCCACACATTAAATGAGAAGGCAGAAACTCCAGAAGAGAATATGCCTAAAACACTGGCAAGGATAAAACTGACAGCATAATAATTAACATTAAAAACTCAGTGGCATTACCTGTTTGTCATTTATTTCATTATCTAAATGGGAGTCTCTGAGACAGAGGGTCTCTGCTCCACGGAACCATTCAGGAACCTAGGATTTTTCCATCCCGTGGCTGAACCAACTTCTAGGGATTTGAGGTTTTCTACTTGATCCTTGGGATCAAAGTGGTAGACAAGTGAAGAATGACAGAGCATGGAGATTGGGTGGGAAGATTTCAGGGGCCAGGGATGGAATTATGCTCATACACCATTGACCACAACCTACTTACATGGACCCACCTACCTGCAGAGAAGGTTGGGACATTTAGTTTTTCTGTGTGCCAAGGAAATTTTTTTTTTAAATGGGGTTTGTTGTGCACCATAGCAGTCCTAAACAATGAAATCTTGATTACGGAAGAATCATATGTAAAAATTAAGCCATACTCTACTTATAGAAAGAAGGTTGACAATAAAGCAAAATGAAGTAGCTTAAACTAGCTCTGAATTTTAATTTTAAATGTTTTCTGTAAGTTGTGTCACATCATTTGTGGAAGGAGATGGAGTGTATGTATGTGTGTGCACACATGAGTATGTTATAAAAAATATCAGATAAACCTAAACCTATGTCTTTATGGCCACCATACTTCTTCCTTCAATGCCTAATCTATTCCTTCTATGCTTTAGTTTTCTCTCCAGATCACATTTCCTCCTTTGGTGTAAATCCTCCTATCCCAAGCAAATTCTACCTGTAACTTCTAAAGATGGTCTTGATTCTATCCCCACCGATACCTTTTCATTAGAGAAACTGTTCCACCAAAGGGGGGCACTTCTATGAACCAAGAAAATACTTCCCATACCAGCTATATCTGAACTGACCAAAGATGGATTGAACCAAGCAGAGTCATTGTTGTAGGAATCTGTAGTTGCCTACAAAGTCTATAGCACTGGACATGAAAGGTCAAGCTGCCTGCCTACCACAAAACCATCCTTAAGTCAAGTACAGCCCAAAGTTATGGGAGAAAAGTAAGTAAGAACCTTGCAGAGGAAGATGCTGCAGAAAGCAGAATGGAGCAGGCATGCAGAAAAGTAGACATGGGAGAAATACCCCAGAAAGAGAGCAAGGGAGACAGGAGCTGCCTAAGACAATGAGGCCCAGCTGTACCCCTGCCACTGGGTTCCATGAGCATCCCTTACATTCTCACAATCAATCCCCCCTTTCTCAGGCTAATTCAGATAGGCTCATCTTTTTTATAATTAAATGACTCCTGCCTGAGATACATATTAGCTACCTTCGTCTACTCCATTCAACCTTCCCCCATTTACCTAAGTAAAACGATCCCAAAAGCACTTCCCCTTAGCTTCAGACTTAATAAATGCAATTCTCAAGGGATCCAAGTTTATAAACAATGTGGAAAAATCTATGAAGCAGAGACAGGCAGGCAAGGTGAAGAATTGGTCCAAAGAAATCATTCAAACAAAAGGGAAGCAGACAAATGGGGGGGGGGGCGGGTACTCTCAGGAATAATATCAGTATTCTAGTTGCTTATACAATCTATCCCCACCCTCTTATGATTCCCTCAACATACTAAATTCCCCTCCTTGAGGTCTTTACATTTAAAACCTCTGCTTGGAAGATATTTCACCCCCCAAAGCTCCCCCATGTCTCGTCCTCCTCATTCAAGTATCTGCTCAAATATTACCTCTCAAAGAGGACTTCTTTGCCCATACCATTCAATGTTCCCTGCCCACCCCTGTCATTCTCTAGCACATTGCCCTGGCACTCATAATCTGAACTTATCTCAGTTTTCTTTTTTATATCTTTGTTTCTTTATCTACTTATTTCCCAGCAGAATGGAAACTCCAAGGAACACAATAGCTTCCTTTACTTGTCACTGCTGTATTCCCAGCTACACTCAGAGAGCCAAGTACAGGCATTCTAAAAATATTTTTGTTAAATACCTCAAGTCCAGTGTCTAGACTCAGACTAGTGTCCAGCCACTGAGATTTGGACACAGGACAGACATGCAGAGAGGTATGCCTAGATGAGATGAGGGCAGACAGCTTATGTCTGTTGTAAATGGAGTGTCCATGGTGCAAAATACAACAAAAATAAAACACAAACTAAAGAGGAGATGGTAACACAATTTACAACACAAATACTAGTCATCAGGAATAATTCAAGGAAAGGATGTGCTTTCCCCACACCTTAAACAGCTGCATGTTGTTAGTAAACCCAGAGGTACGCCAACAAAATGAAGCCAGGCTAAACTAGGACATTTGGGAAGATGAAATTTTAATGTCACTGTTGGCCTATGTAAAGGGAATCCACAGCCAACCTCTTCCTCAACTGTTGACAAAACAACATGGCTTTGGAAATAGTCTCTTTCTAAAACCATCCTTTCCTGCTCCCATCTTTACCTTTCTCCAAACTTTTGTTTTTCTAAGGCTGACAAAAATATGCCATCAAAGGGTGGAGACAGCCACTGTAAGATTTACCAAGATGGAAAATTTTGGAGGAACAAAGCTCCTGGAAGACCAGGGCTGAAGTTACTCACACTTGTTTCCCTTGTGCCTTGTCCAGAGCCTGGCATGGAACAGACAACTGATGTTGTTGAATCAATAAATGACTAATAATAGTATCATGTAATCCTGGAGCTCGAGAGCTGGGAGGGTGCCTTAAAATCAGCTCAATTTACCGAAGACAGGACTGAGTCTCAAAGGAAATAAACAACTGTTCCGAGGTCACACTGACTTCCAGATCAGGATTCAACACACAGCTCTTTTTTACACCCCCTTTGTGCATTAGCATACTGCCTTCTAGATTACAAACCCTTTCTCACACACGTGAGGATCACATTTGATCCTCACAGCCCCACTCTGAGGAAATAGGGGCAGGATGGTTATTATTCTTATTTTGCACTATAAAGAAAGAGACCCAAAGAGGTTAAGACACTTACTTACCTTTATATAATTTCTTAGTGATAGGTACTAGGACTAGACCCAGAGTTTCTAACTCCTGGTCCAGGGGTCTTTATAATCCACTGAAATTCATGAAAGATGAACGCTTTAGTTTTTGTTTTCATTTTTTGGTTGCACCGCGCAGCATGTGGGATCTTAGTTCCCTGACCACGGATCGAACCTGTACCCCCTGCAGTGGAAGGGTGGAGTCTTAACCACTGGACCACCAGGGAAGTCCAAGAGATGAACGCTTTGAGCTGAAAATGTATTCACTTGCTAGGGCTGCCATAACAAAGTACCACTCACTGGGTAGCCAAAACACAGAAATGTATTGTCTCACAATTTTGGAGGCTAGAGTATGAGATCAAGTTGCTGGCAGGGTTGGTTTTTCTGAGGGATATGAGGAAGGATCTGTTCCAGGCCTCTCTCCTTGCCTTGTAGATGGCTGTCTTCTCCATGCACCTCTTCACATGTCTTCCCTCTATACTTGTCTGTCTCTGGTTTCACATTTCCCCCTTTCTAGGGACACAATTCCTAGTGGATTAGGAGCCCACTCTACTCCAGTATGACCTCATCTTAACTAATTACATCTGCAACAACTCCATTTACAAATAAAATCACATTCTGAAGTATTGGGGGTTAGGCTTCAAAACATGAATTTGCGAGGCAGAGGGGGCAAGACACAATTCAACCCATAACAGCTAGAAAGGGGTGTAAAAACAGAAAGACAGCTTTTCAGTGAATTGATTGATGAATAACTCAAATCAGCAAAGATGGAGGCAGAGATTGGTGTGGCAGGGCCAATGCTTACTGCAGGAAGTGGTGAGAAACATAGAGTGACAAGGTCAAGTGGCCCCAACTTGGGATGGAAAGACCCTCCAGTAATCTCTCCCCACGAAGGGTGTGGCAGGTACCTAAGGACTATGGAGACTAAACATGCCCAGAGATTTTCTGATAGCCTTAGTCTCCTGCTCTGTGACTCTAAATAGCAAAGCTAATCATTTCAAATAAAGGATAAATCTGTTTCTATTTAAAAAGTGTTCAACGGCATCCATACACAGTATCTGGGACAGATCAAATAACTCAAAGGAGGAGGAAGGTGAGTTGTTACAGTAGGTGGAAAAACTGTTCTTGGTGTCCCACATCACACCCTCTTGACCCACCTCCAACTCCAGCCCCCCCCATGGTAAATCATAAGAGTGTCCCCCCCTTCAAGTGCATGGTAGGTGCCTCTCTCTGCCATTCTGCTTTGAAAACTTCTGCAGACATGAGGGACCAGATACACTGGATAAAGAGGGCCCATGATGTGTCCTGAAACCCCATGATGATGCTGGACCAACCTCTGTCCTTGGGATGGACAATCCTGGGGGGCATTCTGTACCTTTCAAAAGAGTTCCTGTAAAATAAATCCTCCCAACTGCCTATAGCAGAGGCCTCGATAATTCTCTGTAATGTTTTCTTTTGCTCCTTTCCCATCTCGTCACCTCTCCCTCATTTCCGCTTCTTGGGATCACCTCCAAAATATACTACCTACACCCAAGCCCTTGCCTCAGGCTCTGCTTTTGGGAAAATCTAGACTAAAACAGTAAAGAATGAAACGGAGGTCAGCTACAAGGATCTCAGCACTTAAATGTTACCTACTATGACTGTGCACTTGCTCCCAGAGGATCAAGGTCAGTAAATGGTCTGGGTGCCTGCTGTGTGCCAGGCACTTGCTAGGTGCTGAGACTAGAAAGTGGAGCAAGACATGGCCTCTGCCCTCAGGAAGTTTAGAATCTCCTGGAAAGGATTTATGGCTTGGAATATTCTCTAACTCTTGCTGAGACACAAAGATCCATCTCCATTTGGTATTTTTGATCCACGCAGCCCCCAATAATTGCCAAAATATCGACTTCTCCTGTTTCAGAACATCCCATTCAGTTTACAACCCAGGTTCCCATGGCTCCAATTTACATGTGATTCACATAACGTCTGTTTAATTTTAAAGTTTATATGGCAGCTTTTTGAAATCCCAGAGACTTTTTCAACTTTTTCCCTCTCCCCTCAAACACCAAGAGGATGGAGAAAATTAATTTCCTGTGTAAAAGTGCAAGATGACAGAAGGTCTAAGGTTAAACCTATTTACGAAGGAAATCGTTGCCAATGTTTAGGAAAGTCTGCTTTTATTTGAAGAACTCAGTAATCTACCTGGCTTCTAGTGTCTCATGGCATTTTATGATGAAAGAGTTTCGACCCATAAACTGCAATGGGGAGGAAAACAGTTCGCATTTGTTTTTCCCCAACGTGCAGTGAACTGTTTGCTAATAGGCCGATCAATTTGTTTCACTAAACAGCCACCCGGGAAGGTCCCCATTTTCCCTCTGGGGTTGTCTGAGAACACCACACCCCAGAGCCTCAGGTTGGCCCAGCTGCCCCTGCCCTCCTAGGGTTTTTTCTCTTTAAGTGCTGATGGCATAAATAGTTCTGGGCTTCATTCCCATCTGGCCTGGAGCGAGCCGAGCTGGGTTCCCTCAAGCTCACACTCCAGACACAACTCCTCCTGTGGAGGGAGGAGAGAAGGGTTGAGTGTTCTCCACAGTCAGACAACAACTGATGTCACTTTCCTTCCTCCATGCTCCATGCAGACAGCAGCTCCCTTCTTTCTCCTTCCTGTCCAAAAAGACTCTTCTAGTTTGGATCTTGGTTTGAGTCTAGGGGCATCTTCTCAGTACGTGAATGCAGCCTGCGGCTCCAGCACAATCATGGGGTTTCAGAAACATCATGGGCCCTGGAAGGCCATGTCTCTTCCAGGTCCAGCTCAGCCACACAGGACCATTCTGCTGCTCTCGCCCCTGTAAGCTGAGGCTTCTCTGTATGGATCCACCACCTGGTCATTTCTACTTTGAGGTCTTAGCATCTACAGGAAAAATGAGGCACAGGTCTCCTCAGCCCTCAAATCCCCCAAACATGTCAGGGACTGTGCTATGGGTTGAATTGTGTTCCCCCCAAACTTCGTATGTTGAAATCCTAACCCCCAAACCTCAGAACATGATCTTATTTGTAAACAGGGTTGTTGGAGATGTAATTGGTTAAGATGAGGTCATACTGGAGTGGGTGGGCCCCTAATGCAATATGAAGGTATCCCCATAAAAAGAGGGAATTTGAACACAGAAGCACAAACACAGGAAGAATGCTATGTGAAGATGATGCATCTACAAGCCAGGGAAGGTCAAAGATTGCCAGCCAACCACCAGAAGTGAGGCATGAGGCCTGGAACAGAGTCTCTTTCACAGCCCTCAAAAGGAACCAATCCTGCAACACTCTGATCTTGGACTTCCAGCCTCCAGAACCATAAGAAAACAAAACTGTTAATTAAGCCATTCAGCCTGGGATACTTTGTTATGGCAGCTCTAGAAAACTAATATAGATTTTATTATTGCAACCATAATAGTTCTTCCCTAAGGCAATCAATACTTGCAGTCCACATGGCTGAACTGGAAAAGGGTCATAGGGATAAAATGCATTGGGGAAGGGCTTCCCTGGTGGCGCAGTGGTTGAGAATCTGCCTGCTAATGCAGGGGACACAGGTTCGAGCCCTGGTCTGGGAAGATCCCACATGCCACGGAGCAACCAGGCCCGTGAGCCGCAACTACTGAGCCTGCGCGTCTGGAGCCTGTGCTCCACAATAAGAGAGGCCGCGATAGTGAGAGGCCCATGCACCGTGATGAAGAGTGGCCCCCGCTCGCCGCAACTAGAGAAAGCCCTCGCACAGAAACGAAGACCCAACACAGCCAAAAATTAATTAATTAATTAATTAATTTTAAAAAATGCATTGGGGAATATAAAATATTATTCTGCTACCATTTCATATAATATAAGAAAGATCTATACAAAAAGGATTATTTGGGAATTCAACTGCGAAAATGTTAGCATTTTGGGATGCTACCAGCATTTTCCAATCTTGATAAAGTGACTCCCTGGGTTGTTTTACTACCCAAGATAATATTATTATAAAAATTATTAGTTTGGGGTTTGCTTGGTAGAGGCAGTGGAAGAGATCTAGGCTATGGAGGCCCAATACTAGTTCCAACATTTGCTAACTGGATGAGACCTTGGGCAACACAAAATCCTCTCAGTATGTTTTCTCACTTGTGAAAGGAGAATAATATCTTTTTGCAGCATTATTCAGGGAAGTGATAAAACAATTTATCAATATATGAAGCACAATGCCAAGTAGTTAAACGTTTTTTCACTTCCTTTTTTCATGTCCCTTGCATTTGGTGTCCAGTCAACTGGAAATGAAGAAAGGAAGGAAAAAGTAGGTAGCAGGATCAAGGAAAGCCCTTTCATTTCAATGAGAAACTATGTTTGTGCCCCATCCACTGATATCCTACATACCAACAAGAATAAGGGCCTTCCCATACCCCCTGCTTTCCTGAAATTAAACAAGGGACTCAGATGAATTATCATCATCATAAAGCTCCTCCTTACACTGACTAAAAGAAAAAAGAAGCTCTGTTAATAAATCCTATGAAATAAGATTCAAGGGTCAAATTCATTTAAATATTATTTCTATTAGGAGAACATGATCACCTCTTTGATTCTGAAAACTTATTTCTGAATTTGATTCACCCATGAAACAAAGGAGAAGAAACTGTCAGGAATTGTCACCTGACAAATTGTCACCCATCATTCACAGTGATCCCCAAACCAATCCAGTTGCTACCTTAACAGGACCAGAGAGGTGGCTCTCTCTTCAGTTAACAATGGACAGTCACAGACTATCTCCCAGGAGGTGCCAAGGATCATGGGCTTGGCCTAAGAATCCAACTTCGGCAGCTCAACCATTGGTTCTTATACATGTCTGATCAATACTGAAAGGCATAGGAGACACACTCAAAGTAAATAAATTCAAATGGTTAATAGTATATCCTTCCAGAAACTAACTAAATAGACATAGAGATGTATATGAATGTGTATATGCATGTGTACAACTGTATGTCTGAATATGTATATGTATGTGTGTGTATACACACACACACACACACTGATATACATACACACTCACACATGGAATCAAAGTAATCAAATTATTCTGCAACTTTTTTTACTTTAAATATACATGCATATTTTTCCATATCAACACACAGTGATCTAACTTATTCTTAACAACTATGTAGTATTTGTGCAGATATATTTTCATTTATTTAACCAACTCCACTTTAATAAATGTTGAGGTTGTTTCCAGTTTTTTGCTGTTGCAGATTTGCATATATATTTGATACTTGTGCAAATACATCCAAAGGATGAAGGAGAATTGCTGGTTCAAAGGGAAGTGTATTTTACATCTTGATAGATGGAATCAAATTGGCCTCTAAAACAAGGTTCTTCCAATTTACAATTCTGCTACCAATTATATGAGAAGATGTACTAGGGATGAGCAGAGGTGATTCTTTTTAAAACACAGATGCCCAGGTCCCATGCTCTCAGAAATTTTGATGCAGTATGTCTGAGGTGGGGCCCAGAGTACCTATCTTTTTCTTAAGTGTCTGAGGAAACAGAATGATCAGCCAGGATTAGGAACCTCTGAGGTAAACCATCTACCCTTGCAGGAGGTACCCATTAGCTACAGTTCAGATAATAACTGAATAATTATCAGTTATTCATTTTACTGAGAAATTACTCACACACGTGGCTCTGACCTGTGTAGGGAAAAGTAGCATTTGAAAACCAGCTAGAATTAGCGCCAGAAAGACAAGCCTGTTTGCTAATCCTACTTCCCTACAAATAGCTGTAAAATTTCCCAGTCTGTATTGCTGGGATCTGTTTTGAAGCTAAAAAAGAATGTTTTGTTTTGCTCTATTTAGGGTTGGGGAGGGAGATAACCTATTCTTGTTATTATTCCACTGGCAGTTTAGTGTGTGAGTTAAAGAATTCTTAGTGCTTTGAAAAAGTTTCGTGAACTTGAATGGAGCATTTGGCCGGTGGATAGTGAAAACAAATGACATTTGCTGCTACATGTACCAGTTCCACTGTGGAAGGAGATTAAATGTTGGACTTGACCTCTTACATTGATAGAGAAGAAATCTGTCCTCAATCTTCCCAGAGAACTCCGGGAAGGAAGAGTAGAGTAATGAGGAGAATGCATGGATGCACGTAGATACTTATGATGTTCATTATCTAAGAAGTATCTCTTCGTCTTCCTGGCATGATGATAAAGAGCATTCTTAAGTTCAAAGACCTGAAAGACTCTATAAACCCCCTCAAAGGCCTAACCCAAGAGTTCTCAACTCTCAATGCACTTACGGAGCTTTAAAAATTACTGATGTCCAGGGCCCACTCTCAGAGACTCTGATTCAACTGGTCTGGGGTGGAGCCCAGGCAGCGGCATGTTCTAAATGTCTGTATAGAATTTAGTGTGCAACCAGCATGGAGAACCACTGTCATAACCTATCGTTCCCAGGACAAACCTGGCTTGCCTCCAATCCCTGCATTGTAATATTCTGGTCTGAATTAAGTTACCTACGAGAGAGGAGAGTAGGAATGGAAAAAGAAGAGTTAAGTGAAACCTAAAGAGATTTCCTGGCCAACCCTTCCTCTTGTTCCTCCCCTCAGTCCCTCAGCTTCAAATTATGTCTCTCTGTTGCCTGACGCCAAACTCAAACAAAAGAGTTTCGGGGCACAGTGACTTTTAGGGGATGGGTAGGAAACTAAAGTGCCCAGGGGCCCAGCAAGCCCCGTAGATGAGGGAGGCAGCCCTGCAGGACTGTGGCAAACAACTGCCCAGAGCCCCTCATTGGTTCTGACCAAGCACTGACATGTAATTGTTCAACCCCAAAGGCCCCAGACAAAGTAATTTTCTAAAGAGGCCAAAAATACAATTTTACCTGAAATGTCACAATCTGTAAATGTTGGAAACTAACTCCTTTCTTTACTTTTTTTTTTTAAATTTCGAATGAGCTAAATAAATCACATCTGTGGGTTAAATAAAGCCCAAAGCTTACCAGCTTGCGACCCATGATTTCAAGGAACAATCCATTTTTCATGGTTCAAATCTGTAAACACCAATCCGAAGAGTGAAAACAGTGAAATACAGCTGAAACCCAAACAGTGACAGGTTTGGTTAACTTATGAAAGGGCGGGCTTGAGTCTCTTAACCAGATGATGTTCCCAAAACCACAGGTAGGCAGTGCAGGTCTTGCAGTTAAGAGGTAACCCAGATGGATTGGGTGGAGCTGGTTAAAGCTGCTTCTTTCCTGGGAATCATTTCCCTTTCCTTTCCTCCCCTCATAAAAGTCCAGGTGTGCCTTCCATTTGGTCACATGTCAAAGAAGAGACTCTTTCCAAGTGATCTTCATTCCTTTGGCTACCATCTGTGCTCCCAAACCCTGCTTCTAACAGGTATGCAGTTGTCAACACCATCAATAGGAAGCATTTTACACAATAAATTCAGAATTTTCTTCTGAATTCCCTTCCCTGAGATTAGATTGATAGGATTTTGCCCAGAGAACATACAGGTAAGGCAGATCTGTGCTGACAAACCTAAAGGGTAGAAGACATATGGACCACAGCATCAATTAAACGAGTAAAGAAAAGTTAAGCACTAGATTAACTAAGTTAAAGAACTGGGATAGGAATATACTAGAGAGGGCCTCAGAAAGACAGTCTGTCGCTGGTGAAAGACAGAGGAAACCTCGTACTTCTATTTCCCTTCTCTCATCTAGGAAAGAGGGGTTTCAGAGCCCTATACTGTCTGCTTTCCATGGTTGTTTTGAGTATCAGATCATACCAATGTATGTGAAATTGTCTTGCTAACTGGGAATTCTATACAAATGTAAGGGACTCCAAGAGCCTGGCTGGGCAGTAACGCACCTTTGTGGGAGACGTGCTCTGGAGGTTCCTCTTCCCAGAAAAAGCAACTGGCGTGAGCCCCAATCACTTGGCCGACTGGGGCAGCCTGAACTGGAGACTGGCTGAGGAAGAGGAGGAAGAGGAGGAGGAGGAGGAGGAAGAGACAGCAGGTCTAGGCTGCTGGACCCGATTCCTACACCCCACCGGCCACTGGCTCCACAGGGGGCACCAGGCCTTGACTGGCTGCCAGGTTGGAAACACAGAGATGGTTGTGGAAGGGAGACTCTCGTTTCTTACATTTCTCCAGCCTCCAATGACACAGCCATTCCCAGCCCTACTGTAGTCATCTGGAGACCCGAGAACTGTGGCACCACCAGCCTGACCTCCTACATCACAATAGCCACATGGTTATTATAGGATGGATTCAATACAACAGTTTTTGAGGGCATACCTACCCCATGCTTAGTACAGTTTTGTACTAGGCATTCTGAAGGATTTGAAATTATTCCCTTCTCTCCAAATGGCCACAAAGCCTAACTTTGTCTACGTTAGAAACATCAGAGAGCTACTCACTGAAAAAAAATAGACCCTGAAGGATGGAAGAAAGGGTTGCATGAAGCAGGTGCCAGCTTGGGGTGCACATGTAGTCTGGAAAAGGGAGCTGAGTCGCCGTGATGCTGTGATGAGCGGGAAACATTGTATTTGCCATGCAATGTCATGCCCTTCGGTGTTTGTAGAAAGGTTATAGGAAAGATCTAATGGATGTTTAATTTATTTTAGATGTCAAACTTATGTATTTTCTGAATATGGCACTGTTGGCACTGGTCAGAAATAGGATCAATTTATTATGAGTTACAAGCAGAAAAGTTAAATCAAACACAGAGCTGTATTTATTTGTTCAAGTGTTAAAATATATTCTTCTGTCAGTAAAGGTTAGAGGCGATTTGAACAGTGAGAGACCAGCATGGTCAGAGCACCAGGGTAAACCATTATAAAGTAGATAAAACCAAGAAGGGCCCTGACGGTGGAAAGGATTTTATAGGCAGAGGAAGGGGGAGATTTGGTGAGATGTGGAAAAAGAATATGAGCAGAGACATCTTTCCTTTTAAGCCATAATGGCTATAAAAACCCAGGACTTTCCCAAGTGCAAAGTTCTTTCATAGCCATTATTATTATTATTTTCATGCTCACGAAACCATATATCCATATATTGCTACCCCATTTTACAGATTAGAAAACGAAGTCTTAGTTCCAAGGCTTGCTCAGAGGACAGAGCCAATAAATGGAAGAATCGGGTCTCTGATTCACAGCTCAGGAGTCTTTCCACCACACTTGTCCCTAAAGAGGAGCTGGGATATGCTGAGCCCCTCACATCCTCCAGCACTGAACTTGGTGACTTCCAGAGCTTGCGCATGAGGGAGGTAGGTCAGCGAGCAGTGCTGGAGGAAAGGAAGATCTCTGGGCAGGAACAAGAGGTGTGGTAATAAGAAAGGGGAGGCCAGTTGATAGAACCATGGAGAACAGAATGAGGAGAGTTCAGCCCTTATTCTGAAAGCAATTAATTAGCTGGGCACTTACCACTTGGAGATATCCCCAAACATACTAAACATATGTGCTGCGTGGTTCACTAGGTCTTAAAGGACAGACATGTTCTCAGACGAGGGCCCTACCCTCCCTCTCTTGTGAAAAATAATGAAAACATTGACTTGAGAGCATAGCCACCTGCAGCAGCTAAAGTCTTTTAGAAGAAAGCAATCCATCTGTGCAGATGAAAGAAGCATATACATAGAGGTAGTTTTGCTGTTGCTGGTGACAGAGACATCAGCATACCATCAGCTCAAAAACCCAGCTATGAAGTGTAAGGAAATTTGAGAAATCCAATCTTGCAGTATTTCAGATTGCAAGGCCACAGAGGCAACAAAGCGTGTTTGCAATCAGCACCTAAAATTAACTCTCTTTCTCCTCTTTCTATTCGTAAGCATTATCAGGTTAGGAAATCAGACACTCTGTCTCTGGTCTATTCTGAAAGGTATTTTCCTTTTGTGTGTGTCATCACACACACACACACACAGACACACACACAAATGCAAGGTGTATAGAATTATTCCACCAGATGACGAGGAAAAAGGAAAAAATCACTGCTTTCACTGCAGGATTACTAGGTGTTCTCTTGCCCACTCCTCTCTGCTTTCTTTCAGAATGTTAAGCAAATGGCAGAAGGGAAAGCCAGCTAAGTTTCAATCCTTCATAACATGACCATGGCTGAGAACAGAGGCAGGTGAGAAAGAAAGAAAAAACATAGTAGAATGAAAACATTAGACTCAGTATCTGCATAGATTCCATTCGTTTTTAGAAAGAAATCATGATAGTTATAAGCTAGTGCATGAACTTTGCCCCACCTCCTACTGTTTCCTGCCTGTCACTTCCCAAGGGGTTCTTTTGGTGCCCCATGTAATGAAGGGCCCATTATTTTTTACATGTTAACTTTCCTCTTTCCTAGCCAAACATCACACAGTGTTTCCCTGCCGATTACCAGCTGAGTGACAGTTATAAAAAAACAATCCCCGTATTTATGTTGAAGAGAAATGTGTACACACTGGAACCTCAATCAACACTCAGAATGTAAGTCTAGACGGCGCATTATCTTGTGCAAAAAAAGTCTAACAGGAGGGGCTGGAGACTACTTATTTGAAGGAAAAAATCCTTGAGATAGTCAGAAGATGATTGAATGTTAAGAGCACAGTAATCTATAGATATCTGTTCACCTCACCTTTAATGTCTCTAAGAAACAGGGATTCCAAAATAAGATGCCAGTATCTTATAAAGCATAAAATCTTCACCTGGAAGAGAAAAGGAAGGTAACTGAGCTGTAGTGTGCTGCTACTCTGTTCTAGATGCTGTGGTAGGGACCTCACCATCTCTGCTATCCTCACAACACCCTGCAACAGAGGATTCATCTCCATTTCACCCAAGCAGAGCAAAGAGATCAAGGGGGATGCCCAAGCTCACCCAGGACTTCAGACCTCAGACTTTGCACTTCTGTTCACTCATTCATTCACCTGCTCATTGATTTATTGAACAACCAACTCGGTAACAGGCTCTGTGTTAGGCACCATGGATGTAAAGACAAATAAAACATACTCTCTCACTCATGAAAGCCTTTATCATTTGGCTGTTGTAATTTCCAAAACCACAGAAAGCTTTTCGAATGACATAACCTAATGAATGCAAGAAGAGGACACTGCCTATGGTTGACGCTCCCTCTCTTCTTTTTTCTTCTTTCTCTCTTCCCCCGCTCCTTCCTTCCATGTCTTTCATTCATGAGGAGGAAAGAGGTTACAAGACTCAGTACATTAGATCCTATAGTGCAATGTATGATGGTCACTGGAACATAATGTCCCAAATCAGGGTTCCCCAGAGGACTATTCCAGGAGAGTCAATTCCAGATATATCAGAAACAAAAATGGTTGCACGGTCAAGTTTGTCAAATTGGGTACATGACACTCCCCTCCAATGATTCACAGCACAACCAGCATTTTAAAGGCCACCAGAAGGACTTATTTAACATCGCTCAAGCCAGCACCCCCCAAAATTTTTCAATCGTTGGAATACTAAATTGGAATAACTTGAGTTTTCCAATTATTAGCACCTGGAGGGAGAATGGCACTGGGGCATAGTTTAATACTTTGATTGGGGAAAAATATATGGACCTTTAATCCAAAGTACCACCTTGTAGAGGAGCACAGAATTTATTATCAGAAGACCTTGGTTCAAGTTTATAATCTGCTGTATATGATGAGCTAAATAAACTTAGACAAGTTACTTAACCTCTTTGAGCCTTCCCTTCCTTATGTAGTAAATGAAATGGATAATACATATCTTGCACTTATTATTGGAAAGATTAGAGATGAGGTATGTATATATGTATGTATGTGTGTATGTATATACGTGTAAATATATACACATATATAAATACATACATATATATTTTTTTAATGCCTGGCAAACAAATGCACATTAAATAGTGCCTATTTTAAAATACGGAACATAATACAGTTGACCCACAATGAAAAAGGTGTGTATTCTAATCTATTGTTCCTTTATTTATGAATGTCTTTGAGTTGCCAGCCATCCCCATTTTTACCAGAGATCTTCGGAGAAATGGCATTTTTTTTTTAGAAACAGTTGACTAGAGTCATTCCTACATGAAATACCTTTAGAATAAGAAAATTGGCTTTTACCGTGGTTGGCACCATGGTCCAATCAACTTAACTGACTTGCGAGAGACTGAAAGGATATTACATGAAAGGAAAAAGAAAACTTTGCATGAGAAATTATTATTTTGTCAATTATTTTGTCTTTGAGTTTTTCCTTTGTATTGTATTTGCTTCATCCTGTTTTTTTTCCCCCATATGGTGTTTGCTTGTAAATTAAACAAAAAATTTTAATTTACATTTTTCTAATTATCAAAATCAAGAATAAGTTGGGATTTCTTGACATCCTTTTACCTAAAACAAGGGATTTGCCAGGTTAGGCTCCGCAGTCCTCTGTACTTCCATTTCCTAGTCTCTGCAGTAGCTAAAAGCTCAAATATAGTGAAGGGACAATTATTTTAACATATCTTTCCTTTCCACAATTATTTGTATTCGGCATTGTAACCAAATTTACAAAAGTATTTAGACAATCTTTTTTAGTTTTTTAATTAAGAATATAATGAAGAATTAAGTAAATTTATATTTATTACCAGTTTGAGATGATCTTGAATTAGGTTACCAGAAGTCTGCATATAATAATCCCATTTCTTTACAAATATACTCAAAAATGTATCTTAAAAGCTGTATATCGAAATGATATTAACAATGGGTATGTCTGGCAAGTGAGATTATGAGTGATTTTCAACTATTTTGGCTACCTTGTATTTTCTGAGTTTTCTAAAATGAACAAATAAGCTTTCTTTAATAAAGAAAAAAATGGGCTGCTAGGTAAAGAAAGCAGAGCAAGTGCTTGCATTTGCAGACACTGCCCCCTCAACATTCTCCAGTAAAATGACAATAAAGATATAACCCATTAGAATAAAGAGAACAGGAGAAAAGACAACAACAACCAAATTCTGGAAGCTAGAAAGCAGATGGCCCATGGTAATTGACTTAGCAGACCCAAGAAAGCAGAATCCTAAGCTGACAGTGGGAAAACCCATGAAAAACCCAATTTACCCTGAAGAACACCCAACAGACTCAGAAATTGGCAGCACCAGGTATCTCTGTAAATGGGAGGTGAAGGTCAGACCAAAGAAAGATTTGTGCAAGTTTGTTTAGAAGTAATGAGATCCCCAAGTCCCCTCCACTACTTTGTGTGGCCAGCCAACTGCCCACCCCTCCTCCCAAGCCTCCCCAACCTATACATAACAGGATCAGATAGGTGAGGATGAGGGTACCGAGCCATACTGAAAACAAAGGGATTGAGCACATTCTGAATACCGCCAACCTCTCCTTCTTTGAGCAGTTCCGACAATGCAGGCAACCAGGTTTTATGCCCTCTCCAAGCAGGAAATCAGAAGAGCTTTATCTGGTGTGTCTGACCAGTTCAAAAAGGAAGACTTTAACTAACAATAGGGCTTCCCCAGGGAAACAGCCCAGCCAGCTCAAAATACAGCAACACCAACAATCTACAAGCCCCATACAAGTGCTCCTTGGCTGTGAATTGTATGGATGGAGTACTGAGAACATAAGTACTGAATAGAAATAAAACCAAAATTGCCCCATAAATATGTAAATATATCAGGGGGAAATGGAAAGAGGGTGATATGTGTGTCCGGGTGGGGTGAGGACCCTGAGCGTGTCTGTCTGGGGAAATCAGAAGGATAAATCCTCACCCTCCACTGTGGGAAGGAGCAATATAAATATGTCTTGTGGAGACATAGAGGTAAATGCTAAGAGAATCTACTCAAAGAGCTGGAAGAGGTGGCCTCTGAGAAGGTAGAAATGATAGGAAGTCGGGGCCAGACGGTGGCTGCAGTTCTTCATAACAAGTTCCACTGAACTACCTGATTCATTCAGCTGTGTTAGAAGCAAAATGAGTGAGACAATTATTTTGTTTCATGATGAGGCACATGGAAATCTTAAAAATATAGGCCACATTCTTTAAACATAATACAGTGAAATTAGATATTTATAAACCAATGTTAAAAAAAATAAAATTAACAACCTTTCCTAATACAAACTCCTAGCAAATGAAGTGGGGCAAGAAGAGAATGTCATAAATAACCCCATATCAGGGTTAAAAC
Source organism: Balaenoptera musculus (assembly GCF_009873245.2). Lineage (NCBI taxonomy): Eukaryota > Metazoa > Chordata > Mammalia > Artiodactyla > Balaenopteridae > Balaenoptera > Balaenoptera musculus. The sequence continues at coordinate 64,225,070 of NC_045790.1, forward strand.
AAAATCACTCCTTTCTCGATTAGTTCTGTGCCAAATAATTCAACAATAAAGGAGAAAGTTTCTGCAGCCCATCCTGTGAGACCAATGCAAACCTTCAGCTCCAGAGCTTGGTTCTCTGCCAGTCAGCTCAAAGTTAGAGTCTTGTCTTATATCATATGCCAAAACAACATTCATAACAGTTAAAAGAGTCATATACTTCTTAAAATATAGTCCAAGAAAACACAGGAAGCTGTTTAACTGATCTGAGGCTGAGGAAAGCCATTCGCACTACAAAACAATTAGTCAAATCACAAAGTAGGTATTGGCATTCTTGAATACAATGATTTTTTTTAACTTCTGTGTGTCTAAAAAAGAATCTAAGTTAAAAAAAAAATGTTGAATGATTAATTAGTAAAAATTATTAGCGATAAATATAAAGGATTAACATCTATACTAAATGAAAAAATACGTACAAATCAACAAGAAAAACACTAATAGGTCAATAGAAAAAGAGGGGAAAGAACATTAGTAGAAAATTCTTAAAACAACAAAGTAGATGCTAAGCATCTGAAAAATGGAAACCATGTTTGACTTATTGTTTTAAAATACAAATTAAAATTCCTATCACATGGAAATATATTTTTAAAGGTACTATATAATACTAGTAGGAGTGAGAAAAGCAAGTATTTTTATATATTGCTATTGGAAATTTAACTTGGAAAGCTATTTGGCAATAAGTATTAAGAGCCATAAAAGTGTTCATACTTTTGAATCAATAATACCACTTCCAGAAATCTATCCTAAGTAAATGGGGGATGTAGTAAAAGATTTATGTACAAAAATATTTATCACTCAATTATAATCCCACAATACAGAAAAGGTTCAGTAAATTATAGTAAGGCCCTGTAATAGAATATTAGGTAGAAATTAAAAGTCATATTTCTGAAGAATATTTAATAGCATACGTAAATGTTTATGACAAAATATTAATGTTAAAAACACATGGTACAAATTATATATAGTAATGATTCCAACTTTGTAATATTCACATATATCAAACTCTGTTATATATGCATATTATTCTACACGTGTATTCAAAAATACTAGAAGGAAATAAATGAAGGATAGTAATAGTTAGCCTCAAGTAAAAGGATCATGGGTGAATTCTACTTTCCTTTTACTTTTCTAAGTTTTCCAAACATTTTTATGGTATGAATTGCTTTCAACTGACAAATGTAAAAGACGTAAAGCAGTGATTAACTTTACCATAAAATACATAAACATTGACAACATATATATAACCCAAATTCAAATTTTTCATAATTCTGCATTTTTGAAAATTTGGACACAGATTGAAGTGTGACATTGCTTGGTAAATCCTTCATAAAAGGCATAATTCATGAATATGCACGAATACAATTATGAAAGGAAATATAAAGGCTTACACTTATTGTTTACCATGTGCAAAGCACTATAACCAAATATTTGTCCTGCATTCTCTCATCTATGAGGTTCTCATTATGAAGTCGCCTTTTATGGAGGAGGAAACTGAGATTAAAAGGTTAAGTGGCTATTAAAGGTCACCCTGCTAGGAAGTATGCTTGCCAAGCCTCACAGTAAAGACTGACTCCAGATGCACAGCTTTTGACCTCTTCATGGATCTCAATCCTGACTACATAGTCCAACAATCAGAGGAGCTTAAAAAAATAAATCCAATGCCCAGACCCCACCCTCGAACAATTAAATCAGAATCTCTGGGAATAAAGACAAGGATTCTTAAAAGAACTCTCCATATAAATTTAAGGTGTAACCAGATTGAGAATCTGCAAGTCTAGCCAAAGTTTCTCAACTAGTAGTTACGACTGCCAGGAGGCTCTGCCAGATTCTGATGCATCAAGCCTTGGATGGGATCAGGGATCTGCATCCCTTACACACACTTCAGAGAGTTTAGTTCTGAAGCAGGTGGTCCACAGCTTGCCATTCGATTAAAGATTAGTATGCTCTATTGAAAATACATAGATATGTATGGGTACACATTAGTATATGTACATGCACACATGTGTGGATGTGTGTACATATACATTTGTTCCTAAATAGGCCAGTGTGGAAAACACCAAGATTATTTTTCTATACTTTGCTACTCAAAACGTGACACACAAACCAACAGCATTTGTGTCACCTGGGAACTAATTAGAATCACAGGATTTCAGGCCCTATCCCAGACCTACTAAATCAGAATCTGCATTTTAATAAGATCCCACGTAATACACACACACACACACACGCGCGTGCACAGTAAAGTTACAGAAACACTATTCTAAATCCAAATAAAGCTAGCTATGTCCATGCCTGGCAGAATGAGCAGGAACTCCAACTGTCTTAATTTGTTGAGGACTCTGCCCTCACCTTTGGGATCCTAGGACCACCTGGGGATTTACGTTGTCTGGGAAGACTGGAGAAGGTCCTCTGCTGCTTGAAGAAGCATCTTGGTGGTCACCCTGAGAGGCCCCTTGTCTAAGCAAGCACAATCCACTTGAAGGTGGCAGCTGCTGTGCTTGCAGTATCTCTCGTCTTTATACCCCAGACCCTTTGCCTGTGGACAAACATTACTTAGTGTTCCATCCTGGACATTCATACTGCCATCCCCCCATCAGTGGGCCTGCTGTTTCTGTGACATGACACAGGAAAGGGCTCAGTTCAGCTTTTAGAGCTAGCCACACTTCTTGTTCACCACATCACAGGCAATTCCAGCCTCCTCCCTTAGAAATCCTAGGGCTTCCCAACAAAGACTTGCCAGGGGCTTTCTTTAGCTGACCATAGAAATCCAAAGAAGCAACTAATTCTCTGGAGATGAGGGAGGCCAGAATATAGATACTGCCCATGGTTGCAAGAGGGTGGAATCATTGCTTTTCCACTTTTCTTCCGTCTCCTAACCAAAAAGAAAGCAGGAAAAAAAATGGTATATCAAGAAATCATCCCTCATTATATTATTTGTATGCATTTTATATCTTCAGGGAGAAATTTTAAGCATTCTCAGGAATTTCTGAGATATCTATACGTATAAAATCAATCAATATGCCACTTACAAATTAGCATTGTATCTTATCCTAAGCCTCCTGATTGCTACTAATCAGAATGGTTTGAATGAATGGGTAAATGAACAAAGGAACAAATGCAGTAATGGATGATATTTTTCAGCCACAGTTATATTATTTTCAAATCAGTATTTCGTGTATTCATATTGCCCTACTCTCAAATAATGATACTGTACTACAGTCCTTTTCCCCACTTACTTTCCATATGACACTTGTTAAATTTTAATATCAATAACATTGAACCAAATCAAATGTGGGATCTAGATGGTAGGAGCACAGGCCTCTCCAACCTTTGTCCATACCTGGCTTACCATAAAACAGACCTTAATAGGTTTAGAGGCATGTTAAAATGCTTGGTGGTTTTGTGATTCAGATTAAAGATCCAGCTCTCAGAGACAAGAATCCATCAACAGTTGCTTCCACATGAAATACTACAGAAAGAACCTAAAATCCAGGTCTGCAGGGAGAAAGACAAACTCTCTAGTCCAGTATACAACCAGCTCAAATGATTATTTGTCTAATGAAGTGCATTTACTGCAGTAGCTTTGGGACTTGTTTGGTTAACTGTCCTTTCTACAAGCCATAGTAAAGATCCAAAGTGCTTTGACCCCAACACCTGCCATAGAAAGAACAGATGACTCACAACCCAGAGGTCTTGGTTTTCAACAGGATGCTTGTGGCTCAAATTATTCATGGAGTGACTCTGCTGTGGTGATTAAAGCAAAGTGGTAATACTTTGCATATGTCTGTGCTACAGGCATTTTTCATGGCATAACTGCAAATTTCTTATAGGGATACCCAGACTAGGGTAAGTGAGAGGGACAAATCTTTCAACTCAATAAAAGAGGGCAAATTTAGAAGGAAAATCTTGGTGGCAGCAAGCCAGAAGCTAAAAAGAGTGAACAGAATTGCATCATAAAATTTTGTGGGTGATGATATACAAATGACAAAAAATAAAATATTACCACTTAGTATGTCTCTTAATTAAGCCCATGGATTGTACATTCTACAAACACCTTTATATCATAAAGAACTCACAGGGGGGTACCGTGGTATATTCAAAATATATATAGTCTCCCCTGTGGAAAAGAATTGAGAGCAGAGAAATGAACCCGTGCTTACACAGTCAACTAATATTTGACAAGGGAGCCAAGAATACTCAATGCGCACAGGAGTCTCTTCAATAAATGGTGTTGGGAAAATTGCACAGCTACGTGCAGAAAAATGAAATTGGACCCCTGTCTACACAGCTCACAAAATTTAACTTGAAATGAATTAATGATTTAAACGTAAGAACTGAAATTGTAAAACTCCTAGAAGAAAACACAGGGAAAAGTTCCTTGACATTAGTCTTGGCAATGATTTTTTGGATATGACACCAAAAGTATGAGCAAGAAAATGAAAAGTTGGTAAGTGGGACCACATCAGACTAAAAAGTTTCAGCAGCAAAGGAAACCATCAACAAAATGAAAAGGCACCTACAGAACAGGAGAAAATATTTGTAAATAATATATCTGATAAAGGGTTAATATCCAAAATATGTAAAGAAGTGATACAACTCAACAGCAAAAAAACAAACAATACAATTTAAGAATTGGCAGAGGAACTGAATAGACATTTTTCCAAAGAAGACATATAGATGGCCAACAGGTAAATGAAATGGTACTCAACATCACTAATCATCAAGAAAATGCAAATCAAGCCACAATGAGGTATCACCTCACAACTGTTAGAATGGCTACTATCAAAAAGACAAGAGATAAAAGTGTTGGTAGGAAAAGGAGAAAAGGGAACCATTGCACACTGTTGATGAGAATGTAAATTAGTGTAGCCACTGGGAGAAACAGTATGGAGGTTCCTCAAAAAATTAAAAATAGAACTATCATATGATCCAACAATTCCACTTCTGGGTATATATCCCAAGGAAACAAAAACAGGATCTCAGAGATATCTACACACTCCCATGCTCACTGCAGCATTATTTATGACAGTCAAGATATGGAAACAACCTAAGTGTTCATCAAGAGATGAATGGATAAGGAAGATGTGATATAAATATCACACACACACACACACACACACACACACACACACACACACACGGAGCTGCCCTTTGAACAACACAGGTTTGAACTGTGAGGGTCCACTTTTAGGCAGATTTTTTTTCAATAGTAAATATAACAGTACTACAAAATCTGAGGTTGGTTGAATCCTCAGATGCAGAACCTCGGATACAGAGGAATCATGGACATGGAGGAATCGTGGTGTATATGGAGGAACCTAATATACAGGGAGTTGACCATATGTTTTACTCAGATTTTCCACTACACAGAGGGTCAGCGCCCCTAACTCACACGTTGTTTAAGGGTCAACTGTACTTGAAAGTTGCTAAGAGAGTATATTTTAAATATTTTAACCACAGAAAAGACACGTTTAATGATGTGATGTGATGGAGGTGTTAGCTAATGCTATGGTGGTAAGTATTTTGCAATATATAAGGGTATCAAATCAACACATTGTACACCCTAAATTTACACAACGTTATATGTCAATGATATCACAATAAAGCTGGAAATAAATAAAAAGAAATGAATAAATAGGTTCTGAGAAGATTATCAAATAAAATATATTCAAGGAGGGGAATATATATATATATACACACACACATATATATGTGGGGGTATGGGTATCTGTGTGTGTATATATTCTTTTAAAAAGGTGTTTATTCAATTTGTTTTCTAAAGATAATGGTTTAAATATTTAAAGATAAATTATTCATTTCATAGAATAATTGTTTTCATAAATTAAATAAGTAACCCTTAATTGGTATGCCTTAGATATTCTGAGCTTTGGAATTCCCTTAAAAGAGTGCCCATCTTAAAGAATATTGCATGGAAATTTCATTTCATACACTACAAACTCTCCAGCATTTTGTGTTGGAGTGTAACTTTCTACTTCTCTAGTTGAATGTCACAAACCATGCAGAATATATCTAGGAATATACCTGGAAAATTCAAAGGCCTTGAGTTTTAAGGGAAAAAATGTTTCACTAATCTTCAGCATTTTATTCTCAGGAAAGGCAGAGCAATAAAGACTCTGTAAACATCATTCAAAAAATTTCCTAAGAGTTCAACAAGTTAAGGAATTTTGAAACATAAAGATTTCGCTGAACAAAAAATTCCTAAAGTACTACCCTTGCAAAGTAGTTAGTACTTCTATTTTAAGTAAAATTGTATTTTGTTTAAAGAAAATTGGAAAGAACTCCCTAGCCAACTCACTCAAACTCCCATCATGTATATCATTACAGAGAAATATCTCAAAAATGCAAAAGATCAATCATGTGTGGCTGCTTAGTTGGTTGAAGTTCACATGAATCTTTCTATCCATGTGGATTTTCTACTTCTTGTCTGTTCTTTACAGGTTAAATCTAGCCAGGCATCATGAAAATTCATGTTTATCATGAAGTTGGGAGAAAATGGCTGCATTCACAGAAATCCAATACCCGTTCTGGAAATAAGACCCAAGGGCAATTCTTCCATATGGTAGGCCAGTTATATGTCTGCCATGTACCAGAGTACATGGTTGGTTTGTAAGCACCTGGAAGATGACGACTCCACCTAACTCATCCCTATATCCACAGCACCAAGCACAGGGCTTGGCATGGAGCTGATGCTCAATAAACATTAAAATAAACAGAATATGAGTTTTAAACGTCCACGTTTATTTAAGCATCCACAAAATGCTAAATAAAGCCTACCACAGAACCATTCAGGAACTTATATGCTACCTCTTCTTTACCCAACTGTATTCTCAATAATGTGAAACTACAAGAGAAATATACAATACAGTGTCTGCTCTTGAGAGGCAGGGCTGAGACAAGTGTTGAGAGCATAAAAAATGGAATCAGACAGTCCTGGGTTCCTAGTCTGGCTTTGCTACTTCGGTAAGTTATTAACCAGTCTGAGCTTCCACCTTCTCAACTCTAAAATGGGATAATAATGTACTTTACAGAGTTATTGTGAAACTTAGAAGTGATATACATAATTAATGTGCTTAATACCAAATAGGTACCTAATAAATTATCACTACTATTACTAGATACAAAGGTTTGGAAAAATTAATGTAAAATTGTTATAGAATACACAAGACAAGCACTGAATTACGTAAAACTGTCTACAAAAGCAGCAGGAGTCTAGAGAGAGGTGGGCTAGAGTGGTCAGGTAAGTCTTTACAGAAAAGGCAAGGAGGTGAGCTGAACCCTGAAGAGCAGGCAAGTTCAGCAGGGACGATGATGGTGGGAGCAGAGGCCAGCAAAGGTAACAAAAGACGGTGGCTGAGTGAATGATGGGTACAGGGGAGCAAAGCGTGTGCATAAAGGAAAAGCAGAGGAAAGGGCTATACTGCTGGTGGGACCACGTTAGAAGCAGAACACCTGGTTTCTCAATGATAAGCTAGAGGAAGGCTTTCCGTTTGATTTTTTTCCTGAGCAATGATTTTCCTAAATGCATCAAAATTAGAGAATGAGGTTGAGACTTTCTCTAATAAAAGGAGTTGTCATAAAGAAAAGTTATGGGGAGGAAGGTAAGGAGACTTTGTGGTCCTACAATTCTTAAGCACTCAACACTGCATTATTTTCAGGAACTTGGGTCTCTGAAGCAATACATTAATTATCATTTGTAATTCTGTTGTATCAGTAAGTAGGACTTCCACACCCACTTACTTATACAGCATCTCAATACACCGGTGTTCGATGAGAACTGGGGACACTTCAGATGACCAATGCACCAAATATGTCCATATTCTTCTACCCCAAACCACCCAGAGACAGCTTGTAGAAGTCTATAGCAGGTATCCAGTGCCAAAGAAAAACCCTGAATGAGGCCTCCCATGTCAGAGTAAAAAAGAACTGGAGCAAAGGCTATAGAACCCCACATAACTCACAAAACCCCCCTCTGGAAAAATCCAGCAGGCATGGAGAGTTTATACAATGAGAAAGTTGTTACATAATTCAGTTACGGAGGCCCAATCCCAGAAAGACTTTTGAGAACTGAGGGTCTCAAAGACCTCACTGGCATCTGCCAAGGTAGATCTTAATGTTTTCAGACTTGTGTTCATGAGGGAACAATCAAATGAGAAAATATAATTCATCATTGCCAATGTCAACACTGTTCTAATAGTTCTCCTAATGCTTTCAGCTGACCAGGCATGGAATCACAAAGGCAGAATCTCCTAAAGGCAGAAGTTCGCTGTTCTAATGCAGATTTTCACCAGGCCATCTTTTCATGTAAATCACATAGGAGAGCAGCAGGCCCCCAGCCAGCATGTGAGCTGCGAGGTTTCAAATACCAAAATCTGACCCAGACGCTGGAGTAAAAGCCCTTTGTTCTCTCAGCAAATATGGCAGACTCATAAGGGAGAAGTGCGAGGTCTATTTTCACAAACAGGACATTTTTCCAGCACGTTCCCCTCCCACCCTAGACAGGCTGCAGAGTTCTGATGAGAAGGCTGAGCTCTCTCTCCCAGGTAAGGATGTGGCACCCTCCACTGTGCTTGAATGGCTCAGCTCCCACCACCTGCCATCCCATTTATTTTCCAAATCTCCTTTGCTAGAAAGTTAGCAAAAGCTTTCCTTTTTTTCCCTTCAAGATCAGAGACACATCTGCAGATGTAATTGTCAAATTATGGAAGCACCAATATAATCTGTTGATGTTACTATTTTTCTTTTCACACACATGCTGAGAAGTGAAGATTGTAGGGATACATGAAAAGCCAAACAGAACCAAGGAGGGTTTTATGAGCAGAGAGAGGAAGAGGGAGAGGAAAGAGGATGCAGGGGGTAGGGGAGGGGGAAGGGAGAAGAGGGAATAGAGCCAGAGAAACAGAAAGAGAGACAGAGAACAAAGCCCAAGCAGGAAAAAAGTTCTTATAAACCTTAACTGCCCTCATCAACCTTCATCTCTTGTCAAGAGTTCCTCACGAGTTTTTTACACATGAAACTTAACTCCAGCCTGTTTAGTTAATTATGAAAAACCAACATGGAAACCATTATTTCAGCGTGTAAATTTATTCACCAGGTGTTGTCCACCCACTGCCCTCCTGTTTTCAAGCTGACAAGAGTAGCCTGAGGCACGTGAAAAGCCAGGCATCCACAGGGAGCTGTCACATTATTCCAAAAGATGCCAGGTGGAGGAAGCAAGGCTTCCTTTCCCCCACGCTACTGGGTTTGAATTTTAAAAAGATAACTACTTGGTGAGGCCAGGGCTGTGTCCCAGGGTCAGTGTTAAGAGGGAGTTACTGGACTCGAAGTCTGACTAAGTGTCCTACAGACAGACAGACAGACAGACACACACACACACACACACACCTCAGGGGTGTCTTGGGAGCCTGCAAACTACTGTCTGAGCTCAAAGCAAAGGGCTGCCTGACCCCCAAAAAATCTCTTCTGTTGGCCACCTGTCCTAGGTTGGGTCACCTAAAAGCAAAAGGAAGAGAGGGATTCTTATGGAGTCTCAGGAGGAATCTGTAAGGGACTGAGGAGAACAGGATTGTGCAGGGGAAGAAGCTAAGCATAGATGTGGTTTCAGCTAACGTGAGGCTTCAGCCTCATGTCACTGGCAGCCCTGAAGCATGAATTGAAACTCAGACATCCCCAATTACTATTCCCATAACATGCAGTCATTGGTTGTGGGTCACGCCTGCACGAGGAGAGAGATGCATAATCCCCTATCTCCTGAGGGGTTTCTCTGCATAGGAATGAACTGTGAACCTTAGCAGCCAACACTTCAAGCAGCGGGAGATGGGTGCTCTGGCCCAGTAAAGAGGAGCTAGGCAGGGTACCACCAGTAGCTCATGTGACCTGCCCCTTGTACTGCTCAGAGCCCTGTCTTTCCCATATTAAGTTCATCCCTCCAGACACAGTTTCTCCAGGAGTCAGATTAGTCAATGTTTCTATGGACAAAATGAAGAATAATTTGAACAAGTACAGTGCCAGCTGCTCCACTAGTCCTGAACCAAAACTGATATTCATCAATGCATTACCCCTCCTCTACCACCATTCTAGATTCTCTCACCCTCAGCTAGCACTTCTGCTGAGCTAGGTGATTTGACTGGTGGAGGGTTCAGACCTCACCCTTGAAGAATCTGAGCCCCTGCTTATCATGTCTTTATCAGATCAAGCTGCTTTAATAGCCCATTTACAGTCAGAACCAAACACGGAAGGAATGTCCCAATCATCTGAATGCAAAACATCTTCCTCCCCACCAGCATGACAAAGCAGCTGCCCCACTTCCACGATGATCAGTTACCCCTAATTCCTATCTTTGCCTGCTCTTCTCCTGGGAAGAGGAACCCAAAGTGACTGGTCACAGCCATAGCTTTAAATTAGAATCAGAACCTATAGATCCACAGAACCTAAAATTGCAGAGACAGGAAGCAAAAATTCCCCAAGTGGATCACTGGAATTGATGGGGAGCGGGGCCATTCCTATTTTCATCCCCAGGATTAAAGACCCATATATTCTACCCAAGAGCCATGGGTCAAGATGTATAGCACATCCTGGAGGAGCTTCAAGATGGCGGAAGAGTAACACGTGGAGATCACCTTCCTCCCAACAAATACATCAGAAATACATCTACATGTGGAACAGCTCCTACAGAACACCCACTGAACACTGGCAGAAGACGTCAGACCTCCCAAAAGGTAAGAAACTCCCCACGTACCTGGGTAGGTCAAAAGAAAAAAGAGAGACAAAGAATAGGGACGGGACCTGCACCAGTGGGAGGGAGCTGTGAAGGAGGAAAGGTTTCCACACACTAGGAAGCCCCTTCACGGGTGGAGACTGCGGGTGGCGGAGGGGGGAAGCTTCGGAGCCACGGAGGTGAGCGCAGCAACAGGGGTGCGGAGGGCAAAGCGGAGAGACTCCCTCACAGAGGTTCGGTGCTGGCCAGCACTCACCAGCCCGAGAGGCTTGTCTGCTCACCCGCCGGGGCGGGCGGGGGCTGGGAGCTGAGGCTCGGGCTTCGGAGGTCAGATCCCAGGGAGAGGACTGGGGTTGGCTGCGTGAACACAGCCTGAAGGGGGCTAGTGCGCCACAGCTAGCTGGGAGGGAGTCCGGGAAAAGGTCTGGAGCTGCTGAAGAGGCAGGAGACTTTTTCTTGCCTCTTTGTTTCCTGGTGCGCGAGGAGAGGGGATTCAGAGCGCTGCATAAAGGAGCTCCAGAGATGGGCACGAGCCGCGGCTATCAGCGCGGACCCCAGAGACGGGCATGGGACGCTAAGGCTGCTGCTGCCACCACCAAGAAGCCTGTGTGCGAGCACAGGTCACTATCCACACCTCCCCTCCCGGGAGCCTGTGCAGCCCGCCACTGCCAGGGTCCCGTGATCCAGGGACAACTTCCCCGAGAGAATGCACAGCACGCCTCAGGCTGGTGCAACTTCACGCTGGCCTCTGCTGCCGCAGGCTCGCCCTGCACTCCGTACCCCTCCCTACCCCCGGCCTGAGTGACCCACAGCCCCAAAATCAGCTGCTCCTTTAACCCCGCCCTGTCTGGACGAAGAACAGACACCCTCAGGTGACCTACACACAGAGGTGGGTCCATATCCAAAGTTGAACCCCAGGAGCTGTGGAAACAAAGAAGAGAAAGGGAAATTTCTCCCAGCAGCCTCAGGAGCAGCAGATTAAATCTCTACAATCAACCTGATGTACCCTGCTTCTCTGGAATACCTGACTAGACAACGAATCATCCCAAATTGAGGAGGTGGACTTTGGGAGCAATGATATATATATATATTTCCCTATTTCTCTTTTTGTGAGTGTGTATGTGTATGATTCTGTGTGTGATTTTGTCTGTATAGCTTTGCTTTTACCATTTGTCCTAGGGTTCTGTCTGTCCGTTTTTTTTTGTTTTATTTTGTTTTTTTAGTATAGTATCTAGTGCTTCTTATTGCTGGATTTGTTTTTTGGTTCAGTTGCTCTCTTCTTTCTTTCTTTCTTTTCTTTTATTACTTTAAAAAAAAATTTAATACTTATTTTTTATTTTAATAACTTTATTTTATTTTATCTTCTTCTTTCCTTCTTTTTTTCTCCCTTTTATTCTGAGCCATGTGGATAACAGGCTCTTGGTGCTCCAGCCAGGTGTCAGGGCTGTGCCTCAGAGGTGGGAGACCCAAGTTCAGGACATAGGTCTACAAGAGACCTCCCAGCTCCACATAATATCAAACGGCGAAAATCTCCCAGAGATCTCCATCTCAACGCCAAGACCCAGCTCCACTCAACGACCAGCAAGCTACAGTGCTGGACACCCTATGCCAAACAACTAGCAAGACAGGAACACAACCACACCCATTAGCAGAGAGGCTGCCTAAAATCATAATAAGGTCACAGACCCCCCCACAACACACCACCAGATATGGACCTGCCCACCAGAAAGACAAGATGCAGCCTCATCCACCAGAACACAGGCACTAGTCCCCTCCACCAGGAAGCCTACACAACCCACTAAACCAACCTTAGCCACTGGGGGCAGACACCAAAAACAATGGGAACTACGAACCTGCAGCCTGCGAAAGGGAGACCCCAAACACAGTAAGTTAAGCAAAATGAAAAGACAGAAAAACACACAGCAGATGAAGGAGCAAGGCAAAAACTCACCAGACCTAACAAATGAAGAGGAAATAGACAGTCTACCTGAAAAAAAATTCAGAATAATGATAGTAGAGATAATCCAAAATCTTGGAAATAGAATGGAGAAAATACAAGAAACGTTTAACAAGGACCTAGAAGAATTAAAGAGCAAACAAACAGTGATGAACAACACAATAAATGAAATTAAAAATTCTCTAGAAGGGATCAATAGCAGAATAACTGAGGCAGAAGAACGGATGAGTGACCTGGAAGATAAAATAGTGGAAATAACTACTGCAGAGCAGAATAAAGAAAAAAGAATGAAAAGAATTGAGGACAGTCGCACAGACCTCTGGGACAACATTAAATGCACCAACATTCGAATTATAGGGGTCCCAGAAGAAGAAGGGAAAAAGGGACTGAGAAAATATTTGAAGAGATTATAGTTGAAAACTTCCCTAATATGGGAAACGAAATAGTTAATCAAGTCCAGGAAGCACAGAGAGTCCCATACAGGATAAATCCAAGGAGAACCACGCCAAGACACATATTAATCAAACTATCAAAAATTAAATACAAAGAAAAAATATTAAAAGCAGCAAGTGAAAAACAACAAATAACACACAAGGGAATGCCTATAAGGTGAACACCTGATCTTTCAGCAGAAACTCTGCAAGCCAGAAGGGAGTAGCAGGACATATTTAAAGTGATGAAAGGGAAAAACCTACAACCAAGAATACTCTACCCAGCAAGGATCTCATTCAGATTTGATGGAGAAATTAAAACCTTTACAGACAAGCAAAAGCTAAGAGAATTCAGCACCACGAAACCAGCTTTACAACAAATGCTAAAGGAACTTCCCTAGGCAAGAAACCCAAGAGAAGGAAAAGACCTACAATAACAAACCCAAAACAATTAATAAAATTGTAATAGGAACATACATATCAATAATTACATTAAATGCAAATGGCTTAAATGCTCCAACCAAAACACATAGACAGGCTGAATGGATACAAAAACAAGACCCAGGGCTTCCCTGGTGGTGCAGTAGTTGAGAATCTGCCTGCCAATGCAGGGGACACGGGTTTGAGCCCTGGTATGGGAAGATCCCACATGCCATGGAGCAACTAGGCCCGTGAGCCACAATTACTGAGCCTGCGTGTCTGGAGCCTGTGCTCCACAACAAGAGAGGCCACAATAGTGAGAGGACCGGACACCACAATGAAGAGTGGCCCCCGCCTGCCGCAACGAGAGAAAGCCCTCACACAGAAACGAACACCCAACACAGCCATAAATAAATAAATAAATAATTCCCATTTAAAAAAAAAAAAACAAGACCCATATATATGCTGTCTACGAGACCCACTTCAGACCTAGGGACACATACAGACTGAAAATGAGGGGATGGAAAAAGATATTACATGCAAATGGAAATTGAAAGAAAGCTGGACTAGCAATTCTCATATCAGAAAAAATAGACCTTAAAACAAAGACTATTACAAGAAACAAAGGAGGACACTACTTAATGATCAAGGGATCAATCCAAGAAGAAGATATAACAATTGTAAATATTTATGCACCCAACATAGGAGCACCTCAATACATAAGGCAAATACTAACAGCCATAAAAGGGGAAATTGACAGTAATACAATCATAGTAGGGGACTTTAACACCCCACTTTCACCAATGGACAGTTCATCCAAAACGAAAATACATAAGAAAACACAAGCTTTAAATGACACATTAAACAAGATGTACTTAATTGATATTTATAGGACATTCCATCCAAAAACAATAGAATACACTTTCTTCTCAAGTGCTCATGGAACATTCTCCAGGATAGACCATATCTTGGGTCACAAATCAAGCCTTGGTAAATTTAAGAAAATTGAAATTGTATCAAGTATCTTTTCTGACCACAATGCTATGAGACTACATATCAATTACATGAAAAAAACTGTAAAAAATACAAACACATGGAGGCCAAACAATATGCTACTAAATAATCAAGAGATCACTGAAGAAATCAAAAAAGAAATCAAAAGATGCCTAGAAACAAATGACAATGAAAACACGATGACCCAAAACCTATGGGTTGCAGCAAAAGCAGTTCTAAGAGGGAAGTTCATAGCAATACAATCCTACCTCAAGAAACAAGAAACATCTCAAATAAACAACCTAAACTTACATCTAAAGCAATTAGAGAAAGAAGAACAAAAAAACCCCAAAGTTAGCAGAAGGAAAGAAATCATAAAGATCAGATCAGAAATAAATGAAAAAGAAATGAAGGAAACAATAGCAAAGATCAATAAAACTAAAAGCTGGTTCTTTGAGAAGATAAACAAAAGTGATAAACCATTAGCCAGACTCATCAAGAAAAAAAGGGAGAAGACTCAAATCAATAGAATTAGAAATGAAAAAGGAGAAGTAACAACTGACACTGCAGAAATACAAAGGATCATTAGAGATTACTACAAGCAACTATATGCCAAAAAAATGGACAACCTGGAAGAAATGGACAGATTCTTAGAAACACACAACCTTCTGAGACTGAACCAGGACGAAATAGAAAATATGAACAGAGCAATCACAAGCACTGAAATTGAAACTGTGATTAAAAATCTTCCAACAAACAAAAGCCCAGGACCAGATGGCTTCACAGGCGAATTCTATCAAACATTTAGAGAAGAGCTAACACCTATTCTTCTCAAACTCTTCCAAAATATAGCAGAGGGAGGAACACTCCCCAAACTCATTCTACGAGGCCACCATCACCCTGATACCAAAACCAGACAAAGATGTCACAAAGAAAGAAAACTATAGGCCAATATCACTGATGAACATAGATGCAAAAATCCTCTTCAAAATACTAGCAAACAGAATCCAACAGCATGTTAAAAGGATCATACACCATGATCAAATGGGGTTTATTCCAGGAATGCAACGATTCTTCAATATATGCAAATCAATCAATGTGATACACCATATTAACAAATTGAAGGAGAAAAACCATATGATCATCTCAATAGATGCAGAGAAAGCTTTTGACAAAATTCAACACCCATTTATGATAAAAACCCTCCAGAAAGTAGGCACAGAGGGAACTTACCTCAACATAATAAAGGCCATATATGACAAACCCACAGCCAACATTGTCCTCAATGGTGAAAAACTGAAACCATTTCCACTAAGATCAGGAAGAAGACAAGGTTGCCCACTCTCATCACTATTATTCAACATAGTCTTGGAAGTTTTAGCCACCGCAATCAGAGAGGAAAATGAAATAAAAGGAATCCCAATTGGAAAAGAAGAAGTAAAGCTATCACTGTTTGCAGATGACATGATACTATACATAGAGAATCCTAAAGATGCTACCAGAAAACTACTAGAGCTAATCAATGAATTTGGTAAAGTAGCAGGATACAAAATTAATGCACAGAATTCTCTTGCATTCCTACACACTAATGATGAAAAATCTGAAAGTGAAATTAAGAAAACACTCCCATTTACCATTGCAACAGAAAGAATAAAATATCTAGGAATAAACCTACCTAAGGAGACAAAAGACCTGTATGCAGAAAATTATAAGACACTGATGAAAGAAATTAAAGATGATACAAATAGATGGAGAGATATACCATGTTCTAGGAGCGGAAGAATCAACATTGTGAAAATGACTCTAGTACCCAAAGCAATCTACAGATTCAATGCAATCCCTATCAAACTACCACTGGCATTTTTCACAGAACTAGAACAAAAAATTTCACAATTTGTATGGAAACACAAAAGACCCCGAATAGTCAAAGCAATCTTGAGAACGAAAAATGGAGCTGGAGGAATCAGGCTCCCTGACTTCAGACTCTACTACAAAGCTACAGTAATCAAGACAGTATGGTACTGGCACAAAAACAGAAACATAGATCAATGGAACAGGATAGAAAGCCCAGAGATAAACCCATGCACATATGGCCACCTTATCTTTGATAAAGGAGGCAAGCATATACAGTGGAGAAAAGACAGCCTCTTCAATAAGTGGTGCTGGGAAAACTGGACAGCTACATGTAAAAGAATGAAATTACAACACTCCATAACACCATACACAAAAATAAACTCAAAATGGATTAAAGACCTAAATGTAAGGCCAGACACCATCAAACTCTTAGAGGAAAACATAGGCAGAACACTGTATGACATAAATCACAGCAAGATCCTTTTTGACCCACCGCCTAAAGAAATGGAAAGAAAAACAAAAATAAACAAATGGGACCTAATGAAATTTAAAAGCTTTTGCACAGCAGAGGAAACCATAAACAAGACCAAAAGACAGCCCTCAGAATGGGAGAAAATATTTGCAAATGAAGCAACTGACAAAGGATTAATCTCCAAAACTTACAAGCAGCTCATGCAGCTCAATATCAAAAAAACAAACAACCCAATCCAAAAATGGGCAGAAGACCTAAACAGACATTTCTCCAAAGAAGATATACAGATTGCCAACAAACACATGAAAGAATGCTCAACATCATTAATCACTAGAGAAATGCAAATCAAAACTACAATGAGATATCATCTCACACCGGTCAGAATGGCCATCATCAAAAAATCTACAAACAATAAATGCTGGAGAGGGTGTGGAGAAAAGGGAACACTCTTGCACTGTTGGTGGGAATGTAAATTGATACAGCCACTATGGAGAACAGTATGGAGGTGCCTTAAAAAACTAAAAATAGAACTACCATACGACCCAGCAATCCCACTACTGGGCATATACCCTGCGAAAACCATAATTCAAAAAGAGTCATGTACCACAATGTTCATTGCAGCTCTATTTACAATAGCCAGGACATGGAAGCAACCTAAGTGTCCATCAACAGGTGAATGGATAAAGAAGATGTGGCACATATATACAATGGAATATTACTCAGCCATAAGAAGAAATGAAATTGAGTCATTTGTAGTGAGGTCGTTGGACCTAGAGTCTGTCATACAGAGTGAAGTAAGTCAGAAAGAGAAAAACAAATACTGTATTCTAACACATACATATGGAATCTAAAAAACAAACAAAAAAATGGTTCTGAAGAACCTAGGGGCAAGACGGGAATAAAGATGCAGACTGAGTAGAGAATGGACTTGAGGATACGGGGAGTGGGAAGGGTAAGCTGGGACAAAGTGAGAGAGTGGCGTGGACATATATACATTACCAAATGTAAAATAGATAGCTTGTGGGAAGCAGCCACATAGCACAGGGAGATCAGCTCGGTGCTTTATCCCTGGGGGGGGTGGTGGATAGGGAGGGTTGGAGGGAGGGACACGCAAGAGGGAAGAGATATGGGGACATATGTATATGTATAACTGATTCACTTTGTCATAAAGCAGAAACTAACACACCATTGTAAAGCAATTATACTCCCATAGAGATGTTAAAGAAAAAAAAAAAAGATGTATAGCACATCCTAAAGGGTATCACTCCAGTCCCAAGGATATAATCTACAAGATGACATTTCAGCTGTTACCTTCAAAAAGTCATTCCACCATCATATTAGGCCTGCAATTTCTAGATGGTATGGCGTGAGGTATGAGCAGTGTATCCCAAGATCACTGTCATGGCTATTTTGCAGTAGATTGGGTCCCCTTGATTCAAGGCAATGTTTTTCAGGGTCCCTGTCAGTTTTTCAGATCATCTGTAAGCCCTCAGATTGCCACACCAATGGAGTCATTGTGGGCAGGAAAGGAAAACCCATACCTAGAATAGGTGTTAATTCTGTGCAGGATAAATTGTTGATTTTTTTTTCAGATGGAAAAGTTTCAGGGTAATCAAATTGTCAGTAAGTTGGCCAAGGACAGGGCTGGCTGACATGCTGTCCATGTGGTTATTTAGTGATACTTCTGCCGTGGATATTCTCTGGTGGCATCACTAAGCAATACAAAGACCCTCACACTTTACCACCCCCATAGGCCCATCCACATGCTTCTTTCACAGACCACCTTGTCCCCAGTCTTCTAACCATGCTCTTTCCAGGCCCCTGACCACTCATTAATTCTCCAATGCCATTAAGTCTGTGTCTATGTTTACGTCTGACCACTTCTCCCTCCATACAAAACGAGTGACCAGCTTCCCTAACTGAAGCTCTGCCCTCCATGAGGATGTCCCTCCTTTGGGTCCATTCCTCGGTGGGGTGGTAGTGCAAGAGCTATTTGGGGTTTGCACCAACATACTGCACCAACCCCTCCATGAACCAAGCTCAGGGCTTTTCGTCTTCTATCAGTTGGTCATGGAGAACCCACAGGGGTGAACTGAGGAGAGTCACCAGTGCAGAAGTGGTAGGTGACATGGGACCTGCACCATCTGCTCACTCTGCTATTTGTGCCCTCTGAACTCACTCAAGTCCACGCTAAATGGAACACTTCCTTCTTACTATGAGTCACTGTCTTAGTGGGTCTGACATACCGAGCTCATAATTGGATGGTTCTGACCATGTGGTCACTTGCTCTCCCTTAACTAGACACTCAGTCTCTTTTCGGGTCTCAAAGCTTGCCAACAGTTGCTTTTCAAATAGTAATCGTTCTCTGCCACAGATGATATGGCCTAGCACAGGAACCCTAGCGGCCCGTGCCGTGACGCTCCATCTGGGCTGGACAGAAGCTCCATGTGACTTCTTTACCTACCACAGGCTCCTCTAAGACCATGGAATCTGCAAATTCATATGAGTCAAGAGGCAGGACTCTGTACCACAGCCTAGGCCAGTGGCCAGTGCAGAGCTCTTTCTTCTCTGAGGCCCGTCCCAGCCTAGCAGGCTGCTGCTCAGCCTGGTACAGTTCGGAACAATATTCCCAGGCGCGGAATACGTCATCACATGGTGCCCTCTTGCACTCACTCCCTCATGCCCGTAAGGATATAAGAAGACAGAGCTGGCTCTTAAAAGCACTCAGGGCTCAACCCATGAGGGTGTCCTGCCTCTTCTTGCTGCCTTAATGCTCTGGTCTTGCACTAATTTCTCCGAATGACCACGAACTTCCCTTTGAAGTTCTACCATAAGCTGCCAGGGTAAATGCAGTCCAGATGAAGAGGAATCACTCCAGGCTTAAACAGAACCACACTTGTACAGACCCACTAGCAACACTCAGCGGTAACTGTAGAAATAATTCAGATCACGTCCTCACAGTCTTGCTTAACTCCTTTCACTGCCTTCTCAAGCTTTCTCTAGTGTGGTATTCAGGGCCCTTCTGGGTCTGGCCCCTGCCCACCTCTTCAAGCTTCACCTCTCTCCTGTCCCCCACCACGTTCTACGTACTCTGACCGCACTGAGCTAGTTGTTGTCCCTTTATGCAATATTTCGGTGCATTTGGCCTCCTTACTTGTGTCAGTAGGGAGGGTAATTACTCATCCCCTGAAACACACACAAATGTCCTCTTCTCCCCTGGTAGGGTCAGGTGCCCCCACTACTCTACCTGCACTGCCCTTTCCTTATGGCCCTGATCACACTCTACTATAATACTGGTTTACTAGTCTGCCTCCCTCCTTCCCTAGGCTGTGTGCTGCTTCAAGTTAGGCACTAAGCCCTGTTCAGTTCAGTCTTTTTATCCTCATCACTACTGCAAAGCCTGACACAAAGGTATCAATAGATGTCCAATTAATAAATGAATAAACACATGTAGGTAAAAGTATGCATGTTTCACATACACACACATAAATCATCCATACTACAACAAAATTATTCATAAACTTATACAACTCAAACCACTCCCACTGCAGAATTCTCCCATTTGAGAATCTGAGGTATTTGCAGGAATGGAGTATTACTTGGTATTTCTGATCATTTACAAATGGTCTAAGCCCTGCCCCCAAACCTCAAGATGTCCCAGTTGCAATAAATGTATAACTCATCCCCATTCTGCTTTCACTGATCACCAGCGGTCCCCAACCTTTTTGGCACTGGTTTCAGGGAAGACAATTTTTCCACGGATGGGGTGGGCCAGGGGGTATGGTTCAGGCGGTAATGCGAGCAATGGGGAGCAATGGGGAGCAGCAAATGAAGCTTCGATCGCTGACCCACTGCTCACCTCCTGCTGTGCGGCCCAGCTCCTAACAGGCTGCGGACCGGTACTGGTCTGTGGTCCGGGAGTTGGGGACCCCTGCTGATCACCATTACCAGTCTCACCCTACCAACCACTACTACCACCACAAACCCCTTAAACATTCCCTCTTCTTTGCTTTCAAAATGATGACTCCAGCTGAAATGGAGCAACAGGCTAGAGGTTTCTGGGTTCTACATTTTCTCTGTTCCCAGTGGCCATTCCTGCTGCCTCATTGCCTATGTCAGCCACTGTACTCTTTAATAATTCCCAACCATGAGATACAGCTTAAACCATTCTTGGTAGATGGGAAATTTCACAGCTATTCTCAGCCCTTCTTCTAGAGGGCAATATTTCTGCTAAATCACCAATAGCAGCTCCAAGGTATTTTAGTTCTTTCAGGTAATGGCTCCTGAAGAATGTGTGAATCCCATAAAAATCATATTCTTATCAGGCCACTGAGGCAGGGTGAACGTCCTCTGCTTCTCCTTTGATCACAGAGGTGACTCTGACCATCTCAAAATGTTGCACAGTAGAGAGCATTATAGCACCCAGACACTGCTCAAAATCAGGATGCAACCACAGTCCCAAAGTCTTCATGGATATTTCCATAGACAGTAAACAGGCACACATACAAACTGGATCCTGGAGACAACCTCAGGTCTCCCCTAATGTGGTTAGAACCACAGATATTTAGGTTAGCCAAGTTTATCGTTGACTAAAAGCTTATATGTTTTAATATGGTAATAATCATTCCTAATATTCTCAACACAGATTTATGTCTCAATCTTGGTTTTGAGAAATTTCTTACAATGGATTTTTCAGAACAAAACGTATCTAATCAAAACTGATGTTATTAATTTTGATTTTTAAAAAGATCTCAGCTCTGGGCCACTTTTATGAAGCTATATCTCTCCGAAGAGCCAGCCTGCTGCCATCAGCATCCTTAAGCATTCACTCTACTGCACCCCGGCCAGAACACACTGGGGTCTGGCTCTAGTCTGGATCCCCACATGGAGGCATAGGACATACCAGAGAAATCCATCTGCAGTTGATTAGCGTGGTGATTGGATTTGAACCCAGGTCTTAAGAGGAAAGGTTTAGGAGAAAGGGTGCATTATGAAATCAAGTAAACAACAATGTGGTCATGCCCCCGGCAGGCAGTAAATCACTAGTGTAAAATCAGTTTCAGTTTCTGCTTTAATTTCTTTTTGAACTCTAAGTTTGCTGATGAAATTTGGAATTCTCAATAGAGAATATCTGACTGATTTGTTTCTCAAAGGTTTCAAAAGGGCCTGCAAAAGAAATGTGATTTTAGTTTACAGCTTTTAAAACTCACTCTGCTTGAAGTGGTTTGCACATGAAGGTTGTAGCTACATGTCAACACAGCTTGTTGAAAAGTTTAAAATATCAGTCTTTAAACTTTATTGTTGGTGGTTGTTATTCCTTTGGTCGGTTATATATAAGTCGAATAACCAGTCTGACTAGTTTTCCCCCTGACTGATTTGACAGCTGATCTTGGTGTTATTGTTCAAACAACCTGAGAGCTGCTTTGGCTCCCAACTCCCTAAAAGTTAAATACCAAGGGCAAAGTTCATAACTATAAAAACCACCTTCAGGCTTATAGCCTGGACTTATCATCAAGTTTTTATCAGCTCTCAAGGTGGGCTTATTAGAGTAGGACTAGAGGACAATATTTCTATTCCTTAGTTGACATTACTCAGGGGTAGACTTATCCTTGTCTGTATGCTCCCTTACCTATGAGGGGAATTCAAAAGATAGGAAATAGAATGTGTAAACCAGGGTCAAACTTAAGCTGTGTGTCAGATTTGTCTATCTGTAGTAGAAACACTTCGCAGATCTTACCCCAAAAGTCTTTTTCTACCCTACATGCCCGTAGACACAATCTCTTAGGAACAGACAATTATGACCTAACATTCTCCACTTCCCAGGTTTTACTCTCTTTTAATCACATTAATTAATTTTCAAATTGACAACGAGCATGCAATGAAAAGAGAAAAATAGTTCTCATTCTTTCTGGCTTCTGTTGGTCTCTCCCTCATCCTCTCTCTAAACACAACAAAAAGAATATTTTCTCTAAATTTAGCAATTTTTCACAAACTTCCTCTCATTCTGGACTTTTGCCTCCCTGATATCTTATTTCATGTTTTCTAATCCTGCATATCACACACTCAAGGTCATTGTCAATGTCATTTGTCTAGAGCAGAATGGCTGCCTTATGGGGAGTGGATCGTCTGTCATCAGAGGTGTCCAAACAGAAGGTGAATGACACTTACCTGTGATATTATGGAGTAGGGATTGTGTTACATGGGTCTGAGGTCCTTTTCAACTCTGAGATTCTATGTCTGATTACTGAAATTCGTGTTTCCCCGGACCATGTCAGCCTGGGATATATGGTGTTACATTAACAGCAATAAATGACCTTCAACAATTAGTACAGCCACCCAAAGTCATTCCTGGTTGTTTCTAGGTGTCTCTAGCAGTGTTTCATGTGTTCTTCTTCCAAGTCCTTTAAGCCATGTAAGGTGTGGCCCTTTCTCTCCTGCTCTACCTCCTGTTACCAATGCCTCCTTCTGAACATCTGCTACACTTACCCACTTGCAGCACTTGTCACATCTTCCAGAACACAGTCCAGCTGCCCTTACCAAGCACCATCAATCTTGCTAGTCTCTGCCATCACCTCCACCAGGTGCTGCCTGGAGCCTGCAGGTGCCAAGGCAGGTCTGGATCTCGGGTTCCTCAATGTGTAGAATGTGGGCTGTAGAGTGGGCAGAGGGGAGGAGAGTGTCATTTTCCCCAGTGGTGATCACACTGTGCTACATGGGTCCTGTGGTGGCTTCACGTCTGCACTCCCCCGTGGTAGGAGTACATATCCACATCCTCACCATGACCTAATGAAGGGGAAGAGTGTACTTCCCTGCCCTCACTTTTGCCTTGATCATGTGACTTGTTTTCACCAATGTGATGTTGATAGATAAGACATTAACAGAGGCTTTAAATCTGCTGCTAGCATCACCATGAGAACCTACTCTGGGAAGCCTGGTCCCCAACATGAAACACAGGGAGAAGAGCCACCCCAGACTACCTGCAGACCCACAGCCTGAAACAGTCACCCCATCAACCTGAAGAACCATGAGAAGAAATTACTGTTGAATTAGCCACTGAGTTTTAGGGTGGTTGCTTGTGGAGCATTACTGTGGTGATAAATAACAGATTAGGCTAGATGGAGACATCCCTAAACTTCCATAGCCCCCATCCTGCTTTGAACAGGGCAGCTTGCTTCATCAGTCTGAGTTTCTAAAAACGATGCCTAAGATTTTGTATTCAAAAGAAGGGAAGCTGGTCTTCCGCAAAACAAACTTTACAACTACTGGATTAGATGATCCCTTACAGCGCACACCATCTAGAACACTGAGGGAGCTGCTAAGTCCCTGCTCTGCCCAGGGCTTTCCCAGCTTTTGCACTAAAGTCCCAAGTTCATGGAAAACCCTCTTCCTGGGCCTAACAAAGCAGTCTAATTTAATGCACTTTTCCAAAGAAAAAGCTTCAGGACTTTCTGGCACTCTCCTCTGCCTTCCTTTCCTCTCTTTGGCCATTGTCAAGTAATACGAAGTCTCATGAGGCCGTTTCTCCATTTCTGTGCATCCTGAAGGGGGAAATGGGGCTGCTAGACCCTAACTTTTAGTACCCACCCCCTCAACCATTCCATTCATTTCCAATTGTGTTACCCCCATGACTTGGGTCTCCAGCACTGACAGCTGATGAGGAATGCAGGACAGGCTCTGGCTGTCTGAGTGTAAGATATGCCCTCTCTCCCTTCTTTCTACTCTTCTGAGAAATACTGCCTCAACGTCTGCCTAACATTATATGAACAAACAATGGAATCCTAGAATACCTGTGCCTAGCAACTGAGCTGGCTTCAAAGTATACCACACTCACCTTCCCAAAGTGAATAAAGATATAGAGTTTTCACTAGAAAGACCTTGATTATCCTATATACACTAGTTTAGAAACATGAATCTTTCACTGTCTTGGCATTTTCCATCTTTCTTTTGCGCTAGACCAAATAAGTCATGAAATCACTCACTCTGCTGTTTTGCAAACAGCAAGATGAATCTCACCTGATCATCATTCGTTACTGTTCACCCAACTATCACTATTAATGAAGGTAGCTGGCACTGACCCAAACAATGAAAATTAAACCGTTCTTTAAAAGACAATCTGTTTTAGACAGGAAATACCAAAAAAATGCTTATAGAACATAAAGGCTTCCTGAATTCAACTCGACTTGACTGTAACAAGAAGAAAAGTTAGTATATACATCACTACAAAATTACACTGTTGATAGAGGATACTATTAAAATGTCTTTTTTAAAGTAATGTTCAAGTTTTCTTTCTAGTATTGAAAACAACTTAACAGTGGAATGGCAAAGAAATTGTGATATATTCACATAGGGAAACTCTACACAGCAGTGGAAAAGAGTGAACTACTCAGACAGGCAAAAATATGCAAGAATCTTTGTTATTGAATGAAAAAGCCAGACACAGAAGAGTATCTAGTATATGATCCCATTTATATGAAGTTTAAGAAGAGGTAAAATGAATCTCCGGTGATAGATGTGAGAGCACCCTTTCTGTATTCTCCTATGGAGAGGTTTGGGGAAGAAGGTGTCCCCACTACCTTCAAGAGAGAATGGCCTCGAATTCTCCATCGAGGGATGGCCTCACAGAACCATAAGGACTCCATGACCCCAGAATGTCACTGTGCCTCTTCCCTAATTTCATCCTAATAACAGTGCTCCTGAACATAAATGTGGTTGAAATCTATTCTTTTACATACCTTGTAGGAACCCAGCCTTGATCTCTGCCACCCCAGAAAGTTCAATGACGCCACACTATTTAATAATAGAAAAAAAGAATAAGGAAAATAGGAATTCATCTTGCAAATCACAGGTACTGCAGCCAAAGGTCTTAGCAAACACAAAGCACTTCGGATGTACAAGCCCTATTTCTAAGTGCTCATTTAATCTTTTCAATAACCTGGGAGATAGTACTATTATTATCCCCATTTTCCAGGTCGGAAAACTGACACTAGTAAACAGCAGAAATGGGGCTTGGAACACACAGTCTGATGTCAGGGTCTGTACCCGTGATGAGTATATGTTATATTGCCCTTAACCTGCTTGATATTTCTTTACGTTTTCCTCCAATGTAATACTGCATTCCCTGAAATACAACAAATCAGATAGCTTCATCATTATTCTTTATTAGAAAAATGTTATCCTTTTGTTCCTAATGCTATTAGGGTCATGGCAGACTTGGATTCTGAATGTCTGTATCTCTTTTTATCCCTCCCACCCCATTAACCCTTTCACTCTTAGGAAACATTGAAAATTGCCATTCACTTTCCGTCTTCTCATACCACTTTGACCAAAGCAAGCTTCCCTAGTTAGCCACGTCCGGCATTTCCAGCAGTAATCTAATGTGCCATAAAATGTTTCAGAAAGATATTCTTTTACTCCTTGGAGTGCTGACCAAATTCTCCTAAACAGAATCAGGATGAATTTTAGACCAAACAAGGGAAGAAGTCAAGGGTCTCTGGTTTAAGGTAGAGTTATCTGAACCCTTTTTGTTTCCCCCACCCCTCTGCAGTAAGGAAAAGAGGGCTTTAAATCACAAACATCATTGTCAATGAGTACTGGAAAACTTAATGCACCAGAGGGCAGGAAGATCAAAGCTTAGCACCTGGAGAGTCCCACATGGTGTAGATTAATAAAACAATGCCCTCCATTACATAAATCTTGAGCAAGGCTGCTCACGGATACACACCCCCAAAAAATTACTGTATGGGTCAGATAACTGATATACAATACATGTAGTCTCCCTACTGGGGAGCCTTCTCTCACCCTAGTTCAGTTGTTGACACAAAGCAGGGAGACTTTACTTTGTTTTAAACTTCTTTTGTGTAAAATTGACATTACAGATTCTGGACCTGGACACAGCACATCTGCAAGCCTGCGGAAATACCAAGATCCTGCCTGCTCCTTTGATTGTTACATTTAAGATATCATGTGTGCTACCAGCTCAGCTGCTGCAAAGCATTAGAAGCCATTACTCTGGGCTTGTAAAGTACTTTGGAAATACTATAGACCAGGATTAGAGAAGATGAGTATTCCACATGGTTTCAGGAGGGACGATCACCAAGGGCAGCACTATATAGTTAGATTGATCTATGATCCACATGTGGGAAGCAATATCTTAAGAATCCTGCTGAAGGTGTCTATGTGAATATGTGTGTTAGTGGTTTTGAAACGAACATGTTAGTCAAGCTGTAGAGAAAGAAAAAAAGTGGGAAAGGGGGGCATATGCGTGTCCAGCCTTTTTGTAGTTTTCTGTGACAGGCTGAAAGCAAAACCAAAACTGAATCCAAATATTCACTGCTGAATGTCACTTTGGAATTTGGCTGACAAGACCTGTGGCTTTTTTATAAGTGAGAGGCAAATCATATGGAAGTCGTGAGCCCAAGTGTAAGGTAGCAGAGGTTTCAGTATTACATTCTATGTAGGAAATTTTAGCATGTGTTGATACTGTCCTGGAAACTTTCCCAGTGATAAAAATAAGATAACTTTCATTTGCGTAAGCTATTTAATGCTGCTAGATCCCAAGCAGTGCATAAAATTCTACTCGGGTATATCTAAGACTTACAAATCATTGGTTCATAATGCTCACGAGCTTTATGCACGCATGAGTTATGTGTACAGGATACTCACATGATGATAAACAGGCACTGGCAGAGAATAAACATACTGTATATATAACCTAATAATGTCTCACCATTGTGTAATATGGCTCCCCTAATGGTTTTCTCATTTGAATCTCACAAGTGGTCTATGTGTTTGGAAAGACAAATATTAATTAATATACCAAAATTACAAATGAGAAAACTGCATCCCAAAGAAATTTAGTGATTTATGCAAGCTTTTGTGATTATTAAGCGACAACTTCATAGAATTCAAGTTGTCTTCCTACAAGTCCATCATAAATTCTACCACACCACATAGACAGCACAGGAAGTTGACTTTATCTGCTCTACCCCGAACTATTCTCAAGAAACTTTGGGATTTACAGAGACTAAGAGAAATGGAAAAATGAAAGTCTCTCCCACATCATTTTGTCATCATTACCTCTCTCAGAAAATATATATACACCATCATTTCCTGAAAGGAGTTTAGCCAGACGTGGGGGGCTGGTGCAGATACCGCAGTCTCGGCATCTACCTTCATTCTATGTAAAGGATCTACATGCTTATCTTTTTTTGCTAAGTGGCACAACAAATCCTTCAGCTCATAGAATGCATTAATTTTGAGGTGTTTGGTTGGGAGGAAGCGAAGAGTAAGGAAAGATCTGTTCTGAGTTTATGCATATTTTTATTGTCTTTTTGCTGCTGTTTGTCATGAGTAAGGAAGCAATACATGGTCACTCTGGAAAATTTGGAATATACAGAACACATAATCATTCTGTATATAGTTTTCTATAGGAGCACGTCACAATTATAAACTATTATCCAGTCTATTTAATTTGAAAACCATCATTTCTGTTATCCCAAAGGGATGAAACCTGAATGGCCCAGAGGGAAGGGGTTGGATAATGCAATGAGCAGCATCACGATGTTGCACCCGATTCCACTGTAGATGCTTATGTTGTTTTCAGACACTGAATGTGGACCAAGGAGCTGTTCTACAATGCAGATGCCATAGCCTGTCTCTTTATCAGGGCTGGAAAAGAGGATGCAATGAAAGAGAAAGAAGATTCCGGTTCTGGAGAAGAGTTTGGGAACTGGTTTAGAAAAATAGCCAAGCAGATTAACGGAGAGCTCGATCACAATAATATAACTTTTTTGGAGACCTTACTGTGTTCCCAAAATCTGTACTAAATATTTTTTGTTTCATTTATTTATTGGTTTTTAATTTTATATTTTATGTTTGTTTTACTATTTTTAACAAATCCTTGAGGTAGCATATACAATTTTTTTATGCATCTACATTTTACTGATGCACCAAATGAAGTTCAGATACATCAAAGAGCCTTCCCAATGTCACGGCTGAAGAAGTGGTAGAGCTAGAACGTGAACCTAGTTCTGAAGCCACAGAAGCTGAAGTCTTAAGAAAAACCTGATGTGTATTTAGTATAAAATACTAAGTCACACTCATTTTGCTTTTCCCTCTCAAGTCCTTTCTATCAATCCTCACCCCAACTTCCTGAGGTAGGTATTATTAGCCCCACTTTAAGTGAGAAAATTGAGCCCCCAGAGAGAGGGGTAGGCTTGTCTAAGATCATCTTGCTGTGAACCGGCAAAGCTAGACTCGGACGCAGATCTGATGGGTCCCAAATCTTA
Organism: Balaenoptera musculus; assembly: GCF_009873245.2. Taxonomy (NCBI): domain Eukaryota; kingdom Metazoa; phylum Chordata; class Mammalia; order Artiodactyla; family Balaenopteridae; genus Balaenoptera; species Balaenoptera musculus. The sequence goes on from NC_045790.1 coordinate 64,254,255, forward strand.
TGTTCTTTCCTCAGCATCACACCCATTCTCTGGCTCACTGTGTCAGCACAGAGAGGCCAAAGCCAAACCTAGTCCCAAGTAAGAAGTACCTTCTTAATGCTATTCAGCCAAGAAACCATCATTTCTATGTTGCTTCCCTCTTTTCCATTAACCAAAAGTCCATTATCACTATTCAACCCATTAAGACCCCATATAACTGTGGTGTAAATATAAAAGAAACCTAACAGAGTTTTTTAAAACAGACCCAGTCATTCAGAATGGGACTTAACTATCTTGCAACTGCCATTTCAGAAAAAGCCGGCATGACTGTGGAAGGCCATAGAACTTTCTGAACAGCCAGCCTATCGAAGGCAGATTGAGATGCTTTAAGCTGATTGCTTTGATCCACATTTCTTCAGCTCCAGGCCTCCCTCCTGTGAGTAGCCCTCCCACTGAAGTCCATGAGAGGCTGGAACCCCTGGGAAAATAGGTAATATAGAATACAGCCCTTTGTTCTTTGGCTGGCCTGTCAAAAGTCTTTAATTTAAAATAAATCCCTTTTCTCACTTGTATTCAATTATTCCTTTTTGGCTAAAATGTCTCAGTGAGTGTGTGTTATTTCCTGCTTAGTCTTTTAAGGTTTTTGTCTTAAAAAAAAAAAAAAAAAAAAAAAAGGGAGGTCTTTCCATCTTGGAGAATAAGTGCGTCTTGCAGTTTGAAGCAGAAACCATACTGACAAAAAGCTTTTTATTTTTTCAAATACATTAGCTGCGGTTATAACTTCAAACCCTGGTAGGATTTCAATCACATTGGGATACATGCAATTTATGGCAAAATAAAATAATACCAGGGCACTTGGAATATAAGAATATTCCTAATTTACCTTTTTTGAAATACTGTAAAAATATACCTTTGTGCATAAGTGAACGATCAGGTTTTAAAAGTTATTTTCTTCACAATCATAACAAGGGTCCAGGAGTTAGGGTTCAGAATGGCTTTTCCATGAGTTTTCAGGAAACGGGTTTCTGTCCAACAGTTGACAGAAATAGAGAGGTTTTGCTGAACGTGCTATACTTTCATCTGCCTCTTGCCTCACAATTCTGAAGGACACAAATTACTAGCCATAAATCTGCCTTCTCTCCTAAGACCAAATCCATTGATTGAAGTTGTATTGTTTTGGTGATTTTTTTTGTTGTCATTAGGCATGCTGTAGCATTTCTTTTGCTTATCTATTTGAAAAAATATTTCCTATTCCTCCAATGATCTCAATTACATATGCATCATATTACAACATAATCTAGGCTGACCATCCTGACTTGGCTTCAATATTCTTGTAAAGAGTGTTGACAACAGACCAGACCAGTGTCCACACAGTGGACATTCAACAAATTGATGATGTGAATTAAACAGGCTTATAATCTTGTTTGGTAGCTGCAGATTCAGAGTTCAGTATTTAGCAATAAATGCTACCAAATAATGTTTTAATCTATGCTCAGCCTTTCTCCTTTTTTAATATGGCCAAAAACACAAAAGATAAAAAGTATACGTAAGTGAATGTTTGTGTGTGTGTATGAATGTATTCAGGTTTTAAGCCCTCCCCCCGCCAAATGCCAGAGTTGATATCCGATGAGATTCTACTCCGGGCTTTTTACACACATTTTAAATGGCTTGCCTTTAAAGACACTTGCCTTTTCACTACATCTCTATTGTATAATATATGCATATATGCAATTTATATGTAATAATTAAAATTATGTATGATATTATATATGATATATAGCAACATGTATACATAATTACATGTATTTTATATGTGTATACATATAAAAGCTTATTTCAAATCCTCACCAAAACTGTTTGACCATATTCCTTTATCTTTTTTAGAGCAGGAACAGAGTTTTTTCCTTATCCCTATGAGGGAAATGAAAGTCATTTCTAAGTGTCCCACCACGGGACTGTATCTCTTTTGCTTTTGCCAGCTGATCTCTGCCTCTGTTGAATCTTTGGACCCACCAAGTTGTCAAAATCCACTCCCTTCTGCAGCTCGTGGCACATCAAGCCATGAGCTTTACTGCTCAACAGAGATGTCGTGAAAAGGCAAGTGTCTTGGCAGCCTTTTAAAATGTGTGTAAAAAGCCCGGAATAGAACCTCATCGGATATCAGCTCTGGCATTTGGCACAGGGAGGGCTTAAAATCTACCCAGCACCATAATTTATTTTGCCAGGAAGTAAGAAACTGACCAGGATTCAGAATGTAATCCTTCTTCAAATATTATTTCTGGGAACATTTTTCTCACCAAGCATGACCCCGCAAATTGAATCTTGCCTTCCCATCTTAGGTCTGCATTCCATAAGTTCTATTCTAAAAGTGAACTGTTTATACGGGCAAGAAGAAAGTTGGTCTTATAATGAAGCAGAGAAAGATTTAAGATTTTCTATCTAATCGTTTTTTACTTTCTTCCTTTTACCCGCCCCCCTCCAGATTACCTAAACGACTTTTATAGCTCATGTTTTAAGTGGACCTTGGGAAAAGCTGCCACCATACCAAATTCAGCACTCTTTTAATTAACTGTGGATAAGGATAGTCAGGAATGCATGCAAAATTTCAAACCTTAGATAATACACAACGCAGAGTACGATCATGGCGCACCACGGTCCCTGCGGCAAACCTGAGATGATACAAAAGCCTCACTTAAGTGAATAATTGCTTTTACTTCTCTTTTCAAACTTCCTCTCTATCTTTTGACCAAAAGAGCATCTGTTTAAAAGGAAATGTTAGCACAACTATTTCAATCAATCAAAACTAATAATAGCTAGCAATAATAGCCAAACACTTGTTTCCTATTTGCCAAAGACTATGCATTTTATCCGTTAATTGTCAGAGTCACACTATGAGAGAATCTGTTATCCCCATTTTAGATGAAACTGAGGCATAGAGATAAATCTAACTTACTAGGTCACACAGCTGTAAGAAGTATCTTTTGACCTAGTAATCCCATTGCTGGGAAGAAAACAACTTGAAAGAAAGAAAAACCTGTATACACAAATATATGAATGGCTTTGAGATATGTATTAAATAACTTGCCCCAGATCACACAACTATTTAGTGAAGAACCAGGTTTTGAACCCAAGCAGTCTGCACCAGCAACATACACTTAATTACAATGCCATACTACTTGCTCCAAGCTACAGAGTCTATAAAAACTTGGCACAGTGCCTTCAAGTGCTTGCAGTCTAGCACAAGGGATAATAACACTGGGAAACAATTAGAGGACAAGTAAATGATGAAATGCATGACAGATACTGTAGTGGATTGGGCTAGAGCATCCAGAGAAGTATTCCGGAGGAAGAGCCTTGAGCCAGATGCTGAGGATGATGGGGCTTTGGAAGATAGTAAGGCAGGGCACTGATGAATAATAATTATCTTTTATTGGACACTTACTAATAGCTTTACATTTGCCAACTAATTTAACCAAACAAGACGCAATCCTTCTGCCCAAAGATGCACCATATCTGAGGGGTTAACGTTACCAGCTCAAAGAACCAGCTTTCAACTTGAAAACTCAACCATAGAAGAAGACCACACCTCTAACTACACTGTAGCTTTCCAGTGAAAAGTCCCTTTTTATTAATCCTCCCCAACTCATCAAATAGTATTTTGAAGAGGGCATGAAAGGGCTGAGGAGAAAAAAGAAAGACAAAATGTGCTCCCATTTTCCAGACTCAACCCAATCAGCCTTCCAAAAACACCCATCCACCATATTGCTTGCCTACTAGGTATCTACCCTGGCTCTGTCATTTTACAACCACATCCACTCACTCATCCACTTGAACTCATAGTAGATTGCCAACATTATACATTTCACAATCAAGGGATACATAAATTTTCCACATTAAGAATGGTCCTCACTAGCCTAGTATGCTTAACAGGTGCTTAAAAAGTAAGTGCATTTTCTCTTTCTAGAGTTTAATATTCCATACAGTGCTATTAATCATTTTATTATGAAAATCTTCCCAAAATGTATTTAATTGTTGCTATTTGATCCGTCAGATAAAGATGTGTTAAAGGACCTACCAGTGGACCCTTGTGTTTCCAACTTTTTTCTTCAACTAATTTTAGCCTGCATTATTCCATACATATTCACAATTGTTACATTTGCATTGTGGATTATACATTTATAGGTATAAAATAACCCTCACGGTTGACTTTAAATATTATTCTGATGTCCAGAATTTGCATTTGACAGCACAGCCAAATAATCACTAGACCAATAAAAGCTTATTGAGATAGGCTGCTGAGTACAGTGCCACAGAGAGCAAACAACTGACATCAACCATCACAACAGAAAATAAAAGTCCCTCACCCAGATCTAACCCCTTTACCCTCCCAGAGACCATTTATTGGAGGGGAGATCAGGTCTTATTGAGGAAAGATCTTGCAGTGCAACTATAAGTACAATGGTCAATGTTCCTCTGATATTTCCCCAAGGAATTTTAAGTTAATTGCCATGGCAACTGTGTACTGGGGAAAGGGAACATGGGCTTTTTGAAGACCAATAGATACAGAGTCTGAGCTGATACTAATAGCAGAAGACTCAAAGGCCAGCATGGTGCTCTAGTTAGAGTAGGGCTTTGAAGGTCAGGTGTTACATTACTATATATCCTAATTTTATCTCACACTTACTACAATGGCTTATGTCCCCAAGCCCTGAGTGTATAATTAAAGTACTTAGCAGCTGTCAGAATCATCACATTTGTATCCTGACATGTATAGTAGGAGCCATTATGGTGGGAAAAGCCAAGTGGAAGCACCTGAAACTACCCCCAACCTTGCCCAACCAAGATTATAACCTGAGAAGCAATACCTCACCACTGCAAAAAAAAAAAAAAAAAAAAAAAATTAAGGGATACAAGTATATGGATCCCTATCACATCCCTGTTCAATTCAATTGTCTGACTCCTAAACAAATGAGATTAACTGTGACAGATGATGGTGAATTACCATGAACTTATCCAGGTAAGTGTCCCAAACACAGCTGCTCTAGCAGATGTGCCGTTTTCACTAGTGAGATCAATACAGCTTTTGGCACTTGGTAAGCAGCCATCAGTGTGGCAAATGTATTCTACTTAATTCACAACACTAAGGAGAATGAAAGGCAGCTTAGCTTCATGTGACAGGAACAGCAATACATGTTGACTATCTTACCCCAGAGCTATGTTATCAATAACTCTCCTGTTCTCCATCCTAATATAGTTTGTAGGGACCCTGATCTTCTTGAGATTCCACTGGACTTTATGCTAGTCTACTATATTAATGACAACATGTTAGCTGGACCAAGTTAGCAAGATGCCCAAGAACCACCTGTATGCCAGAGCCTAAGAGTCTTGGAAAGCTGCCACATCACTGAAGTTGTTTAGAGATACAACAGATACAGGTACTATCTCTAGGTCCTCCAGGACATCTCTTCTAAGGCTAAGAGCTAGTTTCTCTGGGGTGGTCATTATATCATGCACATCATACCTTTAAGAAAGTGGCATAGTGATTTCTGACTGTCTTTGGGCTTTGGAAGCAGCATTTACTGTCCATAGAATACTGCTTTTATTTAATTATCAAATGTTTTGGGTTGGGTTCCCCAGTAGCAGTTGCCAAGATAAATATGTGAGTAGTACAAGCAGTTTATTTGAAAGGGCAACCTAAGAAAATTAGAGAGGAAAGGGAAGGATCATTAAAGGATGTGTTATATCAAGATTACCATCTTGGACCTGAGGCTCAATCCTACTGGGGAATTCTGGGAGAATATGTAGAACACACCTCAAAATCATCCTAAACAAGTGGCTAACCCATCTGTAATTGCCTGAGAGCTGCTTCCAGAGGCATGAATTCTCTGACACTTCTGGTTTGCTCTGTGCGTGGGCTGTGAATGCTTCTAAACCTGCAGAGGGTCATGGGTATTCAGAGTGAACAGCTTTTGATGTGTAGAAGTGACTGCCAAGGATATATGAGCCAGGCACTCAGACTGTTGGCTCTATCTGGTGACTTCTAAGGCTGCCACAGTTTCAGATGTGGCCAGAACCCAGAGGAGGTCCAGACCGTGGTAGAAACTGCCCCCGTACAGTCTATGTGACCCAGTATAAGCAATGTTGATGAGGGTAGCTGTAGTGGATAAGGATGCTCCATGGAGTCTCTGGCAAGCCTCAACAGGACAGTTGCTCCACATGCCCCAGAGGTTCCAGAACAAGGCCTTCTTTAGCAGAGAACTACTCTCCATTTGAAAAACAGCTACTGTGCAGGACACCAAATGATGCTGCACCTGGAGCTATGTTTCAAGAGTTGGGTATTGTCATATCCACCAAGTTATGAGTGTGAGTATGCATAGCACAGATTTCTTGTATAATGGAAATGGTATATTCAGGATTGGGCTCAACAAAATCCTAGTAAATTTCAAGGACAGGGGACCCAGACTCATGCCACCTACACTTAATGCCTAATGCCTGACCCTCAATTGCATTCTCTCCTCAACCTATGGCCTCACTGGGCTCTTTGAATCTTCTTATCTTAAGAAATGGCTCTTCTTTCAAATTCACATTGTCCAATCAAGTTTGGGAACTTCAACAGCTCTTGATTTTGATGTAGATTTTCATTTAGACAGAGTGGTGGCTTCATATGGAGGCCATGCAGCTATTCAGTGAACAACAGAAAGGGTTGGTTACTTCAGATGCTCTTCCAGCTGCTAATCAGGGTTCAGCAATCTGTGAAGATAACAGATTTAAGTTCCAGCTTCCTTTCTTCTATGAAAAAACATCTATGGGTGCTGAATTGGGCGATTGGGATTGACATGTATACACTGATGTGTATAAAATTGATGCCTAATAAGAACCTGCAGTATAAAAAAACAAACAAACAAAACAACTAATACTAAACTTTCATTGGGTTATTTGTATGGAAATATGTTAATATAAATGTTTCAGACATTACATGAAATTTCTAAAAATCTTATATGTTCTGGTATAATATTATAAGTCATAATCCTAGTTATTACTTTAAAATGTATATCTCAGAAATAACTAATTTTCTTGTCAACTGCATTATTATGAACTTTCATCAAATCTTTAGCCATGGTCATTTTTAAGTCTTTTGTCATTTACAGACAGTTCTGGGTGTACTCTGATGCTTTTGCAAATATGTTCCTATAAAAGGGTTTCATCTTCAAGGAATTCACGGAAAAGACTCTGACAAGTACAGGTTTCTGGTAACTGACTGTACTGCTGAACTGAATGAATAAGCATTTTCAGAACTCTAATGAAAAACTGATGAACTCATAAAAGTGCTAACAAAAGATCAAGATGAAAAAAAAAATTAATTACATGGGACTGAGTGAACTGATGAGGATGAGTATAATTTTTGTGACTTTCTGTCTGAATTTAAAAAAAAAAAAAATCCCACAAGGACTCAGAGGCAAAGAATATACAAATCAATTTTCACTGCAAAGTAAAGGAGCTGTTACAGTGGAGGATTACTGGATTGAATGTCAATATTATGACATAGTATGAGTGTGTTTCATGTTTGGTAATTGCAATCATTGTTGCTTTTGTTGTGGTCATCCATGTACAATGCTTGGTGTCAGTCTATTTATCTCTTGTAAAAATAAAATACAGTGTGTGTATGTGGAAAAAAAAAAAGTAAAAAAAAAAAAAAAAAAAAAAAAACATCTATGGGAAAAGCTGTCAGCAAATCCAATGTACCCCTTCTGGGAAATGTCGTTAAAGAGAATGGGAATGATCTAAAAGAACTAGTTCGGAAAGAGTTTCTGAAAAGTTTCCAAATATCTCATTTTCTTGTCCTAAAGCTGCAAAGGAATTTATCCTCATGGGGAAAATGGCTCTACTTACACCCATTTATACTAAGCATTATATGATATGTTTTACATACTAAATCCTAATAACAACCCTATGGTGTAGGTAATATTAGGCCTATTTTACAAGTGAGAAATGTCAAAATCACAGAGAGAGAAAGCAATGGAGCCAGGATTCTAACTCTGCCTGAGCACGGAAGCTCATGCTTAATCACTATATTGAATGCCCAGTCAGATGGTCAAGTTTCTGCCTGCTGAAATCATCTACTAGGTGACACCTCAAGGAAAATCCTCTGCTTAAAAGAGCCTGCAATCATTGGCACAAGCATGGAATGATTTTTTTTTTCCCCTCACAAAAGCAAATGGAACCAATAGGCTGTGGTCATTCTTCTTAACTTTCCAAGTACATCCAAGGCCCTTCACACATAAAATTCTAGAGGCAGACAGTCATAATCCTCAGAGAAAGAGTCAACCCTGCTGTTCTACTATCCTCAATACATGGCTTCCACTTCGAAGTCCAAAACAGAGGCCCTGACACGGCTGGGTCCCTCCTAAAAAGAAAGACTGACGGAAGACAGTTCTCTGAAAAGGGGACAGGGATATACTAGCTGCCAACACACTCAACTGCTGGGGGATGGGTGTCCCAGTCCAGTAAAGGGGAGCTACACAGGACATCAACAGTGTCCACTACATTGTCCAACCATCAAATCCATATTCTGGACAGCAAAAAAAAGAGGAAGGAGCATCCTCATTCTCTTTAAGGGCATTTCCCAGAAGGGGTGGATACTGCTTCTGCACGCCATGTTCCTTTTGTCAGAAGTTAGTCCCATGGCTACAAACAGCTTCAAGGGAAGTTGCAGTATATAATCTCTACTATGGATAACTATTGCCCAGCCATAAACTGGTGGCTCAGTTATTAAAAATTAGCAGTCTGTAGTCCAAGTTGCCAATGTGATCCTCAGTGCTCCTCCCCCATGGCAGGGCATCTATTAGTCCAACTATTCCAGGCATCCTTCCCGCTGAAGGTGCCCTGGGAAGCTCCATGTTGAGGTATGATCATGGCGCCTTTTTACACCCACAACTTAGAGTCTTGACATCTTTGTGGTCAAGAGCCATCTACCACCTCTGTTTCCCACTTAGGATCCCTTCTCTCAATCCTGGCTTCTGGGTCTCTGATACATCTCTCTCCCTCACGTGACTGACATAAAAAGATAACATCACCTTTAGTAGGAAATGGCTCCCCATGCATACTTTAATGTAGCTTTTGCCCTTACTTTCTAACAGTTCCCACAATTTGATAGAAATTGTAACTCCATGCTCAGAATAATAGGACGATGGTTTTCCTACACATGAGATGGCAGCAATTGTAAAGTTGCTCTGTGCACAGAGAATACTTTTTTCCCTTAATTCTCAGGTTAAAAATTGATTGCAAGGCAGTATACTACATCAAAAACGAGGCGAGGTGAGCATTCTGCATCAGATTTTTAAATTATAAAACAAATTATAGAAAGATATAAAACCTTAATATGAAGTGGGCTAAGAATATGAACAAAAGTAGAAATACAAATGGGCAATATCTTTGAAGAAATGTTCAATTTCATTAATCACCTAAGAATACAAATTAAAGCAGCAATAAGACATCTTTATCTTCTACTTATCTGACTGATAAAGATTAAAAAGAGTCATACAGATATAGGAAGGCACTGTCAAACTTAACTGACTGCAGCTGAAATTAGTACAACCTTTGGAAAGCCAATTCCAGAAAATAATCAAAAATCTTTTTATAACTACCTTGATCCTGGAATACCCCCTGCTGGGAACTGGACGAGTAAGAAAAATGTTTGTACGAGATGGTTCACCTCAGATTTGCTTATAATAGGAGAAAATCCAAACGTCCAATGTTAAAAGAATGGTCAGATATATAAAGAAATGCTCTGTAGCCATTTGAAATTCTGAGCAACATCTATAGCCACGAAAAGATGTGTTACATTTTGATTTAGGAACATGTGTTTAGCTTATATAACAATACATTCTCTGTATGCAGTACAATTTTTGTAAAATGTGTATAACTGTCTATTTTTCTATATTTACAGTATAAATAGTCTAAGAGGATTCATACCAAAAAACGTACCTATGATTTTCTCTGGGAAGCAGGATTTCTGAATTATTTTATTGGGATTTTCCCTTTCCTGGTTATTTTTATATTTTAAGCTTTCCACAGAGATTTCACATTACTTGAGAAGTTGCTTTTATATGTCACAAATAATTTAGAAGAATATGGGATTGAATACTAACCCATTCTTCAAAGAAGAAATGACTTTCTAAGTGATAGAAATCACCAAGGAAAAGATTGATTATTTACCAAAAATGACAGTTTTGTAGTGTCAAAAAAATAAAAGGCAAGAAGTCTGAGGAAAAATAATATTCACAGTAATATTTATACCAAGTTTCATGTAATCCAATCAGAAAAACACCACTCTAAAAGTTAAATTGAAAAAGATCATGGACTATGTAAACAGACAATTCACAAAATGGAAAAAAACAGTAAACACATTAAGAAATTAATTTCACTATTAATTTAATAAATAAAAATGAAAACTATTAAATTAATAATTATTATTGAGAATTGTGAGAAGTTGGCTCTCTTGTACAATGTTCATAGCTGTGTAAATCAACGCAATACTTTTGGAACCCATTTGGCAACAATATCAGAAGCTGGAAAACTGGTTAGCCTTTGATCCAGTAATGTTCTAGTGAAACAATCCAATTAAAGAAAAAGCTTCAGGCAGGAAGATGTCTATAATAGCATTTTTATAATAGCAAATTAAAGGAAATATCCTAAATGTCAACAAAGAATGCTTAAATATACTGTTGGTAAATCTACTAAATGGTATATAATGCAATCATTAAAATTCTGTGATTGATGATTATGTAATAAACAAGAAAAAGTCTTATGCTAAGTGCCAAAAACAGGATAGTGAATTGCATGGTAGTTTTAGAGTACAGATAAAAAACAGACCAAAACAAAATACACAGATATATTCAAACGATTAACAATTTTTAAAGTATTGTCAACATTTTAATTAAAGAATATGTATTTTTAATCACCTATATTAAGTGATGGCTATAAGAACTATGTACCACCATGGAAAATTATAATACCATGTTATCTGAAGAATGCATATTCAGTTGTATGTACATATATAGATAGATTGCAACAACCTACTACTCTTTCTTAAGAAAACTATTGTCTGCTATGATAATGGATTTATGGGTGAATTTTTAGTTCATCTAATAATCAAAATTGTATAATTCTCTAAAAATAACTCAGTTAGAAATGTAAAGTATATGTTGTACAGCATGATAATATATCAATAAATGTCTTTTCAGAGCAAAATAATAATCTGTGAAATATCCAGATGCAGAGAACAAACGTATGGACACCAAGGGGGGAAAGTGGGGGGCGGGTGGGATGAATTGGGAGATTGGGATTGACATGTATACACTAATATGTATAAAATAGAGAACTAATAAGAACCTGCTGTATAAAAATTTTTTTTAAAGTCCGTGAAATATCAAGAGTAAGAAGCTTAGATCTAAATTTATCATTTTTCTTCTTGTGTTCAAAAACTAAAAGTCATTAACCAGCATTTACTTTTCTTAAGAAACAGAAAACAGCTTGGCAATGATTTTGACAGGAATATAGGAAACAGACAGTATATTGCAAACTAATTTCTTAGTGGCATTAAGTAGCCGAACTCCTGAGGTAAGGACATGAGAAAGGACACAAGGCCACTTCCTAGTTCCTGAGTATTTCATAATCAGTTTTCTATGATCAATCTTCCACAAGCCTGGCCTGGGTCCCAGAAAAGAAAATATGGAACTTTCTACTTCTCCACTGGCCTGCAGTCCAATTAATGAAAGAAAAAAAAAAGATTGCTCTAGGTCTGCTCTCTTCACTCAGCAAGTATTTCCAATGTGCCAACTGCTCGCATGTGGCTTCTGAACTTTCACCTTCCATTCACAGTGTTCGACAGGATTTGTAAACTACCAGTAATTCTCAGGAAATGGAATTCTCCTTGCCACCCTTGGAGATGAGCAAGGAGGCATTGCCATGACAGGCTCACCTGCAGGCATCCAGCTGGTATCTGCTCTTCCTATACGTCAGGAGGAAGGGAAGGACTCTGAAACATTGATTAGCAACCATGTTGAGCTATTCTCTATTCAGCACCACAGTTTTCAAGATGCATTTGAGATAAACTGGAAAAGCAGCAGCTAAGGAAAAGGCTGGCTGCCTGACAGTTAGGCCTTTGAGTTTAGTTAAGAGCCATGACTTAATGAAACTGAACAGTACGATGGCCCTCATCTTCTCCAGAGGGTCGTAAGCATGCTTTCAGCTGCTTGTTAAATTTAGTCCCACTTGCTCACATCACCTCTTGGAGGTTACTAAAGTGCTCAGGTATTTTCCTAAGCAGCCTGGTGGGTAACAGTACTTTAGCCTAGCAGTTCTCAACACTTTAACAACAACACAGAAGACCAATGACATTTTGCGCCTATGGGCAAAGTCAGATCTGAAGAATTCCCCGTTCCTGCCCAAGAATATTTGGCAGAGAAGTTAAATACTAAACTAATTTTTAACCATTACTATTCACAGTACCTCTGAGTGAAATGCCACCCTTCCCTCTCCCATTCAAGAAGGCATACAGAACATCAGTGCACAGGGACATATCTTGAGGGGAACTTTCAAGTCACTGAAATTTGTTTAAAATTCAAACTATTAGAAAACAGACATTGCAGTTATTAGTAATAAAAAATGACTATCACACAATGCAGAGCTATACTTTAGGTGAGACTTGCTGCCTGAACCACTCAGCAGTTCAGAATGCATTGTGACTTCTAAAGATATCAGAACAGCTCCATTCCTGCTTTAAGACTGATAAAAATGGGTAAAGATGGGTTTAGTCCTTCGTGGCTTCCATCTTCACTTGTTTGCAAAGCCCATGGGGTGTTCCCATTGCTCTTCCCGTGGCTGATACTCCTATAGAATCAAACCCATGTTATTCCTCCTCTTGTCAAGAGCAATATCCATCATAGGTTATGAAAGTGCAAGATCCAGTAGAAAGAGCTCAGTGGGGACACTGAACCAGGCTGCTGCTAGCTGCAGTTCAAGACCCAAGCAGCAGAAAGGTGCTATGCTTACTCCTTTGCACTCTCCAAATGTCATCTGTTGCCTGTTGGATTTTCTCCCCCCAGTTTCAAATCCTGCCAGCTAAGATTTGTGGCTAGGCTTATTTTGAAATATATTATGCATACAAAAAATATATAATATCCCTATGTACAGTTACAAGAATAAAAAAATAAATACCCAACATCTGGCTTAAGAAAAGGAACATACCCATAACTTGAAAGCTCCCTCCCAATAGCATTCCCCTCGCCTACTACTACCCTCACACCTCACAGAGGTAACCATCACTCAAAAATTAACAATTGTTCCTTTGTTTTTCTTTAAGACTTTATTATGAATAATGCATGTCCAAACAAATGTATTGCTTGATTCTGCCTGGTTTTGAACTTTATATAAATGAATCATATTAAACATAGTCTTTTCTGACTTCTGAAGAAGTAAAATTATTTTTTCAAGATTTCATCTCTCTCGATATCTACAGCTGTATTCCATTTCTTTTTACTGCTGTATAGTATTCCATTAAATAATCCTATTTTGTCCTGCTAAAACGTTTCCAATTTTGTTTGCTTGCTTTTTAAAAAACTGTGTCTGTGAACAGTCTTGAACCTGTCTCCTGGTGTACAAGAGCAAATAGTTTTCTAAAGGTTTTCCTTAGTAGTGAAATTGCTGGTTCATAGCATACCCACATATTCAACTGTATTATAAGCACATTTCTATATACCCTGACTTTGTTCTGAGCTTCCTATTCTGTGCAACTGGTCTTTTCTCAATTCCTGCAACAATATCACAGTCTTAATTACCACAGCTTTATTAAAAGTCATGGTAAGGCAAGTCTTGTTCTTCTTTCTCAAGTCCCTATCTTGTCCTACTTCAGGAGTATTTTTATTCTTCAGGAACACTTTGCTTATCCAAATAAAGTTTATAGCCTCTTAACTAATCACACTTAAAAAAAAACATCATTTGGATGCTAATTGTAATTACTATGAATCTATGAAAAAATTTGAAGAGGACTGACATCTTTCTATCCAACTATATGAAACGTCTCTCCTTTTATTTAGAACTTTAATACCGTGTATTAGCACCATAATTTCCTGGATGAAGGGTTTACATTTCATTTTCATTGATCCCTGTGTACTTTGTAATTCTACAGTTACCGTAAAATACAAAATTCTTTGAAATCACATGTCCAACTGATTGTTGGTGGCTTATAGAATTCAATTGACTGGAATATCAATGTAATATGCAGCAACTTAAGTGTACCTACTTTTTCTAATAACTTACTCAAAAACACGTTTGCATTTTTATACAATTATTTCACCTTCAATAATGACAGTTTTAATTCCCCCTTTCTAATCACTAATCTTTAATCTTTTTGTTTTGTTGCCTACCTCACTACACTGGCTAGAACCTACAGTAAAATGATGAATAGAAGTGGTTATAGCAGACATTCCTATTCTGCTCCTCACCTCAGAGGGAAAGTTTTCAACATTCTACCACTAATTATGACTTCTCATCTAAGCTTTTGTAGTTGCCCTTGATCAGGTTAAGAAAGTTCCCTCTATTCCCAGTTTGCTAAGAGTTTTTATCATAAATGATTCTGTTAGCCAAATGGGACTGCTAATACTGAAACCTAGAATTAAAAAGACATAAACTTAGGCATCCAGTCATGAAAAGAAGGATCTCAACAGCACACCCTCCTCACAAGGGAGACCCCTCCACAGTATTTGGCATCGGAGCAGAGAACTCATGTCCTCTGTGGAAAGGCATAGCCCTAAATGAAAGGAGAGTAAAGATGAGATAAGCATGACCAACGGTATTTCCAAAATTTACCAATCAGGTGAGACAATTTATCTCCCCTAAGGTAGAGTGAGTAAAGGGCCTGATAGGGTTCTTTCCATCAGAGGGTTTTAAAAAAAAGTGACAGAAAAAGCATTTTTCCTAAGTATACCTTATTTTAAAGATGAGGCTTTTGCACATGTTGAAGAAGCTGTTATGTAGAAAGTTCATGGGTCAGGGATGCACAATGAAGGGACTAGGGAAGAAAACCACTGTGTCGTCTGAATGACTTTCTTAACCTATGTGCAAAGAATGAAGCAAAGCAGTCATTCCCATTTCAAACCATCTGCTTGAAGGGAAGGACAATCAGGACAGGTTCTCCCCCATCTAAAGTCTGAGTCTATCAGTCTGTAAACCCTAAGTACACAACCAAAACAAAAATATCTTTCTAATCATCCCCCATGGAGGAGTTAGCTTTCAAACTTTCTCAACTATGGTCCACAATAAGAAATATATTTTACAAGATGGCCTTGCATGTGCCCCACACACAAAAATAAAACTAAAAAAGGTTTTCCAAAACAATTCTTCCCCTTACTTCATGTAAAGCAGTAAAGCACTTCAAGAGCTTCACTTTGCTCACCTTCCATGATATGTAAGAGTTAGGAAGGAAGCAATGTGTAAGTATGAGAGTGCAATGGATGCTGTTGGTGCCCCACCCCTTTCAGCAGGCCTATGCACCCATCCACCAGCACCTGTGACTGGGGGCTGCTAACAGCTCATAGCTGCACCCTTCTCTGGGTAATTGCTCTTGGCCTACAGAAGCCATCTTGACAGGAAATGCTCAGAGGTCACAGTCCATCCTAGGTGCAGCCCACAGCCAAAGACTGATTGGTATGGGGTCAAAAGCCCAGCCCCACTGCCTTAAAATGAGACAACTCTGTGGTGCATCGCTCCTTCAGAGCCCCTGGAGGTCAGGCTGAAACTGGACTTCAGCTGAAGCCAGAGTGTACTTAGTTTCTCCCCTGCCTCATCCTGCTTCCCTCACTTGCTTTACTGATTTTTCCTGAAACCCTCAATAAACCACTAGGCACAAGATTCTCCATCTCAGGCTCTGCTTCCAGGGGGCCCATTCTAAGTCAAGGAGCTGGAAGTCAGAAAGGAAAAAGTACGTTTGAGACATGCCAGTGCCTCTTAGCAGCTCTTTCTTATATGTTGGTCACCATATCTATAGCAAAACTCTCACCACTTTAAAAAATACCTCACATATCTTCTATAACCACAGTTGGAGGAATCAGTGATTCCAATGGATGCACTGTCTTGGTCAATGAAATTCCTTTCTTTTTTTTTTATTGAAGTATAGTTGATTTACAATGTTGTGTTAGTTTCAGGTGTATAGCTAAGTGTTTCAGTTATATAGATAACTGAATTCAGATTCTTTTTCAGATTTTTTCCATTATAGGTTATCACAAGATATAAATTCCCTTCTTGTCGATGAAGGATCCATTGTTCAATCATTCACACATTCTGTGAATTATAGCAGTGTGCTGCTCTATCTCCACCTTCACATTATGCTTTAATTTGATTATCTGACCATTTAATTTCTCCTTTGTTTGTGGCCTCCCTGCCTTGTGTAGAAAAGACAAATAACCAACCAAAACAGAATCTAGAGAAAGTCAGGAAAGTAGAAGTGATGGCCATATTTCATGCAGCAATGTATGAATCACAATTCAGATACATCATCCCCTCCATGAGAGAGGCAAGTAGCTGAAAATACATTCTCTCACCTTCCGGTAACAACCAGTTCATTTACAGGCTAACCAAATGGAAACTCAGACCACCTGACCACGCTTGACAACTGCTGCTCCATCCTTGCCTTTCAGCTGAAATCCTGGATCTCTAAGTATTAAAGTGCTAATGGCTCCCACTGGTCCACTGGAGTATGGTATCCTATATTATAAAAATATTTCCTCACAAGGGACCATGTCTCCAATGGGCATACAAAGTGTGACTTCACTCTTTTAAAATTCATCAGAACACATAAAGGTAAAAGTTTCTCCTTCATATAAAGAGTTAGAAGCCAATAGTTAACAGTGTGGGCTTTGGAGAGATAGAGTCCTGGGTTCAAATTCCAGGTTGGCCACTTATTGGCCGAGTAAACAGGCAAATTATTGAACCTCTGTAAGCCTTGCTTTCCTCAACCATTAACGTGAGGATAATAACTAGCCCTACTATTTATTTTAGTGAAGACTGATTCTCGTGCATGTAAGCACTTAGTATAACAGCTGACACAAAGGAACTGTTCAAATAATGACATTGGTTGTTATGGTTATTTTCAAGGCTTGTGTTTTAGAGTTAAATTTAGTAATCCCATTTTATAGTCAAACATCAGATGAGTGAATACAAGTTCCCAAGAAGTGCCCAGTGCCAGCGTATTGCACATTCCAGGTTCTCCATCCACACCCTGCCATTGCCATTTACACTGTGGTGTAACCCTCACTGGGTTGTGAGCCTGGGAAGCCTTACCTGAGTCAGTCCTGTTTATTGCTTATCCTACTGTTTCCTTCAAAGAGACTAATCATAGTCATCCATGTCTGAACCTGTCTATACATTACAAATGGCTCCAGATGACTTTGGCAAAAAAACAAAAGCAAACTGATTAACATGATAAAATTAAACCAAGAGCTTGGTAGAAAATGAATATCTGAAGTCACTGATTTTTCAGATGCCTTCCCTACTCTTTGTTTTTCCCTCTAATTCATTTTAAGCCAATTACTTCTGCTCTATGTTGTTGGTGACAGCAAAAAAAATAAAAATGAAAAGTAAAAATTTGCCTGCATGATTGTGTGGTGGTGATTATCACTATCACTCTCTTACAGTGCTTATTGTGCCTCTTTTTTCCTCTTCTCTGGGCACCAAGAGCTGACCAATAATGGACTGCATCCTTGGGCTCCCTGTCCTCTAGCTTCTGGTTGAGTTTGGCCAAAGAAAGGCACTAGCAAGAAATTAGAAAAAAAAAAAAAAAAGAGGGGGAGGATATGGTTGAGGTGCGATATTTACCCACTCCCTCCCTCCCAGGCAATCACAGCAAGTTAACTACATCCCTCAACTGAAGGCAACTCCTGCAAAGTGGCCCTTTTCATAAAGCCCTCTCCTCCCGCTCCTCCTGGTCCTCCACCTCCCTCTCCTTATCTTCTCCTCCTACTCCTTGCTCCTCCTCCTATCCCTCATCCTCTACCTCTTCTTCCTCTTTCACCTCCTTCTCCCTCTCTCTCTTTCCCTTGTTCCCTCTCTCCCAGTGGGTTCCGGTAACCACCAAGTCCCTTTCCCCTTCGGGCCTAGGGATGGGAATGACTTCCCATTGTTACTAGCCTCAAGATACGACACCATCCTTTCTTGCTTTCTCTAAATTTTGCCTGCTCTTTTGTAAATAGGGCATTTTTATTAGTCTCTTCTCAAATTCTCCAATTTGAGTGTTCCACCTGTTTTTTTCTGGGACTTACAGAATACATTTAAGGTCAAAAGAAAGAGGTCTGAGGATCTAATGGTGATTACAGTTGATAATACTGTATTGCAGAATTAAAATTTGCTAAGGGAATAGAATTTCAGCATTCTCCACCCCGCCCAAAAAAGAGTAAAGTAAAAGAAAGTCCACAGAGGGTATAACTTAATTTTCATGTAGGGAATTTATTTTAATTCTATTTATAAATGTCCAAAGTCACTGTTCTCTACCAATAGTATGTGAATCTTCTTCTCAACATCACTTCCATCAGTGACAGTAACCTTGACTCAGGGAGGAATAACATAGATTCGTAATAGGAGGAATCTCTCCTTAAATTGTGTTTATTCCCAAAACAGTTTCATTGTTTTCATTATGATAACTGATCAGCTTAAGCAACTGCAGTGGAGCTTTATCTCAGTCCACAAAATTGAATCTAAAAGAAATAGTACATCTGTCTTTTCTAGAAATCAATTTTGAAATTAATCCCTCATACAGCTAGTAGGAAACAATCACAGTGGTTCTGTGGTCACCTTTCTTTCCTCAGGTTGCATCTAGGTTCCTAAGGCATGGAGGGAAGAGGGTTTGTTGGCAATCATTCATTTGCCTACACAGTTTGCCAAAGAGTCGGCCACTGTCTTGTCCCTATGGCTCCCTGGGGCCCAATTTCTCTCTGCTGTTTCGATGGTCCAATAACACTTGTTTCCCTGAGAATTTCTCTGGTCTTATCTACCTAGACATGCTTGCTGGGGTTTTGCTTCCTCTGCAGGATGCTGTCAGGATCCCACTTCTCTAGGGCCCACCCATCTCTCATTTTCCCCTATCCAGTCAGGAGAATATTCTCCTGGTCTGCAGTAAGCCCTTCTATGAACCCCCTGCATCTGCCAGGTCACTCTGCTTCTTCCTGTGAAGAACTCTCTCCTTTTCTCATCCTTGGTGGATACTTTAAGCCCCCTCTTGACCTTTGAAAACATGCTCTTGACCTTTGAAAACAAAAGCTAGGAGGGGATTGATGACTTTTTCACTTTCAACCCTGTTGTTGACCTTCCTGAGGAAATGACTTGATACAGAAGGGAGAGAAAGGGGAAACTAATTATCACAAATGACAATCCCAAAATACATCTAGCTACACCATCAAAATCAGTTCATTCCAGGAGGAAAAAGCTATCATGTGGTCTGTGACTTTGCCCTCAGTGCCTCTGAGTTTTCATGGACAGCATAGTTTTCACTCTGCCACCTTAGACCCCACCAGGAAGACAGTGGGACCTGAACCTGGTGACCCAAACGTACAAGCTTATGAGACACAGACACCTGGACTGACCAATGTTGTTCCACTCAACCCCATTTTCTATGTAAGAGTATAATTTGCTAGTATATTAATTAATTTAAGGGATTTCCCTGGTGGCACAGTGGTTAAGAATCTGCCTGCCAATGCAGGGGACACAGGTTCGATCCCTGGTCCGGGAAGATCCCACATGCCGCAGAGCAACTAAGCCCGTGCACCACAACTACTGAGCCTGCACTCTAGAGCCCGTGTGCCTAGAGCCCGTGCTCCGCAACAAGAGAAGCCACTGCAATGAGAAGCTCGCCCACGATAACGGAGTAGCCCCCGCTCACTGCAACTAGAGAAAGCTCGCGCACAGCAACGAAGAACAAACGCAGCCAAAAATAAATAAATTTAAAATAACCTGCCATTGCTTAAGTTTTTAAAGAATATCATTTAAGAAAAGATTTTAAAAGTAGGAAACCTTAGGTTCACAACTCCAAAAGCTTGATCCACTTCTCCTTGATGTCAAAACCCCTACAGCACTTTTCCAACCAGAAATAAGTTGCTTTCCCTTCTCTGAAAGGCAGGATTCCATCATGAAGTTGATTACCAGAATAAATAACTGAATATTGGATAATTAGCCATTACTGTAGCAGATTTGCAGTTCATTTCCAAAATGAACTTTAAGCTTTAAGGAGATTGTGTCCTACTTTCCAGATCAGATTGCAACATTTTTAAATAGCAAAAATGGTTAATTACATAGATTTTTCTAAAGCACTTATCACCACCAGATATTACCCACACAAAGTTATTATTTTTTAAAATTTTCAGCTACTGTGCACACAGCCTTTGTTAGCCAGAAAGAAATGTGTGGAGCATTGTTTTGTAGCAATACCAAAGTCAGACCCAGGAGACTTTGAAGGGAGCATGAAAGGACTGCATAAGGATTCTAATATTTAAGCCCAGCAGGAGAATGTTACAGCTCCTATAGCGCTCCCTCAAGATGTGACAGGATTCCTTGCATTTCCTGCTGTAAATGCAACCTCCTCCAACCTCAAATATCCTGGAATACTTCAAGCATTAAGAAAGCTCATACCGTGGCCTTACATAAGTTTGACTTAACACACCACCTCACTTTACCACAAGGCCTTTCCTTCTGGTCCATCATTGACCAGAAAGAGCAGAATCTGAGCTACTTGGGTTAGGCTCACAGCCAAATTCCTAAGTTCATTAACCTAAAATGACAAATCACAAGAGTCCCAGAGGTCGAAAACCTCAAGAAATAGATAGGACCTTCAACTGTCTTATGGCAAAAACACTCCCAAATCCCACCTTCTCCTGTGGGTCTTAGAATGGTCAAGTCAGGTAAGTGACTCAGTCCGGTCTGCTCAGCCTCTTTGTTTGTATTCTCAAAAGGCAAGGTGTAGAAACTACTGAGTATATAGTTCAAAGACCAAGGAACAACCAAGGCATGAGGCTGCCTGGTAATTGCTTTTAAGGCTACAAATAAAAATGAATACTTATTAAAATTTTGAAAGTCCCAGAGAAAATCTGTCAAGCAGGATCCTGTCCCTATTCAGGACATGTTTGTTTCTGTGTATTTTACATCCCATGGAATTAGAAGCTGTTATCCAATGATGCTTCTTATCAACTCCAGGCATTAATCTTCCCATGGCTTTTCAGTGAATTTCTGTATAACTAACGCCCTTTTGTTAGTTGTTAGCTTGCCTGGGAGAAACAGGATAAGTTGGAGTCTCTGAAGTCCTAAAAGCAGGCATTCACCAAATTCTTTCCACTTGTCTGAGCTTTTTTACCTTTTTTTCTTTTTTTTTAAGCCTTCTAAGTGTAACATTCCATAAACCCCACTGACACTGTTCTCCAAACACGTGGCTTAGCTGTGGAAAGGAAGAGAGCGGCTCAGGGCAGGAAGAGTGAACCAAATGAGCCCTGGCCTGTTTTCATTTATGAAACCTCTCCCCCAGTGGACCAATGGAGAGGTGAGGCTACAGAAACTTCTGGAGGCATCAATCTGCTTGAATTAATGCGTTGCTACCCAAAATCTTAAGCACTTGCATTTGGGGAGGAAACACCATGTGTGTCTGGGTATGTGGTATAGATTGACAGGGAAACCAAGGCAGGCATGTGGCTTACTTTACAGAGCATATCTGGATGCTATAAATCACCATCTGTACACACGTTACTTAGAATATCTGTACAGAGGGAACTCAAGCATTATTCCGATATTAGAACCATCTCCCCTTTCAGGGTATTTTTACACCTAGCTTATTGAATTAATTATATATAAATCATTTTTTCATGTCTTTTTTTAGTTGTTTGACTTAGGTTCCAAAACTACTGTTATTTGCATACGTCGATGTATTCTTAGAAAGCTCAACAAAATTAACTGAAATTTTCTTAGAATTAATACGATTTTTAAGTGGCTAACACAAAATATATATGCAAAATTTAATAGCTTTCCTGCCTAGCAGAAAAAGACACAGAAAATAAAAGGAAAACTCAGTCAATCTATATTAATAATAGTATACACTTCAGAATAACTAGTGAGAAATAGGAATACCCTTATAAAGAAAACTACAAAACTTTCTTGAGGAAAATTAAAATTTTTTGACTAGATGAAAATGTATATCACATAATTGGAGGGAAAGAATGAATATTCTAACAAGGTCAAAAGTTGCCAAATTAATGTGAAGGTTTAATGCAATTCTAACCAAAATATCAATTTAATTTATTTTTGTAAGTTAATAAAATCACGTTAAAGTTCATCTGGAAGAAAAAAATAGGCAATAACTAAGAACTGAAAAAGAAGTACAATATACACCATAGTAGTTAAAATATAACACAACAAAAAATAATTATGGCAATAGCACAAGAATATAAAAATAATCAGATAAAATTGAACACACACACACCAGAAACTGATCCTACTAGTCTATACTTTTTCTAAAATGCAAATTTAATATGTGATGAAGGTTTCATCACTAATCAGTGGTGAGAGGTGCTGAGACACGTGGTTTAGTCACTTGGGGTCACCCAATCCGGTATACATTCTCCCTATATTTTGATCACTTCCCACACTGTCAGGACCGCCTTCCCAAAATAATTTCCAGAAAAATTGCTTCCTCAATCAAATGCAGCCCCACGAGGCTTTTCCTCAAAAGTAAGTGGGGAAACTAGCTCTAAGCATGGCCTGACCTCAATTTTTCTGGTACAGGTGGCAGCAGAGGCAGCTAGTAGATACCTCACCTGGCCAGTCCTGTGGCACCGCCCTGGGTGTTATTACCAGAAGTTAGCCCTGAGCCCAGAAATTCTGTAAGCCACCTAAATTCCTCAGAATATTGCACATCTACTTAAGCTAGCCAGAGTGCATTCTGTTATTTACAACTAAGGTTCTCATAAAAATTGCTTATTGATTTAAAGAAAAAGCATATTTAAATTCTCACCTCATACCACATGCATTAAAATAAATGTCATGCAGGTCAAGTGACAAATTTGTTTTTAAATCAAACCATTCTTAAAATCTAGAAAAAATATAGATGAACTTTGGAAGGAGAAGAACTCTCTAAAGAAGAAAAGTAAAAAAGAAAACAAGAAAAATATATTTTAGCACTCAAAATGTTATATTTCTATACCTTGGAAGTGGGTACATAAGACTGAAAAATATGCATTTGTTTGCTTATGTATTTTTTATAAAGCTCACTAGTAATTAAATAAATGCAGTAAAGATATTTTCACCTATCAAGTTAGCAAAGGTTTTATTAGTAATAATAAATTCCAATAACAATATATTCACTTAATTAGCAGCAAGGTAAACTGGTACAAGCTTTCTGAAACATAATTTCACAATATGTATATTAAGGGTCTTTAAACTATTTATATTCTACATAAAACTAGTATTTGTACTTGTAGGAATCAGTCTAAGGAAGTAATTTATACTTTTCTGTATTACTTTTATAAGCAGAAAAACAAAGGTATTACGAAAGTACTAAATAAAGTTTTAATGGAAAAAGAGGCCACAAGCAAATCTTCCAGCAGGACTGCTTTAATATAATACTGCCCACTCCAAACATTTAGAATTACATATGAGTGAATCAAAGGAAAGAAAGGCATATTTAGTCTACAAGTCACAAACCTATAAAAGGAAGGTAACTCTGTCCTTCAGCCTCATCAGAAGGAAAATCAGGAGAGGTAATCATGTGATCATATTAGCTCTCAGAAGCAGGAGAAAAGGAGGGCATATCCAGGGGCTCACATGCCTCTGTAACCCAGCCATGTGCAGGGAAAAAAGCAGGGAAAGTTTTAAAGGACTGCCAGGATTTCCTCCAAGCCTGGGCTAAAATGGGTGTTTCCCAGAAATACCCCAGGGAAAATGAAAGAAGATCTCTGAGAAAAGGTTTTATCTTTTTTAGGACAATAGTCTTAACAACCCCAAAGTTATTTACTCCTATCCAAAATCAAGACAACAACCCCCTCCCTGAAAGCTAATGGCAGAATCCAGGGAACAAAGTGGAATTCAAGGGTCTGAAGGGCCGTAGGAAGTTTCAGCGTGAAGCCAGTGCCAGACCAGACCAGGTGGGTCGGCAAGCGTCCTGGGAGAGGAGAACCAGCTCAGCTAGGGGAATCCGGAAGATCAGAAAAGAAGCATGAACTATTTTCTAAATTAAGATTGGAGACATGGAATCTACATTCTCACTTGTCTTACAGGGATGACAGTACAGACCATTAACACTGGAACTATTCCAGGACACCCAGTCACATGGTCATGTGTGATCTGACATCTTCTGTATATGTACGAACTGGTGCCCCCGTGGGACCTACCCTTTTAAGGTAAGCCAGGTTATTTTCTACTGCTCAGGTGCTCATAGGGTACAGCTTCTGGCTTAGTTTAGTCAGAGATGTAGTAGCTACAGAGTAAGATCCAAAATTTAGTATAAACTAAACAAGTTTTGGAAGCAAAAATAAGACCTAATTCTGGATACAGTGAATTCAAAAAGTATAGTAAAATATAGAATAATGGCCCCTCATCTGAATTTTCACTAATAGAGCTGACACAATCACTTAAATCTGGACGTCATTTCAGAAACTACAATAGATACTTGCCTTTTGGATAATTCTTCAAAGACTTTTAGTAAGTTTTTAATTATATTCCCCATTTAAAACTGGCTTATAACTGTTTTTAAGTATCACCTGTTTTATAAGGTGCCTGAGACATTTGGTTCCACCATTTTCAAGCTGCCACAAAATATCAGCACAAGGCAAAAAATACTAGGATGAAATGGTTCAAAGATGCAGATAACAGAAGCGGGATGTGCATGAGGCTGAGAGGCGGATGCACTCAGAGGGGTAGTCCTGTTCTCTGAAGCTGCTCCCTGAAAGGATGTGCAGTGCCCATCTTTCCAGCTGTACCCACGTTACCAGGAATTAACGTTAGGAACATCTGTAACATCCCTGAAGATGTAAAGGGCAGATTTAGGGAGTTGTTTTTACTCATTCTGGCAATTCTAAATTTTCCAACTTTGAATCTATCTAAAGCTATAAATGTAATTGATACAAAATTATTAACTTTTAATGGAAGTCACCATGCCTGAAACACTGACCGTGGGTGTTGAGAAATCAGAGAGGGAACCTGAGAAACAGCTCTCATGTCCAAGGAAGGCAGCAGCCCAAAGATGACCCACTCCTGAGCCAGGGGGAGAGTGAAAAAAATAACAGTACAGGATTCTTTCAAGACAGAAACAACCGTGATTCAAAATACCAGAATGTGCCCTAGAAAATAATCAACCATCATATGTTTTGTGACTATCCCAGAAGAAGATTATAGGGATTAATTGAAGGTATATTCTACACTTCTTTAAAAATCCATTTTAAGAGTTACCATGTGACCCAGCAATCCCACTCCTGGGCATATATCTGGAAAAGACGAAAACTCTAATTCAAAAAGATACATGCACCTCGATGTTCACAGCAGCACTATTTGCAATAGCCAAGACATGCAAGCAACCTAAATGTCCGTTGACAGATGAATGGATAAAGAAGCTGTGGTACATATATACAATGGAGTATTACTCAGCCATAAAACAGAATGAAATAATGCCATCTGCAGCAACATGGATGGACCTAGAGATTATCATACTAAGTGAAGTAAGTCAGACAGAGAAAGACAAATATTATATATCACTTATATGTGGAATCTAAAGTATGGCACAAATGAACTTATCTACAAAACAGAAACAGACTCTCAGACATAGAGAACAACCTTATGGTTACCAAAGGGGGAAAGGCGGGGAGGGATAAGTTAGGAATTTGATGGGTACACACTACTATATGTAAAACGGGTAAACAATAAGGACCTACTGTATAGCACAGGAAACTGTATTCAATATCTTGTAATAACCTATAATGGAAAAGAATCTGAAAAAAGAATATATATATGTGTGTGTATATATATATGTATATATAAGTGAATGTATGTATAACTGAATCACTTTGCTGTACAACTGAAACTAACACAACACTGTAAATCAACTATACTTCAATTTAAAAAAAAAAAAAAAAAGTTTTAGGGAATTCCCTGGCGGTCCAGTAGTTAGGACTTCATGCTTCCACTGTATGGGGCCCGGGTTTGATCCCTGGTCGGGGAACTAGGATCCTGCAAGCTGTGTGGCACAGCCAAGAAATAAATAAGTAAATAATTTTAAAAAAAACATTTTAGTATTATTTATGAACATATGAAATAAAATCTATCCCATATATACATAATAGAATCAATTAATTATTTCCTCAGTTAATGCAGAAATGAACTCAGACCAAGGCTTTAATTTAACATGAGGTAGAAAGGTGCCTTCTTGAACTGTAAGCCTCATTCAAGGAAGATATACTAGGAGATGTCTTCCAAGAACTTGCAAGGCTGAAAACCAGAGACTGTCAAGATCTCTCCCCATAAAACTAACACTTCTCCCACCTCCACCATGCTCCTCAGCAAGTTCTTCCCCATTCCTGCTCCCCTCCACAGGCCCCAGGCTGACGACATGGAGACTGGCCCTTACTACAACCAAATCAAAAGAGCTCTGGGGTGAAGGAGATTCAACTTGTCTACAAGGCCCTTCCTGGTATGGATGCTGCCTTGGCCTGTTTCCTGCTGCACATGGACCTTTCAGCTCCTGGAAACTAACTCTCTAGGCTCTTGGTCACTCTTAGCCTTTCCCCCAAGGCTTCTGTATCCTCTGTGTGTTAACAAGTCCACTAGCACTCAAATCACCTGTCTCCATCACCAAGGCTTTCCCCCCATATCCCACAGTAACTCCAACAACTGAAACTCTGGCAGGTCCCAGACCCAGCCCAATTCTTGAGCCCATCAGGTTGGAGACAAAGACATCCATACCCTTGTCTCCACTCCCATCTGATGGAACCAAGAACTAAATCAGTTGTATACAGCCAAGGTAACTAGTAAGCCCCATTCTGAAAAACAACCTTCCCCATTTCTCATATTGAAGCTCTCCAGGGGGTAAGGTTCCTGCCTCAGTTTCCCTGTTTAGCACTCGTGTTGCCCAGCAGCACTAGAGCCATGCCCATCATAGTGTGGGCCTGTAGTTTGGAGTCACTTTCTCCCTGTGGGCTGGATCTGGCTGCCTGTGACTAGGTCCAGACACAAATAGACAAGTTACCTGGCAATGAACAACTGCCATCTGGCTAGGTTTGCATATATGCTGGTCAGTCTCTGTTTTCTCCTCAACTCCAGCTATGCTCCACCCTTCAATGAATGCCTGGCTCTGTGCCCCAGGAGGCTGACCTCATGGATTCCCTCACTTCTATTTTCAGATTGGGTTTCACCAATGGGAAGCGCCAAGAAGAGATGGGAGAGAAGGACAAGAGGTCAGGGTATTTCTTCTACACTCCCTCTGCTACAGTCTGAATGTTTGTGTTCCTTGAAATTCACATTTGAAATCCTCATGTCCAATGTGACGGTACTAGGAGGTAGGGCCTCTGCTTATTAGTGTGGAACCCTCATGAATGGGATTACTGCTCTTTTAAAAGAGATCCCAGTGAGCTCCCTAGCCCTTCCACCACGTGAGGACACACACAGGAAGAAGTCTGCAACCCAGAAGAAGGCCCTCGACTACCAAGCTGGCACCCTGATCTTAGACTTCCAAAACTGAAAAATATATTTCTGTTGTTTATAAGCCACTAAGCCTGTGGTATTTTGTTATAACAACTTGAACAGACTAAGACACCCTCCCCAGTCTGTCTAGCGGTGGCTGTGGTCCTCTATGATCACAACAGTGGCCCGGCTGCCCCTAGAGCACAGCTTCCACCTCACTGGGCTGCAGAAACAACTGCCCCCACCCTTGCTCCTTCAGGTATAGGATGGTAACAGCTCCCAGCTGTCGTTAGCCCCTGAATACTTCACCACGCTTTGTTGGCTCACTTATCCCTGTCCACACCTTCCTAAGTTGTCCCTTCATCATAGGGTCTTGAGCCGTCTGAACTGGATTCTATTTCTTGCAAGCTCCCTAACTTATATCTTCCATCATATCCTTCCCGCCACCCCCCCCATTCCATCTGCCATATTCTCCACCACCCCCTACCTAGGCCAACTCTGCCTGGTGCGCAGGGCATTCCTTGCCTCTGCATCCCAACCACACTATAAAACATAGGCATTAGGCTCTGCACACTCCAACTATACAAGCAAGACACCCATGACTTCACTGTCTAGCTGGACCATTTCTGACCTGAGACTATCCCAATGCATACCATTCATGCACATCCTGATTCTGACCCACCTTGCACTCACCATCAGGATGGTGGATGTACCTCGCTCTGGGTTCCTCCCCCTGTATTGAAGCCCAGCTCCACCCTGACTACCAGCTTCCAAATGTTACTCAGGGTCTAGGCTGCCCTCATATCTGCCCTTCCATCCCATAACTCTGCTCCAGCTAGCACCTCCTCGTTGTAATCCATTGCTGTACCAGCTCTGTCAGCGGACATAAGGAGATGAAAGCCAGAAGACCTCCCATTGAATAATTAGCCTTCCATTAAAAACACTCAAACTCTGGCGGATTCCTTATCCATAAAACTGAGCTACATTTGGCATCATATGTAGAAGCATCATGGTCTTGGGTGACTTTGAAATAGCCAATGATAATTATCCTTGGAATGCCATGTTCTTTGGAGTTAAAAACTTCCTCTTCTTGCTACAGAGTTCTTCATGACTAACTGCTAAATGCCTCCCTCATCCAGTGTCTGACCTCACTCTCTGGGAGACCCACTCCACTCTGGCAATATCTACCCCAGACTAGAAGCAAAACACCACTTCTCCTGCTCCCTGAGAGTCTGCCTCTTTGCTCTCCAAAACAGCACTCCCTTTCTTCCCAGCCTCCCAGCCCTCCCCCTCCAGAACATCAGCCCTCCTGCTTAATAAATAATTCTTACATCTTCCTCCACAACACTTCCTCTTTCTCTCTTGCCGCTTTCATTTACATACTGATGTCAAAAAGGAGGTGGGGGTGAGGAAGGGTTATAGCCAGGAGAGAAGATACATTATCTTCTTGGCATTTTACTAATAGGTCTTTTTTTCTCCTCCTTTCAAAATTTGAAGGGAGCTACACAAGCTGGAACAAATTTCTTTCAAGCTCGTTTAGCCTTTCTTGTGCTTTTTCCATTATCATTTTATAGCGGAGATTTCAGTGAGGATTCACAGTGAGTCATTTTATGAGGCAGCTCCATCTGTACCATCTGCAGGCATGACTTTCCCATCACTCTAGACATTACGTATCTCCTTATGGCAGCCCGGACAGGGGGTGGAGATTGCCAAGCCAGGTCACATGCCAGGAGTCCATCACTCATCTGAAGGGTGTGGGAAGGGTCTGCTTACAATTAGATTCATCTCCTGGTTCTGGATAATATGTCCCTCTGGCTTCAAATTCTTTCTTGCCAGCTCCCTGCTGGCTGGGCCCAGGAGGGGTTGAAGTCCTGCCTTCCTGCTTTCTTTCCTCCTCTCTCTCTCATTCCCATCTCTCTCTCCCCCTTTCTCATTCTCCATTGTCTGCATCTGTCTATTTCTCTTTCCACCATTCCATCTCTTTCCCCTTCTCCACCTTCCTCTCTTTCCATCTCTCCTCCACCTTTTCCCCACTTGGCCCCATTCTTCATCTTCCTGCTCTTGTCTTTCCCTCTTTTCTGTCCTTCTCATTGTTTCTGGTCCTTTGAAAAGAAAATTTTCAGGTCACCCTAACAGGGATTATTGCCGTTTCTCACAGGGTAACCAGAGTGCCAAAAATTTTTTTAAGTCCATCTCCAGAGGGAGATAATCTCACATTTAACATGTTTTTAAGACTCATCAGGGCTTGTATATAATGCTAATTGCTGGAGAAAATATACCTAAGCCTTTAGGGGTAGGGATAGGAAAGCCATCTGTAAAATGAAGATTAGTGGGGAGTAGTCACCACTGAATGAGGAAGTAGGACTCCTCAGAAGAGGCATTTCAAAGCTATTAGTCACTAATGCAGCCCAAAATTTAATTTAGAATAAATTTAATTGTCAACCGTCTCTCCCACATTCTATTCCATCCATCGTAAAACATCATAACCAAAAATGAGAGGCTTAAGCAATTAATGTCCCTTTAATTTACATTCATTTGCATATAATTTACATCTTACTTGTGAAAGCTACCTAAATATATACACGAAGACTCCCAAATCTTTGACTCTGTCAATTCAATTTAAAGGGTGTCTAACACTGGCAAAAAGGTCTATCTTTTAATGACTAGTAGAACTATCACTCCATTAAACTGATAAATCTACTACTTTGTGATTTGGGGGCACCAAGGGGGATTACTGTGGCATGAATTCATTCATTTATAGCATTGCAGAGATACTCATGCAGGTTACATTGGAGATACTCAGTGAGTTATCAAATTCAAATCAGTGTGTTCAAATCCCTGTTTTTCTAGCTTACATATTACGTGGCAGTTACTTTATCTCTAAAAGTCTCAGTTTCCTCATCTCTAAAATGTGCACAATAACACCCACCCTTAAAAAAATATCATGAAATACACTCTCTATTCTAGTAGAACTTATTGGATGATGCCTGATGCCTTTTCCTTGTCTTAATAAGCTACTCTATTCAGCATTTCTTCATCACAAGATCAACATCAACTCTGACATGGTAGGAAAACCATTTAAAATGGAATCCAAGTTCTGGGTTTGAGTCCCAATTCTAACTGCTAGTTGTGTGCCCTTGGTAAAGTCCTATCGCTTCTCCAGTCCTCAGTTTCCTCAGTTTTCAAGTTAAAATATGACTAGTATAAAAAGTTGATGATTGAGCTGAACAATAGCTGTAAAAGTACATTTTACATAAAGGTGAAGTATTTTTCTTTTCCAACACAGCTTTTATAAACCATAGAC
This sequence comes from Balaenoptera musculus, assembly GCF_009873245.2. Taxonomy (NCBI): domain Eukaryota; kingdom Metazoa; phylum Chordata; class Mammalia; order Artiodactyla; family Balaenopteridae; genus Balaenoptera; species Balaenoptera musculus. The sequence goes on from NC_045790.1 coordinate 64,285,231, forward strand.
AGTGTGAAAAAGGTGAGCTGCCCTGAGATAAGTATGGGGCTGAGAGATATTCGGTCTGTGAGCCACTTGGCCAAGGCAAGTGTACCGTATCTGCCATCATCCACCATCTAAAGACTCTACCAAGGGGGTGGGGATGGCGGAAATTTTGACAACTCAACGGTAAAAAATAGAATGTATACATTAATTCACAACAGAAAAGGAAGTGTAAGTCATGGCAGAAAAAAGAAATCTACACTTTTTTCTATACATTAACATTTTTATCTATACATTAATACCACATTGTCATTTGTGAAGTTTAACTTGCAGTTTACTCCAAGGCCTAGAAAAAGAATTGGAATATAAGACCCTTGTGGAGTGTCATCCTCTTTGCCCAAAGATGGTTCATGTCCATCAACAACTTCTGGTGTCACTGTCCACAAGGGTTGGTTGATTCCTCTGTTAACTCTTCAAGGGGTAGATGAGTCACCTTTCTGTAGCCCCTGTCTCTTCTCTCTTGGGAACTTTCAAAGGACTTGGGGTGCAACAAATGCTTTCCTGGGCCCTTTGTGGTGAGTTTCCATTTTATCATCACTTATTCAAGACTCAACATGGATATGAACTTAATATAGGAAACCAGAATATAGATTCATGGTTGTAGAGTTACCAGAAAACAGAAAGCACAGCTCTTCCTGTCCTTTCTTTTGTATCCAGGCGGGAAGATTTGCTCCCTACACCATTTCTTATCAGAAAGTACATAACCAACTAAATGGAAAACTGTTCCCAGATGGCATCATTCAGTAGTGGGAGATCAACATCCTGGAATTTCAGGATCTGCTCTATAACTCTCTGTGTGATCTTGACACGTCCCTTAATCCTTCTGACCTCAGTGTTCTCATTTGTAAAAGTATAGGATTCAATGAAATGGTCTCCATCTAAGCCCACGACCCTATCCAGTAATTTTCAGGGTTAACTGAACTGAGCAAAGCTAAAATATTGATTTCTGATCAGACTCATTATATTATTTACTCCAAGAGAAAGATTCCTCCTTTTTAAAAAATAGATTAAGAAAAATAAACTGTTAGCTCTGGAGATGTAATGTCACTTTGGTTTTCGTATGTAGTCCATGGTGGACTTTAGGATCAGAATGATGAGTGTAATTTTAACCCTGCAATCAAACATGGATTTAAATCACCTAGCACATGGGCAGATCCAAGCAAATGTTATTTCCCCTTTATACAACCTTTTCCAGGGTCTTCAGTGTACTCCTGACACTGAAAAAGTGAAAGTTGCTCAAATATCTGCTTCCAGAAACACATCTCACCCATGCAATGCCAACAATAGCAAAAGAAATCCCAATTTTAATGCAGATGTTGCACACACTCATTGCTTCCTTGTCTTCTGGCACAGGAACTGATATCCGATACTTGGGGCTTCATTTTTCCTTTGTGAAAGATGAGCATTAGGTCCTTTGCTTAGAAAGAGCTCAATTGATCTGTCTCCAGGATGACGTGCATGATAAAAAGAAAAACAATATAAGTGAGGGGAGTTTCTTTTTGTCTTGCAGGTAGTCTTAGAACACTTCTTTCTGCTCAAACGTCGTTTCCCTAATAGTAGTGTAGTAGTGTGGAATGTGAAAAGATTACTCAAAATTAGGGCCATTTTGGAGGCCAGGTATATTAAAAACTATGCCCTTCCTGCCCCACCTTGACAGAGAAGAACACAGAGGGAAAGAAATCAGGACAGGGTTTTCTGTCAGCTCCTGCAATAATAAGATAGTTCAATATCTGAATCTTTATTTTTTTAAATAAATTTTTTTAATTTTTATTTATTTTTTATTTTTGGCTGCGTTGGGTCTTCGTTGCTGAGCGTGGGCTTTCTATAGTTGCGGCGAGCAGGGACTACTCTTTGTTGCGGCGCCGGGGCTTCTCATTGCAGTGGCTTCTCGTGTTGCAGAGCACGGGCTCTAGGCACGCGGGCGTCAGTAGTTTTGGCACATGGGCTCAGTAGTTGTGGTTCGCAGGCTCTAGAGCGCAGGCTCAGTAGTGGTGGTGTATGGGCTTAGTTGCTCCGCGGCATGTGGGATCTTCCTGGACCAGGGCTGAAACCTGTGTCCCCTGCATCAGCAGGTGGATTCGTAACCACCACGCCACCAGGGAAGCCCAATATCTGAATCTTTACACCAAAAATTTCAGGGCAAAAATTTCAGTTGATTGGGATAACAAATCACAAAGCACAAACACCAGATTCCAAAAAGCTTCTCATTCCTTGACTCAGATTCAGAAACAAAGACTCACGATGCTGATGAAACAAGTATCTAAATAAATAATACAATTTTAATGGAAAACACAAGAGACTGATAGAAAAGAATGCACCCTCCTGCTGCACCGACACATAGCCCCAAGTACAGACACAATCATTTACAACAGGGGTAAAGAGGTCCTGTTCTCCCCACAAGTCCGATATGGTAGCCCGAGCTCAACTGATGAAAGATGCCAATTTTTCAATGAACATCCTTTTTCTGATTTTTTTTTCTTTAAAATATTCCAAGAGGTAGAATTACGGATGCCAAGTCTATGCACGTTTTTAAAGCTACTGAGACTTATCCCCAAACTAGTGCATTTTTCTTCAAGGGGAGCCCCTCTGCTTAGCGTGGTGGCATGTGGGATACCCAGGATTGGACGTTAAGTGGCACACAAATCCCAACCTCCTTTCCTTGGCATTGAACAGAATTTGAGGGGCCGCCTGTCATCTTTGCAGCCTAGGCCTACTTTCAGCAGCTCCATTCAGTGGCAAGAGGCTGCGCGGTGGACACCAGAGGACAACCACAGAACTGGCTTTGCTCGACACCCTGTGAAGGTCACATGAGCACAAACCTTTCAGGGGAAGCCCAGATGTCAACAGCCAAAGTAAACAAGGGAGTCGCTCACTAAGGCAGCACTCCCTGCTTTTTTCAACATAAATAATCTATGTTTATTACAGAAAATAGACAGGATAATATTTTAAAAAGCAAAGTCACCCATATCCTCACCACCCAGAGACAACCATCTTTGCATGTTTATATATGTCCTTGTATTGATAGAATTCATTCCCATACAAATATATAAGTAAACTTGCATTTTATAAAAACAGAATTATAGCATATATATATACTATGCTACACTTATTTTTTCAGACTTAGTAATACACAACATTCTATACTTTTTAAAACATCAAATCCTGTACTTTGGCATATTTAGGGTGTTTCCAACTTTTCTCTGTTAAAACATGTAGACACACACACTTGCATGGCATTTAATTCTGGAAGGATATCTATTTTTTTAAATCGCACTACAATAAACATCTTTGAACATGTATGTTTCCAACGGACATCCTTTTTCTGATTTTTTTTTTCTTTAAAATATTCCAAGAGGTAGAATTACGGGTGCCAAGTCTATGCACGTTTTTAAAGCTACTGAGACTTATCCCCAAACTGTAGTGCATTTTTCTTCAAGGGGAACCCCTCTGCTTAGCGTGGTGGCATGTGGGATGCCCAGGACTGGATGTTAAGTGGCATACAAATCCCAACTGCCAAGAAGCCGATGGGAAACAAATTGGAGCCCTTTCTAAAGTGTTAAGGTGATTACTGCTTAGTACCCAGATATCTTTCAGCAATTTCATATAAAATATTCTTTCATGTCAGACCCATAATCACCTTTTCAAACTTGTGCCATGGAGAGTCATTGATATGTGTTCAGCACGCAGGGCATAAATCTCTCAGAGCGCACTGCAACCTGCAGAGCCTCCCTCCCACAGGTGTGGGGCTGCTCCACGGCAGCTGAAAAGCACATGTTCTGGTCTTCCCCCCCCCCCCCCCACCTCTTCTCCCACACCCTCCTCCAGCTTCCTTCTGCCTTCGGGCTTGCACGTTTCTCCTTGACAGTTGCTTTCAGAAAAATATTTCTAAGATGCTTACCTATGCAAATCTGTCTTTCAAAACAGTACCCACAATCAAACCTAAGCGCACAAAAGGCTACACTCATTGGTGGCCAAACGAGCATGTCAGGATGACCAAAGAGGTAGGGATTTGGTGAGTGCCGATATAGAGCCCAGAGCCTTTCTGGCCTGAGTTATTTGTCCAGAGGAGGGGAATTTAGATGCTCTGCCCTTCCGTTGAAGAGCCGCACACACAAATGCAGACCAGGTAGCAGATGGATCAGGCAGGTGTCGTTCCCCAAGAAGTTGGCATGAAAGTTAACATAAGAGAGGAATCTTTCTCACAGTTCTAGGGTGTTCGCCATCAGACTTGTCACGTCTTACTTCACTAGGAAAAAAATAATCCATCTAAGTACAGACAGCTTCCCAAGCCCTGTGCTAAGGAGTCCAGCTCGCCCCAAAGCTGCCAAGAGTCCCCATTCATGTTTCCCAGCATTCTCTGAGTGCAGGTAGGCTTGGCTGTCTTCGCTTATGTTACCACACACAGGCTTACCCAACCCTGGCTCGTGTGCATGCAGCATTTTCTGACACTGCAGCACATGAAATAGCTCTGCTGACCAGAGGGGAAGAAGGGGAGGGATAAGCTGGGAGACTGGGATTGACATATGCACACTACTATATACAAAATAGATAACTAATAAGAACCTACTGTATAGCACAGGGAACTCTACCCAATACTCTGTAATGACCTATATGGGAAAAGAAACTTAAAAAGAGTGGATATATGTATGTGTATAACTGACTCACTTTGCTGTACACCTGAAACTAACACAACATTGTAAATCAACCGTACTCCAATAAAATTTTTTTTAAAAAAGGACTAAAAAAAAAAGAAATAGCTGTGCTGTTATTTCCATTGTGGTCTTGCAGCCAATGCCAAGTGACCTACAAGCACCTGAAATGCACCTGAGACCGGTCACGGGAGAGCTATTTCAAGTCCACATCTGTGCGGGACCTGGAGTATCAGGGGAAGATCCTAGTGCTGTGTGCTTTGGCCGCTGCTGCTTATGGTCATTGCCATCTGAGTTCATTGCTATCCTTGGGTGTTAGGGCTCAGGGCTAGTTGCTGGGGGAGGGGAAAGCTGGTAAGGACTTGGACAGGACTGCAGGTGTGTAAGACAGCTGTATAAAGCTAGCCTGTTAGTGGGAGATGGGGAGGTAGGCGGCGCTGGGGGCTCCGGAGGCTGAAAAAATACACCCCTGGTGAGTGGGTATTTTTCTCCAACCAGGCTTTCAGGCAGGGGTGAATGCTTTTATCTCTGCTCAGCAGCTCCAGAGTGATGACAAGTTTATCAGCCAGATCCACTCAGAACAGTCTCAGTACCTAAACACCATCTCCTGAGAGTCTCCACCCCACTGATGGGTCGACAGTAGTGATAACAACATCAACAATAACAGCATCTGTGATGTGTGGAGTACTACATGCCACTGTACGCTTCTTTGTAAATAAAACTGTACAGTTTTATTTAATCCTCCTAACATCTTTGTGAAGTTGGTATTATTATTCCTCCTTTAACAGATAACTATCCTGAGGCTCAGAGAGGTTACACTGACTGCCCAAGTCAAACAGCTAGTAAATGGCAGAGCGGGCTTTGACTGCTCTTAACCTCTGCACCAGGTACACACCTATCTGTTCACTCAGAACAGGGCATGTAACAAGGGCACATACTAAGAAGACGAACACATTCACAAGTTTTTCCCATTGGCTGTCTACCCAGTTTGTATCTCCAGAAGGTTTACTGGGCCACATCATGCTGCCCCCAAACCCACACAACCACCCAAAAATGGCCCCAAACAAAACCATCCTCTTTCATCCAAACATTTCTTCAGTTCTGACCATGGAACCACCATATCTACATCAACCCTGTGTGAAACTACAGTCACTTATCTAACCCTTCTTCCTTACCTCCATGCAGTCAGTAAGTCTTGCCTCTTCTCCTCCAAAATGGTTCTTCAAGGCAGCTGATCATCACTTTCTTATTCCAACTGCCTTGGAGCTGTGCTCCCTGCCTCAAGCATCTAGACCCTCTAACACCAGTTTCAGACTAGACTTCCTTCAGCAGCGCTTCTGCCATTTCCTACCTCCCTCTACACCTACAATCTCGAGGTGAGATTCCTCTGTCTGGATATCAAGGTCCCCTATAGCTGGCCCCATCCTACGTTTCAATACTCCCACCTTTGTTCTACACAATGAGATCACCTCCACCAATCCCCTCACCAACAAGACCCACCTGTCAATCTGTACCACTCCAACCCAAATCACTGTTCAAGCATCATTCTCATGACTACAAAAGTTTAATATTATTGCATTTCACAGAGAACCCAGTGTATAGGACTCAGTCAACACATCCTTTTCTAAATTAACTATGATACAGTCTGGACAATTTCCTGAATCAAAACACATAGCTTGGCTTTGTATGAAACAGATCTTGGCCTTTGATTGACCATAAATTTAAGTGAACCAGCTGAGGAACACAGCCACTTGAAAAAGCCAAGACAAGGCACACCGGGCCTGTGTCACGAGAAGCACGGTGCCCAGATCATGAACATAGGTCCCAAGACAGCCTCCACTGACCAGGGCACATCCTGAGTGATGCATGCAACTCTGGATGCCCTGCTCAAATTCTGTGTATCACCTGGTCAAGCTATTGATCATCCCCAGAAGTGGGATGAAGCTAAGGAAGGGATATAGAATTGATTACAAAGGAAAAACTGTGGTGCTCGCTTCAGCAGCACATATACTAACATTGGAACGATACAGAGAAGATTAGCATGGCCCCTGCGCAAGGATGACACGCAAATTCGTAAAGCATTCCATACTTTTAGCTACATGTAAAAGAATGAAATTAGAACACTCCCTAACACCATACACAAAAATAAACTCCAAACGGATTAAAGACCTAAATGTAAGGCCAGACACTATCAAACTCTTAGAGGAAAACATAGGCAGAACACTCTATGATATAAATCACAGCAAGATCCTTTTTGACCCACCTCCTAGAGAAATGGAAATAAAAACAAATGGGATTTAATGAAACTTAAAAGCTTTTGCACAGCAAAGGAAACCATAAACAAGATGAAAAGACAACCCTCAGAATGGGACAAAATATTGGCACAGGAAGCAACTGACAAAGGATTAATCTCCAAAATTTACAAGCAGTTGATGCAGTTCAATATCAAAAAAACAAACAACCCAATCCAAAAATGGGCAGACGACCTAAACAGACATTTCTCCAAGGAAGATATACAGATTGCCAACAAACACATGAAAGAACGCTCAACATCATTAATCATTAGAGAAATGCAAATCAAAAGTACAATGAAAAAAAAAAAAAGTACAATGAGATATCATCTCACACCGGTCAGAATGGCCATCATCAAAAAATCTACAAACAATAAGTGCTGGGTGTGACAAACTTATTGACAAACAATAAGTAAGGGTGTGAAGAAAAGGGAATCCTCTTGCACTGTTGGTGGGAATGTAAATTGATACTGCCACTATGGAGAACAGTATGGAGGTGCCTAAAAAACTAAAAACAGAACTACCATATGACCCAGCAATCCCACTACTGGGCATATACCCTGAGAAAACCATTATTCAAAAAGAGTCATGTACCACAATGTTCATTGCAGCTCTATTTATAATACCCAGGACATGGAATCAACCTAAATGTCCATCAACAGATGAATGGATAAAGAAGATGTGGCACATATATGCAATGGAACATTACTCAGCCATAAAAAGAAATGAAATTGAGTTATTTGTAGTGAGGTGGATGGACCCAGAGTCTGTCATACAGAGTGAAGTAAGTCAGAAAGAGAAAAACAAATACCGCATGCTAACACATATATATGGAATCTAAAAAAACAAAAAAAACAGTCTTGAAGAACCTAGGGGCAAGACAGGAATAAAGACACCAACCTACTAGAGAATGGACTTGAGGATACAGGGAGGGGGAAGGGTAAGCTGGGACAAAGTGAGAGAGTGGCATGGACATATATACACTACCAAACGTAAAATAGATAGCTAGTGGGAAGCAGCTGCATAGCACAGGGAGATCAGCTCGGTGCTTTGTGACCACCTAGAGGGGTGGGATAGGGAGGATGGGAGGGAGGGAGATACAAGAGGGAAGAGATATGGGGACATATGTATATGTATAACTGATTCACTCTGTTATAAAGCAGAAACTAACACACCACCGTAAAGCAATTATACTCCAATAAAGATGTTAAAAAAAAAAAAAAACACTAAAAATAGAACTACCATATGACCCAGCAATCCCACTACTGGGCAGATACCCTGAGAAAACCGTAATTCAAAGAGTCATGTACCACAATATTCATTGCAGCTCTATTTACAATAGCCAGGACATGGAAGCAACCTAAGTGTCCATCAACAGATGAATGGATAAAGAAGATGTGGCACATATATACAATGGAATATTACTCAGCCAAAAGAAGAAAAGAAATTGAGTTATTTGTAGTGAGGTGGATGGACCTAGAGACTGTCATACAGAGTGAAGTAAGTCAGAAAGAGAAAAACAAATACCGTATGCTAACACCTATATATGGAATCTAAAAAAAAAAAATGGTTCTGAAGAACCTAGGGGCAGGACAGAAATAAAGACGCAGACATTGAGAATGGACTTGAGCACATAGGGAGGGGGATCCCAATTTAATATGTGTATTAAGTCAGTATTATAAGTAGCAATTCCCCTGTCATTAAAAGTGTTGGAGCAGACATGAAATGTCTACCTCCAGAATGTTTTAGAAAGAATTCCTATACAACATGGTAAATCAACTATACCCCAATAAAATTTTTAATTAAATAATTTTTTTTTAAATGTTTTAAAGAAGAATTCCTACATTGAGTGGAAGCTACAATGAGACGGTCCACTAGAGAGGCTCTACCACTTTCTTTGCTGCTGCTTTTGCTGACATTGAGGAGGTCCCAGATTTCTCTTGCCTCCTAAAAACATGAAAGTAATTTAGCTGCAATATTCCCAGGCTACACTCTTTTCCTTTCTGAACCAGCCACAGTGAGCTGCGACAACAAGTGAAAACCCGAATGCCTATAGGCAGGTGATTAATTTGATGCATCAGATTGAGATTAAACACTAGAGAGTAGAGAGTCCAGTGTAGAACAAATAAGTTCATGCACTGCTCAAAGGTATTCAAATTCCAGTTATTTTTAAATATTGTGCCAAGAAAAATGGAATAACCAGTTTACAACCCCTGAAACCATCACAGTACAGAAAATAAAGTATTGAACAATTTTGCTTTGTTTTGTTCTATTTTGTTTTTGCTATGGTCATAGATCATAGTGATTAATAGCATGGGTTCTGAAACAGAACGACTGGGTTCAGGTACAAGCTCAGTAATTTCCAGTTATTTCACTTCTCTGAACCTTAGTTTTCTCATCTTTAAAACATATTAGAAAGTATACTCACCTAATTGGTTTGTTTTGAGGAAAAAATGGAATAATATATACCACATGCTTAGAGCAGTGCCTAACATTTAACAAGCACTCAAAAACGAAGGTGAAATTGGAAAGATATTCTAAAATGCATTCTTTTTAGAAATCCCCAAGTGGCCCAGCTTACCTTAGAGCAGCGTTTCCTGATCCATAGTCTTTGAAAGACTTGATAGTAAGTGTTCTGCACTAAGAGGGTTCCATGATTAAATAATTTTGAGAAATGATACACACTACAGAAATCCCTTTGGAGATGGACACTAGCATACATTAACTTGATTTACTCTGGTAGATTTAATCACAAAACCTCTATCCTTTGAAATATCCATCTAAAACCCAAAGATCCAGTATTTTTATGAATATATTTTAGAAATGCCTCCTTCTGGGAGCTTCCAATTTTTTCTTAAAATATTTACTCTTCCACCATTTATATCCACTTCTGCTTCCAAGAAAGGATTTGAAGCACATGCTAAGGGGTCGAAAAAATTTATTTCTCTAGAGATTGTAAACCTCAACCTCCTCTTTGCTGGGCTTCTTTCCTCTCCCAGATCCACTGCAAAACTTCAAAGCCAGTTTTGCTATCCATTTCTTCATCCTGGTTCAACGGTCCTGAAGTCTACGTACATTCTGCCTAAATGACCACCTCTTCTGCACTACTGAATATCTATAGAACCGTTCCCCCTTCCTGAAGTCCCTGGGACTTCATACCTCTCCAGGTCAAATTATTCCAACCACTGTGCCACAAGTTGTAAGGGACACAACGGTAGCATAAGACAATGTCCCCTAGCCTCATGGAGCTTACCTTATCCTGGAGAGGCCAGATCTACACTCCTGAGCGAGTCAGAAATCAGAATTCACAACCAAACTCTGTGACCTGAGAGGTGATCTGAGAGCTCCTCCTTCATCTTGACATTGACTTTCTGCATTGCATTTTCAGTGGAACGTCTTAGAGAAAAGAGGACTATTTTCCCAAGGCACGAACTGCCTCTATCAGGGGTAAGTAATGGGTACATCAGACCTCTAAGTATAAGTGCTATGGTTGAACCTGAGCTGCCTGGGACCTTAACTAGAGAAATGTGGAAGGTTTCCATTCCTGAGGGTCTTTATAAACAACTTCCTCAAATTCACCCAAAACTTGTATTGCTTCTAGAAGAACTCAGAGGAAAATATTTTTAATTAATGACATGGTCTAGAAGTCAACTGTGGACTAATTAGCAGGGAATTTTGAGTTTCAAGCAGTTTGGATCATTTGGGGTGGTCCAGATCAAGTTTGGAGCAGTCCCCGTTTAAGTCAGCCCGTGAGACTTCCAGTGTTTGGAGTGTGACTTTGGGGGTTGGTGGGGGGTTTGAAGGTGAGGGAAGGTTCATTCATGAGTTAAAGAGCAGATCTGGCCCCTGAGGATTGACTGTGCTCAGCAAAAACTGCCCTTCAGTGTATGAAGATGCAATAACTGGTTCTGTAGTTCCCCACCACAGGGAAAGCTGGGAAAAACAGGGGAAGGAAACCAAGAACAAGAATACCAGGGACTCAGTCCCTTCACTTGGAACAATTACCAAATGAACATTTGAAAAGGTGTTACATAGTTTATGAAACAGTATCACATGCGCTATTTAATTCTCACAAGTGTCCTTTGAGCTGGGATCCCTGTCTCCTATTTACAGATGGAAAAACCACAGCTCAGAGGCAGAGGTAAAATGGTTTCCTCAAGATCCCACGGTTCATAAGTGGCAGAACCAGGACCCAAACACAGAGCCTCATGGATCCAAATTCCACATTCTTTTCCTCTTTAATCACCTTTAATTTTTGACTGCACTTCTTTGCTACCACCTGAGGAGTCGAGATAGCAAGTGGTAGGAAGAGGAAAAGAATGTGGAATTTGGATCCATGAGGATCTGTGTTTGATGTTATATATGAAAGCTGTTAAGAGAGTAAATCCTGAGTTCTCATCACGAGGAAAACATATTTTTTCTTTATCTTTAATTTCATATCTATATGAGATGGTGGATGTTCACTAAACTTGTGGTCATCATTTCATGATGCATGTAGGTCAGACCACTATGCTGTACACCTTAAACTTATACAGGGCTATATGTCAATTTATCTCAATAAAACTAGAAGAAAAAAAAATTAAAGGTGAAAAGGCAGAAGAAGTTCTCCATGCCTGCTAAACCCCTGCAACAAGTGACATTCCAGTGTCAGCGCACAGAAGAGCCTATCTGCTCCTGAGGCATGCAGTCCTCCAGATCTGTCCAACTCTTTGTCACATCCCTTGTCCACAAGCAGTAAACCAACCATTTCAAAATCATATGGAAGGGGTACATCCAGACAGTGGAATATTATCCAGTACTAAAAAGAAATGAGCTATCAAGCCATGAAAAAAAATGCAGAAGAATCTTAAATGCATATTACTAAATGAAAGAAGCCAATCTGAAAAGGCTGCATACTCTGATTCCTACTATATGACATTCTGGAAAAGGCAAACTAAGGAGATGGTAAAAAGATCAGTGGTTACCAGGGGTCGAGGCAGGGGAAAGGATGAATAGGCAGAACACAGAAGATTTTGAGGGCAGTGAAACTATTCCGTATGACACTATGATGGTGGATGCATGTTATTATACATTTGTTAAAGCCCATGGAATATACAACACCAAGACTGAAGCCTGATGTAAACTATGGACTTTGAGCGGTGATGCATCAATGCAGATTCATCAAATGTAACAAAGGTACCACTCTAATGGGAGATATTGATGGTGGGAGAGGTGTACACGTGTGGAATCAGAGCTTATATGGGAAATCTCTGTACCGTCTGTTCAATTTTGCTATGAACCTAAAACTGCTCTAAAAAAAAATCTATTTAAAAAAAAAAAAGTAGGTTCACATACTCAAGTTGTTCCAAACATACTTCAAAATTCTCCAATGACTTACTTGCCTATCAGTTTTTAAATTTAAATTAGCTAAAAATAAATAAAATTTCAAATTCAAAACCAAAGTCATATGGGAGTCACCACAGTACCTCATCCTCATCTCTTTCTAACTAGAGGTTTCTTATAGCCCCTTCTTCCCAGGAGCAATAGACCATTCTGAGAATCTGTTACCTAGATTTGGAAAGCCTTTCCCCAGTCTAGGGGATGTACATGAACATCCTAGCAAAAGTGAGTTGTTACAACTGGAACACTACCCAAATATGGAACCATTCAAACGTCCATGCTCCCCCTTCACAGCTTCACTCTGAGCCCCAAGATTAGCAAGGAAAGTCTGTGGAACTGTCTTACAAAAGTGGAAGCATATTGCCAAGTTGCATGAGTCATCCTGGTCCAGTTGGCATCTGCTTCTCCCACCAGAATAGGGATACTTCTTCCCCATCCACTCCTGGAAAACACCTCCTAATGATTGTGGATGGTGCCCGAGAGAGGAGGAGGAGGAAAAGAGCCACCTTCCTGACCCGACAAGCAGTCTGTTCACACCTGGCAGCGTGAGCTTTGATTATCCTCGACTCAGGTTGTGTAACTACAGATGTCTCTAGTTTTCACAAAGCAAAGGAGCTCTTGTCTGGAATAAATGAGATAGATAAATTAGAGGGGGAAGGGAAAGAGTCAAAGGTGTCCCCCCCCACTCCCCCCACTTTTCATCTGTGGTGATCTGGGCTCTCTAATCTATTGTACAAATGTCTGCACACAGCATGCCAACACTTGCTTGTAAACTCACGGGAGAAATATCACCTGGAGACAATGAATAATGTCTGCTTCATGCCGTTCTCCCCTAATATACTTTTTGTTTTGAAGGCATCATATGGATTAAGTTAGTAACACCCATCCTCACGTTTTCAAGCCGCTATCTCCCCCTAAATCATCTCTCTTTGGAACTTGACAGGTTATCACACCTTGTCTCATTTCATGCTGCAGCTTCCCACGAGCAGATTAGTCTTGCTTCACAAATCACAGGCTCCTTTCCCGAGTGAAACACCTTCAAAATTACAGCAACTTTCCCCAAGGGGTATCAAAGTTCTTTTTTTCCAAGGTCTGTGGTGTTCCACTAAGAGGCTTCATTGTTCTGAAGCACCACACCTTGGATCATCTCCTTGACTGAGGGTATTATCATAAAACAGCAAGAAGAGAATTCGCCAAGCCCATGATAACTTCATCTCTGCATTTAACAGGGTGTCCTCCGGGCAGGGCTCCACGTGGCCTCCGCCTTGCGAACCTTCAGAGGGGCAGGCAATGCCTGGAGCTGCTCTCCCAGGCCCAAGGTGCAGAGAGAGACAGGAAACAGACTATCAGCAGCATCCTAGTGGTTCTGTGGTTTATGAAATTCCAGCACAACCGCTTGCAATTTGCCAACTCATTCCAACCCATGGTTAGACAACCATATGTGACAGATTCTGTATAGACAGATACCATAGAAGTGTCAAAGAATCTGCTTCCTCCAAGTATTCCTATGATATTCTTCATACTTGCAGTGGCTATGTATTGCTTCTACCCAACTCAATATTCATTCCTTTTCTTGTGCTATTAGTACCTCAGTTTCTCCTGGGGGGATCATATCCTAGTTCATAAAATTTGGTCCTAGCGCTCAAGGTGAACATTTGACCAGGCCTAGTCAATGAGAAGACTCCATCACCCTGGCTACAGTGATTGATTCAGTGACAGTCGTGTGACCCACATCTGACAACTTCAAGAACAATTAAGAAAGAGATGATCCCTTTCCACAGGGGTTGCTAAGCTGGTAAAATGTAACTCTGGATCTGAGGGTGGCTATCTTGCTACCACAGGGTGAGGGTGGGGGAGATCCTATGTGAAAATGGTGCTCTTGCAGAAGGAAGCACTGTCAAAAGTGAGAGAAATACACGATAACATTGTTTGACACCTGGATCCAGCCATGCCTGAAGTCACTGCCACATTCTAATCATAAGAACCAATAAATTTCCTTTCTTGCTCAAGACAGTTTTAGCTGGGCTTCCCTCTTGAAAACAAAGAGCTCTGATAAATACACTGCCCAATAACTTAAAGAAAATAAAAGGCATCAGCAGTCCCAAATGATTCATGCATTGATTTATGGTAAAATATATATTGAACACCTAACCTATGTCAAGCTCTATGTTTGGTGTTAGGGACACAGAGACAAATAGGACACAATCCTTGCCTTAAAGGTTTTATATTCTAGTATCCAATTTAGCAACAAAATCCACAGTTTCAATAGCTCAAGGGATAATGAGGATTCTTGAATTTCTATTAAGAAAGGAAATAGCATGGATTAGCACAAGTATCTAGCAACTTCGTATAATCCAGATGAGTGTGCCTTAGTACTTAGGACGCAACTTACTTCTATTACACGCTTTTGTGAAAAGAGCTAAATGCATATCTAATAAATTCTGGGAAGAGGAGTATGGTGGCCACGTGTTGTTTATGTTTGCAGAGAGTCCATTCCTTCTTCTGATAATGAATTTGGGGAACCACCTCCACCACTGCTTGCAGTCTTGGTGAGACTATTTGGTGACTCTGTCAACTTGGCAAGACTGCTCCCAACCCAGATCGAGGCATGGCCATAAGACATAAGTTGGTGCAATCAATTAGATCACTCCTTCTCAGTCCCCTTTTCAAGTCCTCCCCTCCCCCATATACCTGCCTCGGGCCTCTTCTCTTTTCCATCTACATTCACTCCCAAGTTGATCTCAACCAACCTCATGGCTTTAAATACCATTCACTTAAATTAATTTAATTAATTTAATTAATATCTCCATCACAGATCTCTCCCTTGAACTCCAAATCACCCACTTGCATGTCCAACTGCCGACTCTTGATACTTCCACCTGATCTCACCCTTAGCATGCCCAAACCACACTCCTGAATCCCACAAACTTGCTCATTCTTACAGTCTTTTCCATCTTAAGAACTGCTCAGGTGAAAAAACTTGGGAGTCATCATTGATTCTTCTCTTTCTTTTCACACTCTATATCCTGATGGCCATCAAATCTGACAGCTCTTCCTTCACAAGAGATCCAGAAGTTGGTCACTTCTTATCATCACCTCCACTAAGATCACTCTGGCCCAAGCCCAAATCATCCCCTCGCTGGATGATTGCAGAAGCTTTCTTATCAGTGACCATGATTCAGCTTTTGATATATTCAGTATATTAGCAACAGAGCAACCAGCGGGATCCTTTTAAAATCTAAGTCAACACTACTCCTCTGCAAGGAAATGTCATCTCCCAACATCCACACCAATCTCCTCCAGGTCTTGACTCAAACATCACCTTCTAGATCAGGCATTTTCTGACCACTCTATTTGAAACTGCACCACCCTCCTGTTGCAGGTCCCTATCCCCTTATACCCTCCTTCATTTTTACTCCATAACACTTACTGCTACCTAACATACTAAATATTTTTGGCCTTTTTTCTTATTAGTTTATTATCATCTCCCCCAACTAGAATGCAAGCTCCATGAGGGTAGGGCTTCTGTCTGTTTTGTTCACTGCTGTAACCATAAGACCTAGAAGAGTGCCTGGCACCCATTACCTGATGAATGAATGAATGAACAGTGAACACGGTGGTCTCTTTAGAGGAGGGACCCAGTGATGGAAAACAGTTAGTGCAGACTCATTCTGAAACGAGTGCCCAAAAGAGACCACACTTTATTACCTGCCACCTAAAGCTTCTGAACTGTCCTTCTACCTTCACTAAAGCCCAGTTCTTCTGCATTCCCTTTGATTCTATGAGCTGCTCCTATCCAGCCAGTAAATTTCCCATTTTATATAAGCCAGGGTCAGTTTCTGTTGCTTGCAACCAAAGATTCCTAGTTGATTCAAGGAGCCAAATATCTAGGCTCTCACTACAACACCCTTTATTGTCATAAATGTACAGAGATGTGGTGGCCTGGTACTCTGGGTGTCCTTCTATTCCACAACAAGAGGTAAGGCTTTAACTGCAAATGACATAAGAAGAGCTGCTTATAAGTTAGATTCACACAAAAGCATTAAGTAACTTCTGAGTCTTTTCTAAAATGACTGTGCTGCTTATTTTAAACCAACAAGACCTCATTCATTTATTAAGTGTATCTTATCCTCATAAAACAAAGATGTATGCACAAACATTCTAGAGAGGTTTTATAAGGTAATGATGAACAGCAGATTCATGAAGAGAGCAGAATACGTTCACTTCCATGTTAGCAATCAGGACCCTGACACCAGTAAGTCTGAGAAGATAAAACATGAAGGATATGAAAAATAGCATACATGTCTCTAAGCATATTGATTCCAACTTTTATGTGAAGAAGGACAAAAAAAGAAAATATACCAAATCATTAGCGATGGTTCTAAGTAGAGGAATAGTGGTGATTTGTACTTTTTATTTAACCCTTCCTGAATTTTCACAAGCTTAGTAGTTAATAAACATAATTATTTTAATACAGAAATAAACAGCATTCTTTTGGAATTTGAAACAACAAAAATATTTAGGAGGTATGAGAATCTGAAAAACAGTGTGCATTTTGCTGACACCTTCCAGCTACTAACATAGAGTCATGGGAAATTAAATAAGACCCTCACCTTCAGAAACTCCTTTCCTTCTGGAAATCATCAGAACATTGGTATGAAGAAGGAAACAAGGGAACAGAACAGACTATGTATCCGTGCTTCTCAAACGACACTTAGAAAACCATCCGTAACAGAATCACCAGGGGCACTTGTTAAAAATAAAGATTCCCAACAGCCATTTCAGACCTGTTGTACCAGAATCTCTGAGGGTCAGACCCAGGAATATGCATTGAACAAATTCACCCAGTAAGTCTGACGCCTGCTCAAGTCCAAGAACCACTAGAAAGATGAAGGAAGCTACTTGAAGCTCCTTGGGGATTCACCACGCCTCTGTTTGAAGGATTTCAACTGAGTAATAAAGCTTAAGTCAGTAGAGAGAAAAAATTCCATCAGTCAGAATCATCGCCAGGTTTCCACTTTGCTTTCTGTAGTGTAGACACAATCTATATCATATGCCAGTAGCATAACATCTGCAGGCCCAACCCCCCGATAAATCCATCAGCCAGTTGTTGGATAATGCAGTGGAATCTTCATTATGAAAGCATATTTGACAAGTTCTGATAATTGATAGTTAAACCATTTTTCCCATAACAAGCCTATCATCAGTGAAAGCCTGATCTAACCCAATTAGCGCTAAACGTATTGGTTAGTCCTCTTTACAGTATTTTAAAAGGACAGCACTGTAATATTTAATCAGTTCCATACTTGCCTGGTCCTTCCCCATCTTTTCACTAGACATTTTCCAGCCAGAATGAATGACCCTTCAGACTGTTCTGCATCTTGCTCCCCGGATATGCCACATCCAACCCCACCTCTGTGCCTCCCTGAATGTCCCTCCCCTCTCCTCTCTGCTTTCCTGGATCCTTAGGACTTGACTACCTAGAGCAGAAACCCAATAACCATGGCTTAATCCAAGAAGCTATGGCTTTTCTTACCCAACAAGAAGTCGGGAAATGTACCTTCCAGGGTTGGTACAAGTGCTCAAGGATGTGATCAAGGGCCAGGCCTCTTCCCTCCTCTGGTCCACCCTGCTTAGCATGTGGCTTCTGTCATCTAGGTTGTAAGATAGCTAATCCCACCCATGAGCATCATGTGTGTTTTACAGACAAAAAGACAGAGGTGAGGAGTAAAGGCAAAAGTCTTCCATGCTAAGTCTGGCTCTTTTTATCTTTCTTTTAAAAAAAAGAAAAGAACAAAAACAAAAACGGTTTCCCGGGAGCTCTGCTATGTTCATCTATTGGTCAGAAATATGCCATTTTACCACTTAAGCTGCAAGGGACTAGCTTTTTTTCAGCTAGAATTGACTAGAACAAAAGACTGGGGGAAAGGATATTGGGTAGACAACTAACAGTTTCTGCCACAAATATCTGCAATGAAGCTTTTGAACTCCTTTTTCCCATAAAGATCTCTCCCACTGTAAAAATCCTTCATCATTTACTGTCCCTGCTCCTCCCACTGGAAGCCCAATCCATAATCATGAATTTAATACAGAGATTTATCTACATACATATAAAGTAGACGTAAATTTCAACCTACAATCTTGATGTATAAAATAATATCTCCATTTTCTTTAACATTGAATCTGACTCTTGGCTTGATCCCCATGGACATTAGTCATTATGTGAAGTGAAGGATACTCCTAAGTCACAGTCAAAGACAAAACACTTGCTTGTTATTATGAATCATCCGGCCCATCACTGTTCTCACCAACATCCTTACTGTCCAAACCCAGTCTATTTCACTGGAGTTGGAAGCTCTGTATGCAAGTCACATGTGGGCTACAGGGATTCTCGGAGATAGGAGTTCTAGAACATAGAGCCAGCCTCACTAAGGGTACTATGCAGTTATTTCCCTCTGACATTGCCACAGACCAAGAGATGGGCCCCACTCTTCTTTAACCCACCTCTGATTTTTGGGGTGGGGACAGGGATTTCTGAGTTCCCTGTCCCCTACTGTTTCCTTCAAGGTCATGAGGCATAAAATTCTTCCCCATCCATTCCAATGAGCCTAGACTTTAAGAAAAGTCAGCAAGAGATGGGTCTTGAAGTCAGCCTATGCTTCAAGACCTATGGGGGGAGCCCATGAAGGCCTAACTACCTTTGTAGATCAGGTGAGGGAGAAATACAATAAGGGGATGAAAATGAGTCTCTTAATAAAGTTTCCTGCTACATGTGTATGACTCGTGTCCACATCTAGGGAGAAGCTCCCAGCCCTCTCAGAAGACACTTTGGTATTCCATACCTAACTTGTCATGAACATAGTATGCTCAATAAATGTCTTTCCTGTGATATTGAGCAAATCACCCAAACAAAAGTTTTGCTCAGTCACATGAGAAATGAGAAGTGTATGCACAGTGCCTGAAGACGGTACGGACAGCTACTGACTTGATATGACTGGGTCCTTGAAACACATTTTCTCGGACTTAATTGTGGGTACCAGTCAATGTCATCAGTAGGGATTGGAAGTCTTAAACCTAGTGAGCAATTATTAAAAGAACTCTGGATATAGAGAAGGCCATAAATACCACAACTGAGAGGTGAAAGCAAATATAGGCCAGGCCAGTTGTGGAGTACAGAGAAAAAGCACGTGGATTTCAGAGGTCTGGGAGACCTCACTTTCTATCTCAGCCTGTGAATGAGTTGCTGAACCCCTCTGCTCCTCTCTTTCCCTACCTGTGAAGTAGGAATAATACCTTCTTGAGCACTTTTTTTTTTTTGAGCACTTCTGATCTTCATATCTTTACCTAAATCAAAGGAGGGTTAAGTGTCTTGAAGATGAAAATGAGAAAGAATGCAAAAACACAAGGCTTACTGCCCAGGAGTTGGTAGATTCTTCAGGAAATATTTGTTTCCCCATCTGCTTTTCTTTCTCCAGCGATTTACTCTGATCTTGAGCTCCTAAGTACTGCATGATACTGTCAAAATGATTGCCTTTCAGTTCAACATCCCATCTGATTAATATTTTAAGCATCAAAACCCACACACTATTGAGATAAAACTAAGAGTCATCAATGGTTTAATTCCTCCTACCTCTGGGCACTTTCCCTTGGATGTTCCAGAACCTTCTTAAAATCACCTTCTCTGAAATTAAGCTTGGCATCCTCTTCATCAAAACCCTCTCCCCGGAATACCCTGTTTCTTTTGGTCCCTCTGATTTGAAAAACAGAGTCATTTGTGTTTTCTCCCAGCCCAGGCACTAGTTTTGCCAATTTTCCCTTCCCCAAATCTGTCTTAGTTACCTGGTCTATTCATTTTCTTCTACCACCTCCTGAGCCACGCTTGCCTTCACCTCACACACAGAGTGTTGCCAAAGCTTCCTAACTCCTTTGCTAGTGGTGATGCCTGAATTCACCAGCTATCTCTTCACCGCGTTCAAGTCTTTGAGCCTCATCAGAGGGAAGGAAAGTGTCTCTCTCCACATCTAGCAAGTGCAGACACATATGGGGTCCTCAAGAAATACCAGATCAGTTGCATCATTGTTATATCCAGGTGATGTCGGCCATGCATGGCAACTGGGGTGCTGCTCTTATGGGAACTGGTGTTTTCCCTTTGTACTATGCATTTGGTTCCAGAAGTGTTTTCACCTTCCAAAGATGCATTCTTTTAAAAATAAGTGTACCTTTCTTTTATTTAACAATTCACATAACCTTTTTATAAAAATCTCTTGGTATTTTCTTTAGCAAATATATGATTTAAACTGGTCGTATCTTTTTTTTAACATCATTACTGGAGTATAATTGCTTTACAATGTTGTGTTAGTTTCTGCTTTATAACAAAGTGAATCAGCTATACATATACATATGTCCCCATATCTCCTCCCTCTTGCATCTCCCTCCCCCCCACCCTCCCTATCCCACCCCTCTAGGTGGTCACAAATCACCGAGCTGATCTCCCTGTGCTATGCGGCTGCTTCCCACTAGCTATCTATTTTACATTTGGTAGTGTATATATGTCAATGCCACTCTCTCACTTTGTCCCAGCTTATGCTTTCCCCTCCCTGTGTCCTCAAGTCCATTCTCTACGTCTGCATCTTTATTCCTGTCCTGCCCCTAGGTCCATCAGAACCATTTTTTTTTTTAGATTCCATACATATGTGTTAGCATACGGTATTTGTTTTTCTCTTTCTGACTTACTTCACTCTGTATGACAGACTCTAGGTCCATCCACCTCACTACAAATGACTCAATTTCGTTTCTTTTTATGGCTGAGTAACATTCCATTGTATATATGTGCCACATCTTCTTTATCCATTCATCTGTCGATGGACACTTAGGTTGCTTCCATTTCCTGGCTATTGTAAATAGTGCTGCAATGAATACTGTGGTACATGACTCTTTGAATTATGGTTTTCTCAGGGTATCTGCCCAGTAGTGGGATTGCTGTGTTGTATGGTAGTTCTATATTTAGTTTTTTAAGGCACCTCCATACTGTTCTCCATAGTGGCTGTATCAATTTCCATTCCCACCAACAGTGCAAGAGGGTTCCCTTTTCTCCACACCCTCTCCAGCATTTATTGTTTGTCGATTTTTTCATGGTGGTGATTCTGACCGGTGTGAGGTGATACCTCATCGTATAAACTTGTCATATATTATTTTAACCCTCTGAAAATGGAGTTGCAAATATATTTTCTCCCTCACAGGCATATTATTTCTCTTCATGGGTAAGGTTTATCGATCCTATGTAGGAACCAATATGGTCAAACATCTATTTTCTCTTTAAGCAATTTAACAAGCCAATGCAATAGCCTCTATCTAAAAGGCTGAGTTTTTGTTTTTTTTTTTTTCTTTCAAATGTTACTAGCAGACCTTATGTTGAAATTTCCCTTTTCCAAGATCTGAAATGTGAAAATGGAATTATTATTGAAAAAGTCAGGTTCTCCCCAAAATACAGGCAAAGCTTCACTTGTTCATCTCCCTTTCCTTCTCAATGCTATCTGACCAATCTTGTTACCTACTTTACAGTAATGTTTCAGAGAAAAACAAGATGTTTTGGGAAGTTTGCTCTATAAACAGCACTTTGTGAAACAACTTTAAAAAGGGCTTAATGTCTATCCATAAACACCTCTATGATTGCAACAAGGGTCACAGTTGTAAACAGTTTACGGTCAATTACTTGATCAACAATTGTTGAAATAAAAGGTATTCTGGGTTCTTTTTGTGCGGCTACATTCCACACACTCCTCCCTTCCCCAGCCAAAAAAGGCCTTTTAACCAACTGCAGAAGGACTTGTTCACAAATGTTTCTAATTCAGCTAAACATCTTGATTGGAAATATCATAAATTATATGTATAGGTCTGTCAGTACAATTTTCAACAGGAGTAACATGAGTGCAGTTTGAAATAAAATGAAAACTTAAGACCAATTTTTGAACTTGCTACCTTGAGTTTTAATCCAAAGCCCAACTGAGAAAGAGAAGGCAAAAATTCTAGTCCTGTTGGATAAAAAACCTACCACTGAGAAAGATACTTATAGTGCCTTGAATTTATTTTTTATACTCTTCTGGGAGCTGGAGGGAAAATATGCAAAAGCATAAAAATATTAAGGTAGAGAATCAAACCTAGCAAGACCTTTGGTGCATTTAAATACCCACTGCATTACCCAAATTTATGCTTGGCTTCTACTGAGGGAGTCTTGTGGATTTTCCCCATCCTAGACAATTAGAAAAGGGTCTCCTAAGGGCAACAGTATGTGACCCTAGTAGACACTAAAATGGAAGAAGAGAGGAAAGGAGAAGCTAGATTATCCGATGATCTTGAATATTAATTACTTTTAATATGTACTTTTAAAGTTTATTCACAGGCACTAACACAACATTGCCAGCACATAGGAACGTCTCTCTTTGTTGTGGGATTGTCTAGAAAGAAAATAAGCATATTAACAACTGCGTGTAAAGAGCAAATTCAACTGACTAGAGAATCAGTGCAATATAGAAAAACAGGAAATACTTTCTTTTTCTTTTCTTAATGTAAGCACATGTATACACGTGTATTCTGCTTCTTTTGCTTATGCATACGGTGAAAAAGATTTCCTTCAACTCCCCACTCCTAGAGAACAATCCTATACTCCATGAAATAATTTTTTGTTTTTAAGTATAAAGTGAAGAGAAAGGTTTAGCCTGACAGATTATGACTGTAAAAACAATTTCTTCTCCATTTTCACTCACAAAGAAACCTATCTTAGAAATCATTTGGGGGCTATTAAAAGTCTAAAATTATATAAACAAAAAGATCCATCCAGGAAGATTCAGTATAACTGATACCAAGATTTTCTTCCTTTCTTAGCAAGAACATTTTATATTAACTTCAGAAACATAATCCCACAAGTTTAGTGTATCGATACGGACAACAGTATAACGAACTTAACTCCTTGTCCAGATAACCAAGGAAAATTAAGAGTTCATTGGCATCTAAGCTGCAGTTGGGGGAACTGAAATGTACTTTAAAATATCTATTACATCCTGTACGATTCTATTTCTGTGACATTCTGAAAAATGTAAAACTGCAAGAACAGAAAATACATCGGTCACAGTCAGAGGCCAGGGAAGGGGAAAGGTGACTGACCTCTAAGGGGCATGAGGGGACTTCTTCAGGTGATGCAACAGTTCTATATCTTGATTGTGGTGGTGGCGAAGTAAATAAACATTTTTGTCAAAACTCAGGAACTATAAACCTATATAATATATGAAAATTATACCTCCATGAACCTGACCTTTAAAAATATCTATTGAGAAAACAACTTGTTGAACAGTTTGAGTACAAAAATAAGATTATAAAATTTTGAATTACCCAAATTTTTCAAGCAGATTAAAAATAGTGCTTGCATACAAAGGGTGTGATCCACTGAAATGTCAGCATAAGGAACAAAGGGTAGGCTATTACTGATATATGCTAATGACAACGCTTCCTTCGAGAAGGACCTCTGCTAACATTTGGTGATTATCCTACTTTCCCTTTGTGCACTTAATTGGAAGATCATTTCAATTTAAGATACACTGCAATCAAATCTAGCTTTTCCTCACTTGCATGAATTAGTCATGTTTTAGTCTAGCCCAGAGGTTGGCCAAATTTTTCTGTAAAGGGCTAGATGGTAAATGTTGCAACTAACCACCAAGGCAGCCATAGAGAGTAATAATTGAATGAGTAGTTGCGTTCTAAGACTTTACAGACACTGACATTTGAATTTCACATGATTTTCATGTGTCACCAAAAAAATTTATTCTTCTTTTGATTCTTTGCAACCATTTAAAAATGTAAAAACCATTCTTAATTCCGGAGCTATAAAAAAACAGGCAGTGGGGCCATAGTATATCAATCCCTGATCTAGGCTATTAGTGGTTAATTATAGTGGCTTCTTCCTCATATATTTCTCATATATTACAAACTCCTTTCTGTTAAGGCTGTCCATCCCAAGAGCCACTGTTTTAAAGTCCCAGAACTGTGCCTCCCACACAGAACTACTCAGATTGCCTTCTGTAAATATCTGAGAAGATAAAAGGTGAGGAAATATATGGACCATGAAAAAGAAATTCTGCCTGCAGTAAAAGGAAGCAGAAGAAAAACACTGGATCCACACATTTCCAACCAAGGTTTTTCAGGTGTCCAGACCAAACTGCCTAGTAAACCAGGTCCAAGCACCTCAATTTGCTCCCCCTCAATGTGTAAGGGGTTAATGTTACCTGTTTGTGTAATAAATTGCTAATATTAATTTTTTTTTCAAACAGCGGTTAAACCGACCATAACTTATGAACTTTTGTATTTTTAGATATACAGGATGACTTGATTTTTTTTTTCCTGTTCTGTCTTAGTGAGGACAGGAATGGGGTGCATTTATCTGAAACAGATTTGTGTGATGGAAACATTTCCAGCTGCACAAGTGTTGTAACATCTACACCCAAATTAGCTCATGAGTCAACATATCTCGTTTGGTTATTACATTTATTGCATCAATTATCTACAAATGAAATACAGCTGCGTTGTCAGTATCCCGATGTTCAAGCATCTGCTTAATGAGCTTGCAAGGTAGGAAAGATCAGGAGCACTTGCTGACAACAAATAAAGATGAAACCCAATCCTCTCGCTCTGCACAGACATTGCCCAGCTGAAATTCCTTTCATTTATGGGCAGTAGTAGTCATATTTTAAGAAACTAATCAGGTATTTATCCCAAACACGAGCAGCAGTACATTCGATTTATTTGCTAAATAGAAATTGGGTAAATCTGGCATCCAAATCACAGTCACCACTTTGCCTGTACAGCCCAAGGTCACTTAGGTCACCCTGACGGGGAAGGAGGGGGGACAAGGCAAGGGACAAGAGCCGCTTTCCCAGCAGTGCTATGCCCAGTCTGACATTTTGACAGTCTCTCTAATCTTTTTCACATTTCTTTCTACAAAACAGCATGGTGGAACCATATGCTCCCAGTTTCCCTGAAAGTTTTTTGGATTTTTTTTTTTTTTTTTTTTTTTTTAAAGAGATGGGTCTGGAGGTCTGGATCTAGGTAGAGTCGGAGCTGGGAATTATCTCCATATTTCTACCAGTTGAAAGAATCTCCAAGGATCTCCCCCATTGCCAGTATATATTTTATAGGCACTAGGTAGACACCTGTTTTCAATCGCACCTTGAGATCAGAGGAGCCCTCCAGGAGCAGCCTGCTAGCTTAGGCCTGGCCCAGAGCAAAAGGAACAGTGGCCTGCCCAGCGCTGTCCTTTCTGTTTGCTTTCTAAATGATTTCTGAGCCACGTGTGGGAGAAAGGCCTGCCCGGGCTCTTGCTTACATCATGCATGTGGAACTCGAGTCTCGCCATAGGAATGCTATAGAGGCGGACATTTGTTTAAGCTGCTGGTCAGCCGGGGTCGTCCTCATTGTAAATGGATTTGGGCTCGTAAACTATGGAAGATTAGTTTTAAGCCCTCACACTAGACCTTGCTGAGCAGATTCCAGGTGACATGAAAGGCAGAGGAGGGGCACCCCCCTCGGGATGTCTGGACTCAGAACCCAGGGTGTGGAGATGGATGTCCACAGCAGCTGGATCAAGAAGTAGCCAGGGCAGGTTCTGCCTAAATCGGCCACATATAACATACCTCCCCCACCAAAAAAAAGAAAATTCACTGGAAAACAAAACCCTTTCAACTCTAGGTATAAATGGGATTGTCATTAAAGGGCCAGGCTGCCTCCTCTGGTGGAATCTGACCTCTAAAGCACATGTTGAAAAACTCCTCAGCCAACAAGTCCCTTAGGACCAGGAAAAAGGATTTAGGATACCCATTCCCTGACTTAGAGAAAACTGGGTTCAAATCTCACCTTGACCACTTTCTAGGCCTCTGATGAGGACAAGCCAACTTCATGATCTGTAAACCAGTATATAAGTGGTAATTACTTACTGCAGACATTCCATAAATGTGAAGTCCTAGGGGCTATCAGATTCCCTTACGCCATCCAAGTCCCAGCAAAAGTTGGACTGCAGTTGCCCACATGATGTGCCCGCTTGTGGCGTTATCCTAGCCTCCTTCCCACCATCCAAGCTTTCCTGTTACCAAACCCTGGACTTGACTCTCCCTGCTCCCCACAGCTAAACATGGCTTCTCACCCTCGCTTAGGTCAGGTGTTGTACTGGGAAGACTCAGATAAACCAATTCTGTTCATGTCTGAGAATAAGTGAATAGGATGTTTATTGTAGTCCAAGAGAACATCTTAACCCCAGAGAAGTCAGGGACAAAACATAATCAGGGACTGCACTTGAGAGTGGTCAAGACAGGGAGACTTGTTAATGCTAAAAAACAAAACAAAACAAAACTTGTGAACCAGACCATCTTCACCACACCCAGGCCTTCATCTTATTTTCCTTTCAGGATCAAGAGGAGGGCTGTACAGTCAACCAGTGGCAGTATCGGGCGAGGCAGTGGCTGAGGTGCCTGCTGCCCTGACATTCCAAATCCCGATGTTACAGCAACAATGACTGCTCTGTCACCTTCTCTCTACCCTACTCTTCAAGGTACTTCAGAACACACTTAGGCTTTGGAATGCTTTAGGCAAATTTTCTTTCCCCATCCCCACTCCCTCTCCCTCATTTCTCTTCTCACCCCCTACCAGGGAAGATGAGGACCAGAGTTTGGGATGTGCCATCAACTAAATGTGTGTTTCCCCTCCCAAAAAAATTCGTATGTTGAAATCTAATCCCCAGTGTGATGTATTTGGAGGTGGGCCTTTGGGAGGCGACTGGGTCATAAAGGTGGAGCCCTCATGAATGGGATTAGTGCCCTTATAAAAGAAGCCCCAGAAATATCACAGTTAAAAGACAACTGTCTATGAACCAGGAAGTGCAGCCTCACCAGACACTGAATCTGCCAGCACCTTGACTTTGGACTTCCCCTCCAGGACTGTGAAAAATACAACTCTGTTGTTTATAAGCCACCTACTCTATGGTATTTTTGTTACAGCATCCTGAAAGCACAAAGACAGGATGCAAGTGGCAAGAGCCACCAGCATTAGTATCTGCCATCTCTGCCCGAGGCTTAGTTAACTTGGCCATGGCTCAGAAAGAAGTATGTAATTTGGTTTCCATTGACACCCATGTTAAAGTGTTGGTTAATGATAGCAAAACACCCACAAGGTTTACATTCCTATTCACAAAGGGTTTCACACATGAGTCTCCTGGTGTTTTCCTTCCTATTATCATCATTTTATAGCATGTAATTCCACTCAACTTCTTTTTTAAACAAGTTATTTTGACTCCATCTGATCTGTCATCATGGGGTTGTTTTCCTTTTCTCTCCCACACCAAAGCGACCAAGTCTCTCCCTCTCCCCCACCCCCCACCAACTACTGAGCCCCATGACACACACACACACACACACACACACACACACACACACAAACACACACACTTCAATGTGGGCCTGCCCTTCAAAAGCTAAAAACAACAAGATCAAAAAGTCGTAAGTGGAGCAAATGTCAAGTGGTCCCCCTGGACTCCTACTTAACCCCTTCCAGAGATCTGGCTAGAAGCTGACAAGGAATTGATTTGATGAGGAAAGCAGAGGCTTGGTAAACATGACCCCACTCCTCTTATAAATCTCCAAAATGGACAGTGAAATGATTCCACACAACTGCCATCTGCTCCCAGGGAAATGGACACACAACTGCTTTTCAAAAGGTAACTTTAAGTGTGAACAGACTTTGCTAATTGGGGCTGTTTATGATCCAATGTAATGAAATTTGATGTTGCAAACTGGAAGCATTTTCTCTTGTTTTGTTTCCTTAGACCTTCCTCTCTTCCTACTCTAGAACTGTACCAAAAACCAGGTGTGGGAAATGTCTGAGCAGAAGTTAAGTAACGGGGCCCTTTTATCTACCTGACAGAGACATATGGGGAATTTTAAGACCTAGTGATTACAAATGGGCAGGAAATTAGCATGAAGGAACTTTTCCATATCTTGCCTCTAAATACAGTATGCATCACTAATTTATCATATTAGACTGGGGCCATAGTGTGCTGGCCTGCAACTCTTTCATACAGTGAAAAAAAAATTGCAAACCACTTTGAAAGGCCTCAAAGGCATCTTCTCAAATTGCAGCTCTTTCCAAAACTGAGGCAATATTACCCAAGTTGTATATACACAATAAGATGAAAACTGAAATTTTCCGAGGGTGCTTGGTTGGAACAAGCTTACAAAATATTGACAGTAACCAGAATGATCAAGTTAGTTTCCTGTAATCAGATAACTTTTGACTTCAGTTGAGTGACCACTTGGTGAAGGAGCAACTATGTTTGCAAATCAAACATAGATTGCAATGTAGCATTGGACAAATTTCCAATGCCTTGAACCAAAGTTCTAGGGTTATTAAATAACCCTCAAAGATGCAAGCAACTTCCTCGCCTTAAAAAAGAAAAAACTAGAGAAATTCACCTTCCATGTGGCTTTAGATTCACGCTCTTTTTAATCAAAAGCATTTGATGGTCATTAATTACATGTTTGTCAGAAACTCTAGGCTGTTTCAAACATTGTTCTTTGAAAGGGAGTATCACGTTCAAGGGCAATGCCAGTCGACAGAAGGTTTTATTGCACTTTTACTTCACCTTTTCCCCAGTGTCAAGCGATTCAGGTTGCATATGAGCTGACAAGCAGCAGCAATGGAGAGTCTATGGCGGGTGATAGACAGTGGGGTTTGTAACTTTCATAGATGTGGGCTGCCATATTTCAGGGGGCAGGCTCCAGTGATGGGTCTGCTTTCATTTATTTGTGCATGAGTGCTTTGGTTCCAGGGCTCAGTTATGGAGTTTGACATCTCCCAAGGTGCTCCAGAAAGCCATATCCAAGCAAAAATGTGCCAAACGACAACTTAATCATAACCAGGAGATGGGGCATTGCATGGTGGGCCACTGTGGGCGCCCCATTCCTGAAACCCAGTCTGCTGCCACTATTGTTTGCAGGAGGCAGAAAGCAATCCTTTAGGAGCAGCCCTAACAAGAAGAAGCCACCAAGATCCAGGTTCCAAGTGTAACAGAAAGATAAGAACCACCTACACACTAGGAGTGTAAAAGGGAAGAACAAATCTGACACCATATTGGATTTTTTCTTTTACTTTAACCTTTGTATTCTATTGCTTTTGCTACAAGGTAATCACTAAAGGGATGTTGCCTATAGCTTAAAGTATAGATAATGGCTCATCTCCAGGAACCCTGCCTCCCATGCCTGAGCTTAAGGTGAAATACTTTAGTTTAGCTCACAGGAAACATCCTGACCAGGCCCACCTGTGAATGGTTGCAGGAAAAAGGAAATTAACACATCCCCTCCAGAGTCTGGCCAGAACCAGGAAATATTTGCAACAACTTACTACCTTTTTTACTCTACCTCCTCACCTCCCCCTCTTTGCTCTATAGAAGAAACTAGCATCCAAACCCAAGTGAGATGGTTCTTTAGGACACTAGTCCATCATCTTCTTGGTCTGCTTGCCTTCCAAATAAAGTCATTATTCCTTGCCCCAACAATTCATCTCTCGATTTATTGGCCTGTCGTGTGGCAAGAAGTATAAGCTTAGACTAGGTAACAGGTGGACTGCAGGGGAACTGGAGTCCTGGGTTCTGTCCTAACCAGCCCATGTCAAGTTTGGCCAGTCTCTGCTTTTCCCTTAGACTGATTTGTATAACACAGTAGGCATGCTGCTGATTATGGTAACGGCTCCCTGCATCTTCCATCCTTGGTGCCTTTGCTTATGCTCATTTTTCCTCCTGGAATATCCCCCACTGCTCCCCATAGCTTCCTGCTGAAGTCCAACCCATCTTTCAAGGTCCCAGTTCAAACCGTCTATCTCCCAAGAGCTTTCTTAAAATCACGCAGATGTCATCTGGGGTCTCCTTCTCCCCAGAGAAGTTAACCTACTGATATCTGTGAGTCCCTGTCACTTATTTTCCCATTTCACTGTAAGCAAAATATTTCCATTCTGCCTCACTAGAGCCAAAACATACAACTCAGTCTAGGGAAATGTATTTATATTAAGCATTTAATAATCTTTTTTAGGCACTACTGAAGATTTAGCAGTTCTTAGGGAGGAATTACACTGAGAAGCATGCAACCTTGCATTACCTCCTGGCTCCATGTCAAGCTCTCCCTCCCTCCCTCCTTCCTTCTCTCTCTCTCTGTCCCTCTTACAACCAAAAAAAAAAAAATTTTTTTTCTTGCTTTGTCCCGAGTAGGGCAATTCATTCAGGACACTTGGGATCTTAGCTTCCACTTGCAATGATCTGTCAAGAAATTTCTTTTGAAAAAGTAACAGCACTCACCCTGAAAACAATTCCTCTAAAAACCATTATTATCGATTGAATTGCCTTTGGAATTAATATCTCTCCCAAATCCCCATGTTGTATGCCTGCATGCCACTGATTCTCATATAACATATACATAGTCTATTTTTTATCTGAGCTTTTTATATGTGTCTTATTCTTTCATTATTTTGAGGTTTCTTGAAAGCGCAAACCAGGTATATTCACTTATTCCCTTAAAGTACCTAGCACATTGCTTTGCCGATATAAGACTCCCAATTCCTAGAATTATATCAGAATAAGGGTGAAATGGTTTATCATTCTTCAAAGTAACATACAATGAGTTGAGTTTTCATTAAGTGGCATTCATAGAAAGTAGGCTCAAATACCACCACTCCCATGTAATTAGAATCCAAGTAGACAGAAGAGCACATATGTGCTCATCAGATCTGTTGTTAAACACATTAATTTTTTTTAAATAATTCATCTTTCAGATTCAATACAAGTCTGATTAATATTCTTTATGGTTTCCCTCCACGAATTTTAAAATTTGTCTTTTATTTCTTTAAATATGATAAATGTTATATTTTATGCCTAAGAATGCCAGTATCTGTAGTCTTTATGGACCCATTTCTGTTACATGTTGTTTCTGTTGGTTCTCACTTAGGATGACCTTTTTCCCTAAAATGTTTAGAGAATCATGACAGTGAGTTGCCTATTTTCCTGAATGGAATGAAAGTGGTTTCCTCCAGAAGGGATTTGCATTTGCATTTGCTTCTGTCAGGAGCCTGGGGGCAGGAGGGAGATACCAGTCTACTACTACTTTAAACTCGCTTCTTAGTTTTTGTCAGACCACTCAAATAGTGTGTAGTTTGGCTGCAAACATGATTCAAGGGTGCCACGATAACGCCCTTTTTTTTTCAGAACTTTTATTTTTCTTCCTCCACTCAACAGCTGAGCACTTTGCTTCCAGTCCTGATTGGAAGAATGGAAGTAGGTTGGGAAAAAGGTTTATTTTTAGGTCATCCATATGTTGAAGGTCAACAAATCCCAAGCAGGATAATTAAAAAGGAAATCACACTTAGATACTGCAGAACACTTAAATCTAAAAGAACATCTTGAAAGTAACAAGAGACAAACAAAACAATTATATTCAAGGGGGTGTCTGTTAGACTGAAAGATATAATGGAAGCCAGAAAAAAGTACCATATCTTCAATGTGCGGAAAGAAAGCTGGTAACCTCAAGATCTATACTTGGCAAAATATCCTTCAAGAATGAAAGTGAAATAAAGATACTTCCACACAAACAAAAACTACGATAGTTTGCCACCAGCAGAAGGAAGTTCTAAAGGATGTCCTTCAAGCAGAGGAAGGATAATTACAGATGGCAGGTTAAAGATACAGGAAGAATGAAGAACAAAGAACATGAAAAATACATGAGTAAAATAAAACATACATGGACCACATTAAATAAAAATGATAATGTCTTGTGATAAAAATAAAATACACGACAATGACAGTATATAATTCAAGAGTAGGGTAATTGGAGTAAATTGTTTCTAAAGGCCTTGTCTTGTTTAAAAAGAAGATACTGATTGATTTTAGACTTTGATAAGTGAGATGTATATGTACTAATTTCACAAGTAATCACTGAAGGAGTAGAAACAGTCCAGTAAAAGAAAAAAGAAATGAAAATATCAACTGAAAAAAGTAAATAAAGAAGAAACACATAAAAGATCAGACTAATAGACCAAATAAAGTCTATAAAATACGATTAAATTCAAATATATCAATAATCACAATAAATATAAATGAACTATATGCTCCAATTAAAAGACAAAGATTAGCAAACTAGATTTTAAAGCAAAAAATAACAAAGCAATTATATTTTTCACCCATTAGTAAAAAGAAAAACTAAAATTCATCTATGATCATACTTCTCAGAGAAAACCACACTAAATATTTGTTTACCTTTTAGTTTTTTCAGAAAGGCAAAGACATTTTTATATAAAAATTGTAATACGTGTACATGTTTTGTAACTTTTTTCTCTTAAAAACGTCATGAATATATTTTCATATCATTAAAACGTTCTCAAAAGTTGCTATGAAGATTAAATGAGATAATATATGTAAAGTAAATACAAAAGCCTTTGCATTTACTATTACATCATGTGTACGGTGCTTCGTTTATAGTTTATTTAACCAGTCTACAATTGTTGGACATTTTGGTTGTTTCCAACGCTTAAGATATATTAAGATATAGATACATAGATATACAGATATGTAAATGACATTTCTCTTCAAAGAACGTTCTTAGAGCCAAATATTGGTGCATATCCTTGATTATGTACTTGGGCTACATTTCCTAGTATATATAATACATCTGATGCCTACTTCAAGATCACCCCCCAAAATGTCTACAAAAATGTGCTCCTCCACAAGAAATATGTCCATTTTTCCTTGTTCAAAGGGAGAGGTTATTATTTTCCTTAACGTTGTTCACAAATGAAAGAGGAAGTCCACAAATTAAAGAGGAAGTCCAGAGAATTTTCTAGGTCACCAGATTTACTTAACCCTTCTAGTATCTCCAAACTTTTAAGAGTCAAAAGCAAGAGACACAACAGAATAGACAGAAAAGAGAAAAACCGTTTTCTCCTTCAAGAAAAATTTTAAGCCAGGTCATGGAAGCAACCTAAATGCCTATCAACAGACGAATGGATAAAGAAGATGTGGTACATATATACCATAGAATATTACTCAGCCATAAAAAGGAATGAAATTGGGTCATTTGTAAAGACGTGGTTGGACCTAGAGACTGTCATACAGAGTGAAGTAAGTCAGAAAGAGAAAAACAAATATCGTTTATTAACGCATGTATGTGGAATTTAGAAAAATGGTACAGATGAACCAGTT
Organism: Balaenoptera musculus; assembly: GCF_009873245.2. Classification (NCBI taxonomy): domain Eukaryota; kingdom Metazoa; phylum Chordata; class Mammalia; order Artiodactyla; family Balaenopteridae; genus Balaenoptera; species Balaenoptera musculus. The sequence continues at coordinate 64,318,854 of NC_045790.1, forward strand.
TGCAAGGCAGAAATAGAGACACAGATGTAGAGAACAAACATATGGACACCAAAGGGGGAAAGTGGGGGCAGCGGGGGTGGTGATGGGATGAATTGGGAGATTGGGATTGACATATATACACTAATATGCATAAAATAGATAAGTAACAAGAACCTGCTGTATAACATAAATTTTTTAAAAAAAGAAGAATTTTAAAACAAGATGCCCAGTTCTACTTTACTATGTCTTCAGACATCAACTCAAATTAGATGTCTTTTGACTTTAAAAAATCAAGATGAGTGTTTTTACCTTTGTGTATTAGAGTCCTGACAAAGCAACACCCAGAAGACAAACTGCAGAACTGCTAGATTACATCTCATAGTTCCAGGGACAAAACTCCAACTGGTATAAGCCATGTGTTCTGATATTTACAACCTTTCCTTTCTTCCCATTCACCATCCCATCCGTGATACAGTCTGTTATGAACATGATTTTGAGTTAGAGGAAGGATTTAAGTCCTGGCCCTATCATTTCCTATTTGAGACAGCTTGAATAACTTAACCTCTTAGTCTCAGGCTTCTCCATCTAACATATTGCTTATAAGCAGACTCTAGAGCCACAGATGTGGGTACATAATCTACCACCTACCAGCAGTGTTTCCTTTAGTCAGCTTCCTTATCTATAAAATGAGGTTATTATGAGGCTTACCTAAAATCAGTTTCTTAACCCAGTATTTGGCTTACAAGTAAGTACTCAATAAATGTTATACAACTGGTTCTCACTATTTGTGGGTTCTATATTTGTGAATTCACCTACTCAATAAAATTTATTTGTAACCTCAAAATCAATACTCACAGTGCCTTTACAGTCATTAACAGACGTGCAGACCAGTGAAAAATGTGAGTCACTCAAAGCACATGTTCTTACCTGAGGTTAAACAAAACAGTGCTCTGCCTTCTTGTTTCAACTGTCAAACTTTAGACAAGTATTCTTTTCACATTCTATTCCTGTGCTTTTTCTTTGGTGATTTTGCTGTTTAAAATGCCCCCCAACCACAGTGCTGAAGTGCTGCTTAGTGTCCCTAAGGTTGTGATGTACATCGTGGAAAAGAAATACATGTGTTACTGAAAACTGTAAGACATTAATGGAAGAAATTGAAGAAGACACAAATAAATGGAAAGATATTCCATGCTCATGGACTGGAAGAATACTATTTAAATGTCCATACTCCCCAAAGCCATCTATTGATACACAATGCCATCCCCATCAAAATTCCAATGGCATTTTTCACAGAAATAGGACAAACAATCCTAAAACTCATGTGGAACTACAAAAGACCCCAAAGAGCCAAAGCCAACTCGAGAAACAACAACACAGCTAGAGGTATTACACTCCCTTATTTCACACTATATTACAAAACTATAATAATCAAGACAGTACAGTACTGGCATAAAAACAAACACATAAATCAACAGAAGAGAAGAGAGAGTCCAGAAAAATACCTACACATATATGGTCAATTAGTTTATGACAAAGGAGCCAAGAATTTACAATGGGAAAGGGACAGTCTCTTCAACAAATCATGTTGGGAAAACTGGACAGCCACATGGAAAAGAATGAAACTGGATCACTATCTTACACCACACACAGGAAAAAAACTCAAAATGGATTAAAGACTTGAATGTCAGACCTGCAACCATAAAATTCCTAGAAGAAAACATAGGCAATAAGCTCCTTGATTTTGGCCTTAGTGATAATTTTTTGGATCTGACACCAAAAACAAAGGCAACAAAAGCAAAACTAAACAAGTGGGACTACATCAAATTAAAGTGCTTCTGCACAGCAAAGGAAATCATCAACAAAATGAAAAGGCAACTTACTGAATGGGAGAAAATATTTGCAAATCATGTATCTAATAAGGGGTTAATATCCAAAATATATAAAGAACTCAAACAACTCATTAGTCAAAAAACAATCAATTCGACTTAAAAAAAGTGGGAAATCTGAATAGATATTCTTCCAAAGAAGACATATGGATGGCCAACAGTCACATGAAAAGATGCTCAGTATCACTAAGCATCAGGGAAATGCAAATCGAAACTACGAGATATCACCTTGCGCCGGTCAGAAAGGCTATTATCAAAAAGACAACAAATAACAAGTGTTGGTGAGGATGTGGAGAAAATGGACCCTTTTGCACTGTTGGTGAGAATGTAAATTGGTACAGTCACTATGGAAAACAATATGGAGGTTCCTCAAAAAATTAAAAGTAGAACTACCATGTGAATCAGCAATTCCATTTCTGGGTATTTATCTGAAGAAAACAAAAACACTAACTTAAAAAGATATATGTTGCTCTTAGAGGAAAACATAGGCAGAACACTCTGACATAAATCACAGCAAGATCCTTTTTGACCCACCTCCTAGAGAAATGGAAATAAAAACAAAAATAAACAAATGGGACCTGATGAAACTTAAAAGCTTTTGCACAGCAGAGGAAACCATAAACAAGATGAAAAGACAACCCTCAGAATGGGGCAAAATATTTGCAAACGAAATAACTGACAAAGGATTAATCTCCAAAATATACAAGCAGCTCATGCAGCTCAATATCAAAAACACAAACAACCCAATCCAAAAATGGGCAGAAGACCTAAATAGACATTTCTCCAAAGAAGACATACAGATTGCCAACAAACAGATGAAAGGATGCTCAATATCACTAATCATTAGAGAAATGCAAATCAAAACTACAATGAGGTATCAACTCACATCAGTCAGAATGGCCATCAACAAAAAGTCTACAAACAATAAATGCTGGAGAGGGTGTGGAGAAAAGGGAACACTCTTGCACTGTCGGTGGGAATGTAAACTGATACAGCCACTATGAAGAACAGTATGGAGGTTCCTTAAACTAAAAATAGAACTACCATATGACCCAGCAATTCCACTACTGGGCATATACCCTGAGAAAACCATAATTCAAAAAGAGTCATGTACCACAATGTTCATTGCAGCTCTATTTACAATAGCCAGGACATGGAAGCAACCTAAGTGTCCATCAACAGATGAATGGATAAAGAAGATGTGGCACATATATACTATGGAATATTACTCAGCCATAAAAAGAAACAAAATTGAGTCATTTGTAGTGAGGTGGATGGACCTAGAGTCTGTCATACAGAGTGAAGTAAGTCAGAAAGAGAAAAACAAATACCATTTGCTAACACATATATATATGGAATCTTAAAAAAAAAAAAAAGGTTCTGATGAACCTATGGGCAGGACAGGAATAAAGACAAAGACGTAGAGAAGGGGCTTGAGGACACGGGGAGGGGGAAGGGTAAGCTGGGACGAAGAGAGTGGCATGGACATATATACACTACCAAATGTAAAATAGATAGCTAGTGGGAAGCAGCTGCATAGCACAGGGAGATCAGCTCGGTGCTTTGTGACCACCTAGAGGGGTGGGATAGGGAGGATGGGAGGGAGATGCAAGAGGGAGGAGATATGGGGATATATGTATACATATAGCTGATTCACGTTGTTGTATAGCGGAAACTAACACAACATTGTAAACCAATTATACTCCAATAAAGATGTTAAAAAAAAAAGATATATGCACCCCCATTTTCATGCAGCAATGTTTACAATAGCCGGGATATGAAAACAAAAACAAACTGTCTATCAAAAGATGAATAAAGAAATAAAATGTAATACACACACAGAGGAATATTATTTGGCCATGAAAAAGAATGAAATTTTGCCATTTGCAACAACATAGATGGACATTGAGAGCATTATGATAAATGAAATCAGTCAGACAGAGAAAGACAAATACCATATAATCTCACTTGTAAGTAGAATTTTTTAAAAAACACAACAAGCTCATAGATACAGAGAACAGATAGGTTGTTGCCACAGGCAGGGGGATAAAAGGGCGTCAAAAGGTATTAACTTCCAATTATAAAATCATGGAGATGTAATGTACAGCATGGTGACTAATAATACCATACTACATATTTGAAAGTTTGCTGGCAAGCAACTGGAAAATGGACATACTCTGACTACAACCTTCAAAAGGAGTCCACCCTTCGTCTTGTGTTGAGACTTCGTGGTGGTACTAAGAAAAGGAAGAATAACTCTTATACCACTCCCTAAAAGAATAAGCATAAAAGAAAGAAGAGTAGGCTGGCTGTCCTGAAATACTTATAAGGTGGATGAGAATGGCAACATCAGTCACCTTTGCTGGAAGTGTCCTTCAGATGAAGGTGGTCTGCAGTTTTTATGGTCAGCCACTTTGACAGACATTATTGTGTCAAATGTTGTCTGAACTATTGCTTCAACAAACCAGAAAGCAAGTAACTGTATAAGAGTTAATAAAAGACAGGAACTAGTAACAATGTCAATCTTCACACTTAGCCACACTTTCCGCTGCCTGAATGATAAAATCCAGACTCGACTGTTTAAGCTGACCACAATATGGCTCCAGCCCACCTATCCCACCACCCCCTTACACAAATCCCCTGCTGCTCCCATATAACCTAATCACTGGGCCCCAGGCACATGTTCTTCCCACCTTCATTTAGTGCCCACTTTCCTCCCATCTGATATGCAGCCCTGTTTCTTCTTCATCCTGTCTAAATTCTTCCAAACTATCAGAGTCAAGTTAGAGTCCTATTTCCTCTATGGACACTTTCCCAATCACACCAATATACTTGCTATCAGTAGCCAACAAGACAAAAACCAAAAGGGGATCTCTAGATCTATGAAGGGAGAAAGGCAACACAAAAAGGGGAAATAAAAAACAAACAGCTGTCCAATTTAAATTTTCCAGTAAATCTGTCTTGTTCCCCGACTAGGCTGTTCATTTTCTTCTATCAGTTTTCTCCATAGACTGCTCCCTCAATTTTGGGTCTTGCGATTGCTTAATCTGGTTGCGAATATCCATATTTGCTTTCTGAGTAGTCAACTTCTACCCCTCATCTCTCAATCTCTGCTCTCTGGTCCACACACTAGGCTAAAATGTGACTTTCCCAGTCCAATATTAACAGTTCACATAGAACCAGAAATTTGGCCCATATGTTACCAATATATATTACGGAAAAAGCTGCAAGTTTAAGCCCTGTCTTACCAACTAGATTATAAATTCTTTGACAGTAGCTCTTTCTTTATGCTCCACCCCAGTTTTTAGACAGTGTAATGATAACAATGATAGCATTAATACCATATAAAACATACAGGAGACAAGAAAACTGAGTTCCAATAGAAAACAGTGCTAACAAGATACTTAAATCTACTTAATAAACATTTGCAATGAAATTAAAATAAATACCTATTTTTCTTTCAGATTCTCAAAGATAATACATGCAACCCTCTAAGATATTTCTTTTCAATAATTTTACAAAATTATCAGAGTGCTAGAAGGAAAGGGATTAATATCACCTCAAATTCTCTGATACAGAAAACTTAACAGAAATGTCCTAAGCTCCCAAATATAAGAAAAACATGTCTCTAGCCATATAGGGATCTTTATAAATCATAAAGTGTATGTATATGTGTGTGTGTGTGTGTGTGTGTGTGTGTGTGTATATAGATGTATATATATATATATATATATATATATATATATATATATATATAGTTTAAGATTCCATTACTATAGTAAGAGCTTTTTCTTGCCATCGAAAATGGAGAAGGCAAGTTTATGAGGAACTACATTCTCTTTTTCTAGTTAGTCACAGTCCTCTGATTGTTGACCCAAAAAGTTAGTTCCCAGACCTGAACTTCACCTCACATAAATATTGCACGAGCTAAAGTCACAACATTATGGTGCCAGAAAGAAACATTATAAAACTATGCAACATTTATCAGGTTGAATTTCTGGCAAAGATAGCCCAAATATCTGTTTGATAAGAAAGTGATAGCTTTCGGCAATGAAAATGCAATCTAGTTTGTGAAGCCAGGTAACTCCTTCCCTAGACAGAAATGAACTGCCTCCCTACGTACAGCACTCATATCCTTGGCAAATCATGGTTGTCTTACATTTGACAAATAGCATTCTTTTTGGTCCAGCATGAAGCTTGGGAAAATTGAGGGGTGGGGGACACCCCGATAGCTGACCAGTCCAATGAAATCAACAATAGTGACCATCACAACCCCACAGTGACACTGGCCTTGCACTTACTGTTGATTTCATAGTATTCATTTCTGCTGCCAAAGGGGCTATTTTTCCCATAGGATTTCATTTAAGATGAAGATTTCTTCCAGGTACTTCTAGAAATAATGCCAGTAAATCCTGGAAAATATCACTATCAAGTTATTATAACAGTTAGAAAGACCAACAAAAAAAGTTCCAGAATCAAAGGTGAATAGCAATTCCAGAGAACACACAGTCCTGGTTCATCACACTGCCCCAGTGCACTCCCTTCCAGAATGTAAGATGCACATGCTTGGTATTCAAGTGACTGCTGGAGACACTGAGTCATGTTTGGAGGAACGAGCTCAGACGTGACCTAGGATATAACTGTACTTTTCTTCATACTCAGGAGGAGGGGGGGAAATGAGTAAAATATGAAGGAAATCCCATCAAGAAAAAATAACCTAGATTTTGTCCTCTAGGCTCTCACTAAGTCAAAGCTCACCAAGTCAATTTATTAGTAGGCAAATTTAAATTCCAATTTGAGATACAGCATAAGCAAAGCACAGTGGACCAGTGAGCTCGGTCTTAAGGATAAGTAAGCTATACTGTGGTCTCTCCTCCTCTAAATGAAACTATATTCATGATAAGGGAACGAAATTTACCCTAGCAAAGCAAATCAGTATTATCTTCTCAATGTGTGGAACCACCAATGTGATCACTTAGTAGTCAATTAGATTTGGTCATAAAGTTCCCCAAAGGACTCAATGACTGTGTCACCATTTGCCTTTTGCTACACACTACCTTTCCTAAGTACAAAAGGATGACAACATCTACTTCTTCAAGGTGGCAATGCACTAGTTAGTAATGGCAAAGGTATGTACAAAGCACTTCTTATCTATGATAATGAGTGTTTCAAAGGAAAGAAAATTATATAAACTGTAGAATTGGCATCAGTGGGTTAAATTCCCATCAGATCCAGACAGAGAGTTTGGATGCATGCTACTTCAAATTCAGATTTATTTCAAAGAACTTCTCCAGTCGGTGTGTTGTGAATAGAGTGACCAGTTCTTTCTGGTTTTCCTAGGACTGCCTTTGTTTTAGCCCTGAAAGTCCCACCTCCCAGAAACCCCATCAGTCCTAGGAAAATCAGAACGGTTGGTCAACCTAGTCATGGCACAAAAAATAAAAATATTATAGACCTATATTTCATCCATCTTGAAACTCTATGCTTTCCTGGTAGACTTACATGCATGTGTAAATAATAATAGTACTAGGCAAACACAGAACATACAACAAACACACTACTAGTTATTTATTTGTGTAATCCTCACAATAAGCTTGTAAATAAGATGAGCAATATAGTTTCCTCATTTTGCAAATGAAAAAACTAGAGGCAGACAAGTAACTTTCTCAGTCAATTTATTCATTAGAATATAAGCTAGACTAAATAATACAGTGACTCCAAGATAAGACCATTCTATTTTCTCTCAGTTAACAAACAGTACAGAGATAGGTGGGCTGCAATCAGTGATCAGCTCTGTTCCATGTGATCATTCAGGGACCCAGGTTCCTCCTACATTGTTGCTCTATGCTTCTCTACACTGCAGTGCTCATTGGCCTGATGAGAGTTGGCTCTTCAGGGTCACATCAGTGTTTCAACCCATCAGAATGAATACAGGCAAGTCATGAAGGACTGGTGATTTCCTTTAAGGAGGTGATACTGATATTTCATATACCACTTCCACTCACATTCCTTTGGGAGGACATAATTATTTGCCCACACCTAAATTCAAAGGGCTTGGGAAATAGAGTCCCAACCTGAAAAGTGATGTCCCATTCTCTATTTTCAAAAGAAGGTAGGAGAAATGCATACTTGGGTACACTTCGTTGTCTCCAGCCACTGAATAGCTGGTGTTTGGAACTCTTAGGATCAGAACCCAGTTCTGTCTGATTCTAAAGACCACACTTCTCCCCCCATGCCTTGCTACCCACCCCTAGAACTTTTTTTTTTTTTTTGCTGTTGTTTTGCCAAGAAATATGTCAGCCAATGAAAATGCTTCTCAGAGCTTATCTTAGGGAAAACAAGCCATTCTAAACACCCAGAGACCACCTTTTTTTCCAACTTATCCTGAATAAGGCTTAAACAAACTACACCCTTTCACTTAAAATCTGAGAGAGTTCTGCCTCTTGAGTGTGAAGTGAAGCCCAAGGCCTGTCAACTTCAGAGAGTGATGTTTATACAAAGAGAAATTAAGGAAACACTCTCATTTACCACTGCAACAAAAAGAATAAAATACCTAGGAATAAACCTACCTAAGGAGACAAAAGACCTGTATGCAGAAAACTATAAGACACTGATGAAAGAAATTAAAGATGACACAAACAGATGGAGAGATATACCCAGTTCTTGGACTGGAAGAATCAACATTGTGAAAATGAATATACTACCCAAAGCAATCTACAGATTCAATGCAATCCCTATCAAACTACCACTGGCATTTTTCACAGAACTAGAACAAAAAATTTCACAATTTGTATGGAAACACAAAAGACCCCGAATAACCAAAGCAATCTTGAGAAAGAAAAACGGAGCTGGAGGAATCAGGCTCCTGGACTTCAGACTATACTACAAAGCTACAGTAATCAAGACAGTATGGTACTGGCACAAAAACAGAAATATAGATCAATGGAACAGGACAGAAAGCCCAGAGATAAACCCACGCACATATGGTCATCTTGTTTTTGACAAAGGAGGCAAGAATATACAATGGAGAAAAGACAGCCTCTTCAATAAGTGGTGCTGGAAAAACTGGACAGCTACATGTAAAAGAATGAAATTAGAACACTCCCTAACACCATACACAAAAATAAACTCCAAATGGATTGAAGACCTAAATGTAAGGCCAGACACTATCAAACTCTTAGAGGAAAACATAGGCAGAACACTCTGTGATATGAATCACAGCAAGATCCTTTTTGACCCACCTCCTAGAGAAATGGAAATAAAAACAAAAATAAACAAATGGGACCTAATGAACCTCAAACGCTTTTGCACAGCAAAGGAAACCATAAACAAGACGAAAAGACAACCCTCAGAATGGGACAAAATATTTGCAAAGGAAGCAACTGACAAAGGATTAATCTCCAAAATTTACAAGCAGCTCATGCAGCTCAATATCAAAAACACAAACAACCCAATCCAAAAATGGGCAGAAGACCTAAACAGACATTTCTCCAAAGAAGATATACAGATTGCCAACAAACACATGAAAGGATGCTCAACATCACCAATCATTAGAGAAATACAAATCAAAACTACAATGAGGTATCACCTCACACCAGTCGGAATGGCCATCATCAAAAAATCTACAAACAATAAATGCTGGAGAGGGTGTGGAGAAAAGGGAACCCTCTTGCACTGTTGGTAGGAATGTAAATTGATACAGCCACTATGGAGAACAGTATGGAGGTTCCTTAAAAAACTAAAAATAGAACTACCATATGACCCAGCAATCCCACTACTGGGCATATATCCTGAGAAAACCATAATTCAAAAAAACTCATGTACCACAATGTTCATTGCAGCTCTATTTACAATAGCCAGGACATGGAAGCAACCTAAGTGTCCATCGACAGATGAATGGATAAAGAAGATGTGACACATATATACAATGGAATATTACTCAGCCATAAAAAGAAAAGAAATCGAGTTATTTGTAGTGAGGTGGATGGACCTAGAGTCTGTCATACAGAGTGGAGTAAGTCAGAAAGAGAAAAACAAATACCGTATGCTAACACATATATATGGAATCTTAAAAAAAAAAAATGGTTCTGAAGAACCTAGGGGCAGGACAGCAATAAAGACACAGTGAAGAGAATGGACATGAGGACATGGGGAGGGGGAACGGTAAGCTGGGACGAAGTGAGAGAGTGGCATGGACTTATATACACTACCAAATGTAAAACCGATAGCTAGTGGGAAGCAGCCGCATAGCACAGGGAGATCAGCTCGGTGCTTTGTGACCACCTAGACGGGTGGGATAGGGAGGGTGGGAGGGAGATGCAAGAGGGAGGAGATATGGGGATATATATATATGTATAGCTGATTCACTTTGTTACAAAGCAGAAACTAACACACCGCTGTAAAGCAATTATACTCCAATAAAGATGTTAAAAAAAAAAAAAAAAGATGTGAGCAGCAGAGAGCACAGAGGTTCTGCTAGAAAAATAGAAAAATATCATGGATAGTTTCTCTAGCCAAGGTACCCAGAAATGAGGAGGTGGCAGGCCGTGGGTGTACCCATGATCAAAGCCAACTACTACCATCGAAAAGGGAACAGCTTAGGACTTAGCTCTCGCTGGTGACATTACCCATAAAGAATATTCCTGATTAGAAAGTGGCTTAGGTTACTTTTTAGCCTTTTCAATCGCTTCTGAAGGTAACATGAGCCTGAAGATGGAATTTCACTTTGAGTTTATCCTAGCTTCTGTTGCTCTGGACAAACCTAATTTACAGAAGACCAAGCTATCTGTTGTCACTGTTACTCTCATCCCATTTGCTTTTCTCATTATTCGTAGCAACTTCCAGCTGCTTCCCTGCATTGTGGGCTCATCATTGAGCCCCTTAGAAATCCAGCCTCTGTAACACCAGCTTTGTAGCTTGCTGTGAGGAAGTGAGGACTCAGTAAGGATGGGCCTGCAAAAGATTCACCCCTTAAAAAAGGACAATGTAAATCAGAGGTTTGTCCTGGAAAAGATATCAGGAAAGAATGTTATGAGCTGCATTTTTTTCCACTTACAATTAACATAGCTTTATAGAGCCCCATGGAATAAATGCATATTCTTATAATGATGCATACACAAACAACACACACCAAACAGATGAGGGTTACATCAAGCAGATGAGGGTTACACCACAGGATGGTGAAGGTGGAGCAACAGCATAGAGGAAAACTAAATGACCAAATGGAGCAGAGGCACCCACCCAGCTCAACTCAGGGCTGTTATGTGAAAGATACTACTGCTGTTTGCTTTTGATAATGAGAAAATTAGAAGTCTCTGAACCACTTATCATTATCAATAATAAAGAACATTTCCAAGTGGCATACATTTCAGAAATAAATGGGATTCCCTATATCGGTGCCCATGCTTGTCTGGATGTGTTTACACATTCTGTAGACATCACACAATCATTTTTTCGCCATTCAAAGCAACATTCAGATTCTTTACACTCTTTCCCAAGACCTATGAGATGTGTCTTTCAACTGGGCTGTCTATTAAATAGGTAAAGTATGATACGCACAAAGCAATTTAAAGCTGTAGACTTTTGAAGTCACAGAAAAAGAAAAAAATGTTCTCACATCCTCTAAACACATCTCTAGGGAATCTGTGTCTAATATTCTGAGATTGGGGCAATTTGCTTTACTCTAGTAGAGGCATTTAACAATATAAAAATGTTAGCCACGCAATAGAAATTAAAGCAAAAATAAACAAATGGGACCTAATCAAACTTATAACCTATTGCACAGCAAAGGAAACCATAAACAAAATGAAAAGATAACCTGCAGACTGGGAGAAAATATTTGCAAATGATATAACCAATAAGGGCTTAGTTTCCAAAATATACAAACAGCTCATACAACTCAATAACAAAAAAACAAACAACCCAATCAAAAAATGGGCAAAAGACCTAAATAGACATTTCTCCAAAGACATACAGATGGGCAATAGGCACATGAAAAGATGTTTAACATCACTTATTAGAGAAATGCAAATCAAAACTAAAATGAGGTACCACCTCACACCAGTCAGAATGGCCATCATTAAAAAGTCTACAAATAACAAATGCTCGAGAGGGTGTGGAGAAAAGGGAACCTTCCTACACTGTTGGTGGAAATGTAAATTGGTGCAGCCACTATGGAGAACAGTATGGAGGTTCCTCAAAAAGCTAAAAATAGAGTTGCCATATGCAATCCCACTCCTGGGCATATATCTGGACAAAACTATAATTTGAAGAGATACGTGCACCCCTATGTTCACAGCTAAGACACGGACAATAGGTAAGACATGGAAACAACCTAAATGTCCATTGACAGATGAATGAATAAAGAAGATGTGCTACATATATACAATAGAATACCACTCAGCCATAAAAAAGAATGAAATAATGCCATTTGCAGCTACATGGGTGGACCTAGAGATTATCGTACTAAGTGAAATCAGAAAGAGAAAGACAAATAACATATGATATCACTTATATGTAAAATCAAAAAAATTGGTACAAATGAACTTATCTATGAAAAGAAACAGACTCACAGACTTGTGGTTGCCAAGGGGGAGGGAAGCTGAGGAGGGTTGGATTGGGAGTTTCAGACTAGCAGATGTGAACTATTATATACAGAATGAATAAACAAGGTCCTACTGTATAGCACAGGGAATTATAGTCAATATCCTGTAATAAACCATAATGAAAAAGAATAGGAAAAAGAGTATACATATACACACACATATATAAGGCATATATATATAAAACTGAATCACTTTGCTGTATACCAGAAACTAACAACACTGTAAATCAACTATACTTCAATTTAAAAAAATATTAGCCGCAGCTTTTAAGAGAGATACTACATTTTGACCACTTAAATGCTAATATCTGGACATACATGAAACACAGAAGCAAAGAAGCAGCTTTCTAATCTTTCTTCCTAAAATTAGATCGTGGGTTGTAAGTAAAATGAAGCCAGCTGCTTGTGACCCTCTGGTCCTGCACTGTTATTTCCTACTTTAAAAGGAAAAGCTGACCAGCCACTTTAGAAAAAAGGATTTCTCATTTAAATCTGACAAATCAACACAAGACTAGCCAATCAGTCGATACCAGCTGCTGGTTCCCTTTCTGTGGGTAGGTCCCAGGATGAGGAAGGTCTCCTGGATTTGAGCCCAGGAGACAGCACAGCTGCTCCCAGACACCCACACTCACCCTGCACAGCCTTGACTGACAGCACTATCACATGCCAAGCTTCCCCTCCTGGAAGTTCTGCCACTTCCCAGGTCAAGCCTCCTGGAAGGTTCTCTTCTCTTTGCCTTCCTGAGAAATTAATTCTTAGCTAAGCCCTCCTCCCTAAGAGCTAGCCAAAGGCAACTGTGCACACTTTGAGACAGAGAAACTGAAGGATATTTCCCAAGCCAAATGGCTTTGCACAAATCATTATGCTAAGAGAGGCAGTTTAGCAAAGTCCAGGCATATATGGCCAAAGACCTTTCCTTTCTCCCACCTCTCAGTTCTCTCCACTCCCACTTCTCACACATTCCTGGAGAAACTTAGTCTGCAAGTTTCTTACTCATTGACAGTTGACTCATGCAAGCCCCCTTCCATCAGGACTACTGCATAGACAGAAAAAAATGTATATGAATATTTTTACCCTCACTCAGAAAACTGGACTTGCCTAAGCTATAGAAAGGCCATTGTATCTCCCAAGGTATTTGAATTTGACATGAAAAATCAGCTCCCAGACACAACCACTTACACATATAGTTTATTTAAAAATAAAATATTCACCTCTATATTCTAACTGGATTCTAACATATTACCTTAGGTAGGGACTACTATCCATCTCCCCATTTTACACAAGATTCCCCAAGGCTCAAAGACACAAGTAGCCAAACTATGGTCCACAGGCCGAAGTCAGCCCCCTGCACCTGTTTCATAAATAAAGTTTTATTGAAATACAGTGGTATCCATTCATTTACATATTTTTAATGGCTGCTTTAGCTATGATTCCAGAGTTGAATATTTTGGACAGAGACCATATGGTCCACAAAGCCAAAATTATTTATCATCTGGCCCTTTACAGAAAAAGTTTGCCAACTTCTACTAGAGAGAGAATCTGACTTTCACAAAGTCACTACTCAGCAATTTTCCACAAGGCCTTGAGCCTGATGAATTTCCTAGGGGAAGTGAGATACATCTCTAGCCCAGCACATCTGACTCTTACCACTCTGCCACACCGCCTTCAAAAGAACTGTTCAGTGTCTACAGGGCTCTCTGGCTGGGCCAGTAGAACCACAGATCAAACCACTGTTATACAGCAACATACGGAGGAAACACCCAGAGCTGCACAGGATGGAGTATACTATGAAGAGAGAAGGGCTACTCCACCCGATTGCAAAGCCCTTATTTGCAAGTGATACCAAAGATGAACATACCCAAGACTTTTCCAAATGGCACCCATGAGCTTGAGCTGAAGGCCCCTGGGACATTTGCTTATGGTTCAACCCTTGGAGAGACCTCTGCAGACTTCTACCATTCTTAGAACTTTGCATGTCTGGTCTCTTGTGTTTTTACTGTTGTTGTTTCTGTTATTGTGGTTTGATTTCATTGATTTTTGAGGCTTTTAACTCTATTTAGTAATTTGAGTCTTACATTCATAGAAAGATTTGATGGATGTTTATTTATTACCAAGATGGCTTGATTTTTGAGGCTTTTAACTCTATTTAGTAAGTTGAGTCTTAGAGTCATAGAAAGATGTGATGGATGTTTATTTATTACCAGGAATGTGGAAATGTGGGAAAAGCCCACTGGAATCAAAAACTACCTTTGCAAAAATCCTAAAATGCCTATTATGCATCAAGTAGTTCTAGAGTTTAGAGATTGTTTCTTTGTTTGGAGGGGAGTTGTTTAGTTTTTCTTTAAGAGGATGGGGAAGAAGCAAGAAGTGGGGATAGGGAGTATAAGACTAACCAGCCTAGAATATATCCTCCTAAACGGCAAAACCCACCCATTTTACATAGCCAGGTATCCCCCAGTAACTTAAACACATACCCAGTGTGGCAAATGGCACTGCTCCGGATCTTGGAAACAAGACCAGTAAAGTACATACTCAAGGATGTACTGTTCTTGGAAGATTTCTGCACCAGACACAAACTTGTACACATTCAGCTTATGGTAAAAGAATTCTCATGTTGCAACTGGTTTGGAAGATTCCAGGAATGTGTGTGTTCAAATTTTTGTTTGAACGTTTTGAGTAACTTGCAGCTTTTCATGTGTTTTCTGTTTGATTTTGATGTAGTTATTTATTTTTTATTGGAGTGTTTTTGAAGAAACGCCCTTTGGTAAGTATGGTGACCTGCGAGAGGGAAGAAACACACAGTCTTTCCCATCTCTGAAGGCTATGAATTACAACCTAGGAAAGCTGCTTCCTCCAAGAACTGCTTCACCTCCAGGGTTTAAAAGTGAAACCTTATTAGCACAAGGAGTTGCCTGGTGAGAAGACAGCCAACAAGAGTGTTAGGCAGGCAGGAGAAATGGGCAAGATAGTCGAATAGGAAGACCCTGAACTCATCTCCTCTCACGGGCACACCAAAATTATAACTATTTACAGAGCAACTATTGATGAGAAAGACCAAAATCTAGCATAAAAGATCTTCCACAACTAAAGACATAAAGAAATAACCACAACGAGATGGGTAGGAGGAGTGGATTTGCAGTACAGTCAAGACCCATACCCCGAGTTGGGTGACCCACAAACAGGAGGATAATTACAACTACAGAGGTTCTCCCCAAGGAGCAAGTGGTCTGAGCCCCACACTGGGCTCCCCAGCTCAGAGATCCTGCACTGGGAAGACAAGGTCCCAGAATGTCTGACTTTGAAAACCAACGGGGCTTATGTTCAGGAGGGTTGAAGGGCTGTGGGAAAGAGAGATATGCTCTTAAAGGGTGAGTGCAAAATCTCACATGCTCCAAGTCCCACTGTAGAGGAGTAGTTTGAAAGGAGCCTGGATCAGACCCACTTGCTGATACTGGCGAGCCTCCTAGGGAGGCAGGAGGCAACTGTAATGGAGACACTGGTGGCAGCCATTTCTGGGACCTCATTCTACCACAATAAAACTAGCACTGGCAAGCACCATCTTGGAATCCTCCCTCTAACCATTAGCTCTGGGGGTTTACTCACGCACCAGTGAACTAGCAGCAGCCAAAAGCCCCACCCCCACCCCCAGGCCAAACAGACAGCATGGGGGAAGCCTACCCCACCCTCTGGTGGCCCAGCAGACACCAAAGGAGGCACAGCCTCACAGCCAGCCAGGCCAGGGGCCCACACAGAGGTACTCCTATAGCATGCAGGAGACCAGAGGAGAGCATGCAGGTGGGCCCCATAGGAAGTCTCTGACATAAGACCACTTATCCAAGATTGGAAGATGCAAAAGACCTACCTAACGTTTAGAAATAATGACAGAAAATTGGACAAAATGAGGAGACAAAGGTATATGTTCCAAATGAAGGAACAAGACACAACCTCAGAGAAACAGCTAAAGAAAAGTGGAGATAAGCAATCCACCTGATTAAGAGTTCAAGGCAATGATCATAAAGATGTTCCCTGAACAGGAGAAGGATTAATAAACATAGTAAGAATTTGAACAAAGTGTCAGAAAATATGAAGAAGACCCAAAGAGAGCTGAAGAATACAGTAAACGAAGTTTAAAAATACACTAGAAGGAATCAACAGTACAGAGAAATGGATTCATGATCTAGAAGACAAACTAGTGAAAATCACCAAAGCTGAATAGAAAAAAGAATAAAGAATTTAAAAACTGAGCTTAAGACACTATCTGTTACATCAAGCATGCTAACATTTGCATTTTACAGATCTCAGAAGGAGAAGAAAGTGAGAAAGGGGCAGAGAATTTATTTGAAGAAATAATAAATGAAAACTCCCCTAACCTGGGGACCAAATCAGACATTCAGCTCTAGGAAGCACAGAGTCCCAAACAAGATGAACCCAAAGAGGTCCAAACCAAAGCACATTATAATTAAAATGGCAAAAATTAGAGATAAAGAGAAAATCTTAAAAACGTCAAGAGAAAAGCAACTAGTTACATACAAGGTAACCTCATAAGACAGTCAGCTGACTTTTCAGCAAAAACTCTGCAGACCAGAAGGGAGTATCATGAGATATTCAAAGTGATGAAAGGATAAAACCAAGAATGCTCTACCCAACAAAACTATCATTCAGATTTGAAAGAGAGCTTGAGAGTTTTACAGACAAGCAAAAGCTAAAAGAGTTCAGCACTGCAAAACCAGCTTCACAAGAAATGTTAAAGGGACATCATTAATAAGAAAAGAAAAAGCCAAAACCAGAAATGTGAAAATTACAAAAGTAAAAATCTCACTGGTAAAGGCAAACATACAGGAAAGGTGGTAGCTCAACCACTTATAAAGCTAGTAGAAAGGTTAAAATATAAAAGTAGTAAAACATCTATATTCAAAATAAGTAAATGATACACAAATGAAAAAATGTAAAATATGACATCAAAAACATTAAATGTGGCAGGGGAAGTAAAAATGTCAAGATTATTAGAATGCATTCAAACTTGAGATCATTAACTTAAAATAATCATACATATATACACAACACATACACACACACACAAACATATGTTGTTATATATGAACCTCAAGGTAACCACAAATGAAAAATCTATAATAGATACACACACAAAAAGAGAAAGGAACCTAAACTTAACACTAAATAGAGTCATCAAATCACAAGGAAAGGAACAAAAACAACTACAAAAACAAGTGGGCAAGACAATTAACAAAATGGCAATAAGTACAGACCCATCAATAACTTCTTTAGCTGTAAATGGACTAAATACTCCAATCAAATGACCCAGAATGGCTGAAAAAAAGAAAAAAAATCAAGGCCCATGCATATGCTGCCTACAAGAGACTCACTTCAGATCTAAAGACACAGACAGATTGAAAGTTGAGGGGATGGAAAAGGGTATTCCATGCAAATGAACACAAAAACAAATCTGAGATAGCAATACTTATATCAGACTAAGTAGACTTTAAAACAAAGACTTTAACCAGGGACAAAGAAGGACATTACACAATGAAAAGGAATCAATCAATCAAGAAGATATAACAACTGTAAATATATACACACTCAACACAGGAGCACCTAAATACAGAAAGCAAATATTAACAGACATAAGGGAAGAAACTGACAGTAACACAGTAATAGTAGGGAACTTTAACTCCCCACTTACATCAATGGACAGATCATCCAGACAGAAAATCAATTAGGAAACACTGGCCTTAAATGACACATTAGACCAGATAGAATTGATACTTACAGAACATTTTATCCCCATAAGCAGAATATACATTCTCTTCAAGTGCATATGGAACATTATCCAGGATCAAACACATGTTAGGCCACAAAACAAATCTCATTCAATTTAAGAATATTGAAATCATATCAATCAACCATCTTTTCTGACCACAACAATATGAGACTAGAAATTAACTACAAGAAAAAAACTGCAAAAAATACAAAAACCTGGAGTCTAAACAACATACTACTAATCAATGGGTCACTGAATGAATCAAAGATAAAATTTTAAAAATACCTGCATACAAATGAAAACATAAACACAAAATCTAAGTGACACAGCAAAAGCAGTTCTACAAAGGAAATTTATACTGATACAAGCTTACCTCAGGAAACAATAAAAATCTCAAATAAACAAAGAAAAATCTCAATCTAACTTTATAGCTAAAGAAACTAGAAAAACAAGAACAAACAAAACCCAAAATTAGTAGAAAGAAATCATAAAGACCACAGCAGAAGTGAATGAAATAGACTTAAAAAATTAGGAAAGATGAAACTCAGAGCAAATTCTTTGAAAAGATAAACAAAATTGATAAACCTTTAGCCAGACTCATCAAGAAAAAGAGGGAGAAGACTCAAATCAACAGAATTAGAAATGAAAAAGAGGTTACAACTGACACCGCAGAAATACAAAGGATCATAAGAGACTACTACAAGCAAATATACACCAATAAAATGGACAACCTAGAAGAAATGGATAAATTCTTAGAAAGATACAACCTTCCAAGACTGAACCAGAAAGAAATAGAAAATATGAACAAATCACAAGTACTGAAATTGACACTGTGATTCAAAAATCTGCCAATAAACGAAAGTCCAGAACCAGATAGCTTCACAGGCGAACTCCATCAAAAATTTAGACAAGAGTTAACACCTATCCTTCTGAAACTCTTCCAAAAAACTGCAGAGGAAGGAACACTCCCATGCTCATTCTATGAGGCCACGATCACCCTGATACCAAAACCAGACAAAGATACTACAAAAAAAGAAAATTACAGACCAATATCACTGGTGAATACAGATGCAAAAACCCTCAACAAAATACTAGCAAACAGAACCCAGCAACACATTAAAAGGATCATACACCATGGTCAAGCGGGATTTATGCCAGGGATGTAGGATTCTTCAATATACGCAAATCAAACAATGTGATACACCATATTAATAAACTGAAGAATAAAAACCATATGATCATCTCAATAGATGCAGAAAAAGCGTTTGACAAACTCAACACCCATTTATGATAAAAACTCTCCAGGAAGTGGGCATAGAGGGAACCTACCTCAACATAATAAAGCCCATGTATGAAAAATCCACAGCAAACATCATTCTCAATGGTGAAAAACTGAAAGCATTTCCTCTAAGATCAGCAACAAGACAAGAATGTCCACTCTTACCACTTTTATTCAACATAGTTTTGGAAGTTCTAGCCACAGCAATCAGAGAAGAAAAAGAAATAAAAGGAATCTAAATTGGAAAAGAAGTAAAACTGTCATTGTTTTCAGATGACATGATACTATACATAGAAAATTCTAAAGACACTACCAGAGAACTTCTAGAGCTCATCAATAAATTCAGTTAAGTTGCAGTATACAGAATTAATACACAGAAATCTCTTGCATTTCTATACACTAACAACAAAAGATCAGAAAGAGAAATTAAAGAAACAATCCCATTCATCATGGCACCAAAAAGAATAAAATACCTAGGAATTAACCTACCTAAGGAGGCAAAAGACCTGTATGCAGAAAACTATAAGACACTGATGAAAGAAATCAAAGACAATACAAACAGATGGAAAAATATACCATGTTCTTGGACTGGAAGAATCAATACTGTCAAAATGACTATACTACTCAAAGCAATCTACAGATTCAATGCAATACTTATCAAATTACCAATGGCATGTTACACAGAATTACAACAAAAAAGCTTACAATTTGTATGGAAACACCAAAGAACACAAATAGCCAAAGGAAACTTGAGAAAGAAAAACAGAGCTGGAGAAATCAGGCTCCCAGACTTCAGACTATACTACAAAGCTACAGTCATCAAAACAGTATGGGGGGCTTCCCTGGTGGTGCAGTGGTTGAGAATCTGCCTGCCAATGCAGGGGACACGGGTTCGAGCCCTGGTCTGGGAAGATCCCACATGCCACGGAGCAACTAAGTCCATAAGCCACAACTACTGAGCCTGCGTGTCTGGAGCCTGTGCCCTGCAACAAGAGAGGCCGTGGCAGTGAGAGGCCCGTGCACCGTGATGAAGAGTGGCCCCTGCTTGCCGCAACTAGAGAAAGCCCTCACACAGAAACAAAGACCCAACACAGCCAAAAATAAATTAATTAATTAAAAAAAAAAAAAAGAAAAACAGTATGGTACTGGCAGAAAAACAGAAATATAGATCAATGGAACAGGACAGAAAGTTCAGAGATAAACCCAAGCACTTATGATCAACTAATCTATGACAAAAGAGGCAAGAATATATAATGGAGAAAAGGCAGTCTCTTCAATAAGTGGTGCTGGGAAAACTGGACAGCTACATGTAAAAGAATGAAATTAGAACACTCTCTAACCCCATACACAAAAATAAACTCAAAATGGATTAAAGACCTAAATGTAAGGCCATAAAACTCTTAGAGGAAAACACAGGCAGAACACTCTGACACAAATCACAGCAATACCTTTTTTGATCCACCTCTTAAAGTAATGAAAATTAAAACACAAATAAACAAATGGGACCTACTTAAACTTAAAAGCTTTTTCACAGCAAAGGAAATCATAAACAAAATGAAAAGACAACCCACAGAATGGGAGAAAATATTTACAAATTAAGCAACCGACAAGATTTCTCTCTAAAATATACAAACAGTTCATGTAGCTCAATATCAAAAAAAACCCAAACAACCCAATCAAAAAATGGGCAAAAGACCTAAATAGACATTTCTCCAAAGAAGACATACAGGTGGCCAAGAGGCACATGAAAAGATGCTCAACATCATTAATTATTAGAGAAATGCAAATCAAAACTATCAGTACAATGAGGTACCACTTCACACCAGTCAGAATGGTCATCAAAAACTCTACAAACAATAACTGGCGAGGGTGTGGAGAAAAGGGAACCCTCCTACACTGTTGATGAGAATGTAAATTGGTAGAGCCACCATGGAGAACAGTATGGAGGTTCCTTAAAAAACTAAAAATAGAGCTACCATATGACCCAGCAATCCCACTACTGGGCATATACCCTGAGAAAACCGTAATTCAAAAAGAGTCATGTACCACAATGTTCATTGCAGCTCTATTTACAATAGCCAGGACATGGAAGCAACCTAAATGTGCATCAACAGAGGAGTGGATAAAGAAGATGTGGTACATATATACAATGGAATGTTACTCAGCTATAAAAAAAAGAACAAAATAATGCCATTTGCAGCAACATGGATGGACCTAGAGATTGTCCTACTGAGTGAAGTAAGTCAGAGAAAGACAAATATCATAAGATATCACTTATGTGTGGAATCTAAAAAAATGGTACAAATGAACTTATTTACAAAACAGAAATAGAGTCACAAATGTAGAAAACAAACTTATGATTACTAGGGGGGAAGAAAGGGGATGGATAACTTGGGAGATTGGAATTGACATATATGCACTATATATAAAATAGATAACTAATAAGGACCTACTGTATAGTACAGGGAACTCTATTCAATACTCTGTAATGACCTATATGGGAAAAGAATCTTAAAAAAAAGCATATATCTGTATGTATATAACTGATTCACTTTGCTGTACACCTGAAACTAACACAACGTTGTAAATCAGCTTTATTCCAATAAAAAATAAAGAATAAAAGCAAACTATAGGACCTCCCTGGTGGTGCAGTGGTTAACAATCTCCCAGCCAATGCAGGAGACATGGGTTCAAGCCTTGGTCCAGGAAGATCCTACATGCTGCGGAGCAACTAAGCCCACGTGCCACAACTACTGAGCCTGCGCTCTAGAGCTCATGAGCCACAACTACTGAGCCCACATGCCACAACTACAGAAGCCCGTGTGCCTAGAGCCCGTGCTCTGCAACAAAGAGAAGCCACCACAATGAGAAGCCTGCACACCGCAACAAAGAGTAGCCCCCGCTGGCTGCAACTAGAGAAAGCCCGCGCACAGCAAAGAAGACCCAATGCAGCCATAAATAAATAAATAATGTCTACTTTAAAAAAAAAAAACAAAAAAAAAAACATACAAAGAACTCATACTACTCAACGTCAAAAACAAAACAAAACAAAAACAAAAAACAACCTGATAATAAAAATGGGCAGAGGACCTGAATAGACATTTTTTCAAAGAGAATATACAGATGGCCAACACATGAAAAGATGCTCAACATCACTAATCATCAGGAAAATGCACATCAAAACCACAATGAGATACCACCTCACACCTGTCAGAATGGCTATCATCAAAAAGACAACAAATAACAAGTGTTGGCGAGTATGTGGAGAAAAGGGAACCCTCTTGCACTGTTGGTGGGATTGTAAATTGATACGGCCACTATGGAAAATAGTATGGAGATTCCTCAAAATTTGAAAATAGAACTGCCACAGAATCCAAAAATTTCACTGCTGAGCATTTACCCGAAGAAAGCAAAAACACTAATTTGAAAAAGTATTTGCACAGCAATATTCATTGCAGCATTATTTACAATAGCTAAGATATGGAAGCAAGCTAAGTGTCCACTGACAGACAAATGGATCAAGATACAAGATACAACACACACACACACACACACACACACACACACACACTGGAATATTACTCAGCCATTTGAAAACATGATATCTTGCCATTTGCGACAACATGGATGATCTAGAGGGTATTATGCTAAGTGAAATTAGTCTGACAGAGAAAGACAAATACTGTATATTATCACTTACATGTGGAATATAAAATATGAAACAAATGAACATAACAAAACAGAAACGAACTTATAGAGAACAAACTAGTGGTTACCAGTGGGGAAATGGAAGAGAGGAAGGGCAAGATAGGGGTAGGGAATTAAGAAGTATAAACTCTATGTATAAAATACATAAGCTACAAGGATATATTGTACAGCACAGGGAATATAGCTAATATTTTATCATAATTTTAAATGGAGTATAATCTATAAAAATCACTAAGTTGTACCCCTGAAACTAATATAATATTGTAAATCAACTATACTTCAATAAAAAAATAAAGTTTTTTTAATTAAAAAAACTTTTAGGTCTAAACAATAAAATACAGTGAGCAGAGCTTGTAAGGTTATTGATTTAAATAAACCAACTGTAAAAGAAAAAGACAAATGCCATATGATCTCACTTATATGTGCAACCTAAAAAACAGGATAAACAAAACGAACTCACAGATACAGAGAACAAACAGGTGGTTGCCACAGGGGAGACAGTTGGAAAGGATGAGAAATAGGTAAAGGGGATTAAGAGGTAAAAACCTCCAGTTATAAAATGAATAAACCACAGGAATGTAATATACAGCATAAGGAATATGGTTAATAATACTGCAATAATTTTGTATGGGGACAGATGGTTACTTATCGTGGTGATTATTTCACAATGTATGCAAATGTCAAATCATTATGTAGTACATCTGAAACTAACATAATATTGTACAAACTATACTTCAATAAATAAAATAATTTTTTAAAAAATAATAATAAATAACACACAAAAGATGTCTTTAAAAAAAGGGTGTTAGGCAATGGTTCTACTGGGCTGAGTCTCAGTGCCCCGGGATTCATCCTCTTCTTTTGCCTTAGCTCTCCCAACAGATATTATCTGACACATCATCAGACAGGGTATCTTATACCTCAAGGGAAATATGAGCTCAGAGGTATGCTGCAGAACAAATCTGTAATGTACAATTAGAGCAACTCTCCCAGGAGGCAGAAGAATAAAGAGATAGAAAATATATAAGAGCATTTTAGATCTGTGGAAGAAGGGAAAACTGTCTATATCTGGATAATGGGACTTAGAAAGAAAGACAAAAAATAAAGAGGAGAAAATGTTTGAAGAAATAATGAGGATAAATTTCCTAGAAATAAAGCTAGATAAAAAATCTGAAAGTTAAAAGACCCATAGAATTCAAACAGAAGATATAAAGTGAAGTACACCTCTATCTAGAAGTGTAATTCAAGATTAGCAAAGATAAAGCAAAAATTCTAAAAGCATCTGGATTGAAGATCACCTATAAAAGAATAAGAATCATATCGTAATTACACCTATTAACCCTAATACAAGGTACAAGAAATTAATGAAGCAGTTATTTTTAAAGTACTGAAGAAAGATACATTCAAAACTAGATTTTTTCCAAGCAACCAAATTGTCATTCAAATATGAAGACATAATAAAATATTCTTGGGCACACAGGCTTTACCAGTTTTTTTTTTGCTACCACACACACAAACGTAATAGTAAGATTGTGTACTTCTGAAACACATTCAGAAGTACAAGAAATATGGGAAGTAGTGTGTATCAAATTTCTTGGTAAGATATATTACTATCCAAGCAATTTTAAAGGACAAAGAAGAAGAGAATGTATAACTCTAATAAACTAGAAATAAAATTCTAGAAAATATCAGTATGATGGAGCTGGTGGGGGAGACAAGAAGTGTAAGAAAGAATGTGAGTGTTCTTGTTAAGGGCAGTATATAAATACTGACAATGTTTAAAGAATCAGTGGAGATAAATAAACATGAGTCTTATGATGAAGGCAACTACCTGAAGTAAAAAATATAGAATAACTTTTCAACAAGCAAATACAAAAACAAGTTCCAATTATCCAATGGAAGACAGGAAAAGGGAAAAAAGAGAATGGAGAATCTGAACCTGTTATTCTTTTCAGTTTATCTATCAGGTAAGTCACATAATTCTCCACAGTCAAGAATACATTCTCCTGATGTTAACTTCTAGTGGATTTTTTGCTTTACTTTTTGTACTTAGGACTTTGATGCACCTAAAACTTCTGTATATGGAACCAGAGAAGTCTTGGCTATTCTTAGACCTTTGCATTTCCATATACTTTTTCCAATTAGTTTGTCAATTTCTACACACACACACACACACACACACACAGAGAAATCTGGCATACTGATAGGAATTACATCTTTAAACTGTTGAGTCTTCCAATCCAGAAATATGATGTAGCTACTTATTTAGGGTTTCTTTAATTTCTCTCAATATTTTTCATTTTCTGAGAAGAGAGCTCACAAATTTTTGCTAGATATAGTTCTATATAGTTGATTTTTTGAAAATTGAATAATTTTTATTTTCTAATAAATTATTGCTGATATATACAAAGTATAATTTTGTATATTGGCCATATATTTGGCAAGCTTGCTAAATTAACCTATTCTAAATAATTTATCTATATAGTATTTTGGATTTTCTATGATGTATCAAGTGTTTGATTTCTCCTTTTATAGGCATTATTCTTTTCTCTTTTTTTGTTCTTTATTGCGCTGGCTGCCTAGGCTCTTTAATGTAAATGTTGAATATTCAATGGTGATAGTGGATATATTTGTCTTGTTTCTTATTTCAAAAAGGAGACGTAGCTTTCAGTATTTCAACACGAGGGTAATGTTTCTTGGAGATTATTTGTGAGTACTCTATCAAATTAAGGAAGTTGCATTCTATTGCCAGCTTTCCATGAGTTTATTACCATAAATATTAATTTTTAATGGGCTTTCTGCATCTATGGAGATAATCTTATGATTTTCCTCCTTTGTTCTTTCATACAGTGCATTACATTGTTTGATATTTGAATTCTGAACCAGCCTTACATTTCTGGCACTAAAAAAAAAAAAAAACCCCAACCCTCCCCCAAAAAAAAACAAAAACTTGGTCCTGATATAGTATCCTTTTTATATATTGCTGGATTCAGTTTGCTAACACTAATTTTGGATTTTTTAATCTATATTCATGAGTGAGACTGGCCTGTAATTAACTTTTCCATAATGGGCGCATCAGATGATGTCATCAAGATGAAGCAAGTCTTATCAAATGAGGCTGGTCCATGACAGGGAGAAGGCTTCATGCCACATGGAGGAGCCATCAGCCACCGGCTGCCTGACGGCCTGAGCAAGCAGTACCCAGACATGCAGTGAACTGACTGACTGTTGATCTAGCTGGTGGCAGTGTGTACCTGGCCCGATAGGTGCTGTGTGCTAGGACTGTGGGGAGGGGAGCTGGCCAGGGCACAGACAGTTGAGCGTGCACTGTGACATCTTCTCTCTGCTCATCTGTATACACCCTTCAAAATAACAGCTTTTGCCTCAGTATTCCAGGGTTTCTTTTCTCACAGAATCCAACAGAGTTGCAGTTCTTCACGTGCCAGCCCTGAGCTGAGTGAAAAACTTCCAGCAGAGATGATGAAAATGACAAACTCCGTAACTTTCCAAGGTTACCTGCCAAACTGTCACTGAATTTACTGCTGTATCCACTGCAAAGCTCATTTAGCATCATGCTGTGTTGATATCCAAGTCCTTTCACGTTAGTCAACACCAAGCCCACCTCTAATTCTGGGTGAATGTGGGCTGTGATCCAGCAGAGGACAGGCCCTCTCCCTGGTGAACATGCTGTAGTGGATATCTATTGTGAAAATTATAAAATTACTCTTGGTTGGAAATATGAACTTGCCTTTGAGAGCAACAGCGATAAGAGATGAAAGTTTATTACTGAACTTGCTCATGTGTTCAAAGACAATTGTTGAGAGTGAAAACTTTCCATTCTATTTTGAATCCATTTTTGTGAAAGAGACTGTAAACAAGATAGAAACAAAGGAGCCCCGTGGATGACAATATTTCTTGAACTTTAACCTCACAGACTAGCTGCAAAGCTCGTGACACTCTACGATTTCTCTGGTTATTCTTGGATAAGATAGCCCCTTCTTGTATATATCTCCTCATCTATAAGTTATTTCTGAAGTTCTTAATGAACTTTTTTAAACAATCCCACGTTTTAGAGAAAGAATGAACTAACTGATGCTTCATCTATCAACTTGCTTCTTTTAAGCTATGTTTTTAATGCAGAATTTAGTTATGCAGGTAAATGCCTTTACTCGTGTTCAGTAGATAAAATGATAATTTCTAAAGAATATAGGAATGGAGTCTCTTTTATATAAAAATGTCTCACCACTGACCTTTATTAGAGTGAAGGCAAGGGAGTGTTGTAGTTCATACTACAAAAAAACTGCAAACACTGTAAATTAAATGGGTATTCATTTTGGAGATTAATTGCTAAGTTATAGCGCTCAATTAAGTACCTTCCAGAATGTGTCACTAAGTTTATATATCAGTGTTTTTACTTTTGCTCAAAAACAGAGAATCTCACAACTTTATATAGGTTAATGGAGAAATGTGTCTAATGTTAATATCTTGTCTCGTTAAGCAATGAGGCATCTTATCTAAAAAGCAAGTGAACTAGTTGTTATAAATGGCTGCCTACATAGAGGAAGATGCATTCATTAAAGAAATATTTATCTCTTGTTCAGTTATTGAAATTGGAAAGTTGTACCTTTAATGGAAGCAGTAACTTATACATCAGTACATTATTTTACGACTGGTTCAATGAAGATAAAAGTTCCTAGTCTACTATCAATTTACTTGAAGAATAATTAGTTTTGCAAATCAAAGGTGCTAGAACCAAAAGGAAAATTAAATACCCCAGACTTTATTTAAAAATTTTTTCAGAAGGTTAAAACTACAAGATAGGTTTTAAATTTAAGTGAATTGATACTTGATTTGTGGATTTTTTTAAAAACTGAGTTGGGAAGTTTTCCCTTTCCTACCTACTAGAAGAGACTGTGTAAAACTGGTATTGTTTCTTTCTCAAGTAATTAGTAAAACTCAGAGAAGCCATCTGAACCTGGAGTATTCTTTGAGTGAAGGTTTTAAATTACTGATTTTTTTTTTTTTTTAATTCTTGTAGCAGTCTTCTTTTCTTCTTGTCTTGTTAAGTTGCGTTTTTCTAGTAGGTTTTCCATTTCATCTAAATTTGGTACTTTTGTATTTATAGTAAATTGTCCATTTCATCTAAGTTTTCTAATGCATTGTCCTAATATTGTTCATAATATTTTTATGTCATTTAATGTCTGTAGGATACACAGTGAAGTCTTATTTTCATAACTACCTTATTGTTGCTCAATTTGGCCAATGTGTTTATTACTAATTATTCAAACCAGCTTTGGGCTTCAATAATCTTCTCTATTGTATATTAGGAAATGTTTTCATTAATATCTGCTCCAATTTTTACTATTTTTTCTTTTTTCTTTGGGTTTAATTTGTTGTTTTTTCCCCTAATTTTTTATGCTTAAATCATTTACTTTAATAGATGCTTAGATCATTTACTTTTACATTTTTCTTTTATAATATATGAAACTAAGGCCATAAACTTCTTTGTGCAGAGCTTTAGCTGTTATCTCACAATACATCATATGAAAATGCCCTATTTTCATTTTAATTCAGTTGAAAAATACATTTTTTTAACATCTTTATTGAAGTATAATTGCTTTACCATGGTGTGTTAGTTTCTGCTTTATAACAAAGTGAATCAGCTATACATATACATATATCCCCATATCTCTTCCCTCTTGCATCTCCCTTTCTCCCACCCTCCCTATCCCACCCCTCTAGGTGGTCACAAAGCACCGAGCTGATCTCCCTGTGCTATGCAGCTGCTTCCCACTAGCTATCTATTTTACATTTGGTAGTGTACATATGTCCATGCCACTCTCTCACTTGTCCCATCTTACCCTTCCCCCTCCCCGTGTCCTCAAGTCCATTTTCTAGTAGGTCTGCATCTTTATTCCCATCCTGCCCCTAGGTTCTTCATGACCTTTTTTTTTTTTTTTTTTTTTAGATTCCATATATATGTGTTAGCACATGGTATTTGTTTTTCTCTTTCTGACTTACTTTACTCTGTATGACGGACTCTAGGCCCATCCACCTCACTACAAATAACTCAATTTCATTTCTTTTTATGGCTGAATAATATTCCATTGTATATATGTGCCACATCTTCTATATCTATTCATCTGTTGATGGACACTTAGGTTGCTTCCATGTCCTGGCTATTGTAAATAGAGCTGCAACGAACATTGTGGTTACATTCTAATTTATACTGTGATTTCGCCTTTGCCCCATACATTTTTAGAAGTGTACTACTTAACTTTCATACATTTGGGGGTTTTCTACTTTTCTTTTGCTTAATGATTTCTTTCCACTGGTTTAAATAACACAGTTCCTATAATTTTAATCTTTAAAATTTGTTGAGACCCATTTATTTTATGACACAACATATGTTCAACTTTGATGAATTTTTCAAGTGCGTTTAGAAAAAACGGATTTTGCAGCCACTGGGTATAGTGAAGGGTATGCCTATTTTGTCGTTTTTCATTGTGTTGCTCAAACCTTTTATATCTGTATTGAATTTTCTAATTGTTCTATCAGTTACTAAGAAAAAAGTATATTAAAAATCTCCCACTATGATGGTGAATTTGACTATTTCTCTTAATTGTCATTTTTTGCTTGTGATATTTTGAAGCTAAATTATTAGCTACATATACATTTAGAATTATTATATCCTGGTGAATAAACCTTTTATCATTATCAATATTCTTATCTGTAGTATACTTTTTGCTTTAAAATAAACTTTTTCGGGGCTTCCTTGGTGGCGCAGTGGTTAAGAATCTGCCTGCCAATGCAGGGGACACGGGTTCGAGCCCTGGTCTGGGAAGATCCCACATGCCGCGGAGCAACTAAGCCCGTGAGCCACAACTACTGAGCCTGCGCGTCTGGAGCCTGTGCTCCGCAACGGGTGAGGCCGCGACACTGAGAGGCCCTCGCTCCGCGGTGAAGAGTGGCCCCCGCTCGCCGCAACTGGAGAAAGCCCTCGCACAGAAATGAAGACCCAACACAGCCAAAAATAAAATATAATAAATAAATAAATTTTTTAAAAAATAAATAAACTTTCTCTATTTGCATTTTATTAGTGCACCTGTTCTGTGTTCTGGTTTCTATCCTTTCTTGCCTTCTATTAGATTAAGTGGTTTATATTATTCCATCTTTTTCTCTCCATTATTGTAATTTTACATACATACATTCTTTTGTCATTTGTTTAATGATTACCTTAGCAATTACATCTTTGACGTCTTAAAATCTTTTACCACTTCTCAATGCAAGGCCTTTAGAACACTTCAACTCTATTTACTATTCACTTGATAGGTATTTTAATTGCATATGCATCTTTATTTCTCCTTCAATTTTGAAAGAATTTTTAAGATCATAAGATTCTAAGTGGTCAATTATTTTCCTTCAGCACTTTAAAGATATCATTCCCTTCTCTGATTTTTCCACTTCTGTTGAGAAATTAACTGTTGGGATCATGGTTGCTCCTTTAATGGTAATATAACTTTTTTTTTTCCCCTTTGCCTGTCTTTCAAATTTTTTTCTTTGTCTTTGGTTTCTAGCAGTTTCTCTCTAATGTGCCAAGATGTGGTTTTATTTCTATTTATCCTGCTTGGTGTTTATATTATTTCTTAAATCTGTGATTTCACATGTTTTATCATATTTGGAAAGTTCACAGCCATTATCTCTTCAAATATTGCTCCTGCTGCATCTACTCTCTTCTCCCTTTTGGAATTCCAGCTTCAGATGTGTTACAGCTTTTCATGATGATCCATGTAATTTTTAGTTTCTTTTATCTATTTTCCATCTTTTTGTCTCTCCATGTTTTGTCTAAAAGATCTTCCTGACCTATCATCCAGTTCACTGAAGTTTTTCCTCAGCTTGCTTTAAACTGCTGTTAAATTCAATCCACTGCATTCTTAATTTCAATTATTATTTTTTATCCCTAGAATTTCTATTTGGTTCTTTTTCATAGTTTCTGGTTTTCTGCTGAAATTTTTAATTTTATCTCTTAATTCCTTACGCATGGTTATTTACAAGTCTATGTCTGATAATCCCATCGTCTGATGCCCTAGGAGGCTGTTTCTATTTTCTTATTGTCTCCTTTGATTTATAGTCAAGTTTTGTCTACTTTTATGCCTGGTTATTTTTGTTGGAATTTTAGTATTATTAAAAACTGTAAGAGATGATCTGAACCTTTGAATATGTTAGCTTTCTAAAGAGGATTTAATTTTCTACTGGCAGGCAAGGAGATTGGGGCATTAGCAATCCAGATCACCATAATCCAATTAGGGCTTGAGATTATTCAAAACCTAAACTTCAGTTACTGCAAGGGCTGGTCTACTTCTTGTATACCCTTAATCATATAGTGATATTAAACCCTCTGTGGTTTTGACCCAAAGATTGCAGTTTACTTGGCCCCCTTCTCTCTGAAGGGCACTAAAATCCAACTTTTGGCATTACAAACACATGAGCCTGTTGAAAATTCTGTTCAGCTCTTTATCATCAAGTGAAATAAGCAAATACCTCCAGGGTAAAACCAGTCACAAATGCTCACTCTTCTTCATGCCTTCTTTCCCATATCCTGGCCCTGGAATATCTCAGTGCCTTTCTTATAGACTTGAAAGGCCTTTAAAAAAGAATTTTTAAAGATTTGAACAGCTTTTCTAGTTGTCCTAAGTGGGAATATAGGGCTAAAGCAGATTGTACATCATTACCAGAAGTCTCTTCACTGAATTTTTTAAAGCTCAAATCTCTCAATATTCTTTTAGATACCACTTATCTTTTAAAAGATTTGTGGTATCCATTTCTTCACCTCATACTCACAATTCGACTCACTCTCATCTTTTCCCTCAATGATCCACCAAAAAATCTAAGGCAAAAGTCATCAATGACCTCTCTTTTGCTAAGTCAACATGATCCTTTTCGGCCATCTTCTCCTTCAACTTCTCAGCAACATTTGTCACTGTTGGTATCTCCCTCTTTTCCCTTTTTATACCTTACAAATTTTGAATCAATCGTCTATGCTGCCTATTCAAAAATAAATAAATGCATTTTATAAGGAAATAGCCCAATTCCATGATTAGAAGATAATTCAGCTCAAAATTTTGAGCAACTTGAAATGCAAATACCTCAGGAAAGGTACAGCAGATCTATGTGCATTCTTGCTTACACTACTTCAACTTACTTGCTAAAGAGAGAAAAAGAGAATTTTTAAAGTTCACTTCCGTCAACAATTTCTTTCATTGAAGAGTTGTCCTAGAATAAGAGTACAATGAGGATGAGAATTCCTCTCTTAGTTACTATGTGTTTCTCCTTGAGTTAGCTTATCACTCAAAGTTCAACGCGCATGTTTAAAAATACAACATATGCGCCCTGTAAAATATCCCTAAAATATAATCAAACTACTTCATTTTGTCAACTCGTAGAACTGGTCTAAAACATGTAGGAAAAAAATATATCTGTGCTAGACTTTTCTGAAAGATATGTACTGATATGTATCTGTTTATATAGCAGATACTCTGTTAATATTCTTTATGGTGCCAATGGTGACTTAAGGAATTTTTGCTCACTTTAACACCATACCTCACAATATATATATTACAATTCCACTATAAGTCATTATCAATTATTTATACGTTAAGTCAACAAATGTATACTGAATGCTTACTATTTGTTAGGAATTCTTTTGGTACTAGAGACCCAGGAAGCACACAGATTTAGTACGAAGCTTGAGTATAAAAGTTATAAACGAATGTGATCTGTGCTACCATGATAGTCTGCAGAGAGCTCAGGAGGCAGATATACCCTTACTGCTGACAGCATTTTGCTTCCCATTATACGGAAGCAGCTGACTGCCTTCAAACACCAAGAAAGCAGCCACAGGTTGCCTTCTGAATTTGGGGAAACCCAGTGCTGCATTTCAACACCGTAAGAACCACTGAAATGGGAGACTCAGAGTAGTACCTGGACTCCGGAGCCCTCCAACCACATGTCAAGGAGCTGCACTAAATACTCTCCTTGAGCTCTCCAGCTATATGAGTCTACAGTAACCAATTTCCTGTTGGAACCCTCCAAGCAAGAAACAGGCCCAGCAGGAGGTCTGACCCACCACAGATGTCTCATAAGATATATATTTAACTGCCTTCTTTTCCTATATCCGGTAACCCCCAAATGGCTATCATTAAGATGCTTTTTACTGCCCCCTCTACCTATCCATTATCAAAAAGGGAACATTGGATGCTCCTGAAGACAGAGACAAAAGGTTTTTAGGGCAGGGACTTCCGAAGGTAATTTCTGCCCTCACACCTTTATTGAGTGGGTCCCTGAGGCTAGGCAGATTTAAACAGACCCAAGTTAACTGGCTCAGATTTTCTCTGTCAGTATGTATCCTAATATTTGTACCCTACAAGGAGGTACAGAGAAGAAAGAACTAAATCTGTGGGAGGAGAAAGGGTCATTAAAGGTTATGAGAGAAGAGTTTTCTTAGATGGGGGTTAAGAATAAATAAGAGTTCACAAGGCAGATTAAAGCTGGGGAGAGAACATTTCAAGCAAAAGAGTCATGGACAAAGGCATGGAAGAGTAGTATAAATGAAGAATACAAACAATTTTTTATTTTTTACATTTTTATTTATTTATATCTCTTCCCAACTTTCATCTGTTGGTTTATGACAAGGCTGTCTTTTCTGCATTATTTTTATGAACAGCAGGTCCCATCATTGATTTGAAGCACTTCTATGTTATTCTTGATCCTTCTTGGGGAAGTAATTATTTTATCTGCCTATTAAGAACTTGTCATAAACCAACAGATTAGTAGTGTACCATTCATACTTTGGGCACCCATAAGGCCCCTCCTTCACCACAATTTGCTATTTCAATAATCTGTTCTAACACATGGCCTGCATCTCTTATTGACTGCAGTCTCTCCTCAAATATCTGTCAATGGGATAAGAATGTACTAGTGTATTGCTGTCAATGCTCTAGAAAAACAAATTATGCAATACAGCTTTTACTCTCAAGTTTATGGTCTCACTGGGAAGGCATGACAAAAATCCCAGCAAGGATTGAACAACTCAAGGCAGCATAAACACAAAGGCATACTTTTCTTGCTTTGCTGTTAAACAGCTTCATGTTGTCCTGTCCAAACTGGCTTGCACTGTGCCACAGATGACACTCATGATAATTTTTTTGTTTAAAAAAGTGTCACTAAGAAGAATATAGGTTAACATCTCAATAACAAGGGACCTCAAGTTCTACTCTATCGATAATTCTACCACTTTGCCCAGCTGGAAAAGGAGGGTGACAGTTACCTACAACCATGGACATTTGAAGATGAATTTCAAAGGTATCAGGAAAATAAAGGAATCTCATCTGTCACTGACTCGACTGGGCATGAAAAGTGAATTGCAGCAGCCCAGGGCCAAGAGAAAAAATATTTTAGAGGAAAAACGTCTAGATAATGGGAGCAGATCTAGTTTCACAAAGTTCAGCTTGGTAAGCAGAATATAGTAATCTCTCAATCTGACAGGTAAGCAGGTTAAACCCAGAGAAGGAACTACTGTCCTCGCTCTGCAAAGATCTAGGTAAGCAGGCAGGTAAGCAGGTAGGTTCTGCAAGTAGATAAAGGACCTAGGCACCGAAGTTTGGCTAAGTGACAAAACTCCAGGTTTTGGGTAGGGTGTGGTAAAAGTAGGTCCCAAATCATTCATTCATTCAAAAATATTTTTGGAGCCAATTCTGTACAGGGTTATGTACCAGGATCTGAAGTACTGCAGTGAACAAAACAAGCATTGATCCCTTCCCTTTAAGAAATTTATACTCATTAAGGGGAACAAAAGTAAGTAAAAAGACAAAATCAGTATAAATTGTCCTTAGTGTTATGAAAAACATCAAATAAGGCACTGAGGTAGAGAATGTGGTGGGAAAGGATCCTAATTTAGAACTAATGGTCACGGCGTGTTCTCTGGGGCAGTGTCATTTAAGATGCAGTGCAAAGGATGAGAAAGAGCTAGCCATGAGAAAGGACAGCATTCTAGACAGAGGTGCAGCATGTGCAAAGGCACCGAGGTAGGTGGTGTGTGAAGAGATAAAATAAGATCAGTATAGGCGGGGCAGGCTGAAAATTGGATAAGTGGTTTGGCTTGTTCGGCAGAGACCAGCTCATGAAGGGTCTTGTAAAGCATGGTAAGAAGCTTGGATTTTATTCCAAATTCATTGAATGGGTAGCCAATGAAGACTTTTATGGAATAAAAAGGATACAATGTAACCTATAATACGAGAGTATCACTTCAGCTGCTAGGAAGAGAAGTGATTAAAGGAGGGCAAGAAGAAAAGTGGGAAAACAAATTAGGAGAAAGATGGTGGGAGATTAGACCCAGTGAAATGGTGGAGATGGAGATAAAGGGATGAATTTAAGATATATTTTGGAGTTTGAATTGAGACCTTATTGTTGGATAGAAGGTAAGGACTTAGGGAGTTGGAGAATTAGGGATGACTTCCAGATTTCAAGCCAGATAAACTAGAAAATTGTTACTATCAATCTCCATGTTGGAGAACACCAGAAGGATGAGAGAAATTTGAAGGGCAAAACAGACATGCTACCTTTGAGATATGTGTAAGGCCTCCAACTAGAGATATGAAATAGATTTGTGAATCTGGAGCTAAGATAAGAGGTCTGGCTAGTGATATAAATGTTAGTGTTAGTCTAAAATGGTATGGACAAGACCACCATGGTGAGAGAAGTAAGAGGGGAAAATATATAGTTAAGGATCAATCTGTAAGGAATCCCACAAGGTAAAGCAAAGTTCTCAACCTGGCTTCACATTAGAATCACATAGGAATGCCTGTGAAATGGTTCTGCAGCCATCAGTGCCCTCTTTTGATAACACTCAGTCATTGCTGTCTAACTGTGAATTCCTATAAATCCATTAAAGTCCCAACCAATTGCTCTAAAAAAATGAGGTTGGCTCTTGGATTTGGAAACATGAATGTTTATGATAACTTTTGCAAGGAGAATTTCAGTCCTCAGCTTTCGAGAATCTGGGGTTTGGGGAGGGTTATTAAGATCATCTTAATTAACAAACTTGGGCTGCAAGCTTGACTTAGTGCCAAGATTTCTATGTAGTCCCGACAGCTCCTTAAACTCCCCAGTCCTATCTGAGCTTGGGATTGGGATATGGAAGTTGGGGAGTAGACTCAAATAAGAGAAGGAAGACTACAAGGACCAGAAACTACAAGAGTCAACAGAAGAAAAGAACAAATACGCAAATTGGTATTAATGGCCAATATTTCATGAGAATGCAACTGAGGCACAGGTGAAACAATTACTCAATCCAAGATGGGATTTTTGGATCAATTCAACAAGTATTTCAAGCTCTGAATAGGTGGTAGAATAGGAGAGTAGGCTTGCCCTATTTAGCAAATAAATATGTAGGAGGTCTACTTAAATTTGAATTTCACATAAACAAGAAATATTTTTTCAGTATTTGGAACATGCTTAGACTAAATTTTTTTCACTGTTTATCTGAAATTCAAAGTTAACTGAGCATCCTCTGTTTTATTCAGCAATCCTTGACAAGAGGAATGGAAAGACAGATACTCTCCCTTTCCTCATAGATCTTAGTAAAGAAACATTATCAGTTTCATATTAATTTGAATTATTCCAGAGGTCCATGGCATGAAGGACTCTAATGGCAAAGAACCAAGTGAGTGGATCCTGAGATACTGGTGA
The DNA here is from genome assembly GCF_009873245.2 of Balaenoptera musculus. Classification (NCBI taxonomy): domain Eukaryota; kingdom Metazoa; phylum Chordata; class Mammalia; order Artiodactyla; family Balaenopteridae; genus Balaenoptera; species Balaenoptera musculus. The sequence continues at coordinate 64,355,834 of NC_045790.1, forward strand.
GCAGGTGTGAGTCACCCAGCCAGTGAGGGACACTCACAACCAGCCTCATCTCAAAGTGGCTTTGCCACTCCTTCTTTGTATTGACTATATATTCTTATTTTCTGTATTCTTGATGCTCTGGCACCTGGGGCCTCAATGACTCGGGAGGGACCACCCCTCCCAGGGTTAGGTAATACCTCGAGATAGCCAACAGCTTACCAGGGCGCTCACCTTTCATATGCAAACTATCCCATCCAAAGCACAAACCCCAATCACCTCCTTTAGGGCTCTCACAGTCAAGCCACTATCCACCTGCCCTAATTACCCTGGGGCCAGGTATTAGATAACTAGAGACAGCCCCTCTGCACAACAGCCCACTAAAATTATTCAAACTAGGTAACCCTGAACCTGCTTACACTGCCTTGCTTTACATGGGAAACTGCTGCTCACAGTTTCTCCTTGTTCCTTCTGCCTCCTGACCAACCCTGGTGCTTCCCAATGTAGCCCTTCATGGAGTGGTGTGCCCCCTCCTCTTGGGAACTGTGAGTATCTTTTCAATCGTCCCCTGATCTGTTGCTCTCACAATACCTGAATAATAACAAAACCTACATTTTAAAACACTCTCCACTTAGGGGTGTTCAGAGAACTCCCTGTAGTGATTAAAAAATAGGAAAAAAAGTGTTTTCATTACTGTAGAAAACGCCCAATAAGTTAGAAAATTTTAAACATCAGTTAAAGTTGGCAAAGCAGTTCCTTGGACTCGGAGGAGATACATAAAAAACAAAGGATTCTCAACAGAAAGACGATTCCCCAAAAATGGAGAATCTATAAAACCTGCTCCCGAGTGTGAATTTAGAGTTTTAGAAAGGTTTGCAGAATAACAATTAAACTAAATAAAAAATAAGGAAATAAATGAATAAAAACTTAAAAAAAAAAAAGGTTTACAGACATGGCCCCTCAAGAATACCAGTGGTCTTGTGGCTCCACAGCAATGTATATTGGGACAGAAAGGTTCTATAAGAGTAGATTTCCGGGCTTCCCTGGTGGCGCAGTGGTTGAGAATCTGCCTGCCAATGCAGGGGACACAGGTTCGAGCCCTGGTCTGGGAAGATCCCACATGCCACGGAGCAACTGGGCCCGTGAGCCACAATTACTGAGCCTGCGCGTCTGGAGCCTGTGCTCCGCAACAAGAGAGGCCGCGATGGTGAGAGGCCCGCGCACCGCGATTAAGAGTGGCCCCCGCTTGCCACAACTAGAGAAAGCCCTCGCACAGAAACGAAGACTCAACACAGTCATAAATAAATAAATAAATAAAAAGAACGTGAATTTCTTTAAAAAAAAAAAAAGAGTAGATTTCCCACTCATGTTAAAATGTATGGCTAGATCCCAATCAATTTGGGAGAGTAACAAAATCTTTGTCTCCTCAACCAAGCATCCAGATGAAATTTAAAACATAAAACCCCTGGCTCATGAAAGCACAGCAAAATCCAGCACCTTCACGAGAATAACAACATCTAATACTAGTCAAGTGTTTATCACCTAGCAGCTTTCTTACTTGGTGCTTTACATACTTTAACTCATCTAATCCTCTCAAGTACCTCTAACATAGGTACTATTATAGTTCACATTTTATAAACGGAGAAACTAAGATGCAGAAGGATCAAATTATGTCCACAAGTTCACACAGCTAGTTCACACATTATTCAAAGCTGACTGATTGGCATCAGACTATAAGCTTTCTTTCTAAAACTATTATCAGCCTTCTCTTTGCAACAGTTTGCCTTAAGGCTGTGGTTCTCAAAGTGTGGTCCCCAGATCAGCAACATCAGTATCCCCCTAGAACTTCTCAGAAATGCAAATTCTTCACCCCATCCTAACCCTACTGGATCAGAAACTCAGGGAATGGGGCCCTGCAATCTGTGCTTTAACAACTCTCCAGGTGACACTGACGCATGCTACAATTCTAGAACAACTGCCTTAAGTGTGCTTAGCTCATATATTAAAAATGTCTAGACTTGTACCCTTATCTCATTGTTTCTGAGAACCCTTTTTTTTTTTTTTTTTAACTGACTCGTACTCCGTTTAAGGGGGATTTTCTATGGAAATCTTAGAGATGGAGGTAGAAAGGGAGTTAGTATACTCTGTCTTCTAGAATGCTTGCAACTGAAGCTCAGTACCCATCAGTGCTCAAGGACCTTATATGGTGCCTACAGTTCAAGTCAACAAAATCTCACAAAGGGAATAAAACATCAACAGCAACATCATTCTACCATCTTAATTGGAGAAAGCCATGAAATAGTCAACAATTTTAAATCAAGTTTTTGTTCTCTTAATCAGCTTGATTTCCCCCATTTAAGCCTACTCATTGCCACCCCTCTGACTTGACCCAAATATGTCTTTTTTCTCTCAAGATTTTGATCTCCCTGAGAACAAAAAACGTGACTTGTTACTCCATGTATCTTTGTGTCAAAGACAGAGCCTGGCTCATAATTGGTGCTCAGTAAGTGACTCTCAAACATAATTGCACCCTCCAACCTCCAGTTCACACAGATGTTCCACAGTCTGTTGTAAATCAAGCCATGAAATTAGCATTTTTTAAACCCACATTTACCTTTGGTTCCTTTCTGTCCCTGGGGAAAGAAGTTACTATAGAATTCACAATATAACAGGGGGAGGAGACTATTTCTTCACAGTAAAGTTCTGGCCAAAGATCTTGATTTATTGGGCACTAGGAGAATCTGATCACTACATATTTATAGCAGTAGCTAGAGATAAGTGCATTCAGGAAAGTGCTACTGAAATGCATTTCCTTCATTTCCTTGACAGCAAAGGGAAGCAATGAATGCTTTAAATCACAGAAAATATTTAGAATATGAAAGACAAATGGAAGTCACAACTTTCTCAACCTGCAGAAGAGAAAAAATTTTACAAGGTTCACCAAGAGTTTGTGGGAAATTCTGATCCCTCTTCCTCTGCTTCTAGAAAAATCCATGAAGCCCCCATTTGTTTACCAGACTCTGGCAAGAAGTTATCACTAAAGAGATGAATGTGATATCAAATGGATGGTTATTATTTAAAAACAGGTCTGTTCTTCATACTTCTCTCATTGTTCAAGGACATAAGGTATTAAAAGAAACTAGCCATGTGTTAATTCTATTCCCCTTATTTCACTCCAATCCTTGAAACCACAAATATAGATGTTAAAATACAACTTCATTTTGAATTCCATTTTTTTAATATTTTTATGACAAAAAATTCCGACAATGTAGAAGTATATAGGAAGAAAACCCTGGGTCTCATCACTGTGGTCTCCTAAACTCTTAGAATAACCACGATAAACAGTTCAGAATGTATTCTTCCACATTTTTTCTACACATGTACCTGTGTGTGCATGTATACATTATCATACACTGTACACATATATGCATGTTTATTTTTCAGATGCTACTATGCTTGTCATCTGTATTATGTTTTCTCTCACACATTTAAATCTTTTATAAAATTTTAAAACAAGAATTTTTATGTTGAACATTTTTCCCTCAGCTTTATTAAGATATAATTGGCGTATGTTGTTAAAGTTTACGGTGTACAATGTGGTGGTGTGATACATACATATATATTGCAAAATGATTAAGGTTAGTTAACACATCAACTTACATATTATAATTTTTTTGGTGTGGCAAGAATATTTAAGATCTACTCGCTTAGCAACTTTCAAGTATATGATACGGTATTGTTGACTAGAGTTACCATGATGTACATTAGATCCCCAGAACTTATAACTGGTCACCAACATCTCCCCATTTCCCCCACCCTCCAGCCACTGGTAACCACCATTCTAATCTATTTCTATGAGTTTGGCTTTTTTAGATGCCACCTATAAGTGATATCATACAGTGTTAGTCATTCTTTGTCTGACTTATCTTACTTAGCCTAAAGCCCTCAAGGTCCATCCATGTTGTCACAAATGGCAGAATCTTCTTTCTCATAGCTAAATAATATTCCATTATATATATGTGTGTGTGTGTATACACATATACATACACACACATTTATGTTCCATTACATATATACATAATATGTACATAAACATATATATTCAATTACTTAATATATAAATATACACACATACATACACACACGTCTTTATTGCTCAAAAAATTTAAAAACTAAAAATACTACTACTATATGATCTTGCAGTTCCATTTCGGGGGTGTGGGGTGTGGGGTGTGGGGTGTGTGGGTGTGTGTGTGTGTGTGTGTGTGTGTGTGTGTGTGTGTGTGTGTGTGTGTCTCCAAAGGAAATGAAACCAGGAACCTCAAGAGATATCTGCACCCCCAAGTTCATTGCACCATTATTCACAATAGCTAAGACATGGAAGCAACTTATGAGTCTGTCAATGGATAAACTGATTGGTTTGTAGAAGTTTGTTTTTCATGTCAGCTCATGATGTTACATAAAGAACTCTGTTGGGATTTTTGTTGGGATTTGAAAGTTTACTTTGGATAGAATGAATATTTATATCTATATAGTATTCTCATCTGGAAGTGTTTCTGCTTTCGTTCAGGCCTTTTGTTGTTATAGCTGTTTTTCTGGAAAGTTATTTTCTTCATATAAAGTCTTATATTCTCCAGTTTATTCCAAGATATCTGAGCTTTTTTTTTTCCGTTTTGAATGGGTGTTTTCTCCTGTTAATTGTTTAAAAATAAGAATGTTATCCTTTTACACATATTAATCTTATTGCTGGACACAGCCCTGAACTCCCTTTTTATTAATTCTAATAATTTCCAATTGATTGTCCAGGATTTTCTTGGTAAACAATTAGCTGATATGTAAACATAGTTTTCTCTCATTACCTTTTTTCCCCGACTCAATACCTTGACTCTTACCTCCAGAAAAATGTTGAATCTTTGCTTTATTTTTAACTTTAATTGGAATGTTTCTAATATTTCATTAAGTATGTTGCTGACTACAGGTTTCTTATATATCCTTTTCCATGTTAAGAAAACTTCCTTCTGCTCTTAGATTACTGAGTGCTTGTTTTAATAGGAGTGGGTGTTAAATTTTAACAAATGTTTATTTACATCTACTGAGATGATCTCTCAGAGGGGAAACAGTGAGTTCCGTCACGAAGTTTCCTAATGGTGAAACTTCCCTGCATTCCCGGGATATGTTTTCATTGGTTTCTGACTCAACGTAGATGTCAGTACAAGGTAGACTTGGAAAAAAAGAGATAAGGAGAAAATTCTTCTTCCTACTTTGGGAAAATGCATTCCTCAGGACACAATAAAGAATCAGAGTCTTCAACTGCCTGACCTAAACATTTCTATTATACTAACACTCCCAGCTCCACGTCCCAGAGTAAAACTGAGTGACATAATAGGTCACGTGCCTAGTTTACCATTAAATGGTATTATCTTGGGGAAACCAGGGGAAAAATAAAGCCAGTGGAAAACTTAAACAAATGCTATCCAGGAAAAGAACCATCCAACCTAGAACACTGCTTGCACTGCTGCCCTCAGTATTGCTACCAGTACCTGTGAAATCCTACACCCAGAAACATTCTACCCCATCTTACTCCCAATGAAATCTCTTCTCAGCCCAACCTCCCAATGGACTTAGGTCAAATTCTAACTGTAAGAAATCAAAATACAAACTAGTTACAAAGCATGCTTTTAATTTCAAGATATGATAAGGTCAGAGAAATGGCAGTATGAAAATGACCCTAGTATACTTCTCAAAGCCAAGGAGATGAAACAAGCATGAGACAGAGAACCCTGGGATAGCTTAAGCTAAAGTTGCCATATTTAGCAAATGAAAACATAGGATGATCAGTTAAATTTCAATTGTCCCATGCAATATTTGGGACATATTACTTGCACTAAAAAAAGTTCAGTGTTACTCATCTGAAATTCAAATTTAGCTTAGGGTCCTATATATCCTAGCTTGGGCTCCAAAATAATTTGCCTGTATTTCTATCCTGGTCCCACCGCTTATTAGCCATGTGACCACTAAATGTTAGGAACCACTCTAAAACCAGTTTCCTCAATGTTAAAATGAGTTATTTTGAGGATTAAATGACTTGAAGCATGTAAAATGCTCAACACATCCCTCAGCACATAGAAAACAATAAATGGCAGATGAACCTTAGGATTTAAGTAATGGTTACACTCGGGAGTTCAGGGGTGTAAACAGTACTGGACTAGGGAGTTAGGAGACGTGTTTTATTTCTGACTGTGTCTCCAACTAGCTGTGTGCCCTTAAGCAAGTCCCTTAACCTCCCTAGTTCTCAATGTTCTTATCTACCAAATACGAAGGTTGAACTAAATAGTCTCTTCCCACTCTTAAAAGTCTGATTCCTGGACCCCTATTGCTTATACTTTGGAGAAATATATCAAAATGTTGTCAATTTTCCTTAAATGAATTCTTTCCTTGGAGCAGTACATGAGTAATATTTTCTGAATACTACTGAGAGTAAAAGTATGCCAAGTTGAGATTTTAGTAGCTTTTGCTTTGAGGAATACAGGTGCAATTGGCCATACTTATTCTCAGACAACAGTCCATGTGGTTTCATGGTTTCACCTCAAGTTATAAATCAACTCCTGGAGCCTGAGCCCAATCCAACACCCTGAATGCAAGTTACAGTATCTTCAGCTTTAGCACAATAAGCAATATGGTATCTTGTTTGTCACTGTACAATGGTTTATGGCAGACAGAGGAATAGGTGGCGGGGTTTCCAAATAGATAGATGCAATGTGTCTTTAAAACTAAATAAATACCACCCTCTAATTTCATTTTAATTTAACTGAGGATTAATTTTGGGGTTTTTTTTTTCTATAAGCCACTAAAAACTTTTGATTTTTTTATGCTGTAATTATTACTGTTATTCAATAAATCAAGAAGAAATGATTAGTCTATGAACTAATCATTAGTCTATGATAAGTCTTAAATGAACTGGAGATTCATTTAAGCCCATGTGCATTTGATTTTCAGAACTAAAAACCACATTCCCATATAATATGTCTACAGAGCAAGCCTAACACACAAACAGACACACAATGTCTCAATCAGAAGCATTATTAAGGGCTTCCCTGGTGGCGCAGTGGTTGAGAATCCGCCTGCCAGTGCACGGGACACAGGTTTGATCCCTGGTCCGGGAAGATCCCACATGCCGTGGAGCAACTAAGCCCGTGCACCACAACTACTGAGCCTGCGCTCTAGAGCTCGTGAGCCACAACTACTGAGCCCACGTGCCACAACTACTGAAGCCCGCACGCCTAGAGCCCATGCTCCGCAATGAGAAGCCACCGCAATGAGAAGCCTGCGCACTGCAACGAAGAGTAGCCCCCGCTCGCCGCAACTAGAGAAAGCCCGCGTGCAGCAGCGAAGACCCAACACAGCCAAAAATAAATTTAAAAAAAAATTTTTTTTAAAAAGCATTATTGAAAAGTTTATACTTTTGTGGGAGGGTTGGAGGAGATCATGTAATGTTAGCACAGGAAGAAAATCTGGTGATCTAGTCTGACTCTTTTTTATAAGGAAACTGAGGTTCAGAAGAGTTAGATGAATTCTGCTAGAACAAAAAGCAATAAGCCCATCTTTCCTCTGATGTTCTCTTTACTCTGAAATACTCTGATCAAAAGCATGTCCTCTAGTCAACAGCATTTAAGTAGTTAGTGAAAATGTGATAGATAAAAGTTTCTGCTGACCTACCCCAGAAAGCCATGAACCCTGTGAGTAGCTGTTTTACGCTGGGCACTATTCTAGGCACTGGGATATTAATAATGAATAAGACAAGGTCCTGCCCTTGAGAAGATTTGTCTTCTTCCTGTTAACTGAAGAATTCGTAAGCCAAGCCACCTGTCCTTTTCATAATCACAGCAATCCCATGACATGGATCCAAAGGGTACTATGGATATCTGGTACCACAGTTCATGAGAAACCATTGCAAAGAGTCTTCCGAAACATTATTTTAAATCCTATTCCTGAAATCCAAGTTTACTGTTCCAGGAGTTTCTCCTGAAATTATTATAGTTTATGTTTTCGGCATTGTCCAGGTAGCCTGGCATAGTGTAAAGAAATATGGGTTCTACTCCCAGACCTGCCACTAACAAACTGGGTCATTTGGAATAAGTGACTAAACTTCTCTGGTTCCCTATTTCCCCATCTATAAAATGAGGAGCTTGATTGACAGGACCCAAAGTCTCCTCCAAGTCAAAAAACTTCTATCTAGGGTGTAATACATACAGCCAGCACAGGACGTTAAATGATAGAAAGTGATCAAGGGAGCTTGACTGGGGCTGAGAATGAAACTAGCCAACCCCAAAACTCCAAGTCAGCATACTGGGGGCATGACACGTAATTCCTTCCAAGTCTCATCCCAGAAATTTGTCCAACAATGAAAGAATATTCTTAGGTGTAAGCAAGTGTGTCCACCTCATTCGAGATCCCAGAAGTAGCCAGGGCTTTATTAACTGACACAGTTGTCAGGTAGAAAACCACTCTTTTGGGAAAATTATGTATTCTACGTTACTTCTCACTTTAGCACCTAGCCAAGTGTGCTGAGCTACCGCCATATCATTCATCCACTCTTTCCAGTTGGGATTTCTGAGACTGTTCTCATAGTGTCAAAGATTTACTTTGACCTACTGGGGGAAAACATTGGCCCCAGACAGCAAACAAAACTACCCCATATTATAATAAATATACCATATTGGGAGGGAACTAGTTGCTAGAACATCTTTTTCTTTGCACTGTTATTCCAGGAAGCCATGCTATTTTCTCAGCTCTTACCTGGCCCATACCAGCTGATCCTTTGCATCCTACTTCAAGCCACCAGCAGGCTCATTGTGTCAATGTACTGCTGCCTCTGCAACATTGAGACAGTCACACTTCAAGATGAGGAGACTGGATTTCTTATTAGCTGTGTTCGGATGCAGGCTAGGAATCCCTGCTGATGGGGGCCAATTTTATGTGCTTTATAATAAATTTCATCCTCAAAACATTAGTCTACATAGATAGGAAGCCACTGAAGTTGCTTGTACAAAAGAAAAAAAAGAGAAAGAAAACACCACTCTGAAGTTATAAAAGTGCTATACAAATGCCAAATGAATTCACTGCCGTAAGACTTCTGGTCGCCTTTATTAGTTATTGGGCTCAAAGGCAGGAGAGCTAGACAAGCATTGGCTTGGAGGTCAGGGAACCTGAGTCAAGTCCAGCCCTGGAAGGAAGTAGCTTTGTCACTCTGGGTGAGTCATTTCACCTCTTGAGTCTCAGTTTCACTGTTTGTTAACAGTTGAGCTATGTATGCCCAAAGACTCCCCACCTCCACCACTGGCCCCTGTGCTGATGTCTTATGATCCCATATTTTTTTCTCTCAGTTGCCTGCCAGTAAATTACCTGCTTGGGAAGATGTATTAACTATTAGGCCACTAGGGTACGATTTAACACATTCCTGAGGCAATAAATCAATAGTCCTCCTTTCCCTTTGCATTAAACTTGTGTTTTTTGTTTTGTTTTGTTTTTGGTTGTTGTTGTGTTTTGTTTTGTTTTTTTTAACATCACTCTGGCCATGGAGGATTATGAAAGAGCAGGTGCCTCCAGGGTTAAAAGCAGGGTTAATCCTGGAGCTGGGACCTCTAACATTGGCTCTCCCATCAGTTTTCCAGGTGAACTGGAATCATTGTTCTGAAACTTATTTGTAAAGTGAGAAATGAGGATTCCTGTGAAGCAGTAGCACCTAAAACCCAAATGAGGGACAGTAAGATGTGGTGGCTGGGGAACTATACGCAGAGCTGCCCCCTCCCATTCATTCATTCACTCATTCATTCCCTTATACCCAGGACTTTCTGGAACCTAGTGCAAAGTGAAAATGCCAGGTCCCTTGTTTAAAAAAAAAGGTGGGAGCGAGGGGGGATATTATTAAAAGTTCTGGAATAAAAGGTATCTTGTGTTCCACAATCTCTCTTGATCTGCCGTGGGTTTTTTTTGTTATTTAATGTTGTACTCCCTCAGGCAGGGGAATACTTTCAGGGAATTCAAACCCTCACAGGTGTTATGGTGACTTGGAGCATGCGCAGCCCCTGGCTGTCAGTTTCCCCTTCCACCAGAGCAGGATGGAGACGTTATGTGTTAGCACTGGTCTCAGAAGTCAAGCCAGGCATTTCTCCTTCCCAGGACCTGCTACCTCAATCCCTGGTAGGTGGGCATGGCTAGAATACACCGGGAATCTGGATCAGGTATGGTCAAGAGGCTCCCCCCACCCCCACCAGGTAACCTGCAAAATGCACTGTGGTGCCGCCAGCCCAGGGCAGGGATGACCACCAGCATGCTCTGCTCCAAGATGTGGTGGGACATGCGCATCTACCTCAGTCCTTTGGGCACCAACACCGAGGCCCCCACTGGGGCAGAGGGAGGCAGCGGTCACCGGCTAGAGGAAGGAGGTGGAGAAAGAGACAAGGCAGGGCCTTGTGAGCCAGGAGAAGGGGAACAGGTGATCAAGATTCCCTTCTAGGGAGGCTGTAGGAGGCGAGACCAACAGTAAGCCACCTCCAAGCCCCTAGCAAACGCTCAACTGTCCCATCAACCTCACTTCCCAAACACAAATTCAAAGATAAGATTACTAAGCATATCTAGACCATTGACCACAAAGCATCAAACTCCAAGCACTTCTGCACTGCTTTTAAGTCTAGGAAATGGATCCTACTCATGCCCGGAGAGCCCAGATTCTCTCATATCCCCTTGTCTTTGCATACACTGGGCCCTCTACCTTTCATGAAGTCCCTTCCTGCCTAGTGGGCCTGACAAACTCCCAATCATCCTTCAAAACCCACGAGGGTATCACCTCTCCTGTGAAGTCTTTTCTGCCTGCTCCACCCTAGGAAACTGATTATACTCTCCGTTGTATCCCCCCTTATCTCAGGCATACTTCTAATAACATATTATCAAACTTTATCTGCATTCATTTATTTCAGTCTGCCCTTCCCATGAGCCTATAAGGAATTTGAAGGCAAGGCCTCTAGTTTATTCATTTTTATATCCCAAAGCATAGTACTCCACTCTCTGTCCTTTGCAGCAATAGGGTCCTTTGATGGTTTGATCACTGCTCACCTTGGGGGCCTTTGCAGAGCGTCTGTGGCCAATGAGTTTGGGATCCCTTCTCTCGGCTTCTTTAGGCCTGGCAAGTCCTTTGTGCTAAACTGGCCCTCCTTCAGCTCTCACTAGCACAGCACATCCCTCTGAGGTCTGCATGTGACTCCCACTGGATTTCCAATCCAAGGAGTTATCCTGCAGCCCTCGGTTTCTGCCTCATCAGGCTTGGAATACCCATTCTGATAGTGCAGCCTGCTAGCATATCAGCCACCATCCATGTACTTCCACGAGGCACAGGGGAGTTTCTGGACATTTCCATGCCACACACAGGAGCCAAAACAGACTCCAGAAAGCTAAGTCAGACCAAGGCCACCACAAAGCACAACTCTAGGAGACAAAGCATTTCCATCAAAGTCTAAGTACATGGTGGCCTGTGGAATTGTGCAGTGCACAACCTGCACAGCTGTATGCAGTGACCCAGACTCTAGTCTTCCTCTGCCTGATCCCACCACAGTGACGATTTTTTTGTGATACAGAGGGCTTCCTACAGTTAAGTCAACTTCCTACAAGTCTCCTCCTTTCCGTTTTCCTCTCAAAGTATGTAACATGTCCCTTCTTCAGGATTTTGACCTAGATTGCTAATGAGGCAATAAGCATAGAGCCATAACCCAAGTGATTAAATGCCGTTCTGCTTCTGCCTCCTTCTGTCTCCCTTCCCCACAGACCAGCAAGGAAGAAGGGACAAGCTTTTTATTTCTTCTAATGTGCCTGCACTCCCCTGCTACCTTGCATCCTATTTCTTCATGGAGACACTACGCCTTAAAGTAAAGAGGTGGCTTTTCTACATTACAAAGGAAATCTATGACCATCAGGCTTAGATCTTATTCTGAGAGTAAGGAAATTGAGGAATTCCTTCTCTAATGTTGCCTCATTTAAGCATATTGTTTTGCTCTGGACTAATAAAATCTTACTCTGCATGTCAAGAACTGACTGTGGGAAGGTACCCTAAGGCATAAGGGTGAGCAGTAGACTATGGCCTGCCTTCCAGGGTTCTTATAATTGTACTACCTTGTCGGGCTATTGTGAGGACAGAATTAACATAGATAAAACACAGAACAGTACCTAGCAACTGCTGTGCACTACAGAAGTGGTGGTTGCTACCTCAGACTTTGATTACGCTTTGCTTTATTACGCTTCGTAGACATCATAGTTTCTACAAATGGAAGGTTTGTGGCAACCCTGCGCTGCCAGATGATGGGTAATATTTTTAGCAATAAACTATTTAATTAAGGTATATAGATTTTTTTAGACATAATGCTATCACATAATTAATAGACTGTAGTATAGTATAAACATAACTTTTATATGCAGTGGGAAACCAAAAAAATTGTGTAACTCGCTTTATTGTGATTCTTGCTTTATTGCTGTGGTCTGGAACCAAACCTGTAATATCCCTGAAATATGCCTGCATCGGCTTTTTCTTCTCTTAGCGTCTCTGCTATAACTTCCCTATCATCTGAGGCAAATGAATGCCTCTGGCACAACAGAGGGAAGCCATGCCCAAAACAATGCAAAAGAGAATTGGATATTTCAAATAGTATCTCTCTGTTACACGCATTTCATTTAACATTCAAAAGTTAAAAATCAGTGGTGGAGCAGCCTGATGGAATAGTTGAGAACACAGGAATCTAATTTGTAGCAACATGGATGGACCCACAGATTACCATACTAAGTGAAGTAAGCCAGAGAGAGAAAGACAAGTATCATATGATACCAATTATATGCGGAATCTAAAAAAAAACAGACACAAATGAACTTATTTACAAAACAGAAACAGACTCTCAGACTTGGAAAACGAACTTATGGTTACCAAAGGGAAAAGGGGGGAGGGGGAAGGATAAATTGGGAGTTTGGGATTGACATATATACACTACTATATTTAAAATAGATAACCAGCAAGTATCTATTGTGCAGCATAGGGAGCTTTGCTCAATACTCTGTAATAACCTAAATGGGAAAAGAATTTGAAAAAGAAGAGATACATGTATATGTATAACTGCATCACTCTGCTGTTCACCTGAAGTTAACACAACATTGTTAATCAACTATACTCCAAAATAAAATAAAAGTTAACAAAAATATGATCGTCAAAACTCTCTTCCTTTCCTTTCCCTTCCCTCCTCCTCAGTTTCTCCCCCCTTCTATCTCTCTCATTCTCTCTCTCTCTCCATCAAGAGCCTACTCCACTGACAGTCTTTATCAGTCTGGCAGAGACACTGCAAAAAAAAAAAAAAAAAAAAGAACACAGCTATTCTGAGAAGTAAACGAGTTATACATACTGTCAATCCCCATTATCGCAGATCCCGTATTTGCGAATTCTCCTGCTCTAGAATCCGTAACCCAAAAGTCAATACTTATGGCACTTCCACGGTCATTCATGCACATTTACATCGTGATGAAAAATATGAGCCACCCCAAGCACACAGACCCAGCCGAGGCCAAACAAGGCCACACTCTGCCTTCTTATTTCAGCTCTCATACGGAAAACAAGTGTCTTTTCAGGGTTACTTAGTGCCAGGCTTTTCTCATTTTTGTTTGTGATTTTGCTGTTTAAAATGGGCACACCCCGCCCCACCCCAAACCATAGCACTGCAGAGCTATCTCGTGTATTCCTAAGTTCAAGAAGGCCACGATGTGCCTTACACAGAAATACATGTTAGACAAGATCATTCAGGCATGAGTTATGGTGCCATTGGCTGTGAGTTCAATGTTGATAAACCAACTTTATATATTAAATAAGGGGTCTTTAAACAGAAACAGAAAACAGGGTGTATGTTGATTGGTTGGTGAAAATATTTTGACTGGAGACTCACAGGAACCCAACCCTCTAGCAACAATGCTTTACTATTTGCTAATTCAGTGCTCTCAGCAACTTTATAGAACTGCCATGAAAAATGAGAATCGACTACATATCCACAATGTATGGATATATACGCATATATGGATATGGATATACATTGTACCGTTGGACCTTAAACAACATTGGGGTTAAGGGCATGTACCATTTACACAGTTGAAAATCCACATATAACTTAACAGCCAGCCCTCTGTATATGGGGTTCTGCAACTGCAGATTCATCCAACCACAGATCAAGTAGTACTGTAGTACATATTTAGTGGAAAAAAAAAAGTTCACATGAAAGTGGATTTCAAAACCATGCAGTTCAAACCAATGTTGTTCAAGGGTCCACTGTATGTAAGTATATGTATATATGTGTATACAACTATCTGGCAAGTAAAAGGTAGTCAACATATGATCAATATCATTAACCCCATTAAAAGATGAAAAAAATAAGCTTTATAATGTTAGATCCCTTATCCAAGACTGTCCAGGTACCCACTGTAATACCTGTTCTACTTCTCTGTTGCTGCATAACAAACCTGCCCACACTTAGTGGAATGAAACCACCACCACTGTATTTCGCTCATGGATTTCAGCAGGTCACAACCTCTGACAGGACACATGGGGGATGACTCGTCTCTACTTCATGATGTCTGGTTTCTTCCATTTCCACAAAGATATAAAAGACTGGTAAAGAGGAAAAATAGTCTGGTACGGGTCATTGTGTGAAGATTTTTATCTAGGCCCAGATTTTTCCATGTGATGCAGATCACATTGTGAAACATAATACAAAGGACAGATTTCAATAACAACAAGGGTAAATGTGGTTCTGAATGAAAGTACAGGCACCTCTATAGAGACATGTTGCTATTTCTTTAATTTCGAGATTGGCTGTTGTAATCCTTCCTTATAAAGAGACGGTAGCAAGTTGGGACATTCATGCCCCCAGAAACACTCACTTTGAAACACAGATGCAAATGGATTACCTTCCCACAAAGCCCAAGGTAAAATACAACTTATGCCAGGTGATGGATTAGAATATTCCAGCATGGGTTTATGTTGTCAACCCCTATCAATACAGCACCAATCAGAAGAGATTAGTCTGGCATTGTCGAGATTCTTGTCCAACAATTGTAGTTTAGAATTTAAAAGTGTGCTGTCTCGCTTTATATCAACATCACTGTAAAGTAACATTGAATAAATAGAGAATAAATTGTACGCAGAGAATAATTTTTTGACATGCAAGTTTAACTATAACAAAGGAAACCTTTTAAGATGTCACTGCATTCAGATAAGAAAACATCTCTTTTATCAACTGTGACCATGTGCATGTGGATGTTTAAGAATTCGAAAACCTCCTGGTAAAGTTTCTAATTTTTTAAAAAACGACATTAACTCAGGAAGGAGAGAAAATTCACCGTTCACCAACTTAATCTACATGTGCTTTAGAATATTTGATACTTTGATTCATGTTCTTCCTTAGTCTCACCTTCACAAAGAGCCAGTAAAATATGTACCTGTACCAACAGAAATTGGTTACCTTATACCTAGAAGTTTCGTAATCCCTTGGAGCTTCAGAAATTGTACTCTGGCTCCTGAAGAGGCAGATCTGGGTCATTTTACAAACTTCTGTCCAGACGTAACACAAAAAAGCATCTCCTTATTCTACCTACAGACAAGAAGACACTTCCCTTGGCTGCCAGAATCTTGACCAAAAAAAGTCAGCCTTGCAGTTTCGATCTGACCCAACACTATTTAGTATTAAAAACTTTTATGGCTCCCATTTGCCCACAGGAGAAGGTCTAACCTCCTTAACATGTTCTAGAAGGCCCCTTCTGATCCAGCCCTGCTTCACCTCGCACTGCTTCTCATCCCCATTCCAACCAGGAAGACTGAATCCCAGCCACAATGAGCTGCTTGTTGTTCTCCAAACATCTCCACGGCTTTGGGGCCATCTCACTCTTGTTGTTCTCTTTGCCTAGAATTCCCTTCCCTCTACTTCTTCAGCAAAAACGTGACCTCCTCTGTAATGACTTCCCTTTCTAGTTCTTTTCTTTTTTTTTTTTTTTTTTTAAATTTTTTTTATTAATAGCTACTTTTATTTATTTATTTATTTATTTAATTAATTTATTTGTTTATTTTTGGCCGTGTTGGGTCTTCGTTTCGTGCGAGGGCTTTCTCTAGTTGCGGCAAGCGGGGGCCACTCTTCATCGCGGTGCGCGGGCCTTTCACTATCGCGACCCCTCCCGTTGCGGGGCACAGGCTCCAGACGCGCAGGCTCAGTAGTTGTGGCTCACGGGCCCAGTTGCCCCGCGGCATGTGGGATCTTCCCAGACCAGGGCTCGAACCCGTGTCCCCTGCATTAGCAGGCAGATTCTCAACCACTGCACCACCAGGGAAGCCCCCTTTCTAGTTCTTACACACTGTGTACGTACACACACACACACACACACCCCTCTCAGGCAGTTCACTAGAGTGTCCCCCTCAGGGTCACCAAAGCTCTTAGCTCAAATCTCCAATACAAGTATTGGTCACACTGTTGTAAGGATTTTTCTGTGCCTCTCTGGAAATAGTTTATCTTTAACCCCCAGCACCTAGTAAAGCACCACTCAACTGTTCTCTGAAAAACGTTTACTGAGCATCTGTAATATCTCCTACCCAATTCCCTAGAGTCATCCTGAGGGTGATGGGGTCCACAGTGATCACATGGATCTCCTCTTCTTGGCAATGTTGGGAGGGAACATCTGCTTAAAATTAACAACACAAGCAATCTTGCAAAGTTTCAGAGCTGAAAAGAATATTAGGAATCACCCAGTGCTGTTCAACTCTCATCTATAAAGATAAGGAAACTGGGGCCCGCAGAGAGGAAGCAACATTCTGATGATCGATACAGTGAACCAGCCACAGTTCTGAGGCTACAACACAAATCCCCTGACTCTTACCAGGTTCAGTGGTTCCCCCCGCCAACCACTCCACCATGATACCCCCTCCCAATAGTTTTGAGCCACTTCTAAATATCAAATCTGCCCTTACAGGATGAAAATACAAGATTTAAAAGAGTGTACCTCCAATTCTTCAGTCATTTCCAAAAAGGACAAAGAATAATACGGTTGTCTATCAATTAGGGTTACCAGCTGTATGCGACAGGAACCAACCCTGGCTCAGCATTTGAGCAGAAGAGGAGTTAATTGAGAGGACAGAGGGAATTTCAGAAAACTCCCAGGAAAGCTGAAGAATCAGGCTCAGAAAGCAGGTACAAACCAGGGAAACTGGGAAGCCAGAAAGGAGCCAAAATATCACACCATAAGAACACTGGGCCAGGGTGGGGAGCGGAGAGCACTGGGGAAGGACCCTGCTGCCAGCACCAGCCACTGCCCAGTGCAGCTGACTTCACTGCTGCTGTTGCCCTGGATGCTGGATGTTGCTCGAGCCACCACTGCTTCCATGATAAGTTCTCCACTGTCCCTCCATCTCTACATCATTTGTTCTAGATTTAAAGTCTGGGCGGAATGTCTTATTGGCCAAGCCTGGGTATACTTGTTAAGTCACATACCCAGGCCTTATGGCCAGAAGGAGAGGCGTTCATGTTACCAATTGCTGCCTACAGATGATGCCCCAACTCAGTGGCTTAAAAACATCTTCTCTCTTCCAACTCTGGGGGTTGACTGGGCTCAGCAAGGCACTTCTCACTCGGGGCCTCACCGTGTCCTGTAATCAGATGCCAGTTAGAGCTGCCGTCATCTGAAGGGTGGAGTGGATAGACATCTAGAGTGGCCCCCTCACATGCTGGCAGGTGGCCCTGGCTATCAACCAGAATAACTGCACGTGGCCTCTTCATGCGGCCTGGACTTCTCACAGCATGATAGTTGGGTTCTCAGAGAAAGCATCCCAAAAGCAAGTTTTCCAAGAGAGGTAAGGCCTGTCATGATAACCTTTGAAGTCACACAGTATAATTTCTACCATATTCTATTGGTTTCAAGCAAGCCATGCGTCCAGCCCTCTAGGTTCAAAGGGAGGGAACCACATGAGGGTGGGAAGGCTGGGAGGCCTGGTTCACTGGCACTTATTTTTTGAGAACAGCTACCACACACAGCAAAGCAAGGTCTGGCTCTGACAGCTTTTTTTAATTGGGGTGGGGGAAAAGTGGTGACAGCACACAGGAATGTGCAGTGCTGGATAACCAAAAACATTGAAAAGCCATTTCATGTTATAATAAGTACAGAATTTCCCGTGGGCATAGGGGTTCCAATACATTCGTTAAAAGACCAGCCACAGAAAGTTAAAGTACTGTCACAGATAAATACTTTAGGTCATTTTGAGTAGGAATGGGAAAAGCCATCTGCACACCACACACACATGCTGCCTCCTGTGTGTTATCTACTTCCCAGTGCCAAGGACTCCCCCCACCTCAAGGATCAGGTCTCTGCACAACTGCCCCCATTTGCTCCAAGCAAATCCAGCCCTCTCAGAAGTCCTACTGCATTTTCATCTGCTGGTCCTGGGGAGTTTGAAATTATGATCAGGAAAGACTGTGTCACCTATACACGGGAGGGAAAGAAGAATGGGAGGGGGAAAGAAGAAAAATAGAAAAGAGGCAAAAGAATTTAAAAGCTTGGCTTGAAAAGAAAGTGAGCCAAGAAAAATCTAGTCGTCCTTGTGCCTGTCCCAACTAGACTTTAAATTTTCTTGAATTTTCATTTCCATTTAGAGCCAAAACTAACAGCCTCTTGATAAAGTGATGGAAACATCAATATAACTTTCTTGGAAGAGTATACAACTTTCATAAAAGTCATCGGGGTGGTATCTGGAAGAAGCGATGTGAAAAAAAAGCTGTGTATCCCTGTCACTTGGCATTTTTCCCCTACTCTGTTGCCCACTGTGAGAGAATGTCCTAGCCAGAGTGAAGCTACACTTCCACTTCTCTGGTGATGTGTCTACAGCCGTTCGTTCAAAGAGCATTTATGTGATGAGAACATTCTGGGTTCCCAGCGCTGTTCCAGGCGCTGGAGGCAAAGGCTGCCAAGTCAAAAGCTCTTGACAGATTTGCTAGAGAAGGGATAGCCGTTCCAGTGACATTCCTAATAAAGAATTCCTAAAGTGTTTACACAAACGAATGAAAGGTAATACACCAAAATGCCAACAACAGCTATTTAGGATGGCAAAATTATTCATGATAATACCTTTATCTGTGTTCAATTTTTCTGAAATAAATTCTATCTGAAAAGATACTTTATGGGTTGAATTGTGCCCTCTGAAAAGATTTTGAAGACCTAACCCCCAATACCTATCAATGTGACCTTATTTGATAATAGGGTCTTTGCAGATAATCAAATTAAGATGAGGTCATTAGGGTGGGCTCCAAGCCAATATGACTTTGTCCTCATAATAAGGGGAAATTTGAACACAGATAGGCATAGAGAGAAGACAGGGAGACTAAGGAATGCCTGAGGATGCCGGAAGCTAGGAGAAGGGCATGGAACAGATTCTCCTTCACAGCCCTAAGAACCAACCCTACCTATATTTTGATTTAGGACTCCTAGCCTCCAGAACTGTGAAATAAATTTCTGTTGTTCCAAGCCACCCAGTTTTTCACGGCACCCTAGGAAACTGTTATAACTTTGATGATTAAAATTTTTAAATCTTGGTAAAGATGAGGTTTTCTTTACTTATTTAACAAATAGCTATTAAAAAGGCATTTTGAGAAAACAATGTTTATTACGGCTGGAGATTAGAGAAAGAAAGGGAATACGTGCAGGGAAAGAGGAAGACCAGAAAGTCTTACAGTGTGTATTAGGAGTGTTTTGAAGGCAGAAGAAAACAGTTTAGAGATTATAAGAAGAAGTATGACCTCATTAGATTTGTGTATCAGAAAATCCATTCAGTGTGCAGGATGAATAGATTCAAGAGAAACAAGACTGCAGTCAGGAAGGCCAGTTAGGAGACTGTTAAAATGAACTAGGCCATCCATGATGATGGCCTAGATAGGATGGAACCAAAGGAAATGAGAAGTAGATAACCATGAAATATATTTAGGAGGTTGAATTAACAAAACTCAGTGACTGACAGGTCATGAGGGTGAGAGGGAGTTAAACTCAAACTTCTTCAAGTACTTCAAACTTCTGGGTTTTGCAGTCGGTTGGATAGCAAACCTGCCTTCTGTGCTCTCTGATTCAATGCACGTCAAGAGATTATCACTATTGCCTGACTCAACCTATCACTCACACCGTCAAGGTCCAAGTTTCCCTCTCTGGGACGCTCTAGTGAACCTCATTTTTCACTGTCCCTAACAAAACCAATATCACAGTCCAGGACCACGTTCAGCCTACCTGCCATAACACACTGCAGCATTTAGCGTACAGATGCTAGAGCCAGAACTCTGAGCTTTGAGACCTGGCTCTGCCACTGTAGGACCTTGGGCAAGTTACCCAATCTCTTTGTGCCTCAGTTCTCTCCACTATAAAATGATGATGATAATCGTATCCACCTCAGCAATTATGTTAGTAAACGAGTGCTTTGAACAATGCCTGACTCACACATAATATGCACTAAATAAAATTAGTCATTTTGATGAAACTGATGACACTATTACTTACATAAACCCAAAATTCCCAAACGCTGATCTGTGACAAAGTTTCAGTCTGCTGCAAAACTGTTAGTTTAATATTTCCAACAATCTTTCATTTGGGAAGGATTATCCTGTCTCTGGGATTATAGTCTTCCTAATTGGTCAAAAGGAGGGATGGTAAAAATACCCTTTCCTCTAAAAAATGATGATGATAGTAAATGATAGCTGGTTGGATATATTTTTTGATGTCCATACTTACAATGTAAAAGTGGGCAGCCCTAGGTCAATCACCGAAATAAATGTGAAATCCTAAAATAAATCCCGAAATAGATCTATGAAACCGAAAAGCTTAAGAATCCCTGATGAAGATAATAATAGCACAAGAAAGTGAATGTCACCAAAGCTGTATTGTAGCAAGGAAATGATACCAGATGGTAACTCAAATTGAGAAAAAGAAGTGAAGAAAACCAGAAAGAGTTTTAAAAAAAGTTATAACTTTTATATATATTTGTTCTCCTCTCAGTTTTAAAAGACATAAGTTTAAAATAATAATTTTAACAGCGTATCATTGAGTTTTTAACATACATAGAATAATACATATAACAATAGCATTAGAAGAGAAAGAAGGAATGAAATTGTATTAGGAATAAAGTTTCTGTATTTTACCGGAATTAAGTTAGTATAAAGTAGATTTAGATAGCTTAATATGTATATGGTAAGCCATAGAGCCCCAAATAGAAAAACAATTTTAAAAAACTGTAATTAAAAAATTAAATGAATTACAATGTTACACTAGAAAAAAATCAACTTAATACAAAAGAAGTAAAGCATGAAGAACAAAGAACATCACGCACTTAGAAAACAAAAGGAAAATAGCAGGTGTAAATCTAACCATGTTAACATTAAATGGAATTGCATTAAACAATAAAATCAGAAGGCAGAAAATACCAGATTGGATTGTTTTTTTAAGAATTAAGATCCAACTACATGATGTCTACAGGAGACACACTTTACTTTCAAAGATACAAATAGGACAAAAGTTAAATGATGGAAAAAGATACCATGCTAACAGAAACCATAAGAGGATTGAAGTAGGCATACTATTATCAGACAAAAACTTTAAAATTTTACAAGAGATAAAGAACATTTCATAATGCTAAGAGTTAATCCATAAGAAAGATATAACAAACATATTCACCTAACAGAGACCCAAAAGTACATGAAGCAAAAAAGAGAAATGAAGGGAGAAACAGACATTAAGAGTTGGAGTTTAATACTCCACTTTTAACAATAAATAGAGCAAGTAATCAGAAGATCGATGTGGAATTAGACTTCAAAGTCATTAGAAAGCAACTAGATCAACATCTAGAGACATCCACAGCACTACACCCGACCACTGCAGGATATGTATTATTCTCAAGTCTACCTGAAACATGTGCTAATCTGTAAAACAATCCTCAATAAATTTAAAAGGATTAAAGTCATACAAAGTATCTCCTCCAGCCACAATGGAATTAGAAATCAACAACAAAAAGCTTGAAAAATTCACAAATGTGGAAGTTAAACAATGCACTCCTAAATCACCAATGGTTAAAAGAAGAAATCACAAAGAAAATTAAAGTATTGAGATGAATGAAAAAATACAACATACCAAATTTTACTGAACACTACCAGTGCTTAGAAGGAAATATGTAGCTGAAATAATAGACTATAACTGAAAAAGAAAAGATCTCAAATCAACACAATGTAACCTTCCACCTCAAGAAACTGGAAATAGTGCAAATAAACCCAAATCCAGCAGAATGAATAAGAAAAATTAGTATAGAAATGAATAAAAAAATTTTAATAGAGAAAAAAAATTAATGACACTAAAAGTTGGGTTTTGAAAAAAACAGAATTTACGTACCTTTAACTAGACTGACCATGATAAAAATGAAGACTTAAGTTACTAAAATGAGAAATTAAAGAGGTAAGACCATTACCGGCGGAATAAATAAATAAATTTATTCTGAATGCTTTCCCCCTAAGATTACAGACCAAACAAAAATGGCAAACAACTTCAACACTGTACTGGAGATTCTAACCAGGGCAACTAGTCAATAAAGTGAAGTAAAAGGCATCCATATTGGAAAGGAAGAAATAAAACTCTCTATTCACAAAGAACATAATATTGTCTATGGAAAAATCCTATCTAATCTGCTAAAAAGCCTTTAGAACTAACGAATGAGCTAAGCAAGATTGCAGGATACAAGATCAACATACAAAAATCAGTTGTATTTCTACATAGTAGCAATAAGCAACCCAAACATGAAGAGAATTCCATTTATAATAGTATCAAAAAGATAATAAACAAAAGAAATACAAGACTTATATTCCAGAAACTTCAACATTGTTGAAGGAAATTTAAGATGACCTCAATAAATGAAAAGACATTTCATGTTTATAGATCACAAGACATAATATTGTTAAGATGGCAATACTTGATACAAATTGATAAACAGATTCAATACAACCTCTACCAAAATCCCAGCTGGCTTCTTTGCACAAATTGACAACTAATTCTAAAATTCATATGGAAATGGGACCCAGAATAGCCAAAACAATCTTGAACAAAGTTGGGAGACTCACACTTTCCAATTTCAAAACTTACTACTAAGCTACAATAAGATAGTGTAGCACATATATTTCAGTGGAATAGAACTGAGAGCCCAGAAATAAGTGCTCATGTTTAAGGTCAACTGATCTTAGACAAAGGTGCCAAATCAATTTGACTGAGAAAGGAAAATCTTCAACAAATGATGCTAGGAAAATATGAGAAAAAACGTTGGACCATTATTTCACACCATATAAATAAAATATATCCAGTTAGAAAATGTTTTCAGTCATTTTATTAACCCTGAAGGGAAATGTAAGTCAAAACCATTTCACACCCATTAGGATGGCTAAAAGTTAAAAGACAACAATAGTACATGTTGGCAAAGATGCAGAGAAATTAGAACTCAGATTCATTGTTGGTGGGCAAGTAAAACAGTACAGTCATTTTGAAAGACAGTCTGGCAGTTCTACAGATGGTTAAACAGAGTTATCATATGAGCCAGCGATTTCACTCCTAAGTACGCATCCGAGAAAAATGAAAACCTTTATTCACATAAAAACTTGTACATGAATATTTATGAAAGTATTATTCATGATAGCCAAAAGCAAGAAAAAACCGTGTCCATCACCTGATGGATAGATAAATAAAATGTGGTATATCCACAAAATGCAATATTACTTGGCAATAATAAATGAAAGGGGTTTTTTTTAATAAATTTACTTAGTTTTATTTATTTTTGGCAGTGTTGGGTCTTCATTGCTGCACGCAGGCTTTCTCCAGTTGCAGTGAGCGGGGGCTACTCTTCACTGCGGTGCACAGGCGTCTCATTGCCGTGGCTTCTCTTGTTGCGGAGCACGGGCTCCAGGCGCGCGGGCTTCAGTAGTTGTGGCTCACGGGCTCTAGAGCACAGGCTGAGCAGTTGTGGCTCACGGGCTTCGTTGCTCCGCGGCATGCGGGATCTCCCTGGACCAGGGCTCAAACCCATACCCGTTGCACTGGCAGGCAGATTCTTAACCACTGAGCCACCAGGCAAGCCCTAAATGAAAGTTTTAACACAAGCTGCAACTTGGATGAACCTTGAAAACACTACACTTAGTGAAAGAAGCCTGTCACAACAGGCTACACATTATATGAATCCATTTTTATGAAATGCCCTCAATAGGCCAACCTATAGAGGAATTATATATCTAGATATAGATCTATTTAGATAGAGCCTGCTAATGGGTACAGGATTTTCTTTTTCTTTTTAGAGGTAATGAAAATGTTCCGAACTTAAATTGTGGTGTTGGTTACACACTGAATATACTAAAAAGCTACTGAATTACAAATTTTAAATGGTGTATGGTACATGAATGTTATGGACTGTCCCCTCCAAATTCCTATGTTGAAGCCCTAACCCCTCATATGATGGTATTTGGAGGTGGAGCCTTTGTTAAGGGAATTAGGTTTAGATGAGGTCATGAGGGTGAGGCCTCCATGATGGGATTCGTGTCCATATAAGAAGAGATAACAGAACATGCAAGCTCTCTGCTACATGAGGACAGCCAAGAAAGCTGCCATTTGCCAGCCAGAAAGAGAGCTCTCACCAGACACCCAATCTGCTGGCACCTTGATTTTGGACTTTCCAGACTCCAGAACTTTAAGATACAAATATCTGTTGTTTAAGCCCCCCTGTCTACAGTATTTTGTTATAGCAGCCTGAGCTAAGACAAGTTACCTCAATAAAGATTTTTTTCTTTTTTAATGAAGAACCACTTGAGTAAAGAGATAGAGGAAGAGAATGTACCATATAGAGGGAGTTTTCAAGCAAAGACACGGGACAGAAATACCCAAGAGGCTCATGGGACTGGAGCACAGTTAGCAAGAAAGACTTAATGGGAGAAAACATTGAAAATATAGGTTCGTGTCAGACTTGGTGGCCCTGGAATGGCAGGCAGAGATGTTCTGTTTTCCTGACAATGAAGGGGTACACGTGAATGTTACATTATCTCTGCAACATTTCCTCCCCCAAATAAACAGAGCAGTTTGCTTTTGAAGGCAAACCACCTTGAGCTGTGACTGGGATCAAACTCTCTTCCAGAAATAGAGGACTTGGTAAAACCATCTCCCTGCTAACAAGCACATTCCCATAGTAGTTTCAGGTTTGCTTATTTTCCCCTTACACAGTTGCCCACGTTCTTCCAACCTTCCCTGCCACCAGTACTAAGCTAAACTATATAGGCTTCATTTTCTTCTACCTCTCCTAAGAAATACCACCAGTCGTAAATATTGTAGCTGTCCCCTAGACTCTGGCTGACATTTCATGCAAAATTCATTTTAGAGAACAGCCACCTTTTAGTGATTTATAACCAAAGTGTTAGGGATTTCAGAAAGCGCAAGACTTAAAATGCAACCAAACAAAGACCTCACCTTGTCAGTCACTGTGTGCTCTTTTTCCGGTGGGTGGTGGTGCATTGGAAACTTATTGTTCTGAAATTAGGAACAGAACAGAACAAAACCTCTATGTTCTTGGGGAAGGAATTTCACTGTCACTATATGAAAGATAGAGAGGAAAATGTTTGCCTGCCTTGCTATCAACCCGAGGGCTAAATATTTCACTATGCGAGGGAAATACCAGATCTTAAGGGGACCCCAGTTATAGCTGGGGACAAGACCCAACTACAGCAAACTTCATGGAAATTTTCACAAGAGGTGCTTTGATAGAGGGAGTCCAGGTGGAAAAGCAGGGGTGAAAAATGGAGATGGAGCCTGGAAACTCAAGTCTAGGACTTCTTGTTTCCAGTTTTGATGCTAAAACGAGTAACTTTTGGCTTATCATTTAGCTGCCCTGGACCACAGTACTCACTTACAAAATGGAGATCATCAAACTAACCTATCTTGTGCAGCACAAAACCATTAATTTAGAAAAAAAGAAACAGCATAAACATCCAAAAATCTGTAGAAAGAGGCTATGTCACACAAAGACGCTTTAAACAGTGCAAACACACACTTCAAGAGGAGTTTGGGGTGTAATAGGAATAACTAGTTTCATATACACCTACACACCCACTCTCACCTTTTAGAAAGAACTAAAAGAGTCTCAGGACGTTCAAAAACCACCGGCTATGAATGTGCTTTCATACAACCTTCTTAAGCTTGACTGTCACTTTAAACATTTAGCCATTAAAAAAAGCACTTGAACACCTGTTGATACAAAGAGACAATTTCATTTCCCTACTACAAAAACAATCAAGCGAATTTAAATAAATCACCTCAATGTATCTCCAGCAAGGGCCCAGCTGCCTGGTTATTTGTCCCTGAGTTGCCATTAGATTTAAGTTATCCCTGCCCAGAAGATTTATCTAACAAAAGCACAATGTGTTGTTGGCATTCTTTGGAATAAGGAGAAGGGAACATCTGCAAGGCTGTACAGGGAAAGGGGGGAGTGACTTTGCTGGGACTAAGAGGCAATCTGTTTACACGGATTCACAGTTCACTGTCCCCCTGCCCCTCCACAATGTCCCAGCTCCTAGCCCCCATCCCTCTCTCCACCCATTTTCTCCCCCCCGCCCTCCACATACTGAGAACAAAATGCTGTCATGCAGTGGTTCTCTAAGCGAGGTCCCTGAACCATCAGCATCACCTGGGAACATGTCAGAGATTTAGAGGCGCAAATTCTCAGGCCCCACCCAAGACGTTCTAAATTGGGAACTCTGAGTGAGACCCAGAAATCTGTGGCTCACCCAACACTCCAGATGATTCTGCTGCTCTCCCGTTTGAGAACCACGGCTATAGTATCAAGTAGTCACACCTGCGCCAATCACACCAGTCTCCAATCTGCTTTCCAGCTCGCTCTCACAGTTAAGCTTACTACCCCAGGACCATCACAAGTCACCTTAGTTTGGGGATTTTTGTTTTCACTGGTAAAGCAGTTATAAACCTACCCAGAAACTTAAAGCTGTTTGGGTTATGCAAGGTTTGTGGGGTTTTTTTCCTTCTTTTATAATTAGACCATCACATATACTTGGCAAAGATATCAGTATCCCTCAGAAAAGAGAGCTGACCGAAATCCTCACAGGCCCTGTCTCTGAGCAGCAGGCCCAGAATAATTTCTTCAGGATCTTGCCACGTAAGCATCTTCTAGGCAAGATGTGAGCCTGGGAAGGAAGAAAGCAGGGAAGCCTGCACTCTGGAAAGCCTCTTCCATCCACAGGCGTCACCTAGTGGGCATTGCTGAGAGGGAAGTGGCCTTGGAGGCGCTCACCAGAGGCCTGACACCTGACGTCTGGCCACCTGGCTGCAACCACTGAGACCTCCCTTTGCAGCAAAATGACTCGGGCAGGGAGGACAGGCCAGGCAGGCTACAGAGGGCGGCGGCGGCTTCTAACCACACTGAACTAAGTTGTTCCGACGTCAACTGTGAAGATGAAAAAGTATGTTTAAAAATCATATTTAAAATACCTTATTTAAAAGCAAGATCCGAGAAGTTTATCATATCCCAGCTTTTGGGTTTCAGAAGCAAGGACTATCAGAATAAAGACACGCATCTCTGGCTTGGCTCTAGCCGAATGGCACAGCCCTGGTTTTCTATCAGGGTGTGTCCTGTAAAAACTGCTGGATTGGGCTGTCTACTTTGTTCTGGACGTTTTAGGATACTGTGATTCCCCAGGGTGCCCTGATGTGGATACTAACCCATGACTCCCAGGCCCTCACGACCCCTAAACCGTGTGGTCCCCACCTTCTGCCTCTTTGGTTCCACTCTGGCTCCAGCCACCGCCCAGCTCTCCTTCACCGTGACTCATCGGTGCTATAAACTTGGTTTTACAGTGCCACTCAGACCCTACTCAAGTCACATGAATGAGGGCGGAGCACTGTTGAGTGACGCAGCACTGTCTTATAGGAAATTCTGGCGTGACTCTCACTCACAGAGGTGAGGATGGGGCTTCTACGCGGCCAGATGTGTGTCTGATTAAATGGCAGGTTTTCTGTGTGCGCTGCAGCTCATTTCATCAGGGGTAGTTGTGTCGAATATAAGGAAGACTTATGAAACTACCAAGTTTAATTTTCAGTGCTGCCGAAGTCCACTCTCTGTCCCTCAATTTGCAGGTGAGAATGGAATTGAGTTGCTATCTTTATGGTTTGAGAATTGTTTAATAGTTGAAGGGAAACCAGTAAAAAGCTCTCCTAAAGAGGTAGCTAAATTTCAGCAGGCTGGAATACTGGAGCTGTGAATACCCAAGATTGGGCAAGGGGGTGACCCCCCTGCATGGAGAGAGGACTGCAGAATGACCAGGAGGAAACCTGGGAAACAGCCTGTGACCCAAACTGCCTCACACTTCAGTGAGAAGAGTGCAGGCCTTGACAGAGGGAACTGGGTGCCAATTCCAGCTCCACACTTCCTTGAGCAAATGACCTTCCCTCTCCCAGTTTCCATTTCCTCATTTCTGAAAGGGGGAGAAAATTATCTTGCTGCACTATTTAGAGGAAGAGTAGGTGCTCAATTAATGTCATCTGCTATCCTTTAACTGTTAAATACTGAACATTATAGAATATAAATTATTCTAGGTATTAAAATAGCAATAAAATAACCACTTGCATTCACAGTCAAAGAAAGGAACATTAGCAGTACCTGTGAAATGCCCTGTGTGCCTGTCTCCATCCTCCACCTAGAAAGTTATCAGCTGTTCTTCTTATGCTCTGAAGTCTGCTCCATCAACCAGGTGAACCGGCGTAGCACTTTACAGACCAGCACCGATTTTATCCACTGGCCCAGCAGAAATCATAAGAGGCTTCAAAAAGAGGCCTCACTTCAATTGTGAGCTCTCCCATTCCTGGATGCTTTGTCCCCAGTGTTTTTCTAACCTTTCACCTGGTTTCTGACCTACTGCCTCATTTTAAGCACAAGAGTTAATGTGTTCCTTGGTTTCTGACCCACGGCTTCTGGGCTTTTCCTGGTCCAACAAATGCCTGACCCGCGGCCTTTTCATTTCCAACTTGTCTCGGTTTCCCCCACCCTGAATTCAGTCGCCACCTCTGTGCAAGGTCTCAGTAGGACCCGTATCAGAGGTGGGTGAGCTCTGCTCCTGCTGAGTGGACTGGGGATGACGGGAAGCAGGGCGGGAAAAAGGATCCTTGAAGAAGAGATTATGAACCCAGGGGCGTAGGTGATAAATCTCCCCTCTTTAGAGCCTGCTGGTGTGATGACAGTGAAAAGTTAACCTGACTGCAATACCAATAAGACAGTGTCAGGTTGAGAGTCTACCTTTCCACACTAAAAGACTGTTTTTTACAAGAAAGTGCAAAGCTATGCACAGGTGTGTGGAGTTTTCAGGATACCGTGAGGGAGGGTCTTAAGCACAATAAAAAATGGCTGTTTCTTTCCTTTCCACATTCACTTGCCCCATCTCTCCCCTCTCTCCATCAATCTCTCCCAAGCCAACAACTCATTCATATGTCCTTGAAGCCATTTACATGGTGCCAAGTCCACGCAGCCAAATGAAACCATCTGTTCCACAGTAATGAGAGAGGCCTGTTCTCAGCATCCCAGGACATGCCAGAGGAAGGAAGAGACCTGGCCTGTGCCCAAGAGATGTTTGCAACATACCAGTGATACGATAAACCTGACTACTAAATATGAGTGAAGACACAAATTACGGAGCTAATACTTCACGTGAATTCAATTACAGTTGTGTAGCTATTGAGCCCTATGGTAATGGTTCGCGAAGTGCAGCTCTCAAACCAGCAGCATCAGTCTCACCTGAGAACTTGTTAGAACTACAAACTCTTGGCCTCCTCCAAGGCCTACTAGGTCAGAAATTTGGTAGGGGGCAATCGTTGATTTAACAAGCCTTCCAGATGATTCTGACGACCAGTAAAATTTGGAACCCAACTGCTCTATATAACCCGAGTTTCTCAAACTTGGCACTGCTGACATTTTGAGCCAGATAATTATTGTCGTGGATGCTGTTCTATGCACTGTAGGATGTTGGGCGGCATCTCCACTAGATGCCAGTAGCAACCTACCCCCAGCCGGGACAATAAAAAAAAAAGTCTCCAGTCATTGTGAAATGTTCCTGAAGGACAAAACTGCCCCAGTTGAGAACTATTGCTTTATGGTAAAATGTTCCCTGGTGCGATTAGAATTATTAAAGACAGTAAGTTACAGGGTATTATAGTTTTGTGCACAACATAAAAACATACGGTTATTCTTTTCTAAAATATTTAAGGGAGACAAAAGTCTGCAAAGACTCAAATAATATCAAGTCAATCAAGCTCCTGGAAAAGTTCTAATTCTTGGTAATCTCCGAATTACGCTGTTACAGGTAACTATTATTTTATTCTAAGTTTGTTTTCTTTTGAGTGTTGCATTCCATATGTGTATTATAATCATAGCAGAACAGAGGATTTAAAAGAAATAAAAATGCCTGGGATAAACACTGGGATTTTTTTAATCCACCTATTTCTTCCTTCACTTCAGTTTATAAGTCCAGAATGACACTTGCGCTTTCTTGCCAAATATGCTCTCATCTGATATATAAAGGGATAACTAACATTTGTACACAGTGCTTTATAAATTACCTACTGCTTTCACATACATCATCTTGTCTGATTATCACAACAATCCTTTAAAGAGTCTGAAGCCCCAAGTTCCCTCTACTAGTAAGTTTCAGATCGTTAAACTTTAAAGTCAAATGACCATTCCAACCATTTTCTCCATCATAACTAAAAATCTTTGCTGTTCTTGGTTTCCCAGGCCCTAGAACAGACTTACAGCCTAGATCCTTACTAAACAAAGCACAGTCTCCAGACAAACAGCACTGGCATCACCTGAGAGGTGTTTGCAATGTAGAATCTTAGGGTCACTTCAGACCTAGTCAATCAGAATCTGCATTTTAGCAAAATCCTTCTGGTGATTTCTATGCACATTAAATTTGGCCATCACTGACTTGGACCAGTGAGCTGGTAGTCATCTAAAGGCGAGCATTAATATCTTATTCATCTTCGTATTCCCCAATCCATAGCACCATTTGGTATTTGCTCAATGGGTAAGTTTTTTATTGTTGTGATAAATTACCAGGAGTTTACTCGATTCAAGCAAAAAATAAATGAACATATATACATATATTGGCTTACAGTTCCGGAGGTCATCCAAAATGGGTTTCACTGGGCCAACATCAAGGTGTTGTAAGGGCGGCTTCCTTCCGGAGGCTGTAGAACACAATTCGTTCCCTTTGCTTTTTAGCTTCTAGAGGCTACCTATCTTCCTTGGCTTATGGCTCTCTTCTCCGATTTCAAAGCTAGCAGAGTATTCAAATCCCTCTTTCTCCTCCCCCTTTTACTTATAAGGACGCTTGTGATTACATTGAGCCCACCTGGATAATCCAAAATACTCTCCCCATCTCAAGCTCATTAACTTAATTACATCTGCAAAGTATAAAGTAGCATATTCACAGGTTCTAAGGATTAGGACATGGACAAATTTTTTTTGAGGACACAGGGATGATTCCATTCTATGACAGGCAATAAATGTTTGCTGAACAAATGTTGGTGAAGATGTGGAGAAAAGGGAACACTTGTACACTGTTAGTGGGAATGTAAATTGGCGCAGACACTGTGGAAAACAGTATGGAGGTTTCTCAAAGAACTAAAATTAGAACTACCATATGACCCAGCAATTCTACTCCTGGGTATATATCTGAAAAATACAAAAGCACTAATTCGAAAAGACACATGCACCCTAATGTTCATAGCAGCATTATTTTAAATTGCTAAGATATGAAAGCAACCTAAGTGTCCATCAATAGATGAATGGATAAAGAAGATGTGGGGTATATAATGGAATGATACTCAGCCATGAAACAGAATGAAATTTAGCCATTTGCAGCAACATGAATGGACTTAGAAGGCATTATGCTAAGTCAAATAAGTCAGACAGAGAAAGACAAATACTGTATGATGTCACTTATATGTGGAATCTAAAAAATAAAATGAATGAATATAACAAAAAAAGAAGCAGACACAGATAGATATAGAGAACAAACTAGTGGTTACCAGCGAGGAGAGGGAAGTGGGGAGGGGCAATATAGGGGTAGAGGATTAAGAGGTACAAATTATTAGGTATAAAATAAGCCAAAAGGATATATTGTATAACAGAAAATATAGCCAATATTTTATAATAACTATAAAAGGAATATAACCTTTAAAAATTGTGAATCAGTATATTGTACACCTGTAACATAATTTTGTATATCAACTATACTTAATTAAAATTAACTAATTTTAAAAGTAAATAAATTTTTCAAAATTTTAAAATAAATGTTTGCTGAATTGGACTCAAATGAGCTAAATGATCTATGGTGGCTCACTTCTTCCCAGACTCCTACTTTCTTGGGAATATTTCTCCTTTCTAGGCACTCGGGTGCTTCCTGCAAGTCAATCTACCTCCTTGCCTCCTTTTCCACTTTCCTGTCTGCACCACAGAACCTTGACCTGGCCCCCTTATCCTGCCTGCCACTCACATCTTTCAATTGCATCTCTAGCAAGACTATCAGTATCAGCGCTCATTTGCTCCCACTCTCATCTCACCTGCCCAGGCTTGTTCATTAGCCACTGCCTGTATCTCCTTCTTTTTTCTCCCTTCTTTCCACTGTCTTCCCCATGACACCTGTGACTGAGGCTGCCTTCCTGCCAGTAGCATGCTGGCCCAGCTACCAGCCTTTCCTCTTCCAAATTTCCCTGAATATTCACAATGTTACCTTCCTGGTAAGACATCATTTCTTCCTTTATTTACTCCCCACTCAAGCTCACAAGAAAAAATGAAAGTGAGAAACCACAAATAAATATACTAGTTCATGTTTACAAAGCACATTTCCAAGGAGATTCTCAAAAATGCATGAGCTGGACTTCATTATTGCCTCTACACCATGGTGAATGGATTAGGAGATTAAGAAAATCATTAACCTCTGGTTGAGAACACAGACTGAAAAAATTTTTATACAGAGACAGCCAATGTTCACTTTCAGGTTTCACCTCTTAAATGTGTTTTTCCCATGGATCAGTCCATCTGATTAGCTTGATCACCACAGCGTTCCCAGGGGTAATGGGACACAGAAAAAGCTAGGATTTTGGGAATTTGGAAAGCATACCACATTGTGGGAGAGACCAAAGCAGGATGACAAGCTACAGAAAGTTAGCGGTAAAGTGGTAGGATTCAGAGAGATAAAAATGAAAAAGGAGCCGCTATTCTCATACCTACAAAACAGGGCTCAAAAGACCTCCCAAGGTGACTTGGAGAAACAGCTGAGCTAACATGAGTGAAAGTACTCTCGGGCTTCAATCTGCCATACATATTAAAGTACTAATGATGACAATAACCACGAAGAAGTACATTAAGTTATATAAGAAGAATAAGAGAACTCTAACAGCTTTGCCCACGGTGGCCTCACCATCTTAGTCTAAACTCACTAGGGGCAGAAAAAATTATGAAGCTGGGGCAGACTCATTCCACCTTACTGACACAAACCTAATTTAGTTTTGGGTAGCTATGTACTCAACTGAAACATTCCTCAGCCACACTTGAAGCTATGAACGGCCAAGGAACAGCTCTGGACGTTGAGGAATAAACAGAAACAAGACGAGAATGTCTGGGAAAGTTTTGCTTTCCTGTCATAGGTACTGACCTTTCCTCTTTATCTTTTTCTACTTATACCTGTGTGGCAAGCAGATGTAATGGCTGGAACTGCAGCAGCTATGTTGTGCACATGACAGAAAAGGCAAAAAAAAACGACAGACCTCAGTACTGAAATCCCTGAGCCACTGAATCAATACAAATAACTTTCTATCTCTAGAGTTCTTGTTGCATGAGGAAAAAGTAAGCCCTTAATTGTTTAAGCAGCTATTATGCCCATTCATTTTTTCTCATCTTTGTAGCCAAACAGAATTCTTTACATACACAGAAGCCTCAAAGAAGAGCTAGAACTGGTCCTGGGCAAACTTGTGCCTTTGCTAAAATGTGCTTTTGACACCTTTCCAGCTTCACTCCCAAAGTCCATCTCCTTCATGATATCCTCTCCTCACTGGTCCACTTCTCAGAAGGCTCAAGTCTCATAGATTTTAGTGCAGTCCTGAAAAGTATCACTCTATTAGATTCCACTGCCTATCTCATGAGACCTTTCTATCCTTGTGTGATTAAATTAATCTCTGGCATTTCACAGTGCTTAATATCTGTAGGAAATTGGGACTTCCCTGGTGGCAGAGTGGTTAAGAATCCGCCTGCCAACGCAGGGGACATGGGTTCGATCCCTGGTCCGGGAAGATCCCACATGCCTCGGAGCAACCAAGCCCGCAAGCCACAACTACTGAGCCTGCGCTCTAGAGCCCATGAGCCACAAGTACTGAAGCCCACGGTCCTAGAGCCCGCGCTCCGCAACAAGAGAAGCCACCGCAGTGAGAAGCCAGTGCACCACAATGAAGAGTAGCCCCCGCGCACAGCAACAAGGACCCAACACAGCCAAAAATAAATAAATAAATAAATTTATTAAAAATAATAATAATAGGAAGTTATTTTACTTACATTATCTCACTCCCTATCAAGTGTGGGAGGGGGGTGGGATGAACTGGGAGACTGGAATTGATATATATACACTAATATGTATAAAACAGACAACTAATGAGAACCTGCTGTATAGCACAGGGAACTCAGTGCTCTGTGGTGACCTAAATAGGAAGGAAATCCAAAAAAGAGGGGATATATGTATACATACAGCTGATTGACTCTCTGTACAGCAGAAACTAACACAACATTGTAAAGCAACTACACCCAATTAAAAATATAATAAGTTGGGGTTCCCCTGGTGACACAGTGGTTAAGAATCCGCCTGCCAATGCAGGGGACACAGGTTCGAGCCCTGGTCCGGGAAGATCCCACATGCCGCGGAGCAACTAAGCCCATGTGCCACAAGTACTGAGCCTGTGCTCTAGAGCCCACGAGCCACAACTACTGAGCCCGCGTGCTACAACGACTGAAGCCCGCGTGCCCAGAGCCCGTGCTCTGCAACAAGAGAAGCCACGACAGTGAGAAGCCCGTGCCCCGCAACAAAGAGTAGCCCCCGCTCACTGCAACCAGGGAAAGCCCACGCACAGCAACGAAGACTGAACACAGCCAAAAATAAAAACAAATAAAAAAATAAATTAAAAAAAAAAAAAAGTCCTTAGAGCCATGATTTTCAAAGTGTGGTCCCTGGTCTAAGCAACATCAGCACCACCCGTAGAAATGTAAATTCTTGGGACACACCCAAGACCGGCTGAATCAGAAACTTTGAGGGTGGGTGCAGCAATCTGCGGCTTAGCAAGCCCTCCAGGGGATTCAGACGTGTGCTAAAGCTTGAGGACCACTGCTTTAGAGTGTTATGCACATTTCTCAGATAAAGAAATTGAGGCTTTTGTGGATTATATTGATTTATCAAAGACCTCAGAGTAATGTGTTAGAAAAAGGCCTTCTGGCTCTAATCTCGGGGTCGTTTTTACCACATACAAGTATTTTTCCAGCCAGATACGTGTCATTCTAGAGGCAGTTGTCATTTTGAGAAAAAAGTAAAACCTTATAAACTAATTCACTCTAGAATACTGATAACCTGATAATATTTCTGTTTTTCCTTCTCAAGGGAGTTGGCTTTTAAAAGAAATACAACTCAAATCACGAGCTACACGCATTAGGATGACTGCTAGTAAAACAAAACAAAATAAAAAGTGTTACAGAGGCTGTGGAGAAATTGGAGCCCTTGTGTACTGCTGATGGGAATGTAAAATAGTGCATCCAGTATAGAAAAAGTATGGCGGTTCCTCAAAAAATTAAAAATAAAATTACTGTATGATCCAGCAATTCCACTTCTGGATATATACCCAAAAGAATTGCAAAGAGGGATTTGAACATAAATGTGTACAGCAATGTTCACACTGGCATTATTCATAAAAGCCAAAAGGTGGACGAAACCCAAATGTCCATCAACAGATGAATGGATAAACAAAATGTGGCATATATATGGTGGAATAATATTCAGTCTTGAAGCGAAGAAATTTTGACACATGCTATAGCATGGATGAAATTTGCAGACATTATGCCAAGTGAAACAAGCTAGTTGCAAAAGGACAAATATAGTATCATTCCACTTACATGTGGTACCTAGAGTAGTCAAATTCATAGAGACAGAAAATAGAATGGTGGTTGCCAAGGTCTGGGGGGAGAGGGAAATAGGAAGTTATAATACGTACAGAGTTTCAGTTTTTCAAGATAAAAAGAACTCTGGATGGATGGTGATGATGGTAGCACAGCAATATGAATGTAGTTAATGCCATTGAGTTGTACACTCAAAAATGGTTACGGTGCTAAATTTTATATTATATGTATTTTAGCACAATTTTAAAATTTATTTTCTTTCTTTCTTTCCTTCTTTTCTTCCTTCCTTCTTTCCTTTCTTTGCTGCATTGGGTCTTCGTTGCTGCGCACAAGCTTTTTCTAGTTGCCGCCAGCGGGGGCTTCTCTTCATTGCAGTGCACGGGCTTCTCATTGCAGTGGCTTCTCCTGTTGCAGAGCACAGGCTCTAGGCATGCAGGCTTCAGTAGCTGTGGCACACGGGCTCAGTAGTTGTGGCTCGTGGGCTCTAGAGCTCAGGCTCAGTAGTTGTGGCGCACGGGCTTAGTTGCTCCACGGCATGTGGGATCTTCCCGGACCAGGGCTCGAACCCGTGTCCCCTGCATTGGCAGGCGGATTCTTAACCACTGCACCGTCAGGGAAGCCCCTAAATTTATTTTAAAGAAAAGAAAAAGAGAAGTACAATTGAACTTGTAAAATTCCTGTTCACTTCCGATAAGCAAAGTACTGGTGATAATACAATCAGGTGATTTCCTTGGTACCATGCAAACCACATCCCCAAAGTGACTCTGAACTCCATATAGAATCCTGGAGCACACTGGAGATTAAACCAAAGATCAGTGGTTTTTAAGTCCGCTCAGGTGCAGGGTGTCACCGAGGGGTGATTTCTTAAAGATTGTTATCAACAAATCAAGTTGGGAAATAGAGTCTTGGCAAGGTTGAAACTGTTAGGCTTGGCATCCACCATTTTGAGTAAGGGAAAAAGATAAAAACCTTCTATTCACCAACAAATGCCTCCTCTCCTTGTGATAATGCTACTAAATTTAAAAGCAAGAGAAGGCAGTTAAACCAACGAGGAGCTCTCTGCTTCTAACAAGTCCATCTTGGGGACAAATATGTCCTTTAGGAGTGCTATTAATCCATTGTAGTGGGAAAACAGACATGGCATGGGTTAAATGTTGATTGCCAGAATCTGTCAGTATTTTTGACAAAGGGCCTTACTAATGTTTCCTCAATTTTTTTTCAATTCTGAAATAATTTCATACTTTTTGAAAAGATATGAAAATCGTACAGAGAACTTCCATAATCCCTTTACTGAGATTCACTAATTTTTACAATATTGCTACATTTTCTTTCTCATTATTCTACCTATATACATTTTATTATTTATTTCTTTTCTGAACCATTTGAGAATGCCCCATTTCCCCTTAATATTTCGGTATATATTTCTTAAGAACAAGGATTTTTTTTTTTTTACAGTGCTATAATCGTTACCTAATTCAGGAAATTTAACATACATACAATAGTTTTATCTCATCTACAGTCCATAAGTCAGTTTTGTCCATTGTACCAATAATGCCTTTTATAACATTTCCTTCTCCAGTACAGGATATAGTTAAGGATCACACACAGTATTGAATTTTATGTGTCATGTCCTTTTAATCTCTTTAAATCTGAAACAGTTCCTTGGTCCTTCAGTAGAGGTCAGCTATTATATAGAATATTCCTCAATGTGGGTTTGGCTGATGTTTCCTTGTGATTAGATTTGGTTACATATGCTCAGCCAGAATACGAATGTGATGTTGTATCCTCAAAGTTATCATATCTAGAGCCCACAAGCCCGTCATTGGTGATAATGATTTTTATTGCTAGGTTAAGGTGTTGTCCAGTTGCTCCACTGTATATTTACTACCTTGACTCTTGTACTTAATAAAGAATCTTTGGACAGACATTTTGAGACCATGCAAACATCCTGCTTCACGTCGGAATTTAGCATCCATTGATGATTCATGCCTAAAACAATCTTTGCTATGATGATTGCAAAATAGTGATTTTCCCAACTACACCATTCCCTCCATGTTTATCATGTTTACAAAGGAAGAATCCTCTTTGTTCCCCTATTTTAATTTACCGATTTGTTAGTATGGACTCATGGATTCTTACTTTATTCAATGGATTACAATTAATTACTGTTCTTGCTGCTTTTGATGCTCAAATTTTTCCAGATTTGGCCAGCAGGAGCCCCTTCAGGCTGGTTCCTGTACCCTTTTGACAGGTCCCTATCATTTTTATGATGACTTTTTTACTTTCTGGCATAATAACATGTTCCAAGTTCATCTTGTACCTTCACTGTCCCAGTCCTGGAATTGCTCATTTCTCAAAGGAGCTCTAGTTCATTTCCCTTTTTCCCCAAATGTATGACATATTGAGATGGAATTGTTTTGTTTTGTTTTTGATGACTGACTGGGCTTCATTTCTGTATCTCTTTCATATTGTCATTAGAGATCTTTTAAGAAATACAATATGGTGTGCGGAAAAGACGTGAGCTTTGGAAAGAGATCTGAGTTTGAACACTGGCTCTATCACTTGCTAACCAAAAACTAAATAACTGAAGTTATTTAACTTCTCTAAGCCTTTGTTTCTTTAACTTTAAAATGTGAGAAATAATGTCTACCTCACAGGGTTATTATGAGGCTTAAAGAGACATAACAGCGTTAAAAGTGCCAACTCAGACCCTGACACATAGTAAATACTCACTAAGTTTAAGTTACTTTTAATCACTGCATTATACAATTTTAATGAGATTTTTTTCTCTCTCTCTCACAACCCTGTCAATTGCTTCCCATGAAGCCCTACAGAGCCACAGATTACCTGCCCCTGGTACTATTCATTCTCTCCAAAAATCTGCCTATAATCTCCATTTCTCACTTTAGCCTATCAGGATTCCTTGGCATAGGACAGATGCTTAACAATTAATTACCCCTTCTCTTTCCTTCATTTTGTTCCTTAGAATGAGAGGCAATATGGTATGGAAGGAAAAAAATCATATGATTAAGAACATGCAGACAAAGCAGTCGATAAATGTCAGTGATCCCAGAGAGAAGTATGAATATAAGGTAATTTCCCTGTCTTTAAAAAAGCTACATACCACAAATCTATATTAAACATCACATATAATGGAGAAACATTTTACTTATTTCTACTAATACTGGACACCAAACAAGAATGCCGGATATCATATCATTTCTTCATTTAACAAGAGAAACTAATCAATGCTATAAGGCAAAAAAAAAAAAAAAGACATAAGAAGGGTAAGGATTAGATGAAGAAGGTAAAACTTAATGTTTTCAGGTAATAGTATTATCCACATATAAAACTCAAGAGCATCAATGAACTATTAGAACTTATAAGAGTTTAGCAAGGTCATTGTGTTATAAGATAAATTTACCAAAACAATAATATACCTCTATGCTAGCAATGATGAACTAGAAAATAAGATGACATTTACAATAGTCACAAAAATGACAATGTATCTAGGAACTAACAAAAATGTATATGACCTTTATAGAATAAACACTAAAAATATTCTATTAAAGTACATAAAGCAAAGTCTGAATAAATAGAGAAATACTGTAATGATGTCAATGCTTCCCAAATTAATCTATACATTCAAGGCAATCTCATCAAATTTCCAAGGGGATTTTTTTAAAGAGTTCCATGAACTCATTCTAAAATTTACAAGGGAAAGTAAAATTCCACAAATAGCTAAGGCCATTTTGAAATAGATAAGCAAGGAGGAAACACTCAACCCACCAGATATTGAGACATATTACAAAGCTATACAAACAGCATGGTACTGAACCAGTAACAGGCAAATAGACCACTGGAAAAGAACAGAGTTCTTAGAAGTAGTACCACACATATATGAGAGTTTATATAAGATAAAGTTGGCACCACAAAACAATAAGGAAAGGATGAATTGTTTAAAAACTCTGACGGGAACGTGGATCACTATGATGAGGCAAAATAAGGCTGGACCTTAGAACTTATATGAAACTATAAAAAAGGTGTACTTCAGACGGATTAAAGACATAAATGTGAAAGGTAAATTTATGAAGAAAATATAGAAGAAATATAAGGGAACAAAGAACTGTAAAGGAAATGTACAACAGTATGTTTTTTATATAGGGGTAGAGGAAAGACTTCTGGAAGAAGACCCTAAAAACACATATGCTAACATAAAAAAAAATTGATGAATTTGATTCTGTCAAAATAAAGAACACATAGACAAAGTAAGAGATGAGAGTTTAGGGGAAAATATTTGTAACATACAAAACCAGCAAGAACTTAGTACCTAAAACAGGCAAACAACTCCTGAAAATCCATAAGGAAAAAAGTGGGAAACCCAATTTTAAAATGAGCAAAGTATTATATAGGCAATTCTCAGAAAGGGAAGCCCGAGTAACTAAAAAGAATACTAAGAAATGGTCAGACTCCTCAGTAAACAAAGAAATTTAAGTGAAAATAAGACTATTAGAAGGGAAAAACATTAAAAGTAGATAATTCCAGAGAAGGCAGGATATAGCAAAATGGAAACTCTGAGATATCTTTGGGGAAACTGTAAACTGGTACAGTCTTTCTAGAAAACAATGTATCCTCTGTGACTCCAAAATCCCCTTCCTGTTCCGTAAGGCAGAGAAATTCTTGCAGAGCTTCACAGGGGATCTGTATGAGGTCACGGGTTGTGGTGTGGTTTGTGGTACTGGGACTTGAAAACAACCTAAGTGTCCATCAGTAGGGGAATAATAAAGCACAGTAGATGCAGTGGTGGTTGCCAGGGGCTGAGGGGCAAGGGGAGTGTGGAGTTAGTGTTTAATAGTCACAGAGTTTTGGTTTGGTAAAATGGAAAAGTTCTGCAGAAAGACAGTGGTGATGGTTGTAGAATAATGTGAATGTACCTAATGCCAAAGAACTGTACACTTAAAAGTAATTAAAATGGTAAATTTTATGTTATGTATATTTTACCACAATTTTTTAAATGTTTTTCAAATACAGTGGATGCTCACTACGCGATACCTTGCAGGAGTTAAAAATACTGAGCTAACTAGCTACAGCGACTTGATATTAAACACAGGATTGAATGACAAATTAAAAACACAAACATGTTACAAACAGCACTCCATATTTTCCTAGGACACACGCACCTTTAAAGACTCATTATCAACATATTAGTTGAAAATTTACTGGGGAGAGGGAACTGGGAATGGAGGTTGGGGAATTAGGGAAAAAATAATAAAATGAAAGGGGTTTACATGGACCAATGATGAATGACAATAAGGTATTATGAACTGAGAAGTTTGCACCTTAAAAAGAAATGACATCATACACATGAAAACCTTGTGAAAGGATATAAAGTTTTACAGCTTATAGT
Organism: Balaenoptera musculus; assembly: GCF_009873245.2. Lineage (NCBI taxonomy): Eukaryota > Metazoa > Chordata > Mammalia > Artiodactyla > Balaenopteridae > Balaenoptera > Balaenoptera musculus. The sequence continues at coordinate 64,397,527 of NC_045790.1, forward strand.
TTATTATTTCCTTCATTGAAGAGGAGTGAAATGAACCAAAATAGATTCGACTCCTAATTTTTTGGATCTTCAGTGAATTTTGAAAAATGCTGATTTACACGTTGGCTAAGCACCACACATTGGAAGTTCATCTGTATTTTATGAGCTTTTAAATATCTCCAGTGATCTCTCATTACCACAGATTTCTTCTTTGCTCTTTTTTATGTTCTGTTCCATGCTGAGCCAGATTAAAGGGTGGGTCAGGCAGGAGTTGCCTGGGGTGCTAGTATTTAAGAGGTGCTAAAAATATTGCTAGAAGTATAGCAGGATGGAAAAAATTATTTTCCCTCGTACTCGTGTTACCAAGAGCACTTTGCAAGGTTAGAAAGAAACCAGTTATAAATGTGTGGGGTGGGGCTGTGGGTGGCCCCTCTCCCAAGGAAACACACGAATAATAATAGGAATTATTTAAACTTAGGGTCACAAGGCCACAATGCAGAGTTTGCACAACTCCAGCAGATGTCATTTACATACTACCTGCAAGACTGTCCATGGTGGCCTTGTTTAAACTGCCTCCATAGGAGGGTTGCTTAATCATTTCAGTGAACAAATAACCCCACTCAATCAGAATGCAAGGCTTTTTTTTTTTGAATTTTTGAATTTTATTTTATTTATTTTTTATACTGCAAGTTCTTATTAGTCATCAGTTTTATACACATCAGTGTATATATGTCAATCCCAATCACCCAATTCAGCAAACCACCATCCCCACCCCACCGCAGTTTTCCCCCCTTGGTCTCCATACGTTTGTTCTCTACATCTGTGCCTCTATTTCTGCCCTGCAAACCGGTTCATCTGTACCATTTTTCTAGGTTCCACATATATGTGTTAATATACAATATTTGTTTTTCTCTTTCTGACTTACTTCACTCTGTATGACAGTCTCTAGATCCATCCACGTCTCTACAAATGACCCAATTTCGTTCCTTTTTTATGGCTGAGTACTATTCCACTGTATATATGTACCACATCTTCTTTATCCATTCGTCTGTCGATGGGCATTTAGGTTGCTTCCATGACCTGGCTATTGTAAATAGTGCTGCAGTGAACAATGGGGTGCATTTGTCTTTTTGAATTATGGTTTTCTCTGGGTATATGCCCAGTAGTGGGATTGCTGGGTCATATGGTAGTTCTATTTTTAGTTTTTTAAGGAACCTCCATACTGTTCTCCATAGTGGCTGTATCAATTTACATTCCACCAACAGTGCAAGAGAGTTCCCTTTTCTCCACACCTTCTCCAGCATTTGTTGTTTGTAGATTTTCTGATGATGCCCATTCTAACCGGTGTGAGGTGATACCTCATTGTAGTTCTGATTTGCATTTCTCTAATAACTAGTGATGTTGAGCAGATTTTCATGTGCTTCTTGGCCATCTGTATGTCTTCTTTGGAGAAATGTCTATTTAGGTCTTCTGCCCATTTTTGGATTGGGTTGTTTGTTTTTTTTAATATTGAGCTGCATGAGCTGTTTATATATATATTGGAGATTAATCCTTTGTCCGTTGATTCGTTTGCAAATATTTTCTCCCATTCTGAGGGTTGTCTTTTCGTCTTGTTTGTAGCTTCCTTTGCTTTGCAAAAGCTTTTAAGTTTCATTAGGTCCCAATTGTTTATTTTTGTTTTTATTTCCATTACTCTAGGAGGTGGATCAAAAAAAGATTTTGCTGTGATTTATGTCAAAGAGTGTTCTTCCTATGTTTTCCTCTAAGAGTTTTATAGTGTCCAGTCTTACATTTAGGTCTCTAATCCATTTTGAGTTTATTTTTGTGTATGGTGTTAGGGAATGTTCTAATTTCATTCTTTTACATGTAGCTGTCCAGTTTTCCCAGCACCACTTACTGAAGAGACTGTCTTTTCTCCATTGTATATCCTTGCCTCCTTTGTCACAGATTAATTGACCATAGGTGCATGGGTTTATCTCTGGGCTTTCTATCCTGTTCCATTGATCTATATTTCTGTTTTTGTGCCAGTACCATATTGTCTAGATTACTGTAGCTTTGTAGTATGGTCTGAAGTCAGGGAGTCTGATTCCTCCAGCTCCGTTTTTTTCCCTCAAGACTGCTTTGGCTATTCGAGGTCTTTTGTGTTTCCATACAAATTTTAAGATTTTTTTGTTCTAGTTCTGTAAAAAATGCCATTGGTAGTTTGATAGGGATTGCATTGAATCTATAGATTGCTTTGGGTAGTATAGTCATTTTGATTCTTCCAATCTAAGAACATGGTATATCTTCCATCTAACAACATGGTATATCTCTCCATCTGTGGATTGATTCTTCCAATCTAAGAACATGGTATAGCTCTCCATCTGTTTGTATCATCTTTAATTTCTTTCATCGGTGTCTTATAGTTTTCTGCATACAGGTCTTTTGTCTCCCTAAGTAGCTTTATTCCTAGGTATTTTATTCTTTTTTTTGCAATGGTAAATGGAGTGTTTCCTTAATTTCTCTTTCAGATTTTTCATTAGTGTATAGGAATGCAAAAGATTTCTGTGCATTAATTTTGTATCCTGCAACTTTACCAAATTCATTGATTAGTTCTAGTAGTTTTCTGGTGGCATCTTTAGGATTCTCTATGTATAGTACCATGTCATCTGCAAACAGTTACAGTTTTACTTCTTCTTTTCCAATTTGTATTCCTTTTATTTCTTTTTCTTCTCTGATTGCTGTGGCTAGGACTTCCAAAACTATGTTGAATAATAGTGGCAACAGTGGACATCCTTGTCTTTTTCCTGATCTTAGAAGAAATGCTTTCAGCTTTTTACCATTGAGAATGATGCTTGCTGTGGGTTTGTTGTATATGGCCCTTATTATGTTGAGGTAGCTTCCCTCTATGCCCACTTTCTGGAGAGTTTTTATCATAAATAGGTGTTGAATTTTGTCAGAAGATTTTTCTGCATCTATTGAGATGATCATATGGTTTTTATTCTTCAATTTGTTAATATGGTGTATCACATTGATTGATTTGTGTATTTTGAAGAGTCCTTGCATCCCTGGGATAAATCCCACTGATCATGGTGTATTATCCTTTTCATGTGTTGTTGGATTCTGTTTGCTAGTATTTTGTTGAGGATTTTTGCATCTATACTCTTCAGTGATATTGGTCTGTAATTTTCTTTTTTTGTAGTATCTTTGTCTGGTTTTGGCATCAGGGCAATGCGGGCCTCATAGAATGAGTTTGGGAGTGTTCCTTCCTCTGCAATTTTTTGGAAGAGTCTGCGAAGGATGGGTGTTAGCTCTTCTCTAAATGTTTGATAGAATTCACTTGTGAAGCCATCTGGTCCTGGACTTTTGTTTGTTGGAAGATTTTAAATCACAGTTTCAATTTCATTACTTGTGATTGGTCTGTTCATATTTTCTATTTCTTCCTAGTTCAGCCTTAGAAGGTTATACCTTTCTAAGAATTTGTCCATTTCTTCCAGGTTGTCCATTTTATTGGCATAGAGTTCCTTGTAGTAGTCTCTTAGGATGCTTTGTATTTCTGTGGTGTCTGTTGTAACTTCTCCTTTTTCATTTCTAGTTTTATTGATTTGAGTCCTCTCCCTCTTTTTCTTGATGAGTCTAGCTAATGGTTTATCAATTTGTTTATCTTCTCAAAGAACCAGCTTTTAGTTTTATTGATCTTTGCTATTGTTTTATTTGTTTCTATTTCACTTATTTCTGCTCTGATCTTTATCATTTCTTTCCTTCTACTAACTTTGGGCTTTGTTTGTTCTTCTTTCTCTAGTTCCTTTAGGTGTAAGGTTAGATTGTTTATTTGAGATTTTTCTTGTTTCTTGAGGTAGGCTTGTATCGCTATAAACTTCCCTCTTAGAACTGCTTTTGCTGCATCCCATAGGTTTTGGATCATTGTGTTTTCATTGTAATTTCTCTCTAGGTATTTTTTGATTTCCTCTTTTATTTCTTCAGTGATCTCTTGGTTCTTCAGTAACATACTGTTTAGCCTCCATGTGTTTGTTTTTTTTTACGGTTTTTTCCCTGTAATTGATTTCTAATCTCATAGCATTGTGGTCAGAAAAGATGCTTGATATTTCAATTTTCTTAAATTTACTGAGGTGTGATTTGTGACCCAAGATGTGATCTATCCCGGAGAATGTTCCATGTGCACTTGAGAAGAAAGTGTAATCTGCTGTTTTTGGATGGAATGCCCTATACATACCAATTAAATCTATCTGGTCTATTGTGTCATTTAAAGCTTGTGTTTCCTTATTAATTTTCTGTTTGGATGATCTGTCTATTGGTGTAAGTGAGGTGTTAAAGTCCCACACTATTATTGTGTTACTGTCGATTTCCTCTTTTAGAGCTGTTAGCAGTTGCCTTATGTATTGAGGTCCTCCTATATTGGGTGCATATATGTTTATAATTGCTCTATCTTCTTCTTGGATTGATCCCTTGATCATTATGTAGGATCCTTCCTTGTCTCTTGTAACATTCTTTATTTTAAAGTCTATTTTATCTGATATGAGTATTGCTACTTCAGCTTTCTTTTGATTTCCATTTGCATGGAATATCTTTTTCCATCCCCTCACTTTCAGTCTGTATGTGTCCCTAGGTCTGAAGTGGGTCTCTTGTAGACAGCATATATATAGGTCTTGTTTTTGTATCCATTCAGCCAGCCTGTGTCTTTTGGTTGGAGCATTTAATCCATTCACATTTAAGGTAATTATTGGTATGTATGTTCCTATTACCATTTTCTTAATTGTTCTGGGTTTGTTTTTGTAGGTTCTTTTCTCCTCTTGTGTTTCCCACTTAGAGAAGTTCCTTTAGCATTTGTTGTAGAGCTGGTTTGGTGGTGCTGAATTCTCTTAGCTTATGCTTGTCTGTAAAGCTTTTGATTTCTCCATCGAATCTGAATGAGATCCTTGCCAGGTAGAGTAATCTTGGTTGTAGGTTCTTCCCTTTCATCACTTTAAATATATCATGCCACTCCCTTCTGGCTTGTAGAGTTTCTGCTGAGAAATCAGCTGTTAACCTTATGGGAGTTCCCTTGTATGTTATTTGTCGTTTTTCCCTTGTTGTTTTCAATAATTTTTCTTTGTCTTTAATTTTTGTCAGTTTGCTTACTATCTGTCTTGGCGTGTTTCTCCTTGGGTTTATCCTGCCTAGGACTCTCTGTGCTTCCTGGACTTGGGTGGCTATTTCCTTTCCCACGTTAGGGAAGTTTTTGACTATAATCTCTTCAAATATTTTCTTGGGTCCTTCCTCTCTCTCTTCTCCTTCTGGGACCCCTATAATGCAAATATTGTTGTGTTTAATGTTGTCCTAGAGGTCTCTTAGGCTGTCTTCATTTCTTTTCATTCTTTTTTCTTTATTCTGTTCCATGGCAGTGAATTCCACCATTCTGTCTTCCAGGTCACTTATCCGTTCTTCTGCCTCAGTTATTCTGCTATTGATTCCTTCTAGTGTATTTTTCTTTTCAGTTATTGTATTGTTCATCTCTGTTTGTTTGTTCTTTAATCCTTCTAGGTGTTTGTTCTTTAATTCTTCTAGGTCCTTGTTAAACATTTCTTGCATCTTCTCGATCTTTGCCTCCATTCTTTTTCTGAGATCCTGGATCATCTTCACTATCATTATTCTGAATTCTTCTTCTGGAAGGTTGACTATCTCCACTTCATTTAGTTGTTTTTCTGGGGTTTTATCTTGTTTCTTCATCTGGTACATAGCCCTCTGCCTTTTCATCTTGTCTATCTTTCTGTGAATGTGGTTTTTGTTCCACAGACTGCAGGATTGTAGTTCTTCTTGCTTCTGCTGTCTGCCCTCTGGTGGATGAGGCTAAGAGGCTTGTGCAAGTTTCCTGATGGGAGGGACTGGTGGTGGGTAGAGCTGGGTGTTGCTCTGGTGGGCAGAGCTCAGTAAAACTTTAATCTGCTTGCCTGCTGATGGGTGGGGCTGGGTTCCCTCCCTGTTGGCTGTTTGGTCTGAGGCAACCCAACACTGGAGCCTACCCGGCTCCTTGGTGGGGCTAATGGCAGACTCTGGGAGGGCTCTTGCCAAAGAGTACTTCCCAGAACTTCTGCTGCCAGTGTCCTTGTCCTCACAGTGAGACACAGCCACCCCCCGCCTCTGCAGGAGACCCTCCAACACTAGCAGGTACATCTGGTTCAGTCTCCTGTGGGGTCACTGCTCCTTCCCCTGGGTCCCGATGTGCACACTACTTTGTGTGTGCCCTCCAAGAGTGGAGTCTCTGTTTCCCCCAGTCCTGTCAAAGTCTTGCAATCAAATCCCACTCGCCTTCAATGTCTGATTCTCTAGGAATTCCTCCTCCCGTTGCCGGACCCCCGGGTTGGGAAGCCTGACGTGGGGCTCAGAACCTTCACTCCAGTGAGTGGACTTCTGTGGTATAAGTGTTCTCCAGTTTGTGAATCACCCACCCAGCAGTTATGGGATTTGATTTTATTGTAATTGTGCCCCTCCTACCATCTCATTGTGGCTTCTCCTTTGTCTTTGGATGTGGGGTGTCTTTTTTGGTGAGTTCCAGTGTCTTCTTGTCGATGATTTTTCAGCAGTTAGTTGTGATTCCGGTGCTCTCACAAGAGGGTGTGAGCACACGTCTTTCTACTCCGCCATCTTGAACCAATCTCTCCCAGAATGCAAGGCTTTGGATTCACACATTGGATAAGCATGTTTGGGGCTGGAGTTGAATTGTTTGGGAAAAGAGAGGACAAGCAGAGTACCAGCCATGCTTCCCCCATGCAGCCTAAGTAAAATGGGATGCATATTTACAGACTATCAAGGTACCAAGTTACTAGACTGCCTGGGAAGCCACCTACTCCTGTCTGGCTCTGCTTCCAAACAAAGAAGGACAGACTTAACAGAGGCTCCTCCATTTTAGAACACTGAAGCCCAACTGTCCCTCCCATCATGTGCCAGACCTTCAGAATCTAACTGTGCCCTTCATCTGGCCATCCTTCCTTACATGGCAGGAATAGGCAGGAGTAGTGGATGGCACATGGCCAGTAGTGGTCAAGGGGTTCTCTGTGGATTCCATTTGCAAACCGAGCAATGCTAGCACGGCCGTGCATAAAACCAGGCCAAGAATCTTGGCCTGAGCCTACAAAAGGGTGTTTTTGAGAAGATGGACAGGCGTCTTTATTTGATCCTAATTCTCAGAAAAGGGAGGTGAACCACTACTAGTTTTTAAAGGCATTTTGGGAATACCAAGAGAACAGTTTTTTCATTTGTTTGTTTGTTTGAACATATTCTGTGGGATGTTTGGTAACCGCAATCCTTTAACCACTGTTCTCAATTTATTTTAACACATCATAATCCAAGGTGTAAAGCAGGCATCTAAAAAAGTATTTCCTGACTGCCTAAGCATGTATTACGGTTTGAACTGTATTGTCATACATCGATTAGCAGTTTTCCTTCAAATATCCCATTTTTTTGTTCAGTTCATCTATTAAGCTGTTTAGTAAGTTGCGTTTTGCATTAAGCAATTCACAATATTTTGCTCGCTGACTCTTCAGAAAGACCTAGAAGCTGAAACACAAAGCAAAAAAGATCTCTTCTGATGACAAGCCTAGCCTCCCTGAGTTTCATGTGCCAAATGAACGGACCTTCACTGAGTGCCAGGCACCACAGCAGGTGTTGAATACTCTCTGGGGGCCCTGCCCTGGTGGCACTTAGAGTCTGGCAGTAGCATGGTTTAGCAGGGCTAGCCCAACCGTGCTAGGGCTGAAACATGTGCCTTTCCCAGCCTTTTCTGCCCGTCATTTCCTGAGAAAAACCACTGCCCCTCTCAAAATGAGGACGTCAGACCAGATCGTTTCAAAGGTCCTTTCCAGCTTTAGAATTTAAAAAGTTGAATGAAACTTTAATAGATAGTTTACCACCTTTCTTATATGTAATGAATTCTAATTTAAAAAAAAAAAAAAAGGACAGCCTACACTGGAGCATTAGAAAAGCATTTTACACACACTACTGTCATTCATCTCCCAAAAGTCCTCCGAAGTAGACACATATAAGCCCAGTTTTCGGAGCAGAAAACTAAGTACCTTCCCTAAGATCATGTAACTAGCAAGGGCCGGGTGTAACACAACCCAGGTCATCTGGGACAGAACTGGAGACCTTGCACTGTCACTGCCTTTTAAAACTGCCTCTGATGTTTGTCCCTAGTTTTCAACAGTAGCGTTTCCAGGCCCTGCCTGTGACCTATCAGCTGTCAAATCTTGGCGTTTCAGTTCTGTGCAGTTCAACCGCTTACTTCTTCCCTGTGACATGAACAGCCAGCCTCCTCAGGACGATCCGTTTGTACCAAGCTCCCGCCAACTAGAGGAGCCTCTATTTCCCGGATGTGCCCAAATGATTGACAGCAGCATGGCACATGCTCCTTGAGGCTCTCCCCACTGAGTGCTGAGAGGCGTTCGCATACTTTACGTGCTCCGTTTGAAATATACTTGCTGAAGCACCAGAATTATACATCTGTTCCCTTGACTTTTTAACCAAAGAGTGCTAGTTTATTGCTGAGCTTAAGGATAAAAGAAGCAAGAAATGAAAGTTGGGTTGATTTTTTTTTCAAGTTTCCTCCCCACTAAGTATAATCAGATGTTGGACTCTCACAGCCCGATGCTGGGTGGATGTTCACTTCACTTTGCCTTGCAATTTATCAGCTCGTTTTTTGAGGTAACACTTTTCATCACAAAAGAAAACCCAGGGCCCTATACGAATATTTTCAGTTAAATGCATCAAACAGCCCTAATGTTGTGCCAGAAAAAAATCAAATCAAATCAAACAGGAACAATATCAAAACTGATTTATGAGGCTTTGTAGGGAAACAACTGTCCTTTCATCTCTGGATACACAGTTTATCTTTGACCCTGGAGTACTCGCTGGAATTCTGGGCAAAGGGGACCTATTCAGAAATAATCTATCCAAGACCTGAGGAGCTCCATCATGAACCAGAGATCAAACATGTTTTATGTTCTTTCTGGTCCAGGATTAAAACTGAAGACCTATTATATTTTTAATGCACAAATAAAGAATCAATCAGGGGAATCTGCTGCCTCAGCAAACACTTTCATCCAAAAGAACAAATTATTTGTGATATCAAAACCAGTGAGTATCTCTATTGAGTATCTCAAAGATGGGGAGGTAGGATGAGTCTTTTCAAAGGTAGTAAGGTAAATGAATGAGTTGGTGGTTTGACATGTCTTTTCATGGTGAAAAGAAAATGTCAAAGTGCTCATGTTCACCCATGGCTCTAAGAAATGTGCATTCCTTTAGGATGTGTGGTGCAAGACATTTCTCTACACCTTTATCCTATGGCCAAGAGGATCTTTTCCCGTGGGACAGAGATTTTTATGTGGTCTCCAGGTACCTCACCCAGAGTTCCTCCAGATTTCTGTACCTGGATATCAGCACAGGAGCATATCAGGTGTACAGGGTTTTTTCAGGAAATGCAGAGATGCCTGGGCACCTAAAGAGACCTAGGACTAGCAAACTGTGGTGGGTACCAAATGAGGGTCTACTTGACTCAGGAGTCTCTTTTCTGGTCTCCGGTAGCAGTGCCCAGGACTATGTCTTCATCTTCCTGGCTAGGGTTGATTGGTCCAAGGATGGTACTTTACCCAAGCCTGACCAATCAGAGTTTTTCCCAGGACTTTTAACTGGAACAAAGGCAGGAATTCAGTATTCTCAGGGGTAAAAGCTATGAAATACGATGCTTGGGAGGGACCTGGTCTGCAAAGAGAGAGAGAATGGAGGAGAAATGCAGCAAGAAGAAGCCGTGACAGATGATGGACATGAGAGAATCCTGCACAGAGGTAAATGTCCCAGTTCCAGTTGTTCCTAAAGCCTGAATGCTTCCTTGCTTTTTCTGAGATTTTATTTACAAATCCTTCTTCAATTATATAAGAAACACTTGTATTCCAAAAAGTCTCCATTCCTGCTTAAACTAAATGCTTAAGGGTTAGATTTCTGTCACTTGCAACACAAAGTATTCTAACACATCACCCAATACACAATCCTATAAGCAGGAGTTGGTGAGTGGATATTCTTCTCCCAGGCACATATCAGTTTATGGAGGGCAGTGGTATTTCTGCAAACCTGAAATCCAATCTACACCATGGTAGTAAGTAAAGTTGCCCTAAATCTGCAGAATACATAGTCAAAGTTATTCAAGATAGACTGAATTTTGAGAACAAGCATGAATGAATCATGAATATGCCTTCCTCATACCCCTGCCCCTACCTTCATTTCAGTGTCCTTTATTCTGTATTATTTAGTGTTTAGGTCTCCTATGTATAAAAGACCTAAGGATTACAGTAGGAGTCTGGAAAGAGGAACATTTCTATCCTGTCCTGATTTGGCAACACCTAATACCTGGCATTCTCATCCTCAGTAGGCTTCACCTTGAGTGTAATCCATTTTCAATCATTAATTCATTAGCAGAACGTTAGGTACTGAAAAAAACTGAGTTATTCTTTGCTTCTAAATATCCAAGGTTTTCTAGTGATGAATTATGAAAATTTTGCTTCCTATATTTTCTCAGAAAGAGTGTTGGGTTCTGGTTAAGTGTTTCAAAATAGTATAGTCTAGGAAAATATGGCTTGTTTAAAGGTCAGCAGTATGTTTGGGAGTGAGCTGTGAGCCTACTGGTTATGGACATCCACATTATAAAAATCTTCCTTGATCACAAAGGTGGGTTGCAAGCTAAAAGGATTTTCCACAAATAAAAAAGGCAGGTTAGAACATAGAATAGAGCTACCAGGGAAATCCATTTTTGGAAAACTACAAACATGGAAAATAACAACTATTCAAAGTTAACTTATATTTATTGAGTGCACACAATATAGGACCTAATTTAAATCTGCGTGACATCCCAGTAACATGTATATAAGTATTTCCACTTTATGGATAGGAACAAAAAGGCACAGAATATTTGTAGTTTACACAAAATTATATAGAAACTGTGTACATCCCAACGAGAGGTTTATGAAAAATGTTCCCTTAGACGGATGGAAAAGCATGTTAATCCATGCTTTCTCAGTAGCTATCTGATCCATGAGACCATAACTAATCACTACGATCTGGTAGCAGATGAACCAAAAGGCAAGCAGAGCTCTGAAGTTAAATTTATAAACTCCAACCCAATGATTTTTCAGTGGGAATGCAGCAAGAGTTGTGAGTGATGAGGAATTGGTTCATGAGATTATGGAGGTTGAAAAGTCCTGCCATCTGCCATCTGCCATCTGCCAGCTGAAGACCAGGATAGCCAGTGGTGTAAATTAGTCTGAGTCCAAAGGCCTGAGAACCAGGGGAGCCAAGTGTAAATCTCAGTCCAAAGGCTGAAGATGAGATAAGATGTCTCAGGTCACACAATGAGGCAGCAAAAAGGGGCACATTCCTCCTTCCTCTGCCTTTGGTTCTATTCAGGCCCTCAGTGGACTGGATGATGCCCACCCACATAGGGGAGGACAATCTACTTTACAGAGTCCACCAATTCAAATGCTGATCTCATCGGGAAACACCCTCTCAGACACACCCAGAAATCATGTTTAATCTGGGCACCTCGCGGCCTGGCCAAGTTGACACATAAGATTAACCTCTTGTCAATTTGACATCCATCAGCATCTTCTTAAACCATACTTAGTCTTTAAATAAAACAGTAATAAGGTCATAATTCTGCCTAACATGATATAACTATCTTGTGTATGCTGAAATCACACTAACCCCTTCCTCAGAACAGGAGGTAAGGTCCTTGAGTCATGTTTACTCTTCTTGATATCCCATAACTTATAGACTATGATGTAAAATGAACAAAACTTAAATACTGTGATATAAAATTAATACACCTAGGACTTCCCTGGTGGCGCAGTAGTTAAGAATCTGCCTGCCAATGCAGGGGACACGGGTTCAATCCCTGGTCCGGGAAGATCTCACATGCCTCAGAGCAACTAAGCCCATGCGCCATAACTACTGAGCCTGCGCTCTAGAGTCAACGTGCCACAACTACTGAAGCCCTCGCGCCTAGAACCTGTGCTCCACAACAAGAGAAGCCATCATAATGAGAAGCCCATGCACCACAACAAAGAGTAGCCCCATCTCGCCACAACTAGAGAAAGCCCGCATGCAGCAATGAAGACCCAACGCAGCCAAAAATAAATTAATTAATTTTTTAAAAATTGTCATCTCTCAAACCACTAAAGAAAAAAAGTTTTAAAAAAATGAAAATAAAATAAATACATCGGGCTTCCCTGGTGGCGCAGTGGTTGAGAATCTGCCTGCCAATGCAGGGGACACGGGTTCGAGCCCTGGTCTGGGAAGATCCCATGTGCCGCGGAGCAACTGGGCCCGTGAGCCACAATTACTGAGCCTGCGCGTCTGGGCCTGTGCTCCGCAACAAGAGAGGCCGCGATAGTGAGAGGCACGGCGCGCGCACCGCGATGAAGAGTGGCCCCCGCTTGCCACAACTAGAGAAAACCCTCGCACAGAAACGAAGACCCAACACAGCCATAAATAAATAAATAAATAAATTTTAAAAATAAATAAATAAATACATCTTACGTTCATGATGAAGGAACGAGAGAGGAAAGAAAACAAAGATTATACACACACACTCATATAGGCACACATATTCATTGCAAAATAGGGAGGAAATATTCATGACACTACCTGTGAGCAGGGAGGGCTTTTCAACTTGTCAGAAAAAGGGAGATCCCAGCCAGAGGTAGCCGGCCGCCGTGGCTGTGGCCACATTACTACGTCATCTACTGTTCGTAATCTACTCTGTCATGGACACAGCCTTAGGATCCACTGTGCCTTCAGTGTTGCAAGCAGCCCCTGCAGGAGTCAGAACCTATAACATAGATGAGAAATAAAGTGATGTTTTCACTGTGAGTGAGGACGGCTCAGATGACTTTGTCCTGCAAGTCTGACAAGGGAGCACTTTCCAGGGGGAAGGGGGAAGGCTTCACAACAAGCTGAGAAGCGACAATGAAACTGGGCGGCACATTCTACAGTTTAAAAAAAGGAAGTGGGATGCTGGCCAGGCTGGCTGACAGGTTTGGTTCTTATGTATGCGAAGTTAGTTAGCAGTGTCATTTTGAGAACACCTACATGACTGGGCCAGCATCATGAAGCTATACTGTCCTCACCACACCTGCAGCTTTGACCCATATTTCCTAAAGACCCAGCGACCCTCACCTCTGCCAGTACAACACAATGTGCTTTTCCCGCAAGATTCAATAAAGTCATTTGTTTTATTGGAAGTACTTTATGTTTAATCAATGTCTAATCACTTTACAACAGTTCGCATCCTTTGTCCCTACTTTCCCGATCCTGTCACTTCCAAGAGGGAGAGAGGAAGTCAGAAACAGTGCCTAAGCGTATGGATTTTAGAGCCTGAGAGAACCAGAAACCTTGGGCAGATTCTTTAACTACTCAAGCCTCACTCTCCGTTTTGTATCTATAACTCTTATTATGACTTTTAAATGAAAGTTAGCACACCATAAGTAGTAGATACTAGCTAACTCACTGGCCAATATGCTCACATACGTGTGTGCATACGCCTACACTCATACACAGCCTGGTGACAAGGAAAGCTCACTGGAATGAAAATCAAGGGATCTGCAACCTTGAACAATTCACACGTTTGTAAGCCACAGTGTCCTCATCTGCACAGTGAAATCTTATACAGTCCTCACTCTGTATCCAAGGGGCAGGATGGAGAGATTGGTTCCAGGAACCCTGGCAGATACCAAAATCCGTGGAGCTCAAGTCCTTTATAAAATGGTGCAGTACAATGAGTACAGTTGGCCCTCGTATCCACGGGTTCCGAATTCAACCAAACGGCAGATCACTGGTTGAATCTGTGAATGCAAAATCCACAGATACAGAGAGCTGACTGTACTAGGGCATCTCTAAGAACCTAGTCCAAGACGTAGAGTCCACATTAAGTCAACATTACGGCAGCTCAATATGAATTGGCATGGAATGTGTCCCAAGATACAGTACTAAGTGAAAAGGCAAGGTGAAGAACTATGCACGTGTAATCTCCCATTCAGGCATCATATTCATAGACTATCTCTGGAAAAATATGTAATGAATTAGCAATAGTAGTTGACTCCGCAGAGGGGATTTAGGAGCTTACTTTGCACTTCTATACCCTTCACAGTGTTGTACCATGTGCATTCTTCACCTATTTTTTTAATAATTTAAAATCTAGAAAAGAGGTCCATATTACGAGTGGGTACAAAAATGGCTAGTTTTTATTATAGTGTATTTCCACCTGCATGTGTTTGCTTTTATAATAATTTTATGTTTACTATAATGTTATAAAATTAAATGACACAGTCTGCAGTTCTGTAGAATCTTGAGGCTAAATTTTTCCATGTTAATAATTAGTCTTTAAAACCATGCAGCTCTGCTTGTAGGCTGCTTGAAGTTTCAGGCTCTTGGTGAAGGGAAATACCTTCTAGGGAATATCATGGGTCAAAGGTGGGGAGAGCAACTTGATTACGGATCAGGCCCCTTACATACATTATACTACTTAATCCTCTTAACAATTCTCTGTGCTGTTATTGTCTCAGAAGAAAAAAAGGAAGCTCAGAGAAGTGAGATGACTTGCCAAGGAACACCTAAATTTTAAACCCAGCTTTAACCTGACTCCAAGCCTGTATGCCTTCCAGTTTGCCATGCTGCCTCCTGGAAGCAATCTAAGGGAACAGGTTCATATTAAGAATATTGGTCATTTAAGTGAGTGGGGAAAGGAAGGGAAATGCCATATAAAAGGTAGACTAGAGCTGACTTAGTGACTATGAGCCATGTCTGTTTCCTGTTGGAGGCTTTTCGGCATCAGGGTAAGCTTAAACACATCCTCTGGTTCATGCCTCAGATGTCCCCCTGGACAATTTAGCTTTATTCCATATAAAGTGGATTTTAAAGAGTCTCTTTCCAGAGGATTAATGCTACAGATAGAGCTCAGGCTTAATAGATCGGCCAGAGCCACCAGAGCTCAGTGGTTCTGTTGAGTCTTCCTGCCACGTGACAAGCATGTGGTTCAGCCAGGATTCACACTCTGCCTTTCAACAGCCAAGTCTTTCAGGCCCATTTTATCAACTCTTGTTTTACAGATGGAAAAAAATCTGAGACCCGGAGAAGCAAAAGTACAGAAAGAGGAAGCACTGAATCAGAACTCAGGTGTTCCACCTCTCTATCCTTCCTCCTACACCAAGATGTGGAAGTGAAAAGGAGCCATTTTTCATTTCTGTGAGGTCGTGTAAGACACTGGTTAGGAGTACAGTCTCTGAAATTCCAATGACCTGGGATTCTTCCCTACACAGTCATGTCCCTATGTATGATCCTGGGCAAGTTGCTTCACTTCTCTAAGTCTGTGTTCTTATATGTAAAACGAGGATAACAATTATACCTACTTCACAAGTTAAACTTTGTGTGGATTAAATGAAATAATGCATGCAAAGTGTCAGAGCCCACTACATCCAGGCTTGCAGTGAGGGGTTTCCTAAGGAAGATCACCATGGCTTATACCACATGACTCCTCACAGAGACCAAGTGCAGGTACCTTACCCATAAGGCTTGGCTGAAAGAAGACAACAAGAATTAACTGAACTCATCAGATCCCACTCTTAGGTTTGAAGGAAGGACTTACAGTAGGACGGAACAATAGATGGTAGAGAAAGAAGCCAAAAGATGCACATAGAGATAATAGTACAGAGAAGCCCCCACGGGAAGGAAAACAGAGAAAGAAGAGTGGGAACTAGAGGAAAAGCAGACACAACCAGAAGATGCTTCATCAGAACAGAGGAGCCCCCCTTTATCAGGAGGAATTACATTTAGCTGTTTGTAACCAAGAGCCAGTGACAATGGCTCATGTGCATAAATAGTCATTATCTCCCATAAAAGATGAACGAACAGAGGAAAGCAATCCAGGGCTGCTACAGCAGATCCTCAAAGTGAACAGGCATCTAGGCTTTTTTGATTTCTCTGCTCCAACCTCCTTTGAACATGGCTGCCAACCTCAAGGTCATAAAATGCTACAGGATGCTTCCAAATTCCAGGAAGAAAGAAGGCAAAAGAGAAAAAATCCAAATGTGCTC
Source organism: Balaenoptera musculus (assembly GCF_009873245.2). Taxonomy (NCBI): domain Eukaryota; kingdom Metazoa; phylum Chordata; class Mammalia; order Artiodactyla; family Balaenopteridae; genus Balaenoptera; species Balaenoptera musculus. Next base: position 64,413,615 of record NC_045790.1, read on the forward strand.
ATCTTCGTTGTTTCAGTTCCTGTTAGGGACATGTCCTGAAGTCCACCCACCTCATGATGGCCACATCTAGATGCAAACCAGGCTGGAAATGCAGCCTTTTAGCTGGGCATGTCACCAGTCCAAATAAATCCAGGGCTCTGCTACTAAAGAAGAGGAGAATAGCTATTGCAGAGACAACTAGCAGTTTCTGGTACTTTTCCTAGGTCATGCGTTTAGCTGTCAAGGGAACAACAAGGAAGTAAGGTTGCTAGACCTGGGTTGAACAACCTTCTAGTGCCCAGACCATATTCCAGTCTTTGGGAGACCTGCTAAGTGTCGAGATTTCCATCTTCCTTATTTCCTTATCTCACCTTAAAATAAAATCTTTTTTTGTAAATAACTTGAGTAGTCCTCTGGGTTCTTTTTTTCTACTTAAAAGAACCTAAATAACATAGGCTCACTTACCAGCATGTATCTAGCACACAGAAGGTTCTCAATAGATGTTCATTAAACTGAACTTAATTCCATAAACAATCACAAAACCACATAGCTCTATCGTCTGCTCTCTGCCTGCCCTAAGTCTGCAGATGCATTATCTCAGAAGACAGTGCTGGGTATTTTGTGTTTGTTTTTCACTGAGATTTTGCCCATGGTTCATGCAAAGTCATCATTCAACAGCAAACGTTTAGGTGCTTTCTGGCTTGTGGATCACACTGGGTCCTTCATTGTTTTAGTGTATGGGTTGGAGAATGATGGTCCTTTGTTGATTTCATGGTTACTGTCATCAAGCTGAGTTTCACAGCAAACTGGGGGAACTAAGGCTGAGCCTATTCTGCTTGCCTGCAGGGAACTCCTGAATCTACAAGTTTCATTTTAAAAGCTCTGATTGAAACAAAAAAAGAGAGAGAAAGAGAGTGAAAGA